>NC_060126.1:242493985-243118985 GCF_021461395.2 Schistocerca americana
TAAATAGCAAACATATGTACTCATTCCAGGCCACTGATGATGCCTTGCAGAAAATAAAGGCGAAAGGCGTATGGCACTAAAATTGTGTTTTATTCAGTTGCTGTCAGACGGTCCATAAGGAAAAATTATCAGTATGCTGTAATACAACTTACTGTGTCGAGCCACCAAGAGGATGTTTTCTCGTGATTTTGTTACAGAATATTTCTGCAAATTCGGAGCCCCATAAAATAAATCAAAAAAAAATCTCACACACACTGGCCCCGACCACGGTTAGAGCTGACGACTCATTGAGCCGTTGCGACACGAGACATGGGCAGTACCAAGGGGCTACGGACACACTGTTGCCAGCACGCCACTCTTATCATGGTGTTGGTCACTCAGCCTTGTAATGCATCGTGTAAGATAATACAAGTTGTCACTTATGTGAAGAATAGCATTTCTTTAGCCAAAAAATTGAATTTTCTGTCTCAGTGTCTTAGATTACATGAGGATTATATAGCACGAACCATTCAAATGGAAAGGGAATATCAAGTAAATTTAGCGAGTCAATTCAGTACCATACACGGGAGTGATTGCAATGTCACAGTGTTGCCTAATGCTTGTGACAATGTTGCCAATTCTCAGTTGTGCTAGGAACAATTCTGTAGCGTTATGATAGGAGAATCCCGTGCTCGTGTCATAGGAGGATACAGAGAGGAGGCGTGGGATTTGGTTAATATGCAGCGTTTTCTCCTAGTCTACCAGTTGTGTCAAACATTCTGATGTGCAATCTTCCATCACGATTACAGTTGCCCAAAAAATACATACGAATAAAACACTTACCTTGTTACTTTGTGACAAAAGATTATTTCAGTACAATAAAAAGTCTTTGGAAATCAACTTTGCCCACCTGTCACGAAAAGTAAGATAGAAAACACTTTGCGCCTCGAAATCGATTGCATCTATGTGCAGTCTTGTGATCATACAAGTAGAATTTCATGAATTGCACGAGAATGTAGAAAAATGTTGGTGCGAATGGAAGCTGTAAGAAACACAGTTAACTAATTATTCTGTACCACGTAATAATCAATTCATTTGAAAATTCAGAAGAGAATAAACTAAACATTATGCCCTTTAAGACAGAAACTAAAGTGCAGATTCGGGCACTGTGCAGATCTGCGCTTTTTCATCTCCAGATCTATACAAATAATGTATACTAACCAGGGTATTCATTGCTTTCTTAATGTTTCCCTCTTGTTTAGTCTTCTATTGATGAACTGGATCCACACCCATGAGTCTGATTGTTTCTTTGTATCCTTCCATCTACTATCTTTGTGTGTTATTGTTCGATTGTCAAAAAGCAAAATATTATGCCTGCTCCCACGAGGTATCAAAACGAGGTCGCAAGAAGGCTAACGAATTACAATCAAAATACAGTGAGACGCCATTTTGTCTGTCGTCATGGTATTAAGTGAACAGAAATAGTTGGGTGTTATTGTCGTCTTTTCTTATTGAGATTTTCATATTACCCTGACACAAGACGCCGAGATAAATGTGTATATTCTCCGTGACGAAACATCCCATATTCCATTCATCCTGATCCATTCGTTACATGCATCGGCAGCAATGAGTGATAGGGAAGCTGTTGTGAGGTGACGAATAACAATAAAAATGGTAGTAATAACGAATCAGTAATCAAGGATGTTACTGCATTGCAGACGATTAACAAAATAACCAAGAAAAGCTGAGTGTTTCAAATGGTTCAAATGGCTCTGAGCACTATAGGACTTAACATCTGTGGTCATCAGTCCCCTAGAACTTAGAACTACTTAAACCTAACTAACCTAATGACATCACACACAACCATGCCCGAGGCAGGATTCGAACCTGCGACCGTAGCAGTCGCGCGGTTCCGGACTGAGCGCCTAGAACCGCTTGACCACCGCGGCCGGCCCTGAGTGTTTAATTGGTCCACTACTGCATAGCTGTTCTTAACACTTTGTTACTGAATTCTGTTCTGGTTGTTTGCAGAGAGAAAAGAAAGAACCCTTTAGCCATACATAACGCTAGTACAACGAGATATAACCTATCAATTATCCTTGCTTTACATCACGAGACGAACATGGCGTCACCGAGCTGATATTTGAAATACATTTCTGTTTTCTCTCTCTTTTTATTTTTATTTTTATTTTTGAGGAAAGCATCGAGAAGCGCGAATAATAAGCAAGTAGGCATATAACCTGTTTACTGTTATTTTCATTGGGACACATAATGCAAAAATACAACTTTTAAGTGTATTATTGCGTAATTCCAGTTATTGACAGTCTATTCGCGAGCTTGCTTGCACACAGTGGGGTGAAACCTATCACAGACGCAAGCAAAACACAAATATTTATTGCACCATGCCCATCACACAAACGAAATCTCGCTGTACTGACGTGTTGTCCGATATATTGCACGGAAAACATATCTGATTCATGTTGCTATATACAGCTCTATCAGATATCAATTTGGATGCGTACCAAGTGTATAAAAGTATATCTTGAAATACACAGAGAGTCACATGGAGGTATTCGACTGAAACATAGCCATGACCAAGACTGTCACTGGGGTCGACAGCATCGTCGTCTACCACCTTGACAACTCGAACGGTGACAGTGCTCAGCCGGTTACTTACGTTCACTGGTATCAAAGCCACAGCATGAAAGCACAAAAATGTTAATAACTCGAAGATCATTAATTTTGGAACCCATATAAAGTAAAGCAGTAATCAGTCGGAAGAGTAGTTAAAACACCACAGTGCTTAAATAAGCACGATCTTGTTGGAGGTGGTATGCCGTTGCTTTCCTCCGACCTTTGAGTTAACTTACCTAGCCAGTTAATGGGGGAACCTACAGTTTAGCGTGCCTTTCGGACGACAGTGCAACTCGGCAGTTTTCACATCTAAAAACACTGCCTGACGGGAAATAAGTGTAAAATAGCACATATAAATCGTGGGCCTAACGAGGGATTGAACCTGAGACTTTCGTATTCGTTCTCTTGCTCTACCATTCTGCCACTATGCAGCTACTACTGTGGTCTGTGCTTAGCATTAAAATTAAGGATCTCTCATTTGTGACTGCGATGGCACATGCGTGTCCCTTAGGAGACCTTACTTTTGGGATTACCCTCGTATAAGTGTGTGTAAACGCCTTCCGATGCCCACTCAAGGAAGACAAGGACACACAGTCTAGCTTCAATATTATAAATACCCCTCAGTTTGTGGATGAACTCAGGCTTAGGTTGATAATCATTTTGAATATTTAGCAGTGCTGCACCCACTTGGTTAAACTCGTTTTCAACCAATGATTCCCACAGCTACAGGAACACTACTTGTGATACCTCCTAGACAAAATACTTACGCAGTGCTATCAGACGAAAAGATCTATCTGACACAATCTGTGGGAAGTTTGTTTTACAACCTTCGTACCTGGATAAAGAGCTTTTCCAATTTGAGATATCTGTGAACGTTGCTGCATAAGGCGATTTAAGAAGAAACTAAATTCCTTTAGCTACGCCAGTGTTTAAAGAAATAGTCTTAACTGCACTAAATCGTGGCTTGTGAATCGTTTACCTGCCGTACTCTGCCGTATTTAGCTGGCTGGAAGGCAAAAAGCATACTGACAAATTTCACAGGAGGAAAACGGGGACGGACGAAATGTCTCCCACAGGAAGGTCATGTTGTTTTATTTAAATGATTACAAAATCAGATAATACGAACAGTGAGGTTGTCAGTATAAGCACATTACTGTTGTCAGTATGATGTTGCAACGCCCAGGGCTTCTAATGATGAAGGGCCCGTTTAAGTCAGGCATATTGAATACAGAAGTGGAAGAGAGAGCACCACTAAATTCTACAACCCGTATGCATTGCATACACACAGAAATTACTATTACAGTGTACTTATGGAGCCCAATGAGTGAATTGGTTGCGCAGTACAGCATGTTGGACTCGTATTCGGGAGGATGACGGTTCACACCCGTGTCCGGCCATCCTGATTTAGGTTTCCCATAATTTCCCTAAACTGCTTAAGGCAAATCCCGGGACGGTTCCCCTGATAAAGGCACGATCGATTCCCTTCACCATCCTTCCCTGATCCGAGCTTGTTCTCCGTCTCTAATGACATCATTGCCGACGGGTCGTTAAACACTGATCTCCTCCCCCTCCATCTCCACAAGATACCAAACTACAAAGTGACTAGTGTAGTACATCAGTGATCATTCGTCGCTACTAACATCCGAACGAAAGGAAAATTAGGGGTTAACATCTCATAATGACAAGGCCATACAGGTGTGCACAAGGTCCGATTGGAAAATGGACCGTGCTATTTCAGCGGAACTACGCAAGCATTCAACTTAAGAGATTGGAGGAAATCAAGGCTCCAGGACCCGATAGAGTTCCTGTCAGTTTCTGTACAGAATTTGCAGCTGAGTTAACTGCGATTTTACCGTAATATACCATGCGTCCGTCGAATAAAACATTGTGTGGAGTAACTGGAAGAAAGCACGGATCAAACCCGTCTACGAGAAGGATAACAGAAGTGACCCACAAAACTATCCTCCGCTTTCATTTACGCCCGTCTGTCATAGATGCTTAGGATATATTCTGAGCTCAAAAATAATGACGTACCTCGACCAGTCTGCCCTCATACATGCCAGCCAACATGGATTCTGAGAACGTCGGTCTGATAATCACAACACGCATTTTTTTCACGTAACATCCTAGCAGCCATAGCGCTAGGCAGCCAGGTTCCATGAAGCGTTTGCCTCATTACCGCACCAATATTTCTTAACAAAGGTGCGGTCATATAGGATATCAAACAAAATTTGTCACTGGACTGAGGATTTCTTGATAGGGATCCCGAAGCATGTTATCTTGGATGCAGAGTCATCGAAAGGAATAGAAGTAACTTCAGATATACCTCAGGGAAGCCTGATAGATCCCTCGCTGTTCATATTCTATATTAATGACCTTGCAGACAATTCAATACTAACCTCAGACTTTTTGTAGGTGATGAAATTATATATGATGAAATACTGTTTGAATACTATAGCACAAACACCCTGGTAGATCTTGACAAGAGTTTAAAGTGGCGCATTTTCTGGCGATTTGCTTTAAAAGCACAGAAATTTAAATACGCGCACTTCAAAAAAGGTATAAAAGTACACTATGTGATCAAAAGTATCCGGACACCTGACTGAAAAAGGTTTTACAAGTTCGTGGCACCCTCCTGAAATTCAATGCGGTGTTGGCCCACCCTTGATTACAGCTTCCGCTCTCGCGGGCATACGTTCAATTAGATGCTCGAAGTTTTCTTGGGGAATGGCAGCCCATTCTTCACGGAGTGCTGCACTGAAGAGAGGTATCGATGTCGGTCGGTGAGACCTGGCACGAAGTCGACGTTCCAAAACATCCCAAAGATCAGAATGAGAGCTTCTGTAAAGTTTGGAAGGTAGGAGACGAGGTACACGGCAGAAGTAAAGCTGTGAGTACCGGGCGTGAGTCGTGCTTCGGTAGCTCAGATGGTAGAGCACTTGCCCGCGAAAGGCAAAGGTCCCGAGTTCGAGTCTCGGTCGGGCACACAGTTTTAATCTGCCAGGAAGTTTCATCCCAAAGATGTTATATAGGAATCAGGCCAGGACTCTGTGCAGGCCTGTCCATTACAGGGATGTTATTGTCGTGTAACCACTCCGCCACAGGCCGTGCATTATGAACACGTGCTCGATCGTGTTGAAAGATGCAGTCGCCATCCCCGAATTGTTCTTCAACAGTGGAAAGCAAGAAGGTGCTTAAAACATCAATGTAGGCCTGTGCTGTGATAGTGCCACGCAAAACAACAAGAGGTGCAAGCCCCTCCATAGAAAACACGACCATACCATAAAACCACCGCCTCCAAATTTTACTTTTGGCACTAGACACGTCGGCAGATGACTTTCACAGGGCATTCGCCATACCCACACCCTGTCATCGAATCGCCATACTGTGTACCGTGATTCGTCACTACACACAATGTTTTTCTGCTGTTCAATTGTCCAATTTTTACGCTCCTTGCACCAAGCGAGGCCTCGTTTGGCATTTAACGGCGTGATGTGTGGCTTATGATCAGCCCCTCGGCCATGAAGTCCAAGTTTTCTCACCTCCCGCCTAGTTGTCATAGTATTTGCAGTGGATTCTGATGCAGTTTGGAATTCCTGTGTGATGGTCCGGATAGATGTCTGCCTATTACACCCTCTTCACCTGTCAGTGGTCTCTGTCAGTCAACAGACGAGGTCGGTCTATACGCTTTTGTGCTGTACGTGTCCCTTCACGTTTCCACTTCACTATCACATCGGAAACAGTGGACCTAGGAACGTTGAGGAGTATGGAAATCCCGCGTACAGGCTTATGACGCAAGTGACACCCAATCACCTGACCATCACATGTAGAATGTTAGTTATGTTTGTTTTATTCAAAAATTATTTAAAAAGGTTTAAGATTTATTACATAAAAGAATTGGAAGCATTACTTTTCTGCATAGCATCGTAGAAACATATTTCAGTCTACTACTTAATCGGTTCTGTAGGAATCGCGACAGCAAATTAGCCTAATTACAGCGCTTAGAGAGCCATTATTCCCGTACTTCATATGTAGATGGAATGGATAGAAACTGTAAAATTTCGAATAATAGTACAGTGCGTTTGAAAAAGAACTCCCTAGTTTTAATGTGTCCTAGAATCTGTACAAAATGACAAAACTATTCTAGTTTGTGGTGTTTGATTCATCGACTCTCCAAGTTTGGCTCCCCTGCAGTTGGCAGGTCTGCTTGACCTTGAGGCGGCACCAGTGCTCTTTTCTTTTTTTTCCCCTCCGTTCCCTCAGTTCAGTCCGGGCGTGCGAGCAGTGCAGTGCAGAGCAATACAGCAACAATGTGTACTCCACAACAGAAAGCGCAGTGCGTTACTTGGCTTGTGGACAGTTAATCGCCATAACTGCAGGATTTGGGGGGCAGAGCATCCAGATGAAGTTATTCAGCATCAATGTGACTCTCCCAAAGTTAAATTCTGGTGCGGTTTCATGGAAGATCGTGTGATTGGCCCTTTAATTTTTGTAGAAAAAAAACAATAAGCGGGGACGTTTACTGGGACATGTTGACAAATGGCTCTGAGCACTATGGGACTTAACTTCTGAGGTCATCAGTACCCTAGAACTTAGAACTACTTAAACCTAACTAACCTAAGGACATCACACACACCCATGCCCAAGGCAGGATTCGAACCTGCGACCGTAGCGGTCGCGCGGTTCCAGACTGTAGCGCCTAGAACCGCTCGGCCACCCAGGCCGGCCATGTTGACAGAGTACGCCTTTCCCCAAATGGACGATATTGAGGCGGAAAAGGGGCTTTTGTTTTTCCAATAAGATCTCGCCCCACCTCAGTACAGTAACCACGTGCGTGCGGCCCTTGACACTCGCTTTCCTATGCAGGGCTGGCCCAATACCTAGGCCACCATGAAGCTCAGACTTAACTCCACTGAATTTTTCCTTTGGGGCCACATAAAAAATATTGTGTACAGTGAAATGATCAGGGACGTCAATCATTTACGGGAAAGAATCGTCGCGGCGGTTGGGTTCAAAAGTGGCTCTAAGCACTATAGGACTTAACATCCGAGGTCATCAGTCTCCTAGGACTTAGAACTACTTAAACCTAACTAACCTAAGGACATCTCACACATCCATGCCCGTGGCAGGATTCGAACCTGCGACCGTAGCAGCAGCGCGGTTCCAGACTGAAGCGCCTAGAACCGCTCGGCCACAGCGGCCGGTCCGCGGTTGGGACAGTTACACCTGAAATGTAGGTGAATACGTGGCGAGAAGTGGAATATCGTCTCGACGCGTGCGGGGCAACAAATGGATCACACGTTGACCTCTACTAACGTTAAACAAAACTTGAAGGATTTCTCTTTCATGATATGTACCCATTGACGTAATTTTTCATTAATTTCTCCATTAAGTTTAAACTTAAAACTAGCGAGTTCTTTTTCAAATACCCCGTATATTGCAGTGTATGTATGCAACTGTAGGTGCAGACAATGACATGGCCCCTTTTTATAACAACCTGAGTTAACTACTCAGACGGGTGCGGAAGCTGGAGATAAAACTGACTATGAAGAAGTTTACATATCTTCAATATTTCGCCCTATGTTCATCAGTCCTGAATTATGCTGCTCCTTGCCTCATATTCTACTTGACATGACCGTAACACTCTGCCAAAAATGGTGAGGAATCTGTGTGTAACTCTGGGTGAGCTTCTCAACTTATCAGAGAACACAGGCACCTTCTGTAGGAACACTTACTTTTGCCACTGTCCTCTCCAAAAATTTCGAAACATGTTTGTGGGATGTGAAACAGAAACTTGTGCAGTCACTTACTCTCCAGAACATTCAACACTGCATAAAGGAGCGTGCCATGCCGTTTATCGAGAACTGGAAGATTATTCCAATAAGTTCTTCACCTATTTCGGAATGGCCACAAACTCCTTTGAAGTGCTACTAAACAAGAGTTATTCAGGTTACACCAGTTACAAAAGCCCTTTACTCACAAGCGAATCGAAATATGGTTGTCCTTTCAAAATAAAAAGTAGTTTCAAACTGTTAGCAATATTTCATGTGTAGGAATTTACGTACAACCTAAAGCGCACCAAAGAAAAAATAAACCACAATAGGAGTGATCAGTAGCCATTTCATTTGTTTGCTGTATCAAATGAGTTAAAAAGAGAAACCATAGTCAGCAGTAGAAAAACTAATCGTCTGTAGAGGTGCTTCCACGTACAGGACGGAGTTGATGATATAAACAGCTGGTGGTATCAGCACAATCAAGAGGAAGAAGCGGTCAGTGACTCGTGTGACGTTGATAGACTGTCAAACTGTCAACATTTCAGTGGACACAAAGACCTTATTAATAACCATGACTGAACAGATAGATAAAATCAGTAAAATGAGAGAACGGAGCATACAGACAGTCAACAGAAACCTGGAGAATTGTTTATGATGTCTAAAGACCGGATTCAAATATGCATGTAAAATGCTTAAAAATGCATGAAAAGTGTCGAAATATGTAAGATCAAATAATAAAAAACATGGTGGTTACTGCGTGCATTATATCTCAAAATCGAACCCGTCATATCAATTTCGAGGAAGAGCGTCGGCCACGCGAAAAATCGGTACATTTAGAACGCTGGCATCATTTTCTGAATTCTTTCTGGTAGACGTTAGGAAGGGAGCCTATCTGGGATTATTTTCTAAAAATTTGCAAATTGGGGACGCATACCGTGTTTCAAAACTGTTCCGTCTTTGCTGTTGTTGTCAGTAACAAGCGGATGCGATGCGAGTGAGTCGTAGGGAAACAATCGATATGTACACGAGCAACTTCGACATATAGCGCACGCAGACATAGGCACGCTCAAAACTCCGTAATATTTTATTTAAAAAACATCATGAGTTTTTTTTAACAGCATTAACTTTTAATTGATACTATTGGACCAAAGCGTCAGTTACAATTTATTTTGTAGTTTTCTACTACTGTAAACATAAACGACCAAGCACTGTTCCAAATGTTCGATACCTAGTAAGATTGTGTCTTCAATCCCTCAAAACATTATAAGCAGAAAAGGACCGTTCTACATCAACTCATGTAACTGGGGAATATTTGAATTTGGGTGCTATTCTGGCACTTATTCTTTCTGGTAAAAGTTCATCCATCCTATCAATAACACTATCAATTTGGCACAAGGGCTATTGTTTAACATGTTGTCAAACAGTTCTTTATGTTTTCTTGGAAATACCTCCGGCAATGAGGAGTTCACTAGAATAATTACATTCATTAACTGAATAGATTCATTCAACGCCAAACTTTGAGTTTCAAGCTTTTTAATACTTGCAAGTATATGGCAAAAATGAGTGTGAATCACAGCAATGTCTTTTTTATTACCGTAATCATTAAAAGCTTCTCTGCACTGGCAAACTGCCAAAGACCCTGCACTATCGAAGTCGTTTACTACCTCTCTAATGGCCTCGAAATGTTCATTGTAAAACTACACAGCGTCGACCCACGTACCCCAACGAGTTACCACTGGTTCGGGAGGTAAAGGTACATTTTGTAGTTTTTCTTTGTAGGCCTCTATGCGAGCAGGAGCCTTTAGAAATACTTTGTGGATGAAATCAGTTTATTTACATTCACAAACGTGGAACGTACTTCCTCAGCAAGGCGAGGTACCCCATCAGCAAATCACGTCACACATAAATCACATTGGAATAAAATACTCGGAGGCCTTTTCCTGCTTTGATAATACAGGAAGCAGAATCTGAAACAATCACAAACACCCTTTCATCTGCAGAAGATTCTGAAATATTTTTCTAATGCCCTCATTCACAAATCTGGTAATCGTAGAATGATTCACTTTTTCAAGTTCTTTGCAGGCCGCTAAATAGAAAGAAGAAGGCTCTTCTTTTAAGCACCAACAATTAAATTTGCAACCTAACTGCGAAACTGTCTGTAGTTTCGTCAGCTGAAATCCAGATAATGCTGTCCTTGAGTTCAATGCGTATTTCTTCCAGATTATTTCCGTAAATTGTCTGTATGTTATTTTTACGCAGCGTTGATTTATCTGGTATATCGTGGAAAATTGGAAATTCGTGGTAAGGGCTTATGGGACTAAACTGCTGTGGTCACCGGTCCCTAAGCTTACGCACTACTTAATCTGACTTAAACTAACTTAAGCTAAGGACAACACACACACGCACCCATTCCCGAGGGAGGACTCGAACCTCCGACGGTGGGTATATCGTGATTTAAGCAATATTTGCGCAGGAAGCCTGATGAGTTTCTGAAGAGGAATATTGCTTGCAAAGAATGCTCCACATAGCTCCATGTTAAACCGACTTTTGTGGTTTCCTTCGGACAAACCCCTGCTACTGCAACTTTACTGATGTCAGAAGTTGTTGTCCTGGTCCTTTCTTCTGTATTCCTGCGATATGAAGACTTGTCTTGAAATGCTGGTCTATTTGAATTTTTTTTTTTTTTGCACAAACGTTTTCCTCGCAAACTCGACAATATAAAACCATTCCGTCACATGTAAATGTTCCAGGATGGTCAGATGTCTTCGAAACGGCTTTTCTTTTCTTGGGCGGCGTGGCGCACAACACGTTACACACTACACGTCGCAAACTCGTTCAGCTGTGTACACGTAAATGGAAAGCTAAACTGAAACAATGGACGTGCGACTAAAAGTTTGCGTAGTTTAATTTAATTGTTGCCGACGCGTACGGAATGACAGCGGAGGGCATTAAACGGGGGCGCGGACGCAGGAGCACTGACTCTGCCTGTTCCTGTTCCTCTTCTGTAATGATTTCGCTAGGCAGTGGCATCTCAGTTGGAGACTGCACACGGTTCTAGGCCGCGGTCAATCTGCGAGACATCAAAACTAGATCGAACTAGAGACCACCCGTCTAAATTTTCAAAATATTGTCAGCATAGAGCGAAAATATGCATCGTCACTAGTTTTTAGTTAAAATACGCAATAACCGGTGAAAAGAGCCAAATATGCAAATGCATATGCAACATGCAGATGTATACAACCCGGTCTCTAAATTGATGACAGTGAGAAGTTAACTTGGGAGTAGAAAATAGATATCTGTCTGAAGTTGAGACTGGGAGACACTCACTAGTTGAAGTTTTAGGGCTAATATTTCATAAGATAGACTTGTGTCATAACGAGGGCTGTGAAATGTCAGTGAAGGTCAGAGAACAGGAGAAAGAGAAAAGTTGGTTGAAAGATGTACGCGAAGAAACTTGCCCCCCTTCTTGCAGCGGTGTACCGTACGTCTCTAGAAGAGCGTAGCGTTCCAAAGGATTGGAAAAGGGCACAGGTCATCCCCGTTTTCAAGAAGGGACGTCGAACAGACGTCCAGAACTATAGACCTATAACTCTAACGTCGATCAGTTGTAGAATTTTGGAACGCGTATTATGTTCGATCATAATGACTTTTGCCGGCCCGTGTGGCCGAGCAGTCCTAGGCGCTACAGTCTGGAGCCGCGCGACTGCTACGGTCGCAGGTTCGAATCCCGCCTTGGGCATGGATGTATGTGATGGCCTTAGGTTAGGTTTAATTAGTTCTAAGTTCTAGGGGACTGATGACCTCAGAAGTTAAGTCCCATAGTGCTTAGAGCCATTTTTTACTTTTCTGGAGGCTAGAAATCTACTCTGTAGGAATCAGCATGGGTTTCGAAAAGGACGATCGTATGTAACCCAGCTCGCGCTATTCGTCCACGAGATTCAGAGGGCCATAGACACGGGTTCCCAGGCAAATGCCGTGTTTCTTGACTTCCGCAAGGCGTTCGATACAGTTCCGCACAGTCGTTTAATGAACAAAGTAAGAGCATATGGACTGTCAGACCAATTGTGTGATTGAAGAGTTCCTAGATAACAGAACGCAGCATGTAATTCGCAATGGAGAGAAGTCATCCGAAGTAAGAGTGATTTCAGGTGCGCCACAGGTGAGTGTCGTAGGACCGTTGCTATTCAGAATATACATAAATGACCTTGTGGATAAGATAGGAAGTTCACTGAGGCTTTTTGCGGATGATGCTGTAGTATATCGAGAGGTTGTAACAATGGAAAATTGTACTGAAATGCAGGAGGATCTGCAACAAATTGACGCATGGTGCAGGGAATGGCAATTGAATATCAATGTAGACAAGTGTAATGTGCTGTGAATACACAGAAAAAAGATCCTTTATCATTTAGCTATAATATAGCAGGTCAGCAACTGGAAGCAGTTAATTCCATAAATTATCTGGGAGTGGGCATTAGGAGTGATTTAAAATGGAATGATCATATAAAGTTGATCGTCGGTAAAGCAGATGCCAGACTGAGATGCATTGGAAGAATCCTAAGGAAATGCAATCCGAAAACAAAGGAAGTAGGTTACAGTACACTTGTTCGCCCTCTGCTTGCATACTGCTCACCGGTGTGGGATCCGTACCAGATAGGGTTGATAGAAGAGATATAGAAGATCCAACGGAGAGCAGCGCGCTTCGTTACAGGATCATTTAGTAATCGCGAAAGCGTTACGGAGATGATAGATAAACTCCAGTGGAAGACTCTGCAGGAGAGACGCTTAGTAGCTGGGTACGGGCTTTTGTTGAAGTTTCGAGAACATACCTTCACCGAGGAGTCAAGCAGTATATTGCTCCCTCCTACGTATATCTCGCGAAGAGACCACGAGGATAAAATCAACGAGTTTAGAGCCCACACAGAGGCATACCGACAATCTTTCTTTCCACGAACAATACGAGATTGGAATAGGAGGGAGAACCGATACAGGTACTCAAAGTACCCTCCGCCACACACCGTCAGGTGGCTTGCGGAGTATTGATGTATGTAGATGTACTGTCTCCGCTTCTGCATTATTTTCTAAGCAAAGCCAGTGACGCTTCAGCTTCGAAGCTTGCAGATGGTTTGCCTGCCCCTCGTGTTTTGGAACGTGTGAAGGTGGATTGCTGTAACGGACAGAACATAGTAAATCACTTGCCCAATGAAGAAGATCGTGTGGTTACTACCAGGCCATAGTGGAGGTTATGCTTGAGCAGTGTCCCAAAGTTTTCTGGAGAACCTATTGGATAGAAAAGCCGTAGTAGTTAGTAAGTAAAATGCCGGCAGATAGTTATAGCCACTGATAGACTGTGCTAAATAATAGGACAACATGCCTTGTTCTCTTTCATGCTAAATAATATTTCAAATTTATGTAAAACGCATAATGTCTAGGAAAATAAGGAGAAAGCTAGGAGCACACCATTAGCAAAAGGATATTCCTGCAACAGAGTGGCAAGTGTCCTGACACAATACAATTTTTCTGACGTTGGATATACCAACCAGTACGCATTTTTGTATGTGGTTTTGCTGCTGTTCAGAATGGTACATGGTGTGCAAGCATGACATTTTAAATTTCAGATGAGATTCTCCTGGGTCTCTTTTCGTCTTTGCTAGGACGAGTTCAGTGAACTGAACTACGTCATGATCAACAACACTTCTCTTGTAGTCTCTGCCACTGAAATTGAATGAGCATCTCCAGACCACATTCGCACTTAAGAAACTATCAACGACAAAACATGCTGCCCTTTCTTGTATCTTCTCTGTTTTCTCTATCTGTGTTAGTAGGGTTCTCAGTCTCAAATCTGTAAGAGTTCCCTCAGAATGCACTTGTGAAAGTGACCTAATTTTTCTGTAAAAAGGTTCATTTATTGTGGCAACAGAAAATGTGAAGTTTAACAGTACGCTGTTTTATCACTGGGGCCAATCTTTACATAGTACCCAGCTGGATCACTCAGTTCTACTTGCTCTCTGAAGTAGACAACAAGTAATGTTGGCACTATGAGTAGTAAGGACTGGGCATGTAATTACACCCTGCATTGTTGCCATATTGCTGCCAAACTCCAGCACACTGGACTCGCATTCGGGAGGACGACGGTTCAATCCCGTCTCCGGCCATCCTGATTTAGGTTTTCCGTGATTTCCCTAAATCGCTTCAGGCAAATGCCGGGATGGTTCCTTTGAAAGGGCACGGCCGATTTCCTTCCCCATCCTTCCCTCACCCGAGCTTGCGCTCCATCTCTAATGACCTCGTTGTCGACGGGACGTTAAACACTAATATCCTCCTCCTCCTCCTGCCAAACTCCGTTCTCTGATGACATCATACAATGTTGCCAAATCTCCCCCGCTTCTCCCCCTCTCCTCTGACAGCATACTGGAAGTATGACACTTGTGCTAAGTACAGAATCCAAGATGGCAGACCTAGGCCACTGGCCCTAAATTTAAAACTGGATTTCATCTCCTCTTTTGATGCCACAGCTCACTGGTGCAGCATGCATGGTTGCCAAGTCGCTTGTGCTAAGTTTAAAATCCAAGAGCTCACTTGTCCTAAGTTTAAAATAGCGGGAAATTCAAAACTCCCAGGTTAAAATGGTGAGAAAAAGCAAGATAGCTCAAGTGTTCTAAATTTAATTCAAAAATCGTAATGTCACAACTCACTGGCACAGCCTGCATGTTTGACAGTTTATTTGGCTAAGTTTAGAACTCAAGAGCCCTCTTTAAAATGGTGTGAAATTCAAAACATCCAATATGGACACTTGTCCTAAGTTTAAAATGATGGGATATTCAAAAAAATCTAAGATGGTGGAACTAGTACAGTTGTGATAAGCATAAAATCCAAGGTGGCTAAACTAATCTAGTTGCTACCATCCCTCTCCCCACTTCCTCCCACATCGCTTCAGATCACACGCTGAGAGACCATCTGTAAACAGCGAGCAGAAGGCCACGCCTTTGCTGTTCGGTTGGGTTGTTTTGGGGAAGGAGGCCAGACAGCGAGGTCATCGGCCTCATCGGATTAGGGAAGGATGGGGAAGGAAGTCCTTTGCTATTGGTCAGTGAGGAGGGTTGCTCGCCACATGCCGTCCTCTGCAACCGACTGGTGGCTCTTGACTCCGCGACTGCCAGGGATCACCACCTTGACGATCACCACTATCCCATGCTGCGACACTGCTCCAGGTGTTCTAAGTTTAAATCCAAAGCATCGCTTTCCACTAGAACACACGCGCACTTCTAAGGCTACATGATTTTACACTTAACCGTGCCCCAAATTTATAACTGGACAGCAGCATGTCTCAGACAGGACACAGTCTCCCGTCTGGAGGATATTGTGTGGCACTTAAAAAGCAGTGCCAGTGATGTAACGGTTTGTTAATGTTTTTGCAATTAATGTTCTCGAAAGAAAGACAGAGTGCGACAATAGTTTTTGTATTTACTATCATGTAAATATAATGTGATGGAACCTTGGCTGCTTCACAAAAAAATGATTCATGTGGTGTCACCGCCAGACACCACACTTGCTAGGTGGTAGCTTTAAATCGGCCGCGGTCCATTAGTACATGTCGGACCCGCGTGTCGCCACTGTTAGTGATCGCAGACCGAGCGCCACCACACGGCAGGTCTCGAGATACGGGATAGCACTCGCCCCAGTTGTACGGACGACTTTGCTAGCGACTACACTGACGAAGCCTCGCTCCTTTGCCGAGCAGATAGTTAGAATAGCCTTCAGCTAAGTCCATGGCTACGACCTAGCAAGGCGCCATTAGCCTTACATAGCAATTGATACTTATCGTATAAAGCATGTCTCATCAAGAACGATGTATACAACAAGGATGGATTAAAGTTAAGTATTCCAAAAGCTACGTACTTTTCTTTATAGCATTCATTACGTATCCTGTTTCAGACCTCACGCCATCCTTCGTGTGTTTATAGCGTGCATTGCGGTCCCCTCAAATCACACTGTGTCGGCACTTCTGTCGACACATCAATTCAAATGGCTCTGAGCACTATGGGACTTAACTTCTGAGGTCATCAGTCCCCTAGAACTTAGAACTACTTAAATCTAACTAACCTAAGGACATCACACACATCCATGCCAGGCTGCTTCACAGACTTGGTCAATAAACGTAGCACAATTTGTGCCTCTTTCAGCAAAATATTTCCTATTTTTATTTATTATTATGTCAGAAGTAAAAATCGTATAAGCAACGACTGGAAATCGATCGATGACATAGTTTTATACATTGGTTGACCTGAAATTGGTCACGTCGAATGCATTCCGTGCCGCCCCTCATAAGATCTCTCATGGTGCATGTGGCTGGAGACGAAGAACATTGCAATAGACGGTTTTTAGTTTGCACAGCATGCACTTGCAAAAACTTACTCCACAGGAAGGCCCCACTTCTGCACGTTGGTATTGCATCTCGTGGTACTAGAGCCTATTCTGCTGAGAGCCTTCCATGCTGTCCACTTCTCCAAATGACCGGGAGGGAGCTCTTCCATCAGAACCATCCATTTCTCCAAATTCTGACACTCTCCCCCCCCCCCCCCCCCCCCTCCGCACTCCCAACACACTTTTAGATCCCGATTTGCTGTTGTATTCCAGTTGGTAAAAAGCTCTTTCTTGATTTCAGTCGAGGATGAGATGGCCGATGGCTTCTGTAGTCATGGCCTTGCTTTTCTTACATCTAACTGCTATCTCGCATCTAATTTCAGGAGGTGCTACGCCAGCAAGAGAGTTTATCTACGGGTGTTGGTCTTAAACAACCCATGATAATACGACAGGTCTCACTAAGAGCCACATCCACATCTACGGTTGAACTTGTACCGTGCTGAACATGCATATTCATCAGTGGAATAACGTAGCGCTAGCACACTACTTCTCACGGTGCATCGGTAGCTCCTCGTGTGGTACCTATCAGCTTCCACACGACGTTCTGTCTGGCAGATTCTTTATGTTTCATGTTTTGACAGTATTACTTATGTGTAAGTGTACCGTCCAGAGTCACTCCCAGATATTTCGGAGTCGGACAGTGTTCAAGAGCAATTCCTCCTATCTGAAGGGTATTAGTTGCTTGTTTGTTCCTGAGGTGGAATACACAGGCCTGAGTTTTGGCAGATTCAGCTTCAGGTGATTTTCATTAGAGTAGGTGGCAAAGTCTTCCAGGGTTTCAGACATGGTTTGTTCCACCTTTTCAAAACAGTCGACCTGAGCAGTGATTGCACAGTCATCAGCATAGACAAAACTCTGGATTCTCTCAGGCAATGGATGATCGTTGGTGTAGATGTTGAATAAAAATGGTGCGAGCACACTACTTTGCGGTAAACCATTGTTCTATGTTCTCCATTTGCTTCTTTGTCCCTTAAATTCCACAAAGATTCTCCGCTTCTGGAGAAGGTTTCTGACGTCGCGCATGTCCTATGAATAGTGAGTACAGAATCTATGGTAGTCGCTGAAGGGACTAGAGACGTAAAATCTGCAGAGCCCCTACAGTCAAAACTTACTTTATACCAGAGTCACGAGACGTCGGTGGAAGTTCAAAAATCTGATGATGTAGCTGAATAACATGCAGTCAGTATCAAAGTGTACACCTCAAGAGCAGTGTGTGTGTTGTCCTTTGCGTAAGTTAGTTTAAGTAGTGTGTAAGTTTAGGGACCCATGACCTCAACAGTTTGGTCCCTTAGGATGGCTCTGAGCACTATGGGACTTAACTTCTGAGGTCATCAGTCCCCTAGGACTTAGAACTACTTAAACCTAACTAACCTAGGGACATCACACACATCCATGCCCGAGGCAGATTCGAACCTGCGACCGCAGCGGTCACGTGGTTCCAGACTGTAGCGCCTAGAACCGCTCGGCCACTCCGGCCGGCGGTCCCTTAGGAATTCACACATACACACACACACACACACACACACACACACACACGCACACCACACCACCCTCTTAACAGCGAGCTATTCCACCTTTTGCACTCTATGCAGTGCCGATTTTGCGTGGTGTGGATTGGACAAGCCCTTTGTAGGTTTCCAAAGTTATGTGGTACCTAGTGTTTACGGAATTCCTGCAAACTGCGGGCGCAAAGCGCCCTTCTGACAGAATGCGGAGTAACCCCACCGAGTTGGAGAATCGTTATCATTGAAACGTCTGTCTCGGGGAATACCACAGATTGCATAACAGGGGGAAAGTGGTAATCATAGTACTGACAGGTGGTGGTAATATCCACTGAATTATCACGTTAAGTGTGCGGTCGAACACATGAAGAGGCCAGGGTGCCTATTCTGTATCTTTTCGTCATTGTGCCGATCGTTTCGGTACTCAACAGCACCGAACGGTTTAGTACTCGAATTAGAGTCCCTGCGTTATTCAGTATGCATTTCGGCAGCGATACCGTTCGGGTCTAGAGAACCGAAGCACTGTTGTCGGTTCGTGTCGCGCAAGTCAATCAAAAGCAAGCGGCCGCACATCCGCGCATGCGCACTGCAGCGCGCACAGCGCCACGAACACAAAGCGGCTAGCAGACGACACAGGCGCGCTATTCTTCCAAGTTCCGAAAACTGCGTTTACGTTGCCATAACGCATGACGCCCCATTCCATCGAGCTGACGTGTCCACCTTCATTGCCCTTGCCTCCTCCTTAACAGTATCAGGCGCAGTATATCCATTTCCATGATTCTCAGCTGAAACGCATAAAAATTTTTACAGTTTCTCTGACCACATGTTTCCATGCATGCATAATAACGATAGCGTATTTGACTGTATTCTGCAGATTGCCGTAAATGCTGCATTATGTCATCTTATTCTCATTCACACTGACATCGTGTTTTGGATTTTATGTTTCGGAAAATGAGTTAGGAATAGTGTGTAGTGCCACATTGTACTAATACATCTATAAAAGCAACCGAAAAATTGATTCTGAGAGTTTCAAAGAATAAGAAGATAAACAGAATGTGGTTATAACACGCTCCTAGAGATCCAAATGATTAAGTAGCCCACTTCCCTATATGATGCGTCAACGATTTGGGTCTTAAAAACAAAATTGAAAAAAAAAACGCGTTTTCGAGAGTTCTTGCAGTTCGTCGAAGTTTATAACATGCATCTTACGAATGAAAATGTTTCGTATATGGTGCTACAGTCTAAAAATATTACAGCTGTGATCTTTCATCTCTGTCTACTATGGTTGAGGATTCGATCGCAGATAAATACTTGTGACAAGCAAGATTATGCAGATGACTGCAGCTAGTTACATTCCCAGTAATTTAAGTTGTGCTCTTAGATTCCTGTCTAACCGCATAATCGGGAATCGTTACATATTCGGAAAAAATGGTGAATTATTTCTGAAAAGAAAAAATATAAAGGTCACTGTCGGTTGTTTCACTCACAGCAATTTCATATTTCATATTTTAAACACACAGAAATCATGAAATCATTACTGAGAAAGTGCGCTCTTACATGTAAGTAATAACGAATATTGCAGAAAAATCTTAACTTAAGCGAATGACAATGTCTCAGAACGTGCTGCATATATGAAGAGGGAAAATCCCGCAAGCAAACCACTTGGCCATGCCAAAATACAGACACACAGTGCTCAATTCTTGTAGTATTGTGTAGAGGAACATTGTATGACTTCGTTACCAAATGGTGCTGCGTTACTCATAAATGCCTGATAGTTTTGAAGGTTTCCAATATCAGGCTTAACATAATTGCTTTCCATTGTTACTTGAAAGTTGTAAACACGTTCTGATAATTACTAACTAACCCATTTGTGGGAAAAACTACACAAAGGCACTAGTAACATCAGTTCACACTCATGTAATATACGTAACCAGAGCCGATGTCTTGATATTCAATGATGTTTAAAGTCTTATTTGCATTAAAAAACACCTATTTTGAGAGAATATTGACCGAAAACGATTTTTTGGACTTAATCATTCACAGTAACAACCTAACCTAATCATATTTCTAACAAAGGAAAATAGTCTATTACGAACTCACTTTCCAACCGGATGCGTCCTCTGGTGATTCTTTAGTAAAACAATCATTAAATCCAAAGCTAAAACAGCTAAATATGTTTAAAATAGCAAATTATAGGTGTACATAAACCATAGCTCACCGATCGACAGGGTCAGACCGAAATCCAAAACCTCTCGGTACAATTGTCGTAGAATCGGTGGGAGGACCGTTCGGTAATAAGTCTCAGAAGCTTACTGAATAGGTTATTTCGACAAGGAACCGTAAATGACGTCACTACCGAGACGAACCTACTATATCGATCGGTACGAACGATACAGAATAGGGCCCCAGGAGGGAACATCAACGATCATCGATTCCGAGTCCGACAGCGTGGGAGACAAGTTTTTGTTTGGTAAGAGCACTGAGCACATGTCACAAATCACAGTGTGGGTGTGGTACTGATCTAACGCTATCCTCCAGTCGTTAGGATTATATTTGAAAGGAAATGAGCCTTACATTACTACACAGGTCTGTGTGAGATGCACTTATAAGGACTGTACAGATATCGGTAGTTTCCGCAGGATTTCTGACGAATGCTGGTGTGATTCCTTCAACAAGGTGACTAGCGATTTATGCCTTTATCCGTGTAAGCTGATACTATGTCTCTCAGTTTCCATATCGACGGTACGTTAAACTCAAACCCTCTTTCTTATAAGCAGAAAGATATCTATCGTTTGGGCCAGTATTGCACTTTTAAATGATTTTGAAGCGATTCCTGACATAAATTACTGTTACGAACGACTTCGTTTCAGTCCAGGCTGTTTACAGGAACGCCAGATGCGACAGAGAAATTGTGTCGTTCGCAAGAGCCCTTCGCTTCATCGCCTAACAGTCTGACTCAGTAGGAAGTGCAACTTGGTTCACACTTCTCTGTCCAGCCTTGTTCAGTACTTGCCTGTCAGCCATTCTTGATTCGCTTAGCGGTTATACGTTCTTTCTCTTTCTTCATGCTTGTACAATACATTTAGTGTTCTTAAATCGTCAGCTGTTATCTCTATCTGAAGACTGGGTTGACAGAGCTTGTTACAGTAGTCTATTATTCATAAGGTTTTTGATCTGTGCGTAACTGCTGCACCCTACATCAATTGGGACGCTTTTAACACAACGCTATCAAGACCAGCAGGGGTGCCATGACTGTGTTACACTGTCGTTACTGTGAACTATGTATATCCTCAAACCAGTGTAGCACGATTCGGACCTTGTACCACATATAGTTATCCTGTTAGAAGATATGAAGCATGACAGGGTGTAACCATGAGGCTGGAGGAGAGAGGTTGCCTCTGAGAGTGACCATAACTACCTAAAAAGAAATGGTTGTGCAAAGTATAATTCATACATACAGCGAAATTTATGAAACTTTGTTTTTCTTCTGTAATTGTAATTTTAGGTAGAGACTAAAAACTGGCTGTTATCAATGCATATATGTATGGTCATCAAACGAAAGGGATGAGAGAGAGATTTTATGGTTCAGCTGCTACCAGTTTCAGCCAACAATTGACCGCTGTCAATCTCTTCTTTGGTGCGTAATTATAATTATTGATTATCTGTTGCACACAGAGTTGACGCTGATCGTAGCTGTCAGTGCATATACTACTATTACGGTGGTGTTAGTAATATGTAATATCAGACATAACAGACTTCGAACGACAGCAAATCATCAGTAAAATAGGAGACAATCATCACAAATCTCCTGGAGGTGTATAGTGACACTTCATCAAGTGTTACGGCAGCGTACATGGTTCTTGGAGAAACGTCACATGGTACATGTAACATAGGAAGAATAACTAAATTATAGACACAGGATAGCATTTTTTAAAAAATCTTACAGTGCAATCTGAAACACCCAGATGCCATTGTCACGTTGTATGTAGCTTACTCAATGAGCCTGAGTCATCCTAAGAACATCAGAATAATTAGGATCACATATTTTTAAAGGGGCTAGGTCAACTGTGTAAGGTGGCAGAATAAATGAAGGTCAATTTCACACCTTACATAAGAGATTTATAATTTGTAATGGGAAGGTGAATATGACACCAAACTTACTTTGGCAGTTAAAAAATGGTTCAAATGCCTCTAAGCACTATGGGACTTAGCGTCTGAGGTCATCAGTCCCCTAGACTTAGAACTACTTAAACCTAACTAACCTAAGGCCATCATACATATCCATGCCGGAGGCAGGATTCAAACCTACGACTGTAGCAGCTGCACGGTTCCAGACTGAAGCGCCTAGAACCGCTCGGCCACAACGGTCGGCACTTCAGCAGTAATGAGCAGATTTGCTTATAAGTATGTAATGCAAAAGGGATGACACTCAATCGATGGTATTAACACACCCCTCCTATATAATACATGTCAATCATGGAAGGTGAAACAAGCAGCGAGAGGAAACATTTTGTGTGAAAGCCAGCATGGGCAGAAGCAGAGGCCACACCCTAGGAGGTACTACGGAGAGCTCTTAAGGGGGGCGTCCTGCATGGGGAGTCAGCGACGGGACAGGTGACGCATGCTGCAGAGCGAGTAACGGGCCACCAGAAGTAGGCCAGAAAGAAGCTTTAGAAAACTGCGTTTCGGAATTCCAAATGGATACGAACAAAACTAGCGACGCAGTTGATCACGTAAACAGCGAATAGTACACATCGTCGTGTGAGAGTCAGAGGAACGTATCTCCAAAAATGCGATTTTCGGTTTTTTTAACGCATGTCCTCACAGTAATCAGGTCCTTGTTGTGTCGAAACGGCGTATCTCTATCTCTTCACGTTGCGAGAGTATGCTGCTGCGTATCTCCAAGTTGTGAGCTTAATTTAGAGACAGATAAACGTATTGGCTCTTACGTTCTTCTGTCTCGAGTCAGTGCATCTCTATTTTCGGATCAGCAAAACGTATGGGCACTTACGTTCTTCTGATTGCTTACTTCATGAAGTAAATTTGGAAATACGTTTTTATTCAGCAGATACCATTATCTACTTGTTTTGTATAATACAATTTTGCTGCATTTGTGCACTATTTTCCTGTGTGCTGAAAGAGTATTATATGTTGTCTAGCAGATAATAATGAAGCTTGCGACACCAAGTAGAAACTTCGCCTCACGCCTCCCTGCTGAATCATTCGTCTGTTCATCAGTTCTCGAAACATTTTACGTACGAGGTTTCAAGCCGTTGTATTTCCCTTGCAAGAATCAATAAGCGGAGAAACGCTAAACAATGACTGCCCTTTGTAAGCATTGTCAAAGCAGTCACGTTGCTGTCATTGTCACATCAAATTTTGTTTAGTTGCGTGTGAAGTATTCACTGTGAAGAGGTTGTTGTTAGTGTGCGCTCTCTGTTAGATAAAAAATGACTTCACGAGGAAGGAGAATGGTTGAGCTAGTGATGCAAAATTACCGCAGGGAAAGTAATTCCACATCTGACGAAGGTAAGATGAATTACTATTAATTTTATCTATGAGATAATCATCCACGGAGATACAGATCGTTACTTTCATTGACTTGATTCCCATTCATTGTTTGTAAACAGTATTGTAGAAATTACAGAAACAGAAGAAAAGAATGGTGAAACCTCGTCTGCAATACAAAACTATTCCGAAGTGAAACGACTGCAAGAGTTAACTGAAGAAGATTGCAATGATTTCAAAGTGGCCGGCCGGCGTGGCCGAGCGGTTAAAGGCGCTACAGTCTGGAACCGCACGACCGCTAAGGTCGCAGGTTCGAATCCTGCCTCGGGCATGGATGTGTGTGATGTCCTTAGGTTAGTTAGGTTTAAGTAGTTCTAAGTTCTAGGGGACTTATGACCACAGCAGTTGAGTCCCATAGTGCTCAGAGCCATTTAAACCATTTCAAAGTGCTTAGTTCGGGTTCATCAGATGATTACATACCTGAAAACAGCATAGATTCTTCATCATCATCACCACCATCACCATCTCCGAGGCCAAATAAAAGGAGAGCTGCAGTTCAACAGAAACTGCAACTATCTTTAGAAAACCTCAGTAAGCAAAAAGATAATCCCTGGGTCTTGTTTAACATTGCAAATACTAATTTCTTAGTCACAAATTATTTGACAAACAAAATACATATACTGGGACTATCGATTGAATATAGTTGTGCGTACGCATTTTCTTAGTGGTCCTAAATTACATTCTAATTTATTTCTTCTACTAACTGCGATGTTACTAAAATAATAACACATGTGCATTTCAATAGAGCTAGGGCCACATTTATTGTCTTTGGGTGAAGTGGTACATTTTGCCGTAATTATCGCACATGCTAATTTTTAAAATACAATGGGACTGTAAGATTCATAGTTGATTAATGTGGTATATTATGCTAGATAAGGCACTAACGTCAGTAATATAATTTTCTCCTTTCCAGGCAATGTCACAAAGTAGATACAATACAGAAATCCACGTTCACCGACAAATCAGCTATTCACTCCTGATTCTTCAATTTGTGTGGGCAAAGGTTTTGTGATGTTAATAAACATGCAACAGGAAGAAGTTAATCCAGTGACCGTTGAGTCTAATGGTCAAGAACAAGGGCAATCTGACAAGGTTGGTTCAAATGGTTCAAATGTCTCTGAGCACTATGGGGTTCAACTGCTGTGGTCATAAGTCCGCTAGAACTTAGAACTACTTAAACCTAACTAACCTAAGGACATCACACACATCCATGCCCGAGGCAGGATTCGAACCTGCGACCGTAGCGGTCGTGCGGTTCCAGACTGTAGCGCCTTTAACCGCTCGGCCACTCCGGCCGGCAATCTGACAAGGAAATGAAGTTGATAAGGAAAATAAAACGAGAAAAAGGAATAAGAACACTGACAAGTGGAAAAAGAACATAAGAAAAATGAATAGGCAGTCAGGAGAGGCGTACAAATCAACTGCTAATAAAGAAGTACCAGCCAAAACATTTAAGTACAATGATTGTTCCAAAATGCCCGAGAAAGTGTAGCTAGAAGATCAGCGAGGCTGAAGGGAGACAAATGTTCCAAGGATTTAGAAAAGCAGCGACAGTATTTAGCTCCACATACTAAGGCGGTACCTAAGGCAAGGACACGTTCTGCAAGTGCGCAGTCTCGAAGAAATGTCACAAAGAAGTACGTTCTCCTGAAAAATGGTAGTGAAGTTCAAGTGTGTCTACGGTTTTTCCTTAGCATTTGTAATATATCAGAAACATTTGTGCGATATATACAGAGAAAGGCGACAGCAGCAACATGATTCTGTCTGCTGACAAGAGGGATCATCATCGTCCAGGTATAAGGAGATCCGACGAGGCAAGGGAGAGAATAAGGAACCATATAAAATCATTTCCTACCATTCCATCGCATTACTGCTGACAGAGCATTGTGCGACAGTTCTTACCAGGAGATTTAAATATACAAATAGTGCACGAACTATATAAGAAACTTTACGAAGAGGAACAGGTTACTGCTGAAAAATATTGGCTTTACAGAGATATATTCAATACAGAGTTTAACTTAGGCTTTCATGTACCAAGAAAATATGTATGTGACCACTGCTATCGCTTTCAAAATCTCTCTGAAGAAAATCAAGAGTCACAGGAAGACCAGCTCTCAGAACACCTAAAGAGAAAGGAGGCTGCTAGGACGCTAAAAAATGAATTGAACGAGCGGGCCAAAGCAGGAGAATGTCATTTACTGGAGTTTGACCTAGAAGCTGTGAGATACTGTCCACACACAGCAGCTAAAGCCACTTTTTACAAAAGAAGACTGGCGGTATACAATCTCACAGTATACAATACTGTTACCAGGAAAGCTAGAAATTACATGTAGCATGAAGGTGTGGCTAAACGTGGGTCAATTGGAGTAGTATCATGTGTATTTCAAGAACTCCAGAAGATTGCAGATGGCCGTCCAGTTGTTTTGTTCTCCGACACTTTGGGTGGACAGAATCGAAATGCCAACATGAGTACCATGTTCCTTCATGCTGTCCAAACACTGAATATTCCAGTGATACAGCAGTGCTTCCTTGAGCCTGGCCACTCTTTAATGGAGTGTGATTCAGCCCATGCCCATATAGAGAGGGCTGCAAAAAATGTTAATATTTATGACCCTTCGGGGTGGTATACTGTTGTTCAAACTGTTACAAAACAAAGACTGCATGAAGTCATTGAAATGGACCAGAAGGACTTTTTGGATTTTGGTGCTATGCAGAAGGAAAAGTTCAAGAATATTAAAATTGACAGTGAAGGAAATCAAGTACAATGGCTTAAAGTGATGCAACTTCAATATCGCAAAAGTGATGTTAATCACATCTTTTTCAAGCATTTCCATAATCAACAATTCAGAATTTTGCCAGTTTCCAGAAAATCCCGAAATTCCGATACAATCTTCCAGCTGGAACCGAAATACCATGGGGCACTGAAACATCAGGAAGAGAGGGTAAAAGACCACCTGGATCTATGCCGCAGTGGCATTATCAGGGGACAGTACCACGCATTTTACAAGAGTCTTCAAGAAGAAATAGCTGGAGATTCATACTGTGGTGGCAACAGTTGTGATGAAGTTAGCTAGAAAGCGAACATTCATTGGTGATGTAGGTACAAATTCCGCTCATATGTTTTTACTTTTACTGTACCCTATTTGTTATTAATGAGTAAATTACCTTTGTAAGTTATATTTTGGCAAACCAAATGCGTATCTCCAAAGTGTAAAACCTCTATGTAGATTTATTCACTTAGGGTCATAAAGACGTATCTCCTTAGCACCATATTAAAAATCAATAGTGATAGTCCAGTAAGAACCATTTTTATAAATATATTATCATCTGACAGATTTTTAAGTGTGTTTAAGTGTAGTGTAGAAATTTTTCAATAAAGTTTGTATTAGTCACTGTAAAACGAAATGTACTTCTTAAAATATCGTTTTCTTAACCTCCTGTAAAGTAGCTAAAATGGAATTACGTTCCTCTGATCCTCACACGACGACATGCGAATGGGCACGAAACGTCCGATTGGCGGAAACGAACTAGGAAAGAGAAAAGTGCCGAGAATTCGATGCAGGTCAATGGTAGCGCCCTTGTGATTGGTAGAGAGAGCTTCCACAAAATAGGCGGAACGCTCCTATTGGTCGAAAACAGCCACGACGTGGAGAACGAAAGAACCCAGGTGGGGAGAGAGTTGGGCAACGAGAACGGCGAGAGTGAAATTTTGAGGACTCTTCTCTGAACTGGCGTCTAGTGCAGAACAGGGCGCATAACGCTCTGTACGATGCAGAGGAGAAATTTGAGTGAACACTGCATTCATTGTGGCTGACATTCAGCTAGATATTAGTTGAAGCATCGTTGAGCTCCCACTGTGGAGAAACGAACCAGCCAGTCAGTTAATTGTCCTTGCGAGGACTGAGAGGACATTTTTAATATGCACACTGCTCCAGCCATTCGCGTTCATATCGCCATATTGCAAGACGTGCATGTTTTCTTGCATCACGAGAAACATAGGGAGAATTTCTGCTGAAAAAAACAGCAAAGGTTTAATTAGATTTCACAGAAATTTCAGTGGGCGAGAGACGACAGCTCATTGCAGCTAAAGTAAATACCGCGTGCAGAGGTGTCAACTTATTGGTTCACCAGCTTGTGTCCACTGTAAACTCGAGCGACCGTGGGTAATCTTTTACTCAACTTGTCACAAAACTAACAATCCTCCATAGACTTGATTGTCATACTAAATAGTACCAAACTTCGAACCGGAATCGGACGATTTATCGTAGTACTGGCCAACATCATGATGTGGTTGTTAGAATAATTTTGTAAAGAAACTGCTAGTTAAAATTTATCATTGTTCTGTTTAGGATTATTTCACTTCCTGAGGACGAGATGCGTTCGTTTGACAACTGTCGTAACATTGTCACATTGTAAACTACGTAAATTTGTGTATTTCTGTGATAATTTTGCAAAATTAAACCAAAGTTATTTACAGCTTACACAGTTGTTGTTGATCAGACACGAACCTTACAACCGACACACATTTGTGTAGGGTTACCAGGCGTCTGGCTTTAGTTTCGTGTTCCGGCTATAGTTTCGGTTTCCATCCCAGAAGAACCATTTCGGTTTAAAATAGGTAGTCCGGCTTGCAGGGCAAAATGTCCAGCTAAATATGACGCGGCATCCGGCTTTTCTACACTACTGGCCATTAAAATTGCTACACCACGAAGATGACGTGCTACAGACACGAAATTTAACCGACAGGAATAAGATGCTGTGATACGCAAATGATTAGCTTTTCAGAGCATTCACACAAGGTTGGCGCCGGTGGCGACACCTACAACGTGCTGACATGAGAAAAGTTTCCGACCGATTTCTCATACACAAACAGCAGTTGACCGGCGTTGTCTGGTGAAACGTTGTTGTGATGCCTCGTGTAAGGAGGAGAAATGCCTACCGACTTTGATAAAGGTCGGATTGTAGCCTATTGCGATTGCGGTTTATCGTATCGCAACATTGCTGCCCATGTTGGTCGTGATCCAATGACTGACAGCAGAATATGGAATCGGGGGGTTCAGGAGGGTAATACGGAACGCCGTGCTGGATCCCAACGGTCTCGTATCACTAGCAGTCGAGATGACAGGCATCTTATCCGCATGGCTGTAACGAATCGTGCAGCCACGTCTCGATCCCTGAGTCAACAGATGGGGACGTTTGCAAGACAACAACCATCAGCACGAACAGTTCGATGACGTTTGCAGCAGCACGGACTATCAGCTCGGAGACCGTGGCTGCGGTTACCCTTGACGTTGCATCACAGACAGGAGCGCCTGCGATGGTGTACTCAACGACGAACCTGGGTGCACGAATGGCAAAACGTCATTTTCTCGGATGAATCCAGGTTCTGTTTACAGCATCATGATGGTCGCATCCGTGTTTGGCGACATCGCGGTAAATGCACATTGGAAGCGTGTATCCGCCATCTCCATACTGGCGTATCACCCGGCGTGATGGTATGCGGTGACATTGGTTACGCGTCTCGGTCACCTCTCGTTCGCATTGACGGCAGTTTGAACAGTGGACGTTACATTTCAAATGTGTTACGACCCGTGGCTCTACCCTTCATTCGATCCCTGCGAGACCCTACATTTCAGCAGGATAATGCACGACCGCATGTTGCAGGTCCTGTACGGGCCTTTCTGCATACAGAAAATATTCGACTGCTACCCTGGCCAGCACATTCTCCAGATCTCTCACCAACTGAAAACATCTGGTCAATGGTGGCAGAGCAACTGGCTCGTCACAATACGCCAGTCACTACTCTTGATGAACTGTGGTATCGTGTTGAAGCTGCATGGGCAGCTGTACCTGTACACGCCATCCAAGCCCTGTTTGACTCAATGCCCAGGCGTATCAAGGCCGTTATTTCGGCCAGCGGTGGTTGTTCGGGGTACTGATTTCTCAGGATCTATGCACCCAAATTGCGTGAAAATGTAATCAAATGGCTCTGAGCACTATGGGACTTAACATCTTAGGTCAGCAGTCCCCTAGAACTTAGAACTACTTAAACCTAACTAACCTAAGGACATCACACACATCCATGCTCGAGGCAGGATTCGAACCTGCGACCGTAGCAGTCGCGCGGTTCCAGACTGCAGCGCCTAGAACCGCACGGCCACCGCGGCCGGCAAAACGTAATCACATGTCAGTTCTAGTGTAATATATTTGTCCAATGAATACCCGTTCATCATCTGCATTTCTTCTTGGTGTAGCAATTTTAATGGCCTGCAGTGTATTTTTGAGCCTGGCAACCATACATTCTGGGAGGTTGAGGAAAACTTTAAATTGTATAATAACTTTGTACGGTCATCTTTATTGGTAGTGTTGTGATATATGATGGAAACGTGATGGTCTGGCAATGTAGTTAATCATTAAAAGCCAGATACTGATGCCTTTTAAAAAATGCGTGTATAATATACTGAAACTTTTATTCATATTAACATTTCCTTGGTTGCATACAATACAACACGTACAGATCTACGTTTCACAATACTAATGCAACATTCGACAACAATGATGAGTACTTGACAGCCCATTCATTCTTCGTCTCGGCTATCGTTCCTTATAGCCCACTACAAAATTCCTACATCATGCAGATGATGGATTTTTTCCACATCCTTGATCGTATTCGACTTATCTGGAACCTTTGCTGATGGATAAGTTTTCCTAGTGCACCCCGTGGACCTCGTTGGAGGCTCAGAAGAAAAGGGTGACTAAACAGTGCACTGTTCGTTGTAGAAGCTGTAATACAACTGCTTCTTGCATTACAGAAAAGAAAATGTGAGAAAGTGCTGATAGACAATGTCGCCTTCCCTTATCTTCCAGTACTTTGAGTTTCTTCAATAATTAGGCTCTTCCTGTAGTACGCCTGCCACCATCACTTCAAGTTCAGGATTTCAGCAGCAAGTAACCATAGTTACCTGGTTTCGAACTATTAAGAAGCACCTCTGTGACGACATGCACAGCAAGCAACCTAGCCTGTTTCCTTAGGTTCCTTTAATGTTGAAATCCTTATCGCTGCATAAAAACTGTGTCTCTCACTTCGAAAGTAATTAATTTTGTTGAATCTCCAGGAATCGGTTAGGTAAAACAAATCTACTGAGAGGGTGATTTTTATTCTGGTCTGGGCAGTTGTTGGAGAATAGACGAAGTCTGATGTATTTTAGTGGTGTATCTTTTTACATAATCTTTTATTAAAAAGCACACTTCACTTGGAATCATTTTGCCATTGTGCTCATTGTAGACATGTATCGTGCTTATGCCGGTCTGTGTAATGTATATGAAAAACATACTGACAGTAAGCTGCCTTACACAAAACTCATTTTGCACTGGAATTTTTGGTAGGAAGACAAGCAGCAGCAGCAGCTCAGTCACAGCTCTGCGCATCGCTGCATCATTTAATCGATGAGACTTCAGCTGCACGTGTAACCCCCCACAAGTGCAACTAGCATCTATTTGCAGCCTTCCAGTAAAAAACAATTGCAACGCTACTGGCAATGTCATCTAGGGCTGGAATTAGAAAATATTAAACGACATCGTCAGTTCTGGTATCTAAGCTTTATTTTCAAAGGAGCATGAGTCACGAATGATGCCCCTTTGCTTTTCGCTGACTGCTGCCGCTATAAAAATAACACTGTTGTTCATAGTGGTAGATCGAGCAAAATTTTACCAGTGTTCTACAATATTACAAAAATAAACAGATTTTGTTTCATTATGACGTCTTGGTAGGAGCGACTCAACATTGTGGCGACATTAGCTTTACCTAATGCAAAGCAAAGAAGGGAAAGCAGAAAGGTGGAAGGAGTATATAGAGAGTCTATACAAGGGCGATGTACTTGAGGACAATATTATGAAAATGGAAGAGGATGTAGATGAAAATGAAATGGGATATATGATACTGCGTGAAGAGTTTGACAGAGCACTGAAAGACCTGAGTCGAAACAAGGCCCCCGGAGTAGACAACATTCCATTGGAACTACTGACGGCCTTGGGAGAGCCAGTCCTGACAAAACTCTACCATCTGGTGAGCAAGATGTATGAAACAGGCGAAATACCCTCAGACTTCAAGAAGACTATAATAATTCCAATCACAAAGAAAGCAGGTGTTGACAGATGTGAAAATTACCGAACTATCAGTTTAATAAGTCACAGCTGCAAAATACTGACACGAATTCTTTACAGAGGAATGGAAAAACTAATAGAAGCCAACCTCGGGGAAGATCAGTTTGGATTCCGTAGAAACACTGGAACGCGTGAGGCAATACTGACCTTACGACTTATCTTAGAAGAAAGATTAAGGAAAGGCAAACCTACGTTTCTAGCATTTGTAGACTTAGAGAAAGCTTTTGACAATGTTGACTGGAATACTCTCTTTCAAATTCTAAAGGTGGCAGGGGTAAAATACAGGGAGCGAAAGGCTATTTACAATTTGTACAGAAACCAGATGGCAGTTATAAGAGTCGAGGGACATGAAAGGGAAGCAGTGGTTGGGAAGGGAGTAAGACAGGGTTGTAGCCTCTCCCCGATGTTGTTCAATCTGTATATTGAGCAAGCAGTAAAGGAAACAAAAGAAAAATTCGGAGTAGGTATTAAAATTCATGGAGAAGAAATAAAAACTTTGAGGTTCGCCGATGACATTGTAATTCTGTCAGAGACAGCAAAGGACTTGGAAGAGCTGTTGAATGGAATGGACAGTGTCTTGAAAGGAGGATATAAGATGAACATCAACAAAAGCAAAACAAGGATAATGGAATGTAGTCGAATTAAGTCGGGTGATGCTGAGGGAATTAGATTAGGAAATGAGACACTTAAAGTAGTAAAGGAGTTTTGCTGTTTGGGGAGTAAAATAACTGATGATGGTCGAAGTAGAGAGGATATAAAATGTAGACTGGCAATGGCAAGGAAAGCGTTTCTGAAGAAGAGAAATTTGTTAACATCGAGTATAGATTTAAGTGTCAGGAAGTCATTTCTGAAAGTATTCGTATGGAGTGTAGCCACGTATGGAAGTGAAACATGGACGATAAATAGTTTAGACAAGAAGAGAATAGAAGCTTTCGAAATGTGGTGCTACAGAAGAATGCTGAAGATTAGGTGGGTAGATCACATAACTAATGAGGAAGTATTGAATAGGATTGGGAAGAAGAGAAGTTTGTGGCACAACTTGGCCAGAAGAAGGGATCGGTTGGTAGGACATATTCTGAGACATCAAGGGATCATCAATTTAGTATTGGAGGGCAGCGTGGAGGGTAAAAATCGTAGATGGAGACCAAGAGATGAATACACTAAGCAGATTCAGAAGGATGTAGGTTGCAGTAGGTACTGGGAGATGAAAAAGCTTGCACAGGATAGAGTAGCATGGAGAGCTGCATCAAACCAGTCTCAGGACTGAAGACCACAACAACAACAATGCACCAAGATCAAGTCTGTTGTTTATATATTATGATTTCGCTATATTGTTTTTTCTATTTGTGTGTTGATATGTCCTAGATCTTTCACTCCCCCTGTACCCCATGCATCACTATTCCCGAATAACAAACCTGGAAATCAAAAAAGTGCACTGTGAACATCATATCCGCATACCCAACTCTTTTCATACACTTACGTACTAAATTTCCTGGTATACTCGCTTTTTTACCACCATCTATAGCCTTTTAACTTTCAAGGATAATAATCATGACTGAACTGAACACATTGATTTTATGTATATAAGCTGAACAGTTTATATAGATAGTTTGTAATTAATACTTTAACATTGCCAAGGATAAAATGAAGGAAAATAGATCGTAGCCGTGAGAATCGAACCCGAGCCGACGAATAGCCAGTCAGCGCACCCGCCCACTGCGCCACATCACCTACACCTTGCTACAAAATCCCTCGTACTGTACTCGTAAATCCTTAGAGAGAGCGTTTTACCTTTTCCTGTCGCCTACTCAGACGAAATATTCTAGGAACTTGAAAGGGGCATTTACCTGTGTTTACTCGCATAGTTAGAACTAAATCCGTTAGCCCCATCTCACGCCCTCCCTTTGTTAGATCTGCAGTAGGTCAGTCCATAACTCTCACTTTCTCCTCCAGAGATCTACTGAAAAGGGTCTAGCAGACCATCTACAGAATTCGCCATGTTGCTTGCACAATGCGTTACACTGAATTCCAGTTAAAAATAATAACCTGGTGTTGCGGGCAACTTAGCACCCGAATTGCCGGCAGGGATGATGTCACATCAGAGCGTGCACCGTCGAAAACAAACAGCTGCGCCCCTTCTCTGAGTTGATGGTAGCACAGCTCACCATCGTTTGAGCTCTCGATACTGATTTCTGATTATCGTGAAGAGAGCTCTACAGAACAGGATTTAGTCAGTTTCACCTGCATACCAGCACCCATTGGAAGAAAAATGGCCTGATTTTAGTGCGACTTACGGTTCGCATTCGAAGAGAAATGGCATACTTTTTGTGCGATATTTAGAGTGCACTGTAGCACATGGTTACCAGTCACCACTGGTTGTTCAGAATCCTACAGAATATACACTAAATGACGGAATAGTATCCTCTTGGCGTCCGTTTGTGCAGTAAAACACACGCATACATTGAGGTGACAGAGTAATTAGATGACTGTATGAACATATACAGATGGCACTAGAGGTGGATCACAAGGTATAAAAGGCCAGTGCATTGGTGGAGTGTCATTTGTACTCAGGTGATTCGTTTGAAAATGTTTCTGACGTTATTACGGCCGTACGACGGAATTAACACATTTTGAACGTGGAATTACAGTTAGAACTAGACACATCGGACATTCCATTTCAGAAATCGGTAGGGAATTCAATATTCCAGGATCCACAGTGTCAAGAATAGCAAATTTCAGGCGTTACCTCTCACTTTCATTTAACGACCGAGAGCTCCACCGTTTGAGTAGAGTTGTCGGTGCTAACAGACAAGCAACACTGTGTGGAAAAAAAAAACAGCAGAAACCAATGTGTGGCGTACGACGAACGTACCCGTTAGGACAGTGTGGCGATATTTGCCGTTAGTGGGCTGTGGCAGCAGACGACCGACGGGAGTGCCTTTGCTAACAGCACGACATCGCCTGCAGTGCCTCTCCTGGGCTCTCCTGGACTCGTGACCATACTGGTTGGACCCTAGGCGGCTGGAAACCCGTGATCTGGTCAGATGAGTCCTGATTTCAGCTAGTAAGAGCAGGTGGGAGGGTTCGAGTGAGGCGCAAACCCCACGAAGCCACGGAAAATGAGTTGCCTTCACGGCACTCTACAGGCTGTTTGGTGGCACCATAGTGTTGTGGTCTGTGTTCACAATGAGTGGAAAGAGTTCTGTTGTCCAACTGAGCCGATCATTGAGAGGAAAGTTTTATGTTTGGCTACTTGGGATAACATTTACAGCCATTCATGGACTTCGTATTCCAAAACAACAACAGAATTTTTATGGATGACAATGTGCCATGAGGCTGATTTGAAAAACGTTCTGGACAATTCGAGCGAATGATCTGGGCACACAGATTGCTCAACATGAATATCATCGGGCGTGTATGGGACATAATCGCGAGGTCAGTTCGTGCACAAAATCCTGCAGCGGCAACACTTTCGCTGTTATGGACGTCTATAGAGACACGTGGCTCAATATTTCTGCAGGGGACTTCCAACAATGGCTATAATATAGAAAAAAAAATGTGACAGTGTCTAATTTAAAAACTAGAGGTGAATATGGTACAGATATTTTCGGCCATACAGTGAAATGGAACGGCCATATAAAATCAGTGTTAGGGAAGGCGAATGGAAGGGTCCTGGAAAAATGCAATGTGTTTCTAAAGGTAATCACATACTAGACGCTAGTGCCACAGTTTCTAGAGTACTGTTCGCCGGCCGAAGTGGCCGCGCGGTTCTGGCGCTGCAGTCTGGAACCGCGAGACCGCTACGGTCGCAGGTTCGAATCCTGCCTCGGGCATGGATGTGTGTGGTGTCCTTAGGTTAGTTAGGTTTAACTAGTTCTAAGTTCTAGGGGACTAATGACCTCAGCAGTTGAGTCCCATAGTGCTCAGAGCCATTTTTAGAGTACTGTTCCAGTGTTTGGTGCACTTATCAAGAAAGTATGACAACAGACACCGAATTCAAAGACTCGGTGCTACGATCGTAACAGTTCGATGTGGCCCCAATACGAAAATTTAACAGAAATAACGAGAGCAACAAGCAGACAATCATCACAGATCTGCTCCCTCCGACCCATGAGTGCCACCCACAGATACGGAATGGTACGACACGGCACTACCCAGATCCAGTAGCTGAACGGAATAGTGCAATGCAGTATCCAGCTCGGTACCGCAAACACAGAACACGAATTATGCGGCAAGCAGCACAGTGTCCCGAATTATGCCGTGTTGTACTCGGACTACACTCCACGGAATGTTACCGGGTATCACTAGAGGGGCCAGCCTTGTAACACAAACATTCTGATTGGTTCACCCGAATATAACTTTAATTTCTAACAGCCAGATACACGCAGTGGTCTAATTAGAGAAGGGGCAGTCTGTAATGTTAAAGAAAGAAATAAGTGGGGCATTTTACAGTTATCTATGTGATAGATCGTCCAAGTTCGTCTCTGCAAGACATGTCGACAAGGCAAAAATACCAGAAGGAAGCACCTGTGGCTATACAATATGAAGTGGAGTTGGCTGATGCGAAATCTGATGGACCAACTTACTGGAATATTGCAGCAGCTCTGTGTAGACGAATATTAACTTACGGACATAGATATAAAACAGGATTTTGTTCGTATTTTTCACAAAAATAGAAATGTGTGATTACCTAACATTAAACCATGACTTCTGTGAGCGAGGAGACTGCCAAGGGAACAGCAACAGTAGTATCCACTCTACGCTGTCCAATGACGGTGCTTTCTTCTGCGTAATGCGAGGGTGGTTTGAAAAGTTCTCGGAACGGAATAGAAAAAAAGTACTTACACCACTGATTTTTTTTTTTATTTTTCAGTGTAGTCTCCTTGTAGATAAATGCACTTGGTCCAATGATGTTCCAGTGCCTCGAACCCATCTCGAAAATGGGTTTCCTTCAGGCCTGTAGAACAGTTGTGAATTTCGGCTATCAGTCCTTCGTTTGAAGTGAATCTTCGTCCACCGAGAAAAATTTCCAGTTTTGGGAAGAGATGGAAGTCTGATGGAGTCATGAAAGGTAAATAAGGCGGATGTGGCAGCAATTCATACCTTAGTTTGTGTAATTTTTCCATGGCGACGGCACATGTTTGCAGGAGCGCGTCAAGAGTCGCGCAACCATCTTCCAGATAATCTTTTTCGTTTCTAAATCTTCAGTTAAAATGTGATAAACTCTTTCAGACGACATCTGGCAAGCGTGAGCAATTTCACGCACTTTCAAACGGCGATCCTGCATGACCATTTAGTGCATTTTTGCAATGATTTCTGGAATAGTGACACATCTTGGCCGACCACTACGCAGATCATCACCTAAGCTCTCCCGACCAAATTTAAACTCATTTGTCCACTTGGCAACAGTTGAATATGAAGGAGCACAGTCCCCCAGTGTATTCTTGAAATCAGCACGAATGTCCTTTGCTTTCATACCTTTCTATGCGAAGTGTTTAATCACTGCTCGACTCTCGATTTTGTCCATCTTCGCAAATCACTACGCGGGAACAATAACAGAACTACATCATCGCCACAGCTCTCTTCCAAGAGCATTGACTTGCCATGTGTTTACAGACAACAGTCCAATGAATATCACGTGAACAACTCGTTCCCTAGCGCTGACCTCTAGTGGTGATTCGGAGAACTTTTCGAACTACCCTCGTATCACCGTCACCGAACAATCTTATCGTGCTGCTGATCCTATTTGCTAAATCGTTTATGTATTTTGAAATGTGCGATATTTTCTGTCCTGTATAACGAACTGTGTTTTATCAGTTACACATTCTTCGACGGAAGTTTTAACAAGTTTCAAATAAAAGTCTTCAGCCTTAATTAGAATGGTTTTAGAGCGCCTTCCACTCATTCAACACGCTGCACACAAAACTAAAACGGCATTTAGGTGTTTCAAACGTCGTCATGAATTTTTTTAACGCCATCCTACGTCTATAACTAACTTCGTTATTCTTCGTATATTACATGAAGCGGATGAAGTTTCTCCAAGAGCCATATGTGCTGCAATAATACTTGATGAAGTATCACTGTACGCGTCTAGTATACTTGAGATGATTGTCTACTATTTCACTAAATATACGTCCTCGTTAAAAGCCTGTCGACATTACGGCTTGTTAACACCACCATGACGGCAGCAGTGGCGGCCGGAGGACCGAGTTGTTTTCCATTCTGATGTCCACAACCTTTCATCCAGGATGCCTTCTAACAGGATAACTGGCACATGGCCAGAATCATGCTACAGTGGTTTGATGGTGTACGTAGTTCAAGTAATGACAGTAGCTCCTCTTCTTCTTTGTTGCCTATTTCCTTACTAGCATGCCAGTGGATGAATGGTGGAGGAGCTACGTATAGATGAAAAGACTTGTGGAGAACAGACTACAATGAAAAGCTGTATCAACCCAGTCTTCGGACATAGACCACAATAACAGATAATGTAAGAATAGTAAAAGTGTTGTGCAAACACTAAGACAGAAGAATAACGTTTAATTACTTAGAGAATCAAGAATGGCCATGAGGCAATTACTAAACACGGTTGAACAAAGAACGTTTTGATAAAAATACAGCCTAATGTTTCGAATTCTTCTATAATCTATATAAAATCTTATGAAAGTATATATATATATATATATATATATATATATATATATATATATATATATATATATATATATATATATATTGTAATACACGCGTGGAAGGCGTGTGTTTCAAGACACCACGGTGACTTGTCGAGCAATGCCTCTACGAGTGAGTGCAGAGATCACTTCGCATGGAAACTCCGTAGAAGGTTTAATTTGTAGCATTCTGATTTTCCTGTAACCACAATATTTGTAACATTTACGGTCCTGCAACACATACTGCGTCAGACAAACATTGACAAGCTGTCTAGATGAATGGATCGCAAAATCAAATTATCCCGAATATAACTGCGGTGTAGTTGATCTCTACATTCATTAAATATACATGCCTTGAAAATTAATTTTATGCTAACGCAGAAAGGAGCAATCGATTTGACGCGAGTGTCTTGGATGCTACGGCTTGGCGCGGCTCAAATGTTTCCTGGTGCCTTACCTTCTGATTACTGTCGTTGCCCCGTGCTCTTGCTGCCGTTCACGGCTCTCTCGAGATTTTCGTGACTGGGGACGGACAGTTCATGTTGCTTGCCAGGCGCTTCGTCTCGAACTGGCGCTAAGCAACGGCATGATCTGCTCCAGAGCTCCCTGTATTGTTGAGAACTGCATCACGTCGCGATATGGCGTTAAAGACAATATGCGGAAAAGAATCACGCACAGTTAAGGAAGCTATCCATTGATAATACAAGGGGCATAATTAGGCTGGACGACCGGGACAATGTACCTGAAAATAAGGAGCCTCTGGAATAAAAAAAAAAAGGGACAAATGTTGAAAAATTAAAATGGCAGGGAAAAGCGATAAAATTTCAGTAAAAAAGATCAGTTAAGAAATGTCTCTCGCTATGTTGAAACAATGCTAGATTGTTCTGGAAATCATTCCGACGTAAAGATGTGCGAATCATTAGCTCCTTTATCCAGGTCAACTATCAATCTGCATTAGGATCCGAAATTCAGTTAACTGATATGAACCATGGACCTCGCCGTCGGTAGGACGGCTTGCGTGTCTCAGCGATACAGACAGCAGTATCGTCGGTGCAACCACAACGGGGGGGTTATCTGTTGAGAGGCCAGACAAAAACTAAAATGAGCATATGGGCATATGGCATCGTTGGCCGGGACGCCCCATCGGGGAAGTTCGGCCGCCAAGTGCTATCCTCTTACAGTCGACACCACATTAGGCGACTTTCGCGCCGGTGATGAGGATGAAATGATGAGGAGGACAACACAACACCCAGTCCCCGACCGCAGAAAATCTCCAACCCCGCCAAGCATCGAACTCGGACCCGCTTGCATAGGAGGCGAGCACGTTACCTCCCATCTAAGCAGGCAGACTAGACGCGAGACAAACGTATGGTTGCTGAAGACAGACAGCAGTCTTTTGTGTAGTTGCAGGGGCAATAGTCTGGATGATTGAGTGATCTGGTCTCGTTGCATCAACCAAAACGGCCTTGCTGTGCTGATACTGGGAACGGCTGAAAGCAAGGGGCAACTACAACCGTAATTTTTCCCGAAGGTGTGTAACTCCAATGTATGGTTGGGTGATGATGGCTTCCTCTTGAGTAAAGTATTCCGGACGTAAAATAGTCCCCCATTCGGATCTCTGGACGGGGACCACACAGGAGGATGTCGTCATCGGGAGAAACAAAACTGTAATTCTGCAGATCGGAGCGCGGATCGAAGCGTGGAATGTTAGATCCCTTAATCGGGTAGGTGGGTAGGAAAAATTAAAAACGGAAACAGGTACGTTAAATGTAAATGCCGTGTGGCTAGGGCCTCCCGTCGGGTAGACCGTTCGTCTGGTGCAAGTTTTTCGAGTTTGACGCCACTTCGGCGACTTGCGTGTCAATGAGGATGAAATGTTGATAATAAGGACAACACAACACCCAGTCCTTGAGCGGAGAAAATCTCCAACCCAGCCGGTAATCGAACCCGGGCCGTTAGGTATGACATTCCGTCGCGCTCAGCTACCAGGAGCGGACAACGGGTAGGTTGAAGTTAGATATAGTGGGAATTAGCGAAGTTAGATAACAGGATGAACAGGACTTCTGGTCAGGTGAGTACAGTGTTATAAATACAAAGTCATATAGGGGTTATGCAGCAGTGGGTTTAATAATGAATACTAAAATACGACGAGGGTAAGCTACCACGAACAGCTTGTGAAAGCATTATCGCTGCCGGATAGACGCGAAGCACACGTTTACCACGTATAGCTCCGCAGATAATGAAGAGATCGACGAAATGTATGATGATACGAGACATTGCTCACATAGGAAGGAAGACAAAAATTTAATTGTGGTGGGGGACTGGAATTCGATAGTAGGAAAAGGAAAAGAAGGACAAATAGTAGGTGAATATGGACTGGGGCAAAGGAATGAAAGAGGAGTCCACCTGGTGGAATTTTGCACTGAGCATAATTTAATCATCGATAACACTTGGTTTAAGAATCGCAAAAGAAGTTTGTATTCATGGAAGAGACGTGGAGACATCATAAGGTTTCAGATTGATTATATAATGGTAACACAGAGAGTCAGAAGCCTGTTTTAAATTGTAAACCATTTCCAGGGGCAGATGTGGAGTCTGACCACAATATATTGGCCATGAACTGCAGATTAAAACTGAAGAAATTGGAAAAGGGTAGGAAATTAAGGAGATGAGCCATGGATAAACTGAAAGAAACTGAAGTTGTTGAGAGTTACAGAGGGAGCATTAGGCAACAGTTGACTACAGCAGGGGACAGGAATACAGTAGCAGACGAATGGATAGGTTTAAGAGATGAAATAATGAAGGCATCTGAGACTCAAATTGGCAAAAAGACAAGGCCTAGTAGAAACACTTGGATAACACAAGAGATACTGAATTTAATTGATGAAACGAGAAAATTTAAAAATGCAGCAAATTAAGCAAGCAAAAGGGAATTCAAACACTTAAAAACTGAGATTGGCAGGGAGCGCAAAAAGGCTAAGCAGGAATGGCTACAGGACAAATGTAAGGATTTAGAAGCATATTTCACTGGATGAATGATAGATACCGCCTACAGAAAAATTAATAAGGCCTTTGGGGAAAAGAGAAGCAGCAGTATGGATATCAAGACCTCAGGTGGAAAACCAACCCAAAGCAAAGAAGCGAAAAGTGAGAGCTGGAAGGAGTTTATAGTGTCTATACAACGGAGGTGAAGATGAAAGCAAGATTATAGAAAATGAAGTGGACGTAGCTGAAAATCAGATGGGAGATGCGATACTGCGAGAATAATTTGACAGAGCCCTGAAAGATCTACGTCGAAACAAGGCTCCGGGTATAGACGACATTCCGTCACAGCTACCGACAGACTTGGGAGAGCCAGCCATGAAAAAACTCTTCCATCTGGTGTGTAAGATGTATGGGACAACCGAAATACCGTCAGATTTGGAGAAGGATGTAGTAATTTCAAAAAAAAAGTAGTTGCTGACAGGTATGAGAATTACCGAACTAGGAGTTATATAAGACTTGGTTCCAAAATACTAACACGAATTCTTCACAGAAGAGTGGAAAGACTGGTAGAAGCCGACCTCGGGGAAGATCAGTTTGGATTCCGGGGAAATGTAGGAACACGCGAGGCAGTACTGACCCTACGACTTAGTTGGCTGGTTGGTTTGGGGGAGGCGACTAAATAGCGAGCTCATCGGTCACTCCGAACTAGGGAAGGATGGGGAAGGAAGTCGGCCGTGCCCTTTCAAAAGAACGATCCTGCCATTTACCTGAAGCGATTCATGGAATTCACGGAAAACCTAAGTAAGGATGGCCGGATGCGGGTTTGAACCGTCGTCCTCCCGAACGCGACTCCAGTGTGCTAACCTCTGCGCCACCTTTTTTTTTTGTGTTTGGTCGTTGCGGACGTCGCAAGACATCCTTTTCAAGTTCGGTGGTTGATCCTTCCACTCAGTTTTTTTTTTTTTTTTTTTTTTTTTTTTTTTACAGAGGCCAACCGGCTCTCTGACCGAACACGCTGAGCTACCGTGCCGGCTTACCACCTTGTTCGGTTCCTCCGACTTATCTTACTGTTAGCAGATAGGTTAAATAAAGACAAATCTACGTTTATAGCATTCGTAGATTTACAGAGAGCTTTTGACAGTGTTATCTGGAACACTCTCTTTGAAATTCTGAAGGTAACAGGAGTAAAATACATAGACGAAAAACTGTTTGCAACTTGTACAGAAACCAGACGGGTTGGGTTGGTTGGGTTGGTTTTGGGGAAGGAGACCAGACAGCGAGGTCATCGGTCTCGTCGGATTAGGTAAGGATGGGGAAGGAAGTCGGCCGTGCCCTTTCGTAGGAGCCATCCCGGCATTTGCCTGGAGTGATCTAGGGAAATCACGGAAAACCTAAATCAGGGTGGCCGGACGCGGGATTGAACCGTCGTCCTCCCGAATACGAGTCCAGTGTCCGACAGAAACCAGACGGGAGTTATAAGAGTCAGGGAGGCATGAAAGGAAAGCAGTGTTTGGGAACGGCCTTACCCGATGCTATTCAATCTGTACACTAACCAAGCATCAAAGGAAAAATTTGGAGTAGAACTTAAAGTTTAGGGAGAAGAAATAAAAAACTGTAAGGTTTGCCGGTGACATTGCAATTCAGTCGGAGACAGCAAAGGACTTAGAAGAGCAGTGTCTTCAAACGAGAATATAAGATGAAAATTACCTATGTGTCACGTGTCAGACTCCTACCTAAACATATCAGGGGTCCCATATCACTCCAACTCCAAACGCCCCACACCATTACAGAGCCTCCACCAGCTTGAACAGTCACCTGCTGACGTGCAGGGTCCATGGATTCATGAGGTTGTCTCCATACCCGTACACGTCCATCAATTCGATACAATTTGAAACGAGGCTCGTCCGACAGGCAACATGTCTCCAGTCATCAACAGTCCAATGCAAGGCGTGAAGCTTTGTGTTGTGCAGTCATCAAGGGTACACGAATCGACCTTCGGCTCCAAAAGCCCTTATCGATGATTTTTCGCTGAATGGTTCGTACGGTGACACTTGTTGATGGCCAAGCACTGAAATCTGCAGCAGTTTGAGGAAGAGTTGCACTTCTGTCACATTGAACGACTCTCTTCAGTCGTCGTTGGTCCCGTTATTGCAGGATCTTTTTCCGGCCGCAGCGATGTCGGAGATTTCATGTTTTTCCGGATTCCTGGTTTTTATGGTACACTGGTGAAATGGTCATACGGGAAAATCCTCGCGTCATTGCTATCTTGGAGATGTTGTGTCCCATTGCTCGTGCGCCGACTATAACACCACGTTCAAACTCTCTTATATCTTTGTAACCTACCATTATAGCAGCAGTAACCGATCTAACAACTGCGCCAGATACATGCTGTCTTATATAGGCGTTGCGGACCACAGCGCAGTATTCTGCCTGTTTACATATCTCTGTATTTGAATACGCATGCCTATACAGACAGTTTCTTTGGCGTTTCAGAGCATATACCGGGTGATCAAAAAGTCAGTATAAATTTGAAAACTTAATAAACCATGGAATAATGTAGATAGAGAGGTAAAAATTGACACACATGCTTGGAATGACACAGGGTTTTACTAGAACAAAAAAAACCAAATAGTGCTAGACGCGTGAAAGATCTCTTGCGCGCATCGTTTGGTGATGATCGTGCGCTCAGCCGCCACTTTCGTCATGCTTGGCCTCCGAGGTCCCCAGACCTCAGTCCGTGCGATTATTGGCTTTGGGGTATCGTGATCGACCGACATCTCTAGGGATGCTGAAAGACAACATCCGACGCCAATGCCCCACCGTAACTCCGGACATGCTTTACAGTGCTGTTCACAACATTATTCCTCGACTACAGCTATTGTTGAAGAATGATGGTGGACATATTGAGCATTTCCTGTAAAGAACATCGTCTTTGCTTTGTCTTACTTTGTTATGCTAATTATTGCTATTCTGATCAGATGAAGCGCCATCTGTCGGACATTTTTTGAACTTCTGTATTTTTTTGGCTCTAATAAAACCCCATGTCATTCCAAGCATGTGTGTCAATTTGTATCTCTCTATCTACATTATTCCGTGATTTATTCAGTTTTCAAATTTATACTGACTTTTTGATCACCCGGTATATAATCAAGGTTGTTCGGAACACTCGGAGCGCGGGTCCTGTTCGCACTTGTTCTACTTCTTTTTTCTCTCTCTCTCTCATTTATTAAGACAAGAATATTTATTAGCACTTTATATTTTTACATGGATATTCAAACTTACGCACTTCCTGGAAATTATCTATTCATTTTTGTTTTGTTCTGCAGGACAGAATTAGACATTATTGCACTTGTTATAACGTTATTCAGTTTCTTATTTAATTAGTTGCTGTCTGTTAAGTCGAGATTTTCTCGCCATGATGAACTTCTCACCACGCAGGATAGTGGGCGCTAATATGAAACTTCCTGGCCGATTAAAAGAGTGCGCGCCAGACCATGACTAGAACTCAGCACCTTTGTTTCTTGCGCGCAAGTGTTCTACCAACTGAGCTATCCAAGCACGACTCGCAGCCCGCCCTCATAGCTTTGCCCGCGAAAGGCGAAGGTTCCGATATAAAGTATCGTTCCGGCACACAGTTTTAATCTGCCAGGAAGAATCATTTACTCGCCATGTTTCTCTCGGAAATAGTGAATAGAATTGACTGCAAAATCTTGACCTGGAGCTTCCCCAGTAGTTACCGTGTGTACTGCTTCCCCGTCACTGATCCTACATTTAGCCAAAGCTGCACCAAGCTTAAGAGTGATTATTGTTTCATGCCCTTTTCTACTTTTCACTTGTGACGATAGAACGTTTTCAGACTCGAGTACTTAACATCAATTCGACAGGTTGGTCTCAGAAGCAAATAACATGAAAACCTTACGGTAGTTATTTAAATGATCGAAATATATGTAAAATTATCAGCACTGAGTGAGAGTTTGTCTTTCACATACTGTATCATTTGTTAGATTATGTTTAGCAGTTTACCTACCCTGGTGTCATTAAAATGTTTCGTGGACTTTGCAGTATTACCCTGTACATTTGATTTATTGTCAGCACAATGCTGTTTATTCTCTAGAATACATACTTGAGCTCCACTCGCTTCTACATCTTGCCCTCACTTTTATAAGTAGCACACTGTCCATCTCTCCAAATTTAACATTTTAGAAGTACACGTGTCCATTTCTCCTTTTCCAGTGTAGTTCGTTCTCATCAAAAAATATTATGACGTTGACAGCTAACCCTCACATATCTCCAAGAAATCATTTCGAGCTATCTTTTATTTGTTTGCACTGCGAGCAATTGTCTGTACCTAGTATAGAGATCATTGAGTGTACAGTAACTATACGCACTGTTATCTGTAACATGGCTGTGTTGGGTCACGCGATCAATTTAGTTCCAGCTGTGTTGGGACCTACAGTTCGCATTGTCAAGTAATACACCGTAAGGTTCATTGTCTAAGTCAATTATAGACACAGATTCTGACACTACGTAAGATGTACTGAATTGTTACTGGACCCGGTATGTACTTATTCTCGTCAAACTTGATTTCAACCTGATTTAATCGTCTTGAAACTCGACATGGAAGCTGATGTTCATGTACATTTGATAATCAACCACAAATTCGATTCTGTAAGGAATCGAACTCACATGTATAACTGTTAACTTCAGACGTCTGAAGTTAATGTCTTAACTATATATGCATCTAAGCGAAAAAAAAGTTTAGGGAAGGTTTGAAATTATGTTTAAAGTTAGAAGTTTCTAAACGCTCACACTATGAAACGTCGGATGAATAGTCTGAATAATTTGTGCTCCATTTTGAATTAAAGCTAGTTTTTTTTACGCATCTCAATGTTTATGACGTCATATCTCTCGAACTAAATGCTGTTAAGGTGATATAATTTTGCAGGTACATTTAGTGATATTTTTAGATACTGCTACGGATTGTGTTGCTAATGAATTAGAAGTAAAGAAATAATAAATTAAAATGTCAAGTCTCGTGTTGATGCATTATAAGTGAAAGCTGTTGCCGGCCGCGGTGGTCTCGCGGTTCTCGGCGCTCAGTCCGGAAGCGCGCGACTGCTACGGTCGCAGGTTCGAAACCTGCCTCGGGCATGGATGTGTGTGATGTCCTTAGGTTAGCTGGGTTTAAGTAGTTCTAAGTTCTATGGGACTGATGACCACAGATGTTAAGTCCCATAGTGCTCAGAGCCATTTGAACCATTTTGAAAGCTGTTTCTTCACGCATCTGACTGTTTACGTCGTCTTATCTTCTGAACTAAGTGTTGTACAATAATATAATCTTGCAGGTACATGCCGTGGTATATGTGGATATGTTTCGTAAAGGTTTGAAAATACGTGTAAATTTTGTTGGAAGTTTCTCAGTGCTAGAGTCAGGGTGTTTTCCTGCTGTCGGTTATGCTGTCTCTAAACAAAAAGAGAGTTTATAACTGTAACACTTGACTTGATAAATTATAATTTTAGTATTATACCTCTTAACGAGTAGACCATGACAGAATTTTTTTAAATTCTGTCAACAACTACGCGAAATAATGAAGACCAAAATTTTGTTGCTCCTGGGAGTCGTTATATACGCAACCTGCAACTAACCCTGGATTCCGGGTTAGCGGCGTAGTAGTAGACATAATTTTTGCCTACCGCGGTTTATGTTGGCAACAAGAGAAGTGTACGCTGTCAGAGGGGCGAAGGGCACAGGGCACAGACGGAGAAAAGAGAACAGTGACCTGTGCATATGCACAGCATCAGCAGCGACATCCAGTTGTTTCATTATTTGGAGGTAAGAGCCAATGTTAGGGTTCATGTTGTAGCATCGGTGCCAGGTGAGCTGAAATGCCTAAAAGTCACAGCCACTTCTCCTGGCGAGGGTACGGTACAGCATGAAGTGAGGACGAAGTTGTGGCGACGACCCTTGCCAGTAAACCTCGAGCTCATCAATCAGTCAGGCTGCATCCAGTTCGTTGATCATCGTGTTCGTCGATCTGAAACTCTTGGGCGCGCCAACACAGACGTGGCTTATCGCGCCTTGGACACGCGATAGGAATCCCCATGCATTCAGTGGCTCTATTTTACTTTAGCAAAACAATATACTCAGCACCGTCCCCCACAGCTGACGATAACATTGAGATTCGAGGATCATATTTAAAGCCCTGAGCAACTCATTTTTAAAATTCCGATTCCAACAAAGTATCGCAATCTAAAGATTCTACACTACTACATGTTGCTATATTGTGATGTAAAGCATTAATCACTTGACCACAGGCAGTACTCCCAAAAAGGCTGACATCAATGTCGAGTTTCGACAGCTTGCTGTAATTGAATTCCTTGCTAAGGACGAGTAATGTACAGCTGAAATTCACCTTAGATTTCAGGGTGCCCATGGAGATGTCTACATTGGCGCCAGCAATGTTAGGAGATGAGTGAAACATTTCAAAGATTAAAACACAAATATCGAAGATGAGTCACGTAGTTGCCCTGGACTGCCTACACAAAATGCAACAAGGAAAGAGTTGATGAGCTCATTAGAGAAAAGGGAATCTCACAATGAGTGAAAACGTTGCAAAACTTGCAGTAGAACGCAGTGCTGTGCAAGAAATGATTCAAATATTAGGTTATCATAAAGTGTATCATCCATTGCATACATCCCTAAATTAACGTCAAAGGTGCAGCTTTTGCCTGAGGGAATTTGCTGCTATACCTGTGGGATCGGGCAGTGGGGGGACTTCTCTTTGTATATCATGGGTTTGTAAAAGTCGTAAAATTTGTGCCCATTGGGTCCCATATTTATCGATTGAAAACCAAAAACTGTAAAAATAATTATCACCCAAAGCCTTCGACAGAGATTTAAAAATAAAGATGATTTGTGACGAATACCACAACACACTAAGAAAGCTGGTTCCATCATTAGGAGCCTGAAACCAAATGCCAGACTATGGAATGGAAACATTTGGTTTTGCCATTGAAGTAGAAAGCGAAGACAGTGACATCTGCTGGGGAAAGTCATGGACACTGACTTCTAGGATGCATAGGGTTGTCATTCTGATCGATTTTCTTGAACCTGGGCAACTGTAAATTCCGACTGCTATATTACATTCTGCAAGCTCTGTCATATTTTGTGTGATAAATGTCCTGGGAAGAATGTCCTACCACAGGATAACATGCATCCTCACACTGCTCATGTCACTTTGCAGAAGATCAGGACATTGGAGTGGGGAAACTCTTCCACATCCTCCTTACAGCCCAACTTGGCACCCTCTGGCCACCGTATTTTCAGTTCTGTTAAGGTACAGATATGAGGCCATTGCAGTGAGACAGTGGAGAATGTTAGGCAATCAATGCATTACTACCTTTGGGAAGCTGGAACAGATTGCCTTCAAAATTATATTTTCAAACTTGTAAATAAAATGGGAAAAATGTGTGCAAAGAAATGGAGACTGCTGAAAAGAAGGAGATCAAGGCCACGAGGATTGTGAGATTGAAGGATGTACGAGGTGCATTCAAGTTCTAAGGCCTCCGATTTTTTTTTTTCTAATTAACTACTCACCCGAAATCGATGAAACTGGCGTTACTTCTCGAAGTAATCGCCCTGCAGACGTACACATTTTTCACAATGCTGACGCCATGATTCCATGGCAGCGGCGAAGGCTTCTTTAGGAGTCTCTTTTGACCACTGGAAAATCGCTGAGGCAATAGCAGCACGGCTGGTGAATGTGCGGCCACGGAGAGTGTATTTCATTGTTGGAAAAAGCCAAAAGTCACTAGGAGCCAGGTCAGGTGAGTAGGGAGCATGAGGAATCACTTCAAAGTTGTTATCACGAAGAAACTGTTGCGTAACGTTGGCTCGATGTGAAGGTGCATTGTCTTGGTGAAACAGCACACGCGCAGCCCTTCCCGGGCGTTTTTGTTGCAGTGCAGTAAGGAATTTGTTCTTCAAAACATTTTCGTAGGATGCACCTGTTACCGTAGTGCCCTTTGGAACGCAATGGGTAAGGATTACGCCCTCGCTGTCCCACAACATGGACACCATCATTTTTTCAGCACTGGCGGTTACCCTAAATTTTTTTGGTGCCGGTGAATCTGTGCGCTTCCATTGAGTTGACTGGCGCTTTGTTTCTGGATTGAAAAATGGCATCCACGTCTCATCCATTGTCACAACCGACGAAAAGAAAGTCCCATTCATGCTGTCGTTGCGCGTCAACATTGCTTGGCAACATGCCACACAGGCAGCCATGGGGCCGTCCGTCAGCATTCGTGGCACCCACCTGGATGACACTTTTCGCATTTTCAGGTCGTCGTGCAGGATTGTGTGCACAGAACCCACAGAAATGCCAACTCTGGAGGCAATTTGTTCAACAGTCATTCGGCGATCCCCCAAAACAATTCTCTCTACTTTCTCGATCATTTCGTCAGACCGGCTTGTGCGAGCCCGAGGTTGTTTTGGTTTGTTGTCACACGATGTTCTGCCTTCATTAAACTGTCGCACCCATGAACACACTTTCGACACATCCATAACTCCATCACCAACTGTCTATGAATTTCAATTGGTTTTACACCACGCAAATCCAGAAAACGAAGGATTGCACGCTGTTCAAGTAAGGAAAACGTCGCCATTTTAAGTATTTAAAACAGTGCTCATTCTCGCCGCTGGCGGTAAAATTCCATCTGCTGTACGGTGCTGCCATCTCTGGGACGTATTGACAATGAACGCGGCCTCATTTTAAAACAATGCGCATGTTTCTATCTCTTTCCAGTCCGGAGAAAAAAGGCAGTTCCCATTCCTATGTACGTAATTCAAACTGGTACTATGATGGAGACAACCAATTGGCGTGGGATTTGAAGCAGCCATTGCAATCAATCTTCTTGTACTCAGAATGCTGTGCTATCACAGTTCAGCAATGGCTATTTATTTGGTTGATAGCTATTTGTGGTTGGTGGGCATGCCTATGTACAAGAATGTACAGAACTATCTTATGTGCCCACCCAGCACATCCAATCTCAGTCATATTCTGTCCTATCAGAGGCATGCCCACCTGTGAAAGCAGTCGTGTCATTTACCCGCTCTGCTGTACGTTTTGTATAGTCTTTTACATAAGCATTCCCACCAATCACCACTAGCTATCAACTCAAATGAATGGTCATCGCCCAACTGTCACCAAGAAGAGAGTTGACATCCAGTGGGGGGATGCCCTGCTGAGAATAACATAACTGATTTACTGCAATGTCTGCTTCACATCCCATGCCATCTGGTTGCCTCCTTCACAATACCAGTTTGAATTGTGTACACAGGAATGGGAATTGTCTTTCCAACACATCATTCAATCTCACAATCCTCCTGCCTTCAGTCTACACTAGTCCCTATCTCACACCCACCTCCAGCTTTGTATCATTGCTCCCCACTTTACTCCATTCTCCTCACAACTCCCACCCTCTCTCTCTGCAGCCTTCCTCTTCTCCTATTCTATCCTCCCCTACCAACCTCTCTTCCAGGTCACTTTGCACATGTGCACCCTGCCTGCACCTAGACAAACTTGTTACTGCCACATTCCTATCCTGCCCAGTTGCTGCCTCTTGCTCCCATACATCAACTGCTACCATCTTAGAACCTCCCTCTGTCCCCTTCCACACTTCCTTTCTTCCCTTATTCACTTCACCCGATACTACCTCTTACCTCACTGGCACCCTAGTCGAGTTTTGATGCCTTGTATGACTGTTGGATGTCCATGAAAAACCATCTTCTCCACAGATCGCTAATGGTCTGACTTACAAGGTACCGTGTTATTTTATGCGAACAAATAAGAGCATTGATGCTCCCCCTACATTTTTAAAATAGAGCAACAGATCATTTTATTCTGCAACACTAAATATGGAAAAAGCGGGGATCATGTCATGAATGACTGTATATTGTTAGGAGCAAACAATTGATCTTGATCCCACCTGGATCCAATAGTGCATGTTTGTGATGCCCCTGGGAAGTACGATGTATCTTACAGCCATCCTCACTGGATCCTCGGCACAATGACAGTAGCTGTAAAAAGTTTTCAGTATGTTTACAGTACTACTCTTTTGCTGCATGTGCTGTTTCTTTTGCCACCACGTGCACAGACATAGCTTGTGCCATGTCAACATTTTGTATTTTTTACCACATTCTAAGTACGAACAAATTCTTTGTCTGGAGCTGTGTTTTCACAAGTAGTATCTCATGTTCTACACATAGTGTAATGATCACATAAATTAAATGATCATTACTTACATGCATTTTGTTGCTTTGTGGAAATCAGTGTGTTTTCAGGGACAGTCTTCTTGCTGGTGCTTCTTTTGCTCTTGCATCTATCTGTTCCATCATATCTAGTAGATTATTTGTGGAGTAACAATCTCCAGATGAGTAATCCACAGTGTGGCATAGAAATGCCAGTCACCATAGTTATCATACCAATTCATAAAAGAATCAAGACTGCTCACATTAGTAAGGCACTATTTGTTGTTGCACATTGCAAAACTATGTCCAAACCTATACTTTTACAGTGAGAGAAGTCAATACAGTAGTAATAGATAATCAATTTACCAAAGACATGTTCTTGTGCACCACATGAATGCAAAATGATGGAGCTCCTGTGCAGCCTCACTGAAAACAAGATGCAGAAACACATTGAGCAGGTGAAGAACTTTTGCAGAGAGATGTGTCGCAGTTGGGTCTTACTGCAAAAGGCAACAATGTGATTCTTTCATATCAGACTTTGTATGTGACATTTTGGAAAAAAAAAAAAAAAAAAAAAAAAAAAAAAAAATTGTAAACTGCTTGTCCAGTGCCACAAAGTTGACTGCTTCAGCTAAAAATTTTCAGTGCAGGAACTCTGCTTATTAGTAGGAAAGTGTTTCTCATCCTTGAGCTAAGACAAACTGTTCTCTATGCATGCTTATAGTCTCATTTCACTTGAACTGAGATAGAGATTTTATATATTTCCTCATGTTAGTTTAGCTAAAATTTACACCGAGAAGACAGATACGCAGTGAAGTACTCTCCTCCTAGTCAGTAATGCAGACATTTCACACAATATTTAACACTTTGGTAAGTGTGTAAACCCTACTGCAGTCAGATGTTCCTGTTTGATACTTAAGATTTTACTTTTATCAATTTTTTCTCCATTGTATCACAGGAACTGATATAACCAACATGTATACCAAAACATGTTCTCTACAATGTATAGGAAGCAATTGAAAGTGTAGTTCATTCACTTTGCTTCATTAATTTCAAGTTAAGCTCCATGATCTACAGAAGTTCCACACAAAGACGTTCAAAGTGTTCATGTGTTTTAAACATTTCAGTGGTGATAAATGTGCTTTTACTATCCAAGAATGAGAGATGACTTGCCATTAGAAACAACTTTAAATTAATTTGGTTCCTTACAACAGCCAAATGCTTAGTACAACATGTGCATTAATTTCCATAATATAACACTTACCACATTCTGAGGACGAGTAGGGCAGATGAAAGAAAAGTCATCAGTAACCAAATCAGCAGAAACAGATCAAAATGTTCAGTTTGGGAAAGTAAAATCAGCAACATCGTTTTCAAATGAACAATCCAAAAGTTTACCTTAAGTAATTTATGGAAAGAAAGGATAACCTGGATCTAGGTAGCTAGGTAGGCATTTGAACTGCCATCCTGCCGAATGGCATTTCAGAGTCTTACCTACAGACTGTGATGCTCAGTCAAATTAGTAATAATACCTTAATATCCTATTACATTTATTTTCATTGACCGTATTTTGGAAGGGGGGGAAGGGGGGGGGGAGAGAGAGAGAGAGAGAGAGAGAGAGAGAGAGAGAGAGAGAGAGAGAGAGAGAGAGAGAGAGAGAGAGAGAGAGAGAGTCTTATGAATTCCTGTAACCAGCATTATTCTTCGGAGAAAAAGGTTTTGGAGTTCGATGGAGCCGGCAATCCAGAGAAGAAGATCGGCTGTGCTGATCAAATAAGTCAACTGATGTAAGAGAGGTATGAATTTTGCAATATAACTTCACATTGCTTCGGGTCATCTAAAGCGTTGGAGTATGTACCATTCATAGTGTCCGGCCATTCCTATAAATCCCTTCAGCTGCCTTACGTTTCTAGGATGTGGAATTTATTTAATAGCTTTGATGCATTCAGGGTCCTTTCTAATTACCTGCGCCCCTACCATATGTCCTAAAAACTTAAGCTCTTAACACACAAAATATGATTTAGCTGGCTTCACAGTAATAGCTTTCTCTTTAAATATCTCTCTGGTTTAGACCTTCCAGTCCACTCCAAACCAGAGGACTATGATCAACTCTGGGTACAATTCTACAAATAGTCAGCTTAGGCTGCACCCCACTTGCATTGGTAGTTGCCTTCTCCAAATCAGCCAGCCACCAAAAGGAGCCGAGAATGGCCTCAGAACCCAAATGGCAAGCGTCATTCCTGCCGATATGTGCTACAATATGCAGCTGGTTGCACCCAGTGCACTCGATAGCCACTGGCAGGGCCTCCTCCACATCATGGATGAGACCTACTGGCAAACATACCGAATGCACAGTGGAATTCTTTCTCGCCTTGCCTGCTATCTCGCTGAGTGGCTCCATCACCCACATAACATTGGAGCTCCCAATGACTGCCATACCCACCCTCTGTACTTGTCCGGACTGGGCAGGAAAATCGATTGCTGGCCCAACAGGAGAGGCATTCTGTGCTGGCTCAGAGTTATCAACAACACAGGGAAGCACCTTGTACCTGTTGCTAAGACGTAGGGAGCCAGCCGGCATGGCCTGCTCCCTCTTTCACCTTCTGCCCATCACTGTCTGCCACGCACTCTGGAGCGAGGATGGACCGGTTAAATGTCGCGTATTGAAAGCTGCAGTGACGTCCATGCCACCAGGGGATTCCAATGACACCAAAGGTGTTGCAGGTCTTGTCACTGGCACCCCGATGTCACCACAACTTCAAGCATTAACTAGAAGTTTATTGATTGTATCCAACATGGCTTCAAGCTGTTTACGGACAGCTAAAAGTTGGTGTGCAGATTTCTCACTGAATTCTGAGACCACTAGCTATTAAACAGAAATACGTTTCTCAACATGGAAAATTTTCACTAGGAAGCCGCCCTAGACAAGCTGCCGCTACACTATATGAAACGCAATGTTCATTGAGAAGAAAGACAATGCACTGCTGATACAGTTGTTTTACCAAATTGGCAGCAATAGCAGTGCTGCATTGCGGGAATATCATAGAGAAACAGCTGCAAAGAGGCTCCATGTCAATAAATGGGCTTAAACAATATGATCAAAAAATTTAAAGAAATAGGTATATTAGGGGGGTGCAACATGGAGAGGGATGTTGCCCATTCCTATGGCAGTTGATGAAGTAGTTGTAGCTATAGTCGACCATGTAGCATATTCCTCAAATTCTGCTGCCAGTATTTGAACTCTGTCACAGGAATTCTCTCTCCCCTGGTCCACAGTTCAAAAGATTTTGTGGTGTATTTTACACTGGTACCCCTACGAGATTCAGGACATGAACCAGATGAAGCCTAATGACAGGCTACATCATCACAACTTTGCCCTTATTTTTTTTTTTTGACATGCATAGAAATGAATATGTGTAGCCAGGGAACATTCTTTGGGTGTATGAAACACGGTCCTGTGAATGCATAGAACTGTGGTAGATGGGGTTCTACTTCGCCACATGTTGTGCAGGAACATCCACTACATTCACATTATGTGACTTCGTGGTGTGTTTTCACAAGCACCTTCGCACCTTCACTCTTGACCCTTTGTTTTTTTTTTTTTTTTTTTTTTTTTTTTTTTTAAAAAAAAGGAGATGACACTTCACAGACCTGTTCCATATACAGTGACATCATCTCATTATAAGCGCTCCCTTGTGCAACACGTGATTCCTGCTTTACAAGAACACAACTATGTCCACACCACTGTTTTCATGCATAAGGGAACAAAACCACATGTCACTTGCCCCATGAACGATTTGCTTTGAGAAACATCCAGTAATAACCACATTATCTCTAGGCAATTTCAAGATATGTGGCTTTCCAAACATGCACTGTATCCACATGACTTATGGTTGTGGGACTATCTGAAAGATCGTGTCCATCAGGAATGTGTCAGGGCTCTTCCTATTCAGAATTATAGCATACAATGACATACTGCTCTGAATACACTGGATATGCTGCAAGCAACTGTCAACCATACTGTGTGATAGATGCAGCATATTGCTTAGTCAGCAGACCATACAGAACATGTGTTGTAACTTGTAACCCTAACCCAATAAACGTGCCACAACCATGTGTTTGATTGTTCCTCCTCTTTTCCTGCACACACACCACAGTCGTTCTGCTTACAGCACTACGTTTTCAACTGGCAGTAGAAAGTGGCACTATTATTTCTTTCAGCATACTCCACTAGCACACCAATTAATGAACATACCTACAGTGTTCCAATGCCCTGCAATGTAGCACTGAAGCACTCAGAACACCATCAGTTTAATAGTAACCACCCAATAGATGTTTAAAGTCTGCAGTTGGCATAAAACATCATCTGAAATTGTACTAAATGCTTTCTCACAAAATTATTTTCAGCAATTAGCTCAGGGGCACACCCAAACTGTCAATGGTTGCAAAAACGTACTTGACCTCTTAGCAACAAATAATCCTGAGCAAACAGGGAGCATCTTGATGGCAGATACAGGGATTAGGTGACTACAAAGTTGTTGCAGCAAGACTGAGCACTGTAACATCCAAATGCTAAAAAATAAATGGAAAATATGTCTACATAAAAAGGCTGGTAAAAATTTGCTTGATGCTTTCCTAAGAGAGAACCTTCCAAACCAACTATGTAAGCGAAGCTCAGGTGTGGCTTAAATTCAAAGAAATTGTATCGACAGGTTTATACTATACACTTAATAAGAGATGGAATTGATTCTCCACGGTACATAAAACAGGTCACCTGAACACTGTTGCTGAAGCAACGAAAATAAGCATATCAAATTTAAAAGCAAGCAAATTCTTCAAGACTGGCAATGTTTTGCAGAAAGTCAAAATTTAGTGCAACCTTCAATGGAGATACTGTTTCCACAATGGATTTGCCTTTAAATCTGGCAGAAGACCCAAAGACATTTTGCTCGTATGTAAAGTACACCAGCAGCAAGATGCAATCAGCAACTTCACTGTGCGATAGCACTGGTAATGTTACTGATGACAGTGCCTCTAAACATGGTTTACCATAATTTGTTCACCACAGAACACGAATTAAATAGTCCAGTATTCAAACCAAGAACAGTTCCCAATAAAGTAACTTATAGGTGGATATCCTCAGTGTAGTGAAGTAACTAAATCATTTAACAAAGGCAACTCTTACACTTCAGGTTGTATATTGATTAGGTTTCCTTCACAGCACACCAATATAATAGCTCCACATTTAGGAAACAAATACAGCTCTTGATGGAAGATCCATACCTACACACTAGAAAGTTGCACAGGTCACACAAATAATCAAGAAAGAAAACAAGAGTAACCCACTCAATTACAGACCCATATCTCTAATGCCAATTTACAGTATTGTTTACAAACATGTACTGTTTTCAAACATTATGTATTGCCTAAAAGGAAATGACATATTGTCACAAGTCACCACAGATTCAGCAAATATCATTCTTGTGTAACACAACTAGCTCCTTATTCATGCAAAGTGATGATTGCTACATAGTGGATCTAAAATTGATTCCCATTTCCAGATTTCCATGAGGCTTTTGATGCCACTTCCCACAAAAGACTCCTAATCAAATTCGGCACTCATGGTGTAACACTTCAGTTGTGCAACTGAATTTGTGATTTCATGTCAGAATTGCCACACTTCATAGTAACTGACAAAGTCATTGAATGTAACTGATGGGGCATCTGGTATTCCCAAGAATATGTTACAGGTCCACTTCCATGATCTATATAAATGGTTTAGAAGACAATCTGAGCAACCCTCTTACATTATTTGCAGATGATGCAGTCATTTACTGTTTAGTGAAGTCGTCAGAAGATCAGAACTAATTGCAAAACAAATTAGACAAGATACCTGTATTGTGTGAAAAGTGGCAGTTGACTGAATAATCAGAAGTGTGACATCATCCACGTAACTACTAAAAGAAATCCGATAAACTTCGGTTACATGATAATTCACTCAAAACTGAAAGGTGTCAATTCATCTAAATACCTAGGAATTACAATTACAAATAACTTACACTGGAACTATCATGTAGATAATGTTGCAGGGATAGTGAACCAAGGACTGCTTTATTGGCATAACACTTAGAAGGTGCAGAGGATCTGCTAAAGACTCTGCTGTGTTGTATGGAATCCGTACCAGTTAGGATTGTAGGAGGACATCGGAAAAGTTCAAAGCAGGACATCTCATTTTGTACTACTATGGCATTAGGGATGCAGTGTCACAGATCTGATGGACAAGTTGGAGTGACAATTATTAAAACAATGGCGTTCTTCATTGTAGTGGTATCATTTCACGACACTTCAGTCACCAATTTTCTTCACCAAGCATGAAAATATTTTGTCGACTCCCATCGACACAGAAAGAAATGACAATCATAATAAAATATGAGAAATCAGAACACACATACAAAGATTCACATGGAAATTTTTAAGACTGTTCAAGAACTGCATAATACAGAAACAGGCTGAAGGTGGTTCGATGATCCCTGTGTCTGGCACAGGGCGAATTACAGAATAGTTGGGCAACTTGTCTGTTCTTTCAATGTTTCCCAATACTGCCTTTTCCATTGCCAAGTTACCTATTTCTGACCACCTTAGTGTTTGTCCCACTAATTTAAACCATCTTTTGTTGAACATGTCCCAGAGACGTCTGCCCATAAGTAATTTTTTTCTACTGCCCTTTCATTTCACATTTAATCTGTCCACCAAATGTCAAACAGCATTTGATACTTGTACGTTTCAAATACTTAAAGCTTCTTTGCCTCTAGTTCTCTCACAGTATATACTTCCCTTCAAAACAATGCAGTGTTCAAGATATACAGTTTCAGTGTTTATTCACTGCTCAGTAATAATGTCTGCCAACAGACTAATTCATATAGCTATGTCCATTATAATTATCCGGGCTGTTATGCCGTGGTCGGTTGATGAATTCTGTGTCGATTCCCAACGTTTCGTCTCCGACTGCGGGAGACATCTTCAAGGGGGTCCATAGCTCGATAGAAGGTCCAACACACCCACTGGCTCCCTCAGTAGCGAGCCAGTGGGTGTGTTGGACCTTCCATCGAGCTACGGACCCCCTTGAAGATGTCTCCCGCAGTCGGAGACAAAACGTTGGGAAACGACACAGAATTCATCAACCGACCACGGCATAACAGTCCGGATAATTATAATGGACATGATATTTCCGGCCGTGAAAGTCTCCATTTTAGTATCATATAGCTACATCATTCCTCTTGGATGGATCATATTCTGCTTTAACAAGGTCAAATATATATCTTTTGTCAGAGTACTAGTACTTTAACTACAGCTTTTTCTTCCATCATACATCTTACAAACCGATCCATGACTGTGACTGAGCCTGAGCCAGGTTGTATTTGGAGACATATTCCAAACGGACAAAGCTAAACTTTATGAACTGTTATCCAGGTTTAAAAGTGCTTGGTGACTTAGACAAACCATTTCAAGTGAATTCTATGTTCTTTTTCTGCAGTTCAACGAAGTCAAGGCCAGTTATCTTGTTCTCCACCTTATTTATTCTTAATGTGTAATGAATTCAATGTTGCCAAGACATTTAAGTATTTGTTTTCCTCATTTTAAATCTCTTCACTACGTTGTAAATCTGAACGTAACGCCTACAACATTTTGCTGTCAGCAACTGAAGAAATATGGTGTTACTACAGATTTTCAAAATTTGATGTAAGTATTCTGTTGCTGTCAGGCTTGGTGCAGTGCTGAAGTTCTGGGTCACATCAACAAATTTTTCCCTGAATTTGACTGCCGTTAGCCTCACCTACACAATAAATACTAACTTGAGAAAAATGTGCACATAACTTCCTTTTATCTCTAAAGAATTTCTTTTCTTAAGCCACCTGTGTCTTCAAAGAAACACTGTATACTCCTCTAATGGAAAGTGACATATGCACAAACTGAGGTAATAAGGTAACTTGTGTCAGCCAATTAACATTGCTCAATAACAATTTTTCAAGAATTTCGTTAAGAGTTAAAAAGACTAGCACAACAAAAACACTGGACATTTTATTCTCCACAAGCATACAACATAAGATATATAGTAATTATTTTTGAGCTTTTTTTGCAATGACAACAACAATGATGAAATTGTCTTTTGACAACTGTGTGACAACCATAAATGTCACTAGAGATTAAAGTATTTCCAGATATTCAACAACAACCAAGAATTTTTGAATTCTGAATGAAGGAAAATACTGCTGCCTCTTAATACAACAAGACATTTACAATAAACACACAAAAGGTGACATAATATCAATTTAACAAAACTTTCAGACAGAGCGATAGATTATTTGGTATCTTCTTTTACATAATTGAGAACTATTTGTTGCTTAGGCCAGAAAGTGTTACTATTTGTAGCAACACAAAAAGTTACCAAATTGCACATGTGATACAACATGTAAGGATATAGTTAAATATATTAATTTTTCAATCTTCTCTCTTAGTTACTTTCATTGGTTCTGAAGGCGTAATATGCAGATTCCTCCACTCTCCATTCTTGAGGAAGTTTAAAAAAAATAAAATAAACCACACACACACACACACACACACACACACACACACACACACACACACACACACACACACAATACCAAGTCTAAGATTCACTACAATCCAACTGAATACACATATCAAACAATGAATGCATACTCATGGAGAACAATCTACAAAGAATAAGCAGCTACACCTTTTAAGTACCGTACTTCTGAACATCACAGATAGATCAACTGGAAGCACTGTCATATTGTCTTAAGTCAATATTTTTTTTTTCATTGTAAAACATGTCAGCATTAAGTACACTACATATATGTTTAATATTAGAAATGGAACATTGCAATCTAGTGACTTCAGCTTGGCATGTATTGTACCATAAACACGCATATGTTCTTCATATGTGAACAGTACAGTAAATTTTTTCCTCATTATTACATTACATAAAACACATGTATATGGATGGAATTAAAATGAATCATTACAACACCAGTCTTTTTGCTACAGTTCTTACTAACTCAGACATTTCTCTTTCTCTACACATACACAGAACATGACATATCACAGATTTGTACTGGACTCAAACAATTACTAACATATAGTATTGTGCACCTTTATATTTTTAAATAGAGAAAGGAATGAACTACAGTACTTCATTACAGATAATTTTATTAAAGTCACTTTCTTCTTACTAAATATTCAATGTACACAGATCAGTTTATAATTTTTAAACATTACACAACACTATGTGTACCAAAAAGTACATAAATACTGAAAACATCTGCTGGAATTAAGATCTATAGAGTAATCTGTAAAAAAGAACAAATTTTATCACATACAAAAGCATGCCTATTTTATTTTTCACTTTCGTTGATAGAAGCTGTCATTTAAGCAACTCAAATTATTGAACTTCAGCTTACAAACTGTCACATATGTACAGAATAAGAAAACAAACACAGTCTAGATCAGGTTCAAAACTAAAAGCTGCTATGTTTTCAAGAAGCCATGCACACTACGAACTCTCCTTGCAGACGATAATTCACAATCAAATGCACTAACAGTTAAAATCCATTTCCAAAAATATAGGCTTCTCAACTCCCATCTTCACCATGTCAATAACCATTCTAGCACTTCCTGCACTTCCAACTCAACAAACAGTATAGTTGTGCTGTTCAAGCACAAGAGACACCACAAAACTCTTGTCTGTGGGATGCTTACAAAAATAGTAAACACAAATGCTTCCTAGAGATGCATACTAATTACAACATTAACACCTTGAATGTTTAACACTTAGATTGGAACATGCACAGGAGTTTCAGATACCTAACCCTTCTGACTAATGGGAGCCACAACTGTTGAGATAACACCTCCCAGACCCGGCAGAGTTGATGATCCCATAAGGAACATGTCGACCTCGCGTGCTGCTTGGCGCCCTTCTGTGATAGCCCAGACAACCAGTGACTGGCCTCTGCGACAATCTGATAATAAAGTAAATTGTAAATTAACTGATCAGTGGATTGAATAAAGATAACAACTCATCAGAAAATGTAGGTACTGAGTAATAAGTAGGCATATAAAGAAGAAATGAAACACGAAACTCAGTTTATTCAATTGTGCTCTGAGCTATATGGGCCAGTCCTTATTAGTGTGTTGATACCTTCTGAGACAGTGCTAATGTCAGCATCACAGCTCGCGTAACAGGATACATACAATACAGTTCTTGGACTCTCAAGTGAGATACTTTCTTAAATAAACAATGCACTTATTTGTCTATGCAAACCTCATTTTGGTCTAGGGACCACATCCAAAATGTTTCCAGCAGGTAGCTCCCACCTCCTGATTGTGATTCCAGAAACTCTGCAAAATATCCTCCTTCAGCTATCACAACCTCTTCCTTGAAGACAAAAAATTTTCAGGCACAACTTCTTTCAGATGAGGGAAAATGGGTGGAAGGCTGACAAGGAGGGAGAGTTCGCTCTAAAAGAGCAAGATTTTTAGACGCAGGCCAGGAATCAAGCAAAAACAAGTTACTTTGGCCACCTATTGGCCAAAAGCAGTGCTCATACCATAGTTATAGTTTCCTTACACCCATTTCCCACTCTTGACTGCTGTGACAAATATTCCCTATCACCCTTGCAAGATCACACAGGCAAAAAACTATCATAGGGGGCAGCACAATGGATAACTTTCCAGCCAGTTTACCACACAGATTAACAGTCGGCATAATTGTATATGAATGCATTAAGGCACTGATGTTAGTTGATCTTGATACAACTCTCTTGGCACCTCTGATTTCCATGGTTCCTTTCATATGCATTTCCTCTTCAAATCCCAGATGGTTGGAGTTGAAAACAAATTCTTTACTGCATTAAGAGATAAATTACTTTATCCTATCTACAAATTTTTGGGTAGATTCCACAGTTTGCTGTGCACCCTCAAGCTGATACTTTGTTTGAAATTTTGGTATCTTCTGTCTTCCAATTCTGTAGCACTGTTTGAAGCAAAGCAACTATCCACTGCTTCCCTTGAAATCACTGGAATCTATGACCTGCGCAATTTTATGTGCGTAACGTAGATGGTCAGTATCATGCACATCCCGTAAATTGTATCGCGCAGCCTTGAAGTGCACAAACACCAGTTTTTGTAACAAGTGTGTCTTGCCTTCTCATGAATATCCTACTGTTTCTTATGCACTACATGGTCACATTGGTGTAGACTTACTCAAATCTGTTCATAATTTTTTTTTTTTTTTTTTTTACTACACTGCAGATGATATCTCATTATGCCATTATGTTTAGTACCTGCACCTTGGACAACAACAGTCCCTTAATACGTTTCACTGATGATGGGATTTGTGTCTTCCTGTCAGAGAAGGATTTTGAACTACCTGGCGAGACACCTGTTTCAACATCACTTTCACTTATTAAGCACATATTGTCATCACTGTGCTCCTCATGTACATTGTCTGGAAAATCGAATGTACACGACACCAGACATTGCACTGACTTACCTCACACAACACGAATACACAGACAATCCCCAAGTGAATGTCCCCATAACAGAATACTGCTCCCACCAGTTTGTGTCCATGACACACGGTCATGCTTCGAGCATCCGTTCGTTCAGCTGACAGGGTACCTTGACACAGTTGTCAAGCTGTTTTACCAATAAATGGGATTCATCCGACCATGTGACATGATTCCATTGATTTGCAGTCCAATCATAATGATCCCATGCCTACTGTAATCATAATTGACTATGCTGTTGCATCAACATGGGAACATGCAAGGGTCCTCTGCTGCGGAACACAGTGTCCACAATTGTATGCTGAACAGTGTGTTCCAAAACACTTGTGCCAGTGTTCTCTGCAATCAGTTCTGCCACAGATCACTGCCTATCCTGCTTTAGAGGGTGGACAAGCCTCCAATCCCTATGTTCTGTGATGAGATATGGACATCCAACTTCTAATCACCTACTCATGATTTCAGCATTCTTCAACCGCTTACCACAGATGCTCACAACAGTAGCATGTGAACAGCCAACCAGCTTCATCATTTCTGAGATGCTCGCTCTCGTACACTAGGCCACAACAATCTGGCTTTTGTCAAAGTCTCTTAAGTCAGCATATTTCTGCATTATGTGCCACTTATCATCGCTTTTTTCATCTGACATTTCTTTCTCATTCCTTCCTTTCCTTTCTGTCAACTTCGGCAACTGTTGTAGACATAATGTAATGTTTACTTTGTTTATCATTGCCATTGCTCTACTTTGTATCAACACCACTAGCACTGTAGCACTGTTATGAGTTAGTTGTCAACTAAGCAGTTCAACTATGCTCCGTAGCCTCGTGCTGTGCACACAGTTACCTCTAGTCCCATCCTCTGTTGCCATCAGTAGCCAATATTGTGGTCGCATGGCAGACAACATGTGGGGCATCAAATGCTGTAATCATAATTTCCCTTTGTGACCTCACACTCAAGGGGTTCCTAGTGAGGTTGATCAATACGGTGAATGTGATCAATGTTCCAATTAGTGATAAATCAAATACTTCAGTTTTTCCGCTTCAAAGCACTTTTGTGGGCTTGTGCATCCCTCATCTTACATTGTTTCATCCAGTTTGTGGATTCTATGCTACTCTTCCCGACTACTTGTAGGGCAGCTGATAATATGAATCACTTTTGAGGCCCAGAAACCACTGACCATAACCTTTCTGGCAGATGAAACAAACTGTGTTTTTCGTACAGGACACCTGGCTTCCACCAACTGCTTGGATGGTTGTCATGGAACCAGTCATCTCATTTCAAACTGCTGCACAAAATCAGTTAGATTCTTTTCAGGAAAGTTCTCCAATTGCTGAGAAATTAATTGAATTTGTTCTTGAGTAGCACGCACTGAATGTGGCATCTGACTTGCACAAAGTATTTTCATAATGAATTCTTTGAGTAAAATATCACATGCCCTTTTTTCATACATACAAATGGTGTTACTTATTTCGTATATCATTTAATATCACTCAGTATCATATTGTTCATGTTGCCCAATTATAGCTTGTGCTCCAACTCTACTGACCTCATAGTCGACCAGGTGCTGAAACCTAGTCTTCTTTCCTCGCTACCTTTCCTCATTACTTTCAACTTAGAATTTCTGAATGGGGTCATCTCCAAGAAAAGTGTAGCCACATCTGAATACAACAGCGAATTTCTTAACTATTAAAAATGGAGGAGCAGACTCCTTGTAAGCCTTCACCATCTTTCAATAAGTTTTTGTGAACAACAACTGTTCAAATCAGAATTCTATGACGGCACTCTATTCCAGTTCCCAAACTTGAACCTACCACTCTTAGGATCAAATTAACAATTACCTTGCATCTTGCACAACATTGTAGCAGTCTATCGACCTGCCAGCACTTTCGTTCGGTAAGTCGCATCATGTGTGTGTGTGTGTGTGTGTGTGTGTGTGTGTGTGTGTGTGTGTGTGTGTGTGTCTATATATATATATATATATATATATAATAGAGGGAAACATTCCACGTGGGAAAAATATATCTAAAAACAAAGATGATGTGACTTACCAAACGAAAGCGCTGGCACGTCGATAGACACACAAACAAACACAAATATACACACAAAATTCTAGCTTTCGCAACCAACGGTTGCTTCGTCAGGAAAGAGGGAAGGAGAGGGAAAGACGAAAGAATGTGGGTTTTAAAGGAGAGGGTAAGGAGTCATTCCAATCCCGGGTGCGGAAAGACTTACCTTAGGGGGAAAAAAAGGACGGGTATACACTCGCGCGCACACACACACACACACACACACACACACACACACACACACATGGATGGATGGGTGTGTGTGTGTGTGTGTGTGTGTGTGTGTGTGTGCGCGAGCGCGAGCGCGCGCTTGCGCGCGCTCTCTAGCGTATACCCGTCCTTTTTTCCCCCTGAGGTAAGTCTTTCCGCTCCCGGGATTGGAATGACTCCTTACCCTCTCCCTTAAAACCCACTTCCTTCCGTCTTTCTCTCTCCTTCCCTTTTTCCTGATGAGGCAACAGTTTGTTGCGAAAGCTTGAATTTTGTGTGTATGTTTGTGTGTCTGTCGACCTGCCAGCACTTTCATTTGGTAAGTCACATCATCTTTGTTTTTAGATATATTTTTCCTACGTGGAATGTTTCCCTCGAAAAAAAAAAAAACCAGTGGTAATGATGCTCTCCTTACCAAGCTGAGAACTCTTCAACTTGCTCTTGTTACATTTAGATATGTAAATCTATCACCTATCACCTATCGCCTATCACCTATCGCTTACAAGCGATTTACCAAACAACTGAAAAATAAAGTAAATGATTAATGAAGTATGTATACACTTTGACCAGTCTCTCGTTGCTGCCCCAATTGAGTCAGAATGCTTGGAACCTCAATTTTACTGCTGTGTAGTTAACTGTTTTCTGACAAGTTAAATATGATACTTCATGATCATCAGACCAGACCTGTTACCGCTGAAAAACTCTCTTCTCGATATTCCACTCTCCCAATTTTAAGTCTTTACATTGGTTCTACACTTGATAAATGGGAGCATTAAAACAAGGTGGCAGGAATGTCACCAGAATAAAAGTAGGAGGATTCTCTGTTATAATTACCAGTAATTTATCTATGGCTCCTTGAATGCCTCTGCATGATGGAGAAACAAAATAAGGTGCTCACATATGATAGCTGTTGAATAAAATATTTTCTTTTAGACAACCATCATCTTAATTTTGATGGTCCTTATCAAACTAGTTTTCTTTGGATGCGACATATTTATCCTAATGTTTCTGCCAGTCTGCAGAGACATGCTAGAAACCATTTTTTAAAAGGCTCTTCAAAATCACTTCCACAGCCTTCACCATTGCTTTTAATGATGGAAAAGGAATTTAAAAAAGTCACATGGTGCTAAATTCAGACTATAGGTAAGGTGAGAGATGCATTTCACATTTATTTTTGTAAGCTATTCAGTAGCAACATTTGCAATACATGACCATTCATTATCATGGATGTGCAGTCATTTGTGCTACACATGGACTTGCAAAGTTTTTGGGGTATCCCCATAGTATTGTCCAGTTATTGATGTGTGTGTAGGTTCAATGAATATCAAAAAATGGGATAACCATAATCTGCAGAAGCAACCACTTTTGCTTTTTTGGTAGGGTTGATGGTGGTGATTTCCACACTGAGCTTTGCTGTTTACTTCCAGGATCAAAGTTATCAGCAGTGATTATCTTTCAAAACCTCCAAAGCTTCCTCTAATGTCAACTTCAACTGCATGCAGACCTACATGCAGAAGTCCCTTTGTTCGGGAATCACCAGTCTTGGAACCCACCATGCATAAAAATATCTGATTTGTAAATTTTCAATCACCTACTTTTGGGTGACACCCACTGAAATTTTCACCATTTCACAAAGTTTCGTGTGGTTATTTGTCAACCATGTCTCACGATGACAGCAGTAGCATTGATGTTTTCTCCTGTAAGAGCAGTGACTGGAGCACTGGGTCCACCTTCCTTTGAAATTTGTTGCCTTCCTGTGTAAAGAATTTCAACCCTCTTTGAGCTGTGTTGTAGTTAAAAAAAAAAGAGACTCCACAGGCCTCCTGTAACATTGTATAGGCCTTAGCTGAAGATCTGATGAGATGAAAGTGGAATTTCAAAGCTGTGTATTGTTCGTGTGGTACCTCCATTGCTGCAGCAGGTGATACTGGACATGTCTCAGCTTGCCCACTCTCACAGGCAGTAACGAGGAGTGCTAACAATGAAACTAATACAGCAGAGAGAGAGAGAGAGAGAGAGAGAGAGAGAGAGAGAGAGAGAGAGAGAGAGAGTGGTGTGTGTGTTAGACATTTAAGCTAACAGATTATCATAACATTAAATTCTTGCACAAGACATTATGGCCATAAAAAATTACAATCATTCTTTATTGAAATGGTGTTACGATGACAAGAAAAAAATGTCAGAAAGAAAACCAACACCTTTTTAGTTGTTTCAGGGGCAACAGTCCATATGATTGACTGATCTGGACAAGTAACCTCAATCAAGATCATCTTAATGTGTTGGTAATGTAAATGGTTGAAACCAAATGGAAACAACAGCTGTTATCTGTCCCGAGGGCATGCAGCTCTGCTGTATACCTTAATGAAGATAGCATCCTCTTGGGTTCAATATCCAGAGATAAAAATAGTCACCCAAATTGCTCTCTAGGTGCGGATTACTCAGGAGGATGTTATCAGGAAAAATGAAACTGACATTTGATGAAATCTTAGATCCCTTAATCAAATAGGTAGGTTAGAAAATTTTTAAGGAAATGGATACATTGAAGTTAGATATAGTGGGGACTGGTGAAGTTCAGTGGCAGTATGAACAGGACTTCTGGTCAGGTGAATACGAAGTTCTAAACACAAAATCAAATAGAGTTAAGTGCAGGAGTAGGTCTACTAATAAATAATAAAATTGTATTTTGGGTAAGCTACTATGAGCAGCATAGTGAACACATTATTCTAGCCTAGATGGACATCCATCACAGTTGTAGAAGTTCAGATGACAACTAGCTCCACAGATGAAGAGACTGAAAGAATGTTTGACAAGATAAAATTATTGTGAGAGTTAAGGGAGACAAAAATTTAACTGTGATGGGCAACTGGGATTCGACAGAAAGAAGAGAAGAGGCAGCAAAGGATAACCGGCAGGAGAATACAGACTGGAGAAAAGTAATGAAAGAGGAAACTGCCTGGTAGAATTCCACACAGAGCATAAATTGTCACTTACACTTGGTTTAAGAATCGCGAAGGAAGGTTGTGTATGTGGAAGAGACTTGGAGACAATGAAAGGTTTACAATTAACAATGGTAGGCGATAGATTCTGGAAAGAGATTTTAAACTGTAAGACATTTCAGGGGAAAATGTGGACACAGACCATAATTTATTGGTTCTGACCTGTAGATTAGAACTGAAGAACTTGCACAAATGCACAAAATTGAAGAGATGGGGCTGAGATAAGTTGGAAGAACCAGAGTTGGTTGAGAGTTCCAAAGGGCGCATTAGGCATAAGCTGACAAACAAGCAAAAGGAATACAGCAGAAGACAAATCAGTAGCTTTTAGAGATGGAATTGTGAAAGCAGCAGAGGATCGAATAGGTAAAACTTAAGGCCTAAGAGAAATCCTTTGATATCAGAGAAGATAGTGGATTTAATTTAGGAAAGAAGATAATATAAAAATGCAGCAAATGAAGCAGGCAAAAGGAAATACAAACATCTAAAGCATGAAGATGACAAAGTGCAAATTGGCTAATCGGAAATAACTGAAGAGTAACTGTAAGTCCAGAGAAGCTTACATCAAAAATATCTAGAAGCCTTTGGAGAAAATAGAAGCACCTGTATGAATATCAAGAGATCACATGGGAAACCAATACTAAGCAGAAAAGAGAAGGCTTAAAGGTGGAAGGAATAAACAGAGGGGCTACACAAGGAAATGAACTTCACAGCAATATTATAGAAAGAGAATAAGAAGTATATAAAGCTGAGATGGGGTATGCTGCTGCAAGAATGAGACTGAGCACTGAAAGATCTAAACCAAAACAAGGTCCCTAAGATACATGACATTCCCACAGAATTATTGAGATCCTCAGTAGCGCCAGCCATGACAAGATATGAGACAGGCAAACTAATTCCAAAAAAAGCAGATGTGAATAACATTGAACTATCAGTTTGATAAGTGATGGTTGCAAAAAAGTGACACAGATTATTTACAGAAGAATGGAAAAACTGGTACAGGCCAACCCTGAGGAAAGTCAGTTTGGGTTCTGGAGGAACACTGGAACATATGAGGCAATACTGAATTGATAACTTACCTCAGAAGGTAAGCTGGAGAAAGGCAAACCAAGACTATTAGATTTCGAGAATGACACTGTAGATTATACTAAACTCTTTCAAATTTTGAAGATGACAGGTAAAAATACAAGCAGGATAAGGTTATTTACAACCTGTACAGAAAATTAACAACAGTTCCAAGCATCGAGGAGCATGAAAGGGAAGTAGCGGTCGAGAAGGGGGGTGAGATAGGGTTGCTGCTTAACTCCAGTGTTACACTGAGCAAGTAGTGTGATAAGCCAAAGAAAAATTTGGAGAAGTAATTAAAGTTCAGGGAGAAGAAATAACAACTTTGATGTTTGCCAGTGACCTTGCAATTCTGTAGAAGATAGCAAATGACTTGGAAGTACAGTTGAACAGACTGGACAGTGTCTTGAAAGGAGGTAAAAGAGGGACATTAATTAAACCAGGCAATGCTGAGGGAATTAGATTAGAAAATAAGACACTGAAACTAGCAGATGAGTTTTGCAGTTTGGGCAGTAACATAACTGATGCTGGCCAAAATAGAGAGGATATAAAATGTAGACCGGAATGGCAAGGAAGAGTTTCTGAAGAAGAGAAATTTGTTAACATCAAACATAAATTTAAGTGTTTGTGAAATCTGTTCTGCATACATTTGTCTGGAGCATAGCATTGTATGGAGGTAAAACATGGACAATTAGCAGGCCAGACACGAAAAGAATAAAACCTTTTGAGACGTGGTGCTACACAAGAATGCTGAAGATGAAATGAAGTACATCACTTAACTACTGAGGAGCTGCTCAATAGAAATGGCGAAGAAATAAATGTGTGTAGCACAGTTTGACTAAAAGAAGGAATCAGATGATAGGACAGATTTCGAGATGGAAAACATTGCAGAGGGAGACCAAGACATGAGTATAGTAAGCAGGTTCAAATGGATGTGAGTTGCTGTAGTTATTTTAAGATGATGAGACTTGCATATAATAGAGTAGCATGGAAAGCAAATACCACAACAGCAACAGCAGCAGGGCAAAATGACATAGCCCTTTTGTATGAGTAATGCATGTGTAGGAGATGCTATAAAAACTTAACACACTTGTAGAGATAATTCAAATACAAATTGTATAATTATTTACAAAGCATGTCCAGTGGGAAATAATACACAAGAACACTCCTTTGCTACCTATGAAGAATACCGAACACTGACAAATGCAATGGAGGATGGATCCACAGTTATATAACTGAAGATGCAATTGACCATGCCCATCAAATCAGCACCTTTATCGAAGAAGACAATGAAGTTTTTCTATTTATTTGGTTAGCTTCAATGTAATAGTGTAACTCCTCAGTGAATAGGAAAATGTTTCCTGCACAGAAGCAGGGGGGGGGGGGGGGGGCATACTGAAAAAGCTTCACAGTACGTTCCCCCCCCCCCCCCTCCCCATTACAGTCAATCACATTTTCAAACCAACAGTAACATTCATATATGTCATACCAGGGACAAATAACTCGGCCTTTTTGTGAAAAAGAGAGGCATAGAGTATTCAGCCACAAAAATTTTTGACCTCTTACCCAGTGATATGAAGAAGTCAATAAAAATTAATTTCAAACACAAACTGGAATCATACCTTCTTGACAAGACTTTTTACTACATAGAATAATTTCCTAACTCACTAACTAGCATGTAAATAAGTCATTACATACCTCCAGCAGCAAAAACACGAGGTACTGAAGTTGAATACTGTCCAGTAGGTGTTTCCACATTACTGCGAGGATCGAGATTCAGTTCCAATTCATTGGCAATGTAACGTTCTGGTCCCAGGAAGCCCATTGCAAGAAGTACCAAATCACACTTGTATACCTGTAACAAACATTCAGTGTTTATCAGTATGTCTGCTTAAGGTGCAAAACAGTATACTAACATCTGATATTGCTGGAGTAACTATGCACACAATGGTTAAACAGAACCAAATAGAGCTCTTTAATAAAATGATGAAACAGGAAACACCCACAGCATCTGTAATTTTCTTGTTTTGAATAGTCCATTTGTGTCTCTCCCTTTTAGATAGTTCCTTCTATAACCGCGCGCGCGCGGGCTTGTGTGCGAAAGAAAATAATTAGAACTGTGTGTGGAGTTGTTCTTGCAGGTATCTCTTCAAGCAGCTGGGCATATTAATCTCTGCCTCATATTACTTTTATTCTCTTATCAAATAATGGAAAATTCAGGATGGAATGTAACAATATTATGAAAACGATAGTTGCTACTCACCACATAGTGGAGATGCTGAGTCACAGACAGGCACAAGAAGAAGACTGCCACACAATAAGCTTTTAGCCAACAAGGGCGGGCCACAGAGTCTTTAGCAGCTGGTGTGTGTGTGTGTGTGTGTGTGTGTGTGTGTGTGTGTGTGTGTGTGTGTTTTGACAAAGACCTTGTTGGCCAAAAGCTCAATGTGTGACAGTCTTTTTGTTGTGCCTATCTGTGACTCAGCATCTCCGCTATATGGCGAGTACCAACTATCCTTTTCATTTTATTCTCTTATGAAATTTGCTATCAACAATCCACGTTTGAGAGTAACAGAAATATTCACAAGTACAACACTAGAAGAAAAAATGATCTGCTTACACTTTAATAAATGTGCAAGGGCTATCCAGAAAGCAAAGAGACACTTTTAAATAAAAAAATTAACAATTTGGAAAACCTAATTTTATTATACACATTTTAGAGGTACATTCTTCAGCTATTTTTCCACATAACCGCCATTCAAACTGAGGCATTTATCATTCCATGGCATAAGTTTTTCAATACCATCTTCATATAAATCTGCCGCCTGCGATTGCAACCGCTGGTTTATACTTGCATGCACTTCGGCATCAGTATCAAAGTGCCATGTAGCGAGCCATGTCTTCATTGCTACGAAGAGGTGGTTGTCACTCAGTGCTAAATCCAAGCTGTATCGTCGATGATTAAACACCTCCCATCTAAAACCCTGCAGGAGCTCTCGAGTACAACTGGCCTTGTGTGAACATGCTTTCTCATGAAAAAACAAAAGTTGTGTTTGACAATATCTCTCTGAATTAATTGTTGTGCCACATTCAAAGAAATCAACACACAACTGACACACTTCACCGAAGTCACATCACCAGTTACGATACAATCGTTAACTTTGTTACCATTTATCTGGTAATCCTCTTTAGTTTTTTGTGATCTTGCATCAGGATTTTGGGAACCTACCTAGCACAAAATTTGTAGTAACCAAGCCACCTCCACCACAATTTCATGCACCAGACTCAGTGAAACTGGAGGAAAATGTTGCAAAAATTCTGTAATCGCGAAAAACAGTTGCTCCTTGCAGTAGATTTTTCATTAAGTTATGGAGTAAGATACGACTCGGCAAACGAATGGTAACAAGATGGAGAGCTATTAATATCAATGGGGACTACTCTGGAAAGAAGGTAGACCTGGCAGAGGCTGCATGTAAGATTGAGTTGGACGTTTTAGCTGTTAGTGACATTCGGGTAAGGGGTGAGAAAGAAGAGGAAGTGGGAGAATACAAGGTCTACCTGTCAGGAGTCAAAGCACAAATAGCACAATGGGGTGTAGGGCTTTACATCAGGAAAGAAATGGAACCCAGCATAGTTGCAATAAGGTATGTAAACGAACGACTGATGTGGATAGATGTGACACTGTCTAGCAAGAAAATTAGGATTGTGTCTGTATATTCGCATGGTGAAGGGACAGATCAAGATAAGATGAATAGTTTTTATGATGCACTCAGTGATGTAGTTGTTAGAGTAAAGGACAAGGACAGTGTTCTGCTCATGGGTGATTTTAACGCCAGAATTCAAATCAAAATCGAACAGTGCAATAAAGGGGCTGGAGTGGATGAAATTAAGTTGGAACTCATCAAATACAGTGGAATGTCAGGTCTTAAATGGCTACACAGGTTAATTGAAATGGCGTGGGAGTCGGGACAGGTTCCATCAGACTGGACGAAAGTAGTAATCACACCAATCTTTAAACATGGAAACAGAAAAAGAAAAAGATCGCAACAACTACAGAGGTATCTCTTTAATCTGCATTGTGGGTAAAATCTTCTCAGGTATTGTTGAAAGGAAAGTGCGAGTATTAGTTGAGGACAAATTGGATGAAAATCAGTGGAGGTTTAGGCCTCTTAGAGGTTGTCAGTCAGGACCAGATCTTTAGCTTACGGCAAATAATGGAGAAGTGTTACGAGTGGAACAGGGAATTGTGTCTATGCTTTATAGATCTAGAAAAGGCATATGATAGGGTTCCTAGAAGGAAGTTATTGTCTGTTCTACGAGATTATGGAATAGGAGGCAAACTTTTGCAAGCAATTAAAGGTCTTTACATAGATAGTCAGGCAGCAGTTAGAGCTGATGGTAAATTGAGTTCGTGGTTCAGAGTAGTTTCAGGGGCGAGACAAGGCTGCAACCTCTCTCCACTGTTGTTCATATTATTTATGGATCATATGTTGAAAACAATAGACTGGCCGGGTGAGATTAAGACGTGTGAACACAAAATAAGCAGTCTCGCATATGCGGATGACTTAGTTGTGATGGCAGATTCGATTGAAAGTTTACAAAGTAATATTTCACAGCTAGATCAGAAATGTAAGGTCTGTGGTATGAAGATTAGCCTCTCCAAAACGAAAGTAATGTCAGTGGGAAAGAGAGAGAAATGGATTGAGTGCCAAATAGGAGGAACAAAGTTAGAACAGGTGGACAGTTAAAAGTACTTAGGATGCATATTCTCACAGGATGGCAACATAGTAAAAGAACTGGAAGCGAGGTGTAGCAAAGCTAATGCAGTGAGCGCTCAGCTACGATCTACTCTCTTCTGCAAGAAGGAAGTCAGTACCAAGACTAAGTTATCTGAGCACCGTTCAATCTTTCGACCAACTTTGTTGTATGGGAGCGAAAGCTGGGTGGATTCAGGTTACCTTATCAATAAGGTTGAGGTTACGGATATGAAAGTAGCTAGGATGATTGCAGGTACTAGTAGATGGGAACAATGGCAGGAGGGTGTCCACAATGAGGAAATCAAAGAAAAACTGGGAATGAACTCTACAGATGTAGGAGTCAGGGCGAACAGGCTTAGATGGTGGGGTCATATTACACGCATGGGAGAAGCAACGTTACCCAAGAGACTCATGGGTTCAGCAGTAGAGGGTAGGAGGAGTCGGGGTAGACCAAGGAGAAGGTACCTGGACTCTGTTAAGAATGATTTTGAAGTAATAGGCTTAACGTCAGAAGAGGCACCAATGTTAGCACTGAATAGGGGATCATGGAGGAATTTTATAAGTAAGACTATGCTCCAGTCTGAATGCTGAAAGGCATAATTAGTCTTAAATGATGATGGAGTACAGCAATTAGGAAAATAAGAAAAGAAAGCTATTATAAGACAATCTCAAACTGTACATAACAAAAAAATACACTCACAATTTATGTATAAAAAAGATAGATAAATACAGCAACTGCAATTTTTTTTAATCCACAATGTGGTATCTTATAGTTATGTAAGAGCTTTGCAAGTACTGAAATTATATCTCTACATAATGTGAAGTGATTAACTTGCCATTAACATGTTCAGGGTGTACTTCATTGAACAAATTTTCAATGTATAAAAATAAATAATACACTCAATAGTTTTAACTGATTTTGTCAGTCAACAGGCAACAAATCTTTAAATCAGTCTCAAATGGTGACAATGACAATTATTATTACAATGTTATGTAAGGACTTGGGGGTGGGCTCAGCCTATTTCATATTATTTTGATGTTTCGGTAGGGATCATACTGTTTGGTTATGAATTAACTATTGTTGGATTCACAGTGTGGGTGCTGTGTTTTAGAGACACCTGCTGTGAACAACATTTGAACTGTTTTAGACAGAACTGAGCTGACAGTTTGAAGTTTGAGAAAATTTTATCATTGCAGCATAATTGTTACTGTTACTGAAATATTAATGGGTGCTCAAAGCCTCATACAGAAGTTTTGTTTAAATAACTGGGGATCTTTCCAAATCACAAGGAAAACTTCTGAAACAATGTCAAAGACAATTCAGTTACATCAAAAGACCAAATGAGCAGTGTAAGTGATGCTCATCAAAATGATGAAGTAAAGAAAGGAAGTAAGAACCCACACCTCTCATCATTTTCTGTCAAAGCAGAAAGGAGTTAAATTGAAAGATGTCCCACAAGAGAGAACAAATATTGCCACAGAATAAGATAAATGAGGTCTCACACAAATAAAAGTAAGGACTGGTGTGGCTCAAACCCACTGACACGTATGGTCATGGAAACTTGGGATAATATGGCACGCAGATGGATCACAAATGGAGTTTGTAAGGAAAGATGATGATTATATCCAATTTCCATTATCCCTGTTTTACCTAAAAATTATGTGCCACAGTCTGTCTGCAAACCCACTGGCGTCGCAAGGAGCAGTTACAGGCTGTTCCACAAAATCATAAGCCCCTCTATAGCATGTCTTTCAAATCATTGGTGGCACTGTGTGCAGACAAGCTCTCTAGTATGTGTGCCACTAATACACAAACACTACATGGAAGTTAGTAACCAATACAACAAATGCAAATCAACAGAATCTATGTAATCCACTGAGGACTGGATTGCACAGGAAATTCTTAGTGTTCTTGTATGGTAGTTGTTGCCTTCTTCTGGGAGGGCTAAACCCACAAGTGATGCTCTCACTGTAGTTTACAGTTAGACTGTATTGCAAATTTCTGAATATTTAAATGGTATGATTATATGTGCAACAACATTGCATCAAAATGTAGATACCTCAATAGTAACCCTTTCGCCACTACAGATGTGCTCTCTGCAGTCTATTCTGAGTAGTGCTTTTGTTATAGCTGTACTACTAGCCAAATGCTGGTGCCTGTGCTGAGTGATGGCACTGTGGTCACTATGAAATACTTAACTGATTTTAAGAAAACAATTAGTGAAAAAGTATTTTTTCTGCACATCTTCAAGTTTGATAAAACTCAATACAGGACTGAATTTTTATTCATTGCATGCCATAGTTAGTGCAATGCATCAAATTAAGTAAAACATTGCTGGAAATTTTAGTGGGTTTGCAGAGGTAAAAATGCATACTGTGAACTTTGCTTCTGGTTGATTTTATTAGCTCATACATCACAATGTATGAAATGTAGCTAAGGTATCAAAATGTTTTTTAAAATTGAGAGCAGAACAATACCTCATTTCATTCTCGAGTTATTTATTTTCAAATCTAACGGATGGTCCACCCCTTTCCATCCCGGCACATTGCAGATCATGTGGTCTTAACAATCATCATATTTCATAAACGGTTCAAAATGACAAAATGTTGTTTTTTTTTGCAAATGATTGCATGCACAGAGGCATATAAGCTATATGATAAATACTCAAGAGCGAGACATTGGCAGAATGGGATGCATAAACAAGTCAATAGCAGTTCAGGAAAACCCATGGACTGCATTTAAACACATCCTCAGGACCTAGTGAGAGGTGGATCATGATGAGTTAACTTGTCCACAGCAGTTAAAGGCTTAACTATGTCACATACTGTACTCCACATTAAGCTGTATCTGCTAAGAACTCCTTCATTCACCACTGTTCTCTAACAATCAATACTTATTTCTCTCTCTCTCTCTCTCTCTCTCTCTCTCTCTCTCTCTCTCTCACACACACACACACACACACACACACACACACACACACACAGCAGGTATTTCTGAGAATGTCAGAAACCTGTTCTTAAGTTTCATTAAGGCTGAAGTTATATCTTCTCCTGAAACAGTCGAAATTTTCATGTCTAGGCTGTAACTGAAGTGTCAACAGAGCAGGAACCAATGAAGACAGTCTTACTTTGGTGTGCTAGTGGTAGGAGCGGCCTAGCCCTCCAGATGTCAAATGCTAATTGCTTTGTATTTGAATTTAATATTCAGCAACAGTTGACCCACCTGAAGTTGCTTCAAACATATACATGCACCGACTTCTATAGAGAACCGGTGTAGAGAGGAATATATTTGGTAACAGTGGATACTGCACGTCTCAATTAGACCACAGCACAGCCAGAGAGACAGGTTATCCTTATGGCCTTTAGAAATACTACAGCTTCATTTACTATAGAAGGCTCAATACTGTAACACTGCAATGCACATGGGCCAATCTATGCTGATAGTCTTACGACAAATGCTCTGATCTGAGCTAGTGGCACACATGCCATTCCATCAGCTTTCATTGTCCACAAACAAACAAAAAAATACCTCAATCTGTGGTGTGCACTTTAATGACATATTTTGTGTTCTTAATGGCATTATAGAGAATAATACTGTGTTTCATTGGACATGTCCCACTCCCTCCTGCAGTGCTTGCTGTGTACCTGCTTTCTGCTACTGGGGTACCTGCAGTGTGGCAGCTTCCATTATTGAGCACCACTGTGGACAAAATCATGGAATGTTCAATGAAAACAACATTTAATCTTGATTCCAATGTCTTGAGGGTAATCAAAATAGCAATGACTTTACCAGACATATTTCAGAGCCAACATGTTTAGAGACTCCTATTACAATAAAGGAAGTGGGGGTGTTCACATGTAGGCATCTGCAGAAATTTATTGATGAGGGAGGATAAATTGAATTTTTTTCATCCAAGTTTTTTACTTTGGATGAGTGTCATGCCAGAAGAACTAAATGTTATAGGTGACACAAAAAGCTTCAGCTCAGATTAATGATTGTTATCCCTGATGCCTGAGAATTCTGTAATGAATACTCCAGACACCATAGGAGGAGGGGGAATTCTATCTTGTGCATTTGTATGGCTCCACTTGAGTTGAAATAATGTACAGTGCTGTTACCACTCATTTCTCATTTGTGTACTGTCATGCATCTAATCATTAGTATAAAGTTCATTTTAATCAGATATATCCTTCTGGCTTTTTCTAATTTTCACTAACATAAGGAGACAGCATCCACTAACACATCAAACTCAAATTGCCTTAGGACAGTTTGAGGAATACACCACTAAAAAGACTGATTGCACTTCCTCCCAAGTCAACTTATTTTATTGAGCACATCTGGGATACCAAAAGCAAGATTCACATTCCTTAATACCAGTTTCAACAAGTCTCTATGAATGCTTTTACTGAAACTGTCCTGATCACACAAAATTACGAGTTTTGACTTAGTTGTGGATGGCAACTGGATAATCATGTATCAGTATGGCTTCCCGATGCATTCAGTATCTTGTGGAGCCCATGCCACAACATGTTGCTGTTATAATTAGGGAAAAAAGCTACAAAGTTGGTGCATTTAATTAAACTGCTCAAGAGTGTATATATTACCTTCTCAGTGTCTGGGACTTCATCCATTTTCCAGCGACCTGTATCATCCTTGGTCCAATTGACCGTCACTGTACGGATTCCGCAGACATTGCCTTTACCATCGTCAAGGAACTCCTAAGGAAAATATGTATCCATTAAAAACTTGTATTTAATCATACCTGCAAAAAATATTTTGCTGCAAACGCTTTTACTGTGTTAGTATAACGATTGCACGATAGGAAACTACAATAAATAAATAATGCAGCTTTTATATAAGCGAGCCATTAGCAGTGCAGCTACTGTAAGCCTGAAAGTTCTCCCGATTGCTAAAACTTGTGAATGCCAAATTGTTATCCTTCTGGATAACAAAGGACAAAGATTATGCAATAGGTTAAAAGAAATTGTCCTAGTTTTTAGGTGAACTATGCTACATGTGTTTCTACTGAGGGGAAACCTCTAATGTTTATGAGTCTACAGTGAGCCAACCAGATTTTTACAGAACTTCCAGTTTGCTTCTGAAGTGAAAGAAACAAAAAAATAGCTTTAAAAGCAAGGGACAATGAAATAGGAGGATAAATCTGACATTTATTGCTTGTAATTGCTGGACTAAATTAGTAACTATGAATGAAAATAAAATTTAAGGAAATACTAAATGGAAAATCAGTTTGAGTTCTAGAAAAGTGAAGGCACAACACACGCAATGTAAAACTTCTGTTTAGTGTTAAAAAGGCAAAAAACCTAGATATCTTCATAGCAAAGCACAGCACAACACAACACAACACAACACAACCTCACAACACAACACAGCACAGCACAACAATTCTTCTGTCGTACTACACATCAAATGCTTCAATTCTCCTCCACTCCAGTTTTCCCCCTGCCCATCATTCACTACCATACATGCTGTATTCCAAATATACAAGTGCATTCTCAGAAATTAAGGACTGTGTTTCATAACAGTAGACTTTTTTTGGCCAGGAATGCACTCTTTGGCAGGACTAGTCAACTTTTTATGTCGTCTTTGCTTTGTCTGTCATTGGTTATTTTGTTTCCACGGTAGCAGAATTCTCTAACTTCATCTACTTTGTGACAACCAATTTTGGTGTCAAGTTTCTCTCTATTCTCATTTCTGCTACTTTTCATAATTTTTTTGGTTATTTCCAGGTTACTCTCAGTCCATATTCTGTACTCACGAGACTGCTCATTCTATCCAACAGATCCTGTAATTATTCTTTACATTCACTGCGGGTAGCATTGTCATCAGCAAATCTTACCATTAATATCCTTTCACCCTCAGTTTTAATCCCAATCTTATACCTTTCTGTTATTTCTGTCATTGCTTCTTTGTCGTATAGACTGAATGGCAGGGGCAAAAGACTGCACCCTTGTCTTACACCCTTTTCAATCCAAGCACCTCGTTCTTCATCTTTCAATCTTACTCTTCCCTCTTGATTATTGTACATCATGTATATCACCTATATTTCCCTGTAATTTACTCCTAGTTTTTCTCAAAATTTTGGACATCGTGCACGATTTCACACTGTCAAAACATTTTTTATAGACAGACACATTCTACGAGGGTATCTTGATTTTTCTTCAGTCTTACTTCCATTATCAAACTGCCTCTAGTGCCTTTACCTTAAAGCCAAAATGATTGTCATTTTACAGATCCCAAATTTTCTTTTCCATTCTTCCGAATACTATTGTTGTACGCAGCTTTGATGCACAAGATGTTACGTTGATTGTGCAATAGTTCTCTCATTTATCTGCTCTTGCTATCTTCAGTATTGTGTAGATGATATCTTTCTGAAAGTCTGATGGTACATCCCAGTCTCTCAGAATCTACACACCAGTTGTATAATCATTTGGTTGTCATTTCCCTCCTCAATGATTTTATAAATTCTGACGATGTTATCTATCCCTTCTGCTTTATTTCATCTCAAGTCTTCCAGAACTCTTTTAAATTCTGATTAATACTTCCTTTCTGATACCAGTTTCTTCTTCTGTCAAATCATCTGACAAGTCATCCCCCTTAGAGAGCTCCAGTGTACTATTTCCACCTATCTATTCTCTCTTCTGCAGTTAACAGTGGAATTCCAATGCACTATTTAATGTTACCACCTTTGCTTTTGGAATCACTGAAGTTTATTTTGACTTTTTTATATGGTGAGTCAGTCATCCTAAAAATCATTTCTTTTTAGATTTCTTCACATTTTTCCCCGCAAGCATTTCGCCTTTGCTACCCTGCACTTTCTATTTATTTCAGTCTTAACTGATTTATATTGCTGTGCTCCCCTCACTCCTACAACCACTCCCCTCATTATAACAACCAACAGTCCTCAAAACCTTCCCATTTGACTGCCTCATCCTGTACTTCCAAAAGGCCTTTTAAATAATCAAAGTTAGAAATTCTTAGGCAAATGACGATCAAGTAGGGTCTATTGGAGTAAAGCACAGTTTCTATAGGAGTAAATTGAGTGGAAAACCCAAAAAAGGCGAGCTCATGTTAAAAAGGAAGGCAGCAGGGTTGCAGATTATTGCCAATATTGTTCAACAAAGATGCGAAGAATGAAGTGAAAGAAAATTTCCCAGACAGGGTTAGAAGTACTAAGTGAACAGATACCAGTGCTAAAGTTTGCAATAGCCTGTTCAGCAGAAAGCTCAGAAAGTTCTTCAAGTAACTATCGTGCACCAAATCTGTATGGAAGTGAAACATTAACTGTTCGAGAAGAAGAGAAGAAACTAAAAGCATCTACATGTTAAGCTACAGACACATGAACATTGCAGTTAGTAGCTATGTAGTGGTAGAAGGTATTATCAAAGGCGGCACAAGTCTAATGACTGTGAAAAGTATTTTATTTTACATCTGAATACAACTCACCTTACTAAGAGTGCTGAAACGACGCGGGTCACGCCCAAATTTCACCTGCACTTCCTCATGCCCATAATCAACCTTGAATACACGTGGGAACTGTGGCCAAGGATTATCCTTGCTTCGCCTTGCTGGTGGTTCTGGTAGTATTTCAAAGGTGGTAATTGATTTGGCACCTTGTCTAAGAGATGTTGCTATACAGTCACAGCCTGTGTCACCACCCCCTAGAGGCAAAGCCATAATACAATGTAACATATGTGGTTTGTATTATACTTAACATTTGAGAAAAATGAAAGGAAAATATTACAGTTACTGATAAGATACTTCATCGAATAAGCTTGTGTTACTTAACAGACACAAATTATAATAAAATAATCAGTCTTGATAAAAGGAGACATTTTATTTGTGGTAACCAGTTTCAGTCTTGAAACCCCATACTCATACCATAAAAACCCCTGAAATTTAACAAATTTCTATGAGAGGAAATCTGAAATTACATTATATTTTAACTATATACAGATTATGAAAACAAAATATGAAATTTTTTGTCCATCAGTGATATGCATAGACACTGAGTGGAGCTGTAGTGTATGCCAGATGGAACTCGGCAGCTGAGTAGTTCCACCCATTAATTGTATAGAAATACAATAGTGACATGCATAAAAATGTTGGAAACATATGTTATTAAAAGGATACAAATCAATATTAACTGCCAAATGCATTAAAATACCATTTGTAATAATTAGAAAGAAAGAGAAGAAAGAAAAGCGGGTTAAGATAAGAGAAACAGCCACCTATGGGCAATATGTAAAAGTAATCAGCCATAAAAGTCTTGTCACACAAAATTTTCGGAGTATGTAAAATTGATTCCATTCTTTTAGATTTCTAGAAGGCTTCTGGACACCATTTCTCATAAGCAATTTCTAATTAAATTGCCCACCTACAGAGTATTTTATCAGTTTTGTGACTGGATTCATGATTTCCTGTCAGGAAAGACTCAGTTCACGATATTTAATGGAAACTCATCGAGTAAAACAGAAGTAATATCTGGCGTTCCCCAAGGAAGCGTTGTAGGCCCTCTGCTGTTCCTGATGTAAACAAATGATTTAGGAGACAATATGAACAGTCCTCTCAGATTGTTTGCAGATGACGATGTTACTTGCCATCTTGTAAAGCCATCAGAAGATCGAAACATATAGCGAAGCAAGAAGTGCCAAATGACTCTAAATCATTAAAAATGTGAAATCATCCACAAGAGCACTAAAAGGCATCGCTATATTTCAGTTACATGAAAAATTGCACAAATCTAAAGGCTGTAAACTCAATTAAATGCTTAGAGATTACAATTACAAATACTTCAGCTGGAACAATCACACAGATAATGTGGAGAAAGCAAAACAAAGATTGTGATTTGCTGACAAAACACTTACAAAAAGTAACAGGTCTACTAAAGAGTCTGCCCTGTTCTAGAGTACTGCTGCATGGTGTGGGACCCACAGCAGATGGGAATGACGGAGGGCATAAAAAAAGGTACAAGGAAGGGCAGCTTATTTTGTATTATTGCTAAATAAGGGAGATTGTGCCACAGATATGATATACTAAGTGGGGTGTCAGTCATTAATACAAAGACTTTTTTTGCTGTGGCAGAACCTTCTTATGAAATTTCAATCACCAATTTTCTCCTCAGTGTGTGAAAATATTTTGTTAGACCTACAGAGGAATAAATGATCATCATAAAAAACAGAAATCACAGCTCACATGGAATGACTTAAATAAATGTTCATTTTTCCTGCACTGTCAGAGTGAAATGGTTGAACAGTAGATAAGTAGCTTAAAGCTGGTTCAATGAACCCACTGCCAGGCACTTAATTGTGAATTGCAGAGTTATTACATACATGTACATAATACAGGAAACAGAAACATCAGTGCAAAGATGTAATCAAAAATAATGCTGCCAGTTGCCCTGGACATGGACAGGAATGACTTTATATACATCAATATAAGCATCTGTGACTAGGGAGATGTCTCTTCAGACATGTATCATCACAAGATATTCCCAGTCAGCATCGAGACAAAGACACCAACGCTTGTCGATGTACCATAACAAAATAAGTCTATTTCTTGTCCAACAGCACAAATTATGGATGGCTATGCATTGGTCACATGTTGCAAAAATATTTACACACATTAGGGCAATACATTGACATACAAGGAAAAGAGAAAAAAAAATAAATAATCAAACAACGGAAAATCCAGGATAGGATATGAACACTATAATAAAGGATAGATTACTACACCATATAGCGGAGACGCTGAGTCACACTTAGGCACAACAAAAGGACTGTCACAAACAAGTAAGCTTTTGGCCAAAAATGCCTTCATCAGAATTACACAGAGTGTAAAAACCTCACCTATAACTATGACATCCTTATCCTTTGCAAGAAGAGCAGCTGCTGATTCTGTTGGCTGGTTACCCATTTGACGTTTCTGCCAAGCTTCCAAAAATTCCATAGCAAAGTGAATGCCGTTCAGCTGACGCCCTGGAATGGGCAAGTCACGAGGCCATGTTGCACCCATGCAAAGCAATAATGCATCATATTCTTCCAAGAGATCCTGCAGAGGAAACGAAGAATTTAAACAACAACTTTATGTTGCTCTTCATTTGATGTACTTGTATGTGCCAACTATTAATAAACACATTATTTAAGAGTACTAATCAAAAAATAGCTGACATATGTAAGTATGTTTCTGCAAACATAGGCTGTGATGAATCAGTTCCTTTGAAGGGATCAGGAGGAGCAGAGGACAAAAGGGGCTGAGGAAGTAGGGGCTCAGTAACATCAATATAGAAATATTGATGGGTTCCAATAGCACCAAAGATCTAAATTTTAAGTGTGTCAGTGAGCCACATTTCCCCAGTTATATATTCCTCATTGAGTGCCACATAGAACTTGGGAAGGCTGCATTATGAAGAGTAAATTGGTAGCCCCAACCTTGCTAAGTCCTGAAGTGTGTCAGTTTATCACAGGTAATCCTGTACAAAACTTCAGTCCTCTTTCTTTGTTTTTATTTCACTGTTTTTCTTTCTTTTCTCCACCTCCTCCTCCTCCTCCTCCTCCTCCTCCTCCTCCTCCTCCTCCTCCAAGTCCCATTATCTTGTTGTTGTACATTTGAATAGTTACAACAGTTGGTGTTCAAAGGGCCTTCTCATTAGGTGTTGAAACCATTTATGTTGGTACTCTTTCACAACTTTCCTTAAATTGCTTTAAACAAGTGATCTCCAAAATTTTTGAATGTGAATGCTTAATTTGGCTAATTAAACTTGCACCTAATACATCACTTCTGCTGTTTCTGTTCTTTTCTTTCTTTATTCAACTAGCATACAGTATTGCATGTGGATTGTGTCAAGTGGAGCAGATGAAGGGAAATAAGATGCGTGCAGCAGGAGGTAGGGGTGGGAAAGTGCAGGAGGCAGGTGGCAGATGGGAATGTAGAAGGACAGGCAGTAGGTGCACGAGATACGAATGAGAAACGTAAGTGAATTCATGCACTGCACTAAAGCGGTAACATGGGGGATTGAATTGGGAGGGCGTGGCAGGACACAAGAAAGTTTGTCATGTGGAAAGAGGATGTGGGTGTACGAGGTTATTGGAGATTGAAGCCAACAGGATTACGCGAATAAAGCATTTGTGGCCATACATAGATAGGTGTGTGTGTGTGTGTGTGTGTGTGTGTGTGTGTGTGTGTGTGTGTGTGTGTGAAGGGGGTGGGGTGGGAGGTGAAAGGACACACTCTAACCTGAAAGGGGATTCATCCAAAAACCAGTGCAGTTTTCATTCAGATTTGTTTTTTGTATATGTTGATGACTCACTGCCTTTACTATCTGATGTCATTTCTTTTGTTGTATTTCTGTATCTTTTTCCCTTAAATCTGTGATTCTGAAATAAACTGGCATTTCCCATACACATACTTCAGTTTTAATCCTGCTAGTCTACTGTTGCCATTGGTCTCATTTTATTCAGTGAAAATTTCATACTATCACTACCGTATACTTTGTTTCATTTCGTTTTATCTACTTACAAGAGATCTTTTTCATTAGCAAATACTATAGTTTATTGTTGCCCACATTTATAGATTTGTGGCTGTCCTGTTTCTGTTCTTGTGATTTTAGCCACATTAAATAAGTCGCTTGCCAATTTTTAGATATAATAGTTAATGACTATCACTTTTAATTGTGACTTAAAAGTATTAATTAAATATTGCATTAATACAAGATGATACCTTTCTAGAATCACAAATGTTCTTTCTGTCAACTACTTTGTACTATTGGTTGTATTTTTTATTAATTATGTATGCATATACTTTGTATGCATTATTTAACATTGACATGCCTGTACGTGTGGCAACTTTTTCAGTCACCTTATTAATGATTTTAGGACACACTATTAATGAAGCCTATTTCTATAGCCACAGATGTTATTTAACAGTCATACAAATCTCTATTTTTATGTTTATCCAGGGTATTCTGCACATCTACTATATTTACGTTATGAAATTCATTGATTTCACTATCACTTCTACCAAATACTGCTGTTTCACTATTGATACTTATATATTTGTAACAACTGATCCATTTATTTTGAGTTTATAATTCTCATAAATTTCCAGTCCCAGTTTTTGCACTTCCATCATTTAATATTCCTATCTCTTAAATCAGTTGCCAACTTGCTTAGTCTGCTTTTCTTGAATCTCCTAACTACTGATATCCCCCTTTTAATGTCACCAATTTTCTTATTGTTTATCAATATTAAGATTATTTTCTTTTCAACTCGCACTGTTATTAAATTCTTCATTTAAAATTTTTAGTCTTATTTATTTCAGTATGTTTTTAGACCAGGTGCTTCATTAGCCATTTTAAGAAGTATTGTCCTGCTCTATATTACCTGTTAATCACCTAATAATACTGTCTAATCTTCTTCTGAAACCATCTCAAACTTGTCTGTTTTTAGACTTAACTAAATTTTGCTAGTTTCATTCATTTCATTACATACATTTTCTTCCTTTTAAAATTTATCTCCTGAGTAATTTAATTTTACCCGTGAGAAAATAGTGGTTTGTCTCTGCACACGCCTCACCCAAAAACATCTTGTATCAATATACCAGATCACGTTTAATGCTGCAGTACCTCCCCCAAAAAAAATCTAGTATCAATATACCAGACCACTTTTTAATGCTGCAATCTATTACTGACTAAACCACCTCACTACTACCAAGTACAGGTTTTTACAGATGTGTATGAAAATATAATTAATTATTTTGGCGTTATTGAAAGCACACCGGCTCAACAGTTTTCCACTGAATATAATTAACGTTCACCAAGTGATCAAATTAATTTAGGCATTACTACTTTTCCAGTTCTAGCAGTGAGGTCTAGTTAGATTTAAATAGTACATTTATAAATTATGTTCAGTGATTCTTGAAGCAATTTATGAGACTTTTTTGCCACTTATTTCTCATACGACTAGTGCAAGAACTTTTACTATATTTCCATGGCATCTACCTGATTGATCTTTATAACAATAATTCATTCTCTAAACCAACAAGCACTTATTTTAAACCTTCTGTGCAATATTATCCGTGCACCAGTTCCAGCCTTCTTGCCTTTAGGTACACAATATATATGTTACATGCTTCTTCCCTTCAACTTTTCATCTTTCTTCATAGTTTCTGTGTTAACTAATTCGTCAAGTTTTTTTTTTTTTTTTTTTTTTTTTTTTTTTTTTTTTTATTTCAGATTTTTGCCTATTTTTTAAAATTAAAATTCCTTGAACATTCCCCACTTGTAACAGTACCTTGTTCTAAAAAGACTTGCTCCTGGTCTATTGCGATTGACACCATCAAAGTTTTTACCATTCATAGGAGCAAGATGAAGAGTATCCTGTGAACTCAATGCTTTGAAGGATAAAGGAGCATGCAGTTTAGTCACACCAAACAATGAAGGAAATGAATCAAAAGCCACTGCCTTCTGGGTAAAGTGGGGAATTTGAAAGACTACAGGGAACATGGCCTCAACAGAAAAAATATGTATGCAGGTCTAGAATCATTGGATTAGCAGGTTAATTACGGGATTATTCAGTTATAGCCTGTTTCCTATACTGGGGACATTGACAAATTCACTAAATAAATGAAGAAACAGCCACAAGGTTAAAAAAAAATACACTTGCAATAAATACGGCATTATAATTCATTTTTTCCATTACCATAAACTGAAAACATCTTAAACATAGACATCCCATCATTTTCTTGTGCAAGAAGCTCATCACATACAAATAAAGTGCAGCAACCACATGTAAATTAAATTTATGCTACTCTTGCTATAGTGCGACAGTGAAGTAATTACCTTAGCTGAAATGTCTTTGCCAACATTTATGTTGGTCTTGAACTCAACACCCTCTTGTGCCAAGAGATTGACACGGCGCTGTACAACTTCCTTTGACAATTTCATGGTTGGGATTCCATACTGGAGAAGACCACCAATGCGATCATTTCTTTCAAATACAGTCACCAGATGACCAGCCTAAGAAGAAAAAGAAATATACTTCAGTTTACTTCCTTGCTTTCATTTAACTTTTACTGTCTGACATTTATTTACACAATTTATCCAAGGACACGCTTACAAGCTGCACTTGTAAAAAACGAAGCTATATTTTGTGCTCGTTAGTAAGGGCAATACATAGACATTGATCATTTCTCTTAGTTTCAGCATCTCTCATTTCATCCATCAATCACTCACTCAATAACTTCTGGTATTTTTTATGCATATAATTCCTAGAGCGCAGCATCCTGTAGGGTCACAAAACTGTTGCCACTATTGTTCATACCCTTGTCAGAGGCACAATCACAGACAATGTCTAATTTTGCAATTTTTTGTTCTAATGGACTATTATTAAATAATTTCTTGTTTTTTCTTTCACAAGCAGTTAGTTCTGCTTCCACCACCACCACCACCACCACCACCACCACCACCGGGCCGACGGCGGTTCGTTCGCTGCATAGTATAGACTGGCCCCTGTTTCGCTTGTTGTAAGAGCCAAAGATGTTCAGAGGACAAACTGCCCAATGATGCATACACACTGTTTTCTGCCTTTTTAACAATAATTACTGTTAGTTGTTTTTCTTGACTGATTGGAGGAAGTTTTAAAGTAAAGAAATAAGACATGTTAATGAGCTCCATTGAGCAAAATTTAACATTATAGTAAAATATATTTTACATTGGCAGAATTAACATGATTAGTTTTTAGATAGTAATGACAAAAAAGAAATTAAATATTTTTCCAAGTTAGCTGTCTTTTCTAAGAATGGATTTTGTTCCCCATCACTCGCTTTTCATGCAACTCAGCTTCACTTAGTCACTTACTCACATGTAGGCAAGCAGTTGTGGGTATGACCCAACATGTGTGTGTGTGTGCCTTTCAAATGGCTAAGTGAACACGTCAGGCACCTACATCACAATGTAGACTGAAGAATAATGGTGGGCAAAAAGTACACTGTGTTCGTGCACAGCGCAACTTTGCAGCATCCAAGCGAGATCTGTATGGCTATATTCATTGCGCAGGAAACTGTCATTAGACAAGATAATATTGACCACTTTCATCAATTTTGGTCACGTGTGTCTCCAGTGCCCTTATATCACATAATGATGTAATCTTCATTTATGATACATTAAAAGACAAGAATGTGGCTAAGTTAATCTTCTGAGTTCTCTCAGTATATATTTCAGAATATTCTCTCTCTATATGGTAAAGATAACAAAGACTTTTTCATGTTGTTGATCATTTCTGTTCACTGGGTGTATATGTGGATTTGGGGGGGGGGGGGGGGGGGGGGGGGGGGGGAGGGATTTCACGGATTTTTCCCAGATTTCCGGTTAAAAATACACTTTCTCCCGGGTGAAAACATGCGTTTTCCATGTTAAGTGACAGTATATTATCCCTTATCAATCCTTTGAACGGTTCCATTTTGGAAATATCTTTGATGTGCAGCAACACATACGCTGCGTATTTTCATATTACAAAAGTATACATTGGAATTCCACCGAACACCGCACGTTACTTTCCGAATCATTGAAATCGAGATAGCGATGCGCATCTGTAAGCCAGTCATAGCCTATGTCACGTGATCTCACCAGCCGATGGCACCGGGTATTCAGAGCATAGAACACGTGATGTAGTCAGCCAACAGCAACATCACTGTTAAGTAGCACGAACACACAAACAGGGAAAGTTAGTAGTTTAAATTAATATGCATAGTGTCGCTACAATAAAAGGAAAGCTTTCGCTACAATAAAAGGAAAGCTTTCACATATAATATTTGTCTCCAAGATTAATAAGCTGCAAGACAAGCTAAGCTTTCGCTTATAATGTTTATCTTTTTTGCGCGTGTTACATTTAAGATATATCACACAAATGTGCCAGTAAAATGTTTAATAATGACATAAATGTCTGATCTTCAGGGTTCGAAATTATTCTAAATGGCCCGTCATCAAAGAGTTGATTTTTAAATGAGAGTCAAACGCTCTGTTATTTAATAAATTCATGGTACGTCACACAGTTCAACTTACGTAAAAGGATATTTACCTTGAAAGTAACGCTTTTCAAACCACCATTCACAACATTTTCCGACGACCTGTTAGAAATGGGTCCGTTTCAGCAGTTGCCAGTGAGTGCAGGTAACAGACGACACCGCGTTTGCGCAGCTATCATGACGTAGGAAGCCCATATGTATGTGTATGTGTAAAATAATAAAAGATCATACATTATGTCATAAAAGAAACAAGACATCAGAAGATACTCCAAGAGCATTGGAATTTTGTGAACCATACTAAAATGTGCACATTTAAAGTGCATACTTAAGTGCACATTCATATGGTCAGATTCCCAATGAAGTAGACCTTGACCTGATATTAAGCTTTTCAGTGTCGTTTTCAGGATGTAAATTGTCTTGGAGCACCAGTACTGTATTGTATCATGTTTGGTTCTTTATTATGGCAAAATACCATATGAGCTAGAAGATGAAAATGTACACTTGAAATGCAGCAAACAGTTGAAACTAGCCAGTACTGTGTAATTAAACATTTCGTTTAAAATACATTGAGTGCCTCCGCGGTAAAAGTTTATAAAAGTCAAATTTCTTTGGCAAACAGACAAAAATAACTCCATTGTTCTGCAAGGCGATTAATGCTTGACTGTCAGAAAAGTGGAAATAAAATAAAATCTGAAACTAGTGACATATTTTAGCCTTCCGTAATTATGTGAATGCATTTTAATTCACTTGATAGCTCCCGGCCACAGACATCCGTTTTGTTTTCATTTGACGTGAGAGTAAATGAGGGGGAAACAGCAAAATCACTAAATGTAAATATAGGTCACGTGGAGACTACCCGCTATAACTCTAACTGCTCTGCGCATCAGCCCCGGATCTACAATATTTGTGAACTGGGTCAATACTAAAAAAATCGAATTTTCAAAAATAAGCTCATCTTGTTGCACATATCTTTCTGAAAGGTCTGAAACATGTGTTCGAGGAAATGTTAAGACATATAATTTGGTCTTAAGTGTGCCAAAGTGCAGTGCCACGCCTCATCATAAAGCATTCTTCTATCGCATGTCGCTGTATTTCGCTCTGTGGAATTAAAACGTGTATAATTTTTTAATGGATGCCATCAAATTATATTCAGGATAGAAAAAAAAAAAACCACCTCGCGGTTAATAGTGGATAGGATTATTTGTAATCGGGAGAACAAGAACTCTCCAGACAATTTGCACTCTTTATTGCCTATTAGCTAATAACTCGCTGTTTCATGTGATATAAAATTAAATATAGGATACATAAAACCAATGAAGAGAAGAGATAAGCAAGAAATTACACATTTCTTCAATCCTTAGCTCCTAGCAATTTTTTTTTTCTGCCTAATCTTGCTACAGATTTACATGGCGTGCTTTCCTTTCTGTGAAAGGATCTATTACCTCTTCATTCTAACAAACAATCTTGTCATCACCAATACTGTAGCTATTCTTGCCATGGTCAAAATTTGTTTGCCGATTAACTTCACTAGCCCTGCCAGGATCACATGTTTAGTTATCCCACAATTATTTTCCAGTTAGGCACTATTACGTGTTCATACAACACTTTTCCACTTTACTTCCAAAATAGAACTTAAGCAGCTGCTAGCCGGGGACTGTGCAACTAGTCCTTACTAGTATAGCGATCTGGCCAAAAATTTTCTGTCAAAATTTCATTTTCTTGGATACACCGTGAAGATAACACATAATCTTTCTCACCTGTTATTCCTGTCAGTCGTTTATTTCCATTCTGGTAGTCTGAATCTATAGATTTCACTAGTAATTATAACAATGTTGATCATTCACAAACCCAATAAACCACATAATCAGACAGTGATTGGCATTCATCCGTTCGGCTTTACTCTGCTCAGCTCGTATAGTCCCGTCCCCTTTTGTCTGCGGAAAGTTTATTTCTAGATGCGACAAGGATTCTCCAGATACAGACATCACGCATTCAAAAATCAACTTATGATTCATTCAGAAATCAACTTAAAATGTGTTCAAAAACCAACAGAGAAGCGTTTCAAACTCATATGAATAATCGATAGATAAATATGCGCTGGCTGCTAGGTGCTTTGTGAAACAAGTTCTTTTCCTCAAGAATATGAATTTGGCACCCCCTTTTCCCGGTAGCATCTAGCTGTTTGCTGCGACTGCTTGCACAGCCAAGAGCCACATTCCTGTAGCCAGAAGCAGGAGAATCTACAACTCAAACGTGACTCAGCTGTGCATGCGCACGAGCCCGCTCTTAACTCTAAAACAAATTTAATGTAAACAGTTGTGACTTCACGCTCATCGGAGGCAATTTGTTGTTATGAAGCATTGCATAGTCTTCCTAAAGCCTTTGACACATTTTGCTGTTGGCAGACACTTGCATGAGCACTGTGTGCCGTCTTTGTATATGGCGCATTTTCTTTGCAATTTAAGTTATTTTTGTTTTTTTTTCTCTCATTATGTTTTATTGTTGAAGTATTATTCTGCAATAGCGGTATACACTAATACCCATTGTTAGAGTATCAGTTCTTACCAGTCAAAATTACAAAAATTTAACTGAAAACTAAAACAATGAAAAATTCCCGGAATTCTAAAAAATTTCCCGGGTTTTTCCCGGTTTTCTCCTGGATGAAAAAATTCCCAGGTTTTCCCAAATCTCTCTGTTGTCCCGGGGCGTATACACCCTGGTTTATATTGAAAAGAAAAGTTAAGAGAATTTTACTTAAAACTAAATAATCAACATCTATCTTGTAAGACACACTGTAAATTTAGTGGAAGGTGAGAAATAAGAAGATAATTCCCAGTGTTGAGAGTATGACTAGATTCTAGTCCACCGATAACCTTGCAAAAAAAGAAAAGGCAACTTCACAACAGTGCTAAAATGGGAACTGTTTCATGTAAATTTACTTTCAGAACTGAAGAGAGATTTGAGTATGAATTTAAGTTGGATATTATTTGACATTTGAAATTGTTACTCTTATTGTGATAGTCTTACTGTTTCAGTAAAATTAATATTGAAAAGAAGCTTTCTTGGTGTGGTTCATGTGTCGCCAGGCATGCTGACATGTTTCACACAGCCGCCATCATGGCACGAGGGCACTATCACACACACTTACGCCACTGCCAATGACATGCAAGCATAACCTCTCTGGAGCTCCAGCGGTGGGTCTACTTGAGTTCAAACTTTGACGCACAGAGCACATTTTATGTGTCTGGCATTTCATAACATTTACAGACTTTAATAATGCTCAGGGCTCACCATCTATGGAATAGTCATCATATCATTTTACTGAATGCTGACTGAAACACAAAACTTTGCATCATTTCAACATTCAAATCTACTGTTAGCAACTGACGCTGCAACTACAGCAAACAAAGTTATGTATTACTTCTAGTATTTGATGTTAGATGTAGAATAAATTAATATCTGTATTCTCTGCCCATTAACCACATGTGTTCCTCACTCATGTGTCCACTAAAGAACCACAAAGCATGCAAAGAAAGTTACAATACTTAGAAGATGAAAGTCAATTCAGGACCCATTAACAGCAGCTACAAAGAGGGAGGTGGGGGGGGGGGGGGGGGGCAAGCAAGCAACCACAGCACTTTGTATTCAGAGTGAGTGATGTGACCGTGTCAGTGGCCCTGTCTAAGTAATATTAAATCTTTAATGTAGGCTTGAAGGTTTTTGTTGCAATATTAACTATCTAACCTATCACTAGGAGGCACAGCATTTGTAATGCAGATGCCTACTGGCTTTAATTTTGGCACATCTAAATATATATTCGACACATGAAATGTGTCTACATCAGATTTTATGTAAAAAGTGTCATGCAGCTGTACGTTCCGCAATGGTGATTATTCATTGAAAAATAAAGTGATCCAGGATCAAACAGGCTACACCACACTCACACTTGAATGCAGGGCAGTAGGCACAGGTTGGTGTGATCTGAGCAGCCAAAAGAAGGTTATCATGGAACTTTATTCCATCCTAAAGCAGAACTGCTGACAGTATATTAAACGAAAGCACTGAAGCGACCTACCTTTGCAACCAATATTCAACTCAAATCTGGGCTTCCTCCCAGTTTTCCTAATTAAGATGCAAATTTTTTTTAGTATCTATCCTACCAATCTCTGTCTCCTCCCTCTTTATGTAGTACATATTCAAAACAGAAGAAAAAGAACCATAACACATTCTTCTTAAACAGGTGGAGAGAAAAATAAAGCCACAGATTAGCCTGAGTCACATGGGAATATTACCTAATAATAAGACTTCTCCCTCTGGGTTCTTTCTCAATGAAATGGCTATCATTCTAGAAATATTGGAGTGGATGAGAATCCCATATGAAGGGAATTTCTACATTCACACTGAATTTCTTGGATGTACAAGCACATTGTCAACAATCCTACAGATTTAGGGCAAAAAGATGATAGTCTGCAGAATACAATGTCACACGTGATCTATCACATCGGACCACTTCACACACTTATGGAATAGAACTATCAAATCAAGATTAGCTGACTCAGTTACAATTAACAACTGTTAGTGCAATTACATCTCAGTCATTACATTGTTTCTCCTAGCCACTGAAAGAAATGAAGTAATCCAACCCACCCCATATGACCCTACTTCTTGGCACATTGATATTCATTTCACTGTGACAGCCTTACAATGTATATTGAGTGTGGCACGCTAGTTTCAGAAAGTTATTTTAATACAGCAAATTTCATATATGGAATGAAGGAAGGCCTTCAATTTACTTTAGGTGAATCATCTGAAGCACTCTGCGAAAGTAGACACACAAGAAAATTAAGACTTTGTGGAAATAAAACTGGACAGCAGTTTCAAGGAAGTGAACAATTTAAATCAGTTTGCAACAATACAAATGCTATCTATGGTTACTCTTCACATATAACTACAGCATTTTACCTGACAGGTCACACTGTGAAACGTTCATTGTATGTATCTTATGATTTGTGTATTGAATGCTGCCTACACTGAAAATGCTATATGTTTACCATTCTGCAAAAAGTATTGCGAACAAAGGTTAATATCATATGTGACTATGAGTAGCTCCTCTGTTGCAGTTTTAACATAATAAAGTTATGAAATTATGTGTTTTCTTCAAGTATGAAAGCCTACAGAGGGCACAATACAGGAACATGGGTTTTCTGGTCAAGTCTTGCACCTGCATGATGGTTCTTCTTTGCAGCCAGCCCCCCCCCCCTTTAAAACAAATAAAATGTCTCCACCTTCAATATATAAAAATCTCAGGCTAATTTTATGTAAGAATAAACTTACTTTCTCACAAAAATTCAGTTCAAATTAAGTTAGCAATATTTCTGTAGCACGAATTCTCTGTTTCAGTCTGCCTTCATTATTATTTTGGGAGCAGAACTATTTCTGATTTCCTTCCACTCAGATGAATCATCTGTAAGTTCCACAATCCCTTTGATAGTGCAAGAATAAACTAATCTCCATTTTCACTTTCAATCAAAAGTCTCATAATTTCACTGTCAATTAACCCAACGTATGCACCCCATTTGTGATAAACTACAAACAAACAAACCATGTTTAAGAATTTGATCCACGCAATAAAAATATGAAACCTTTGTATAAAGAAGGGCTAATGGAAAATATCACACTGCCATCTAGTACTGGTCTCATTAATTACTGAGGCAGAGATGCAGTATGCACGTTGAATCATTGACAACATATACCCCCAACACCGTGAGGTGGGCTACCCAATGCCATCGCTTGAAGGATTATGATGATTTTGTGAGACAGCTATGCAGAAGGTAAATTGGTTTGATTATTAAGGAGTACAGTTAAAATGCAAACCAACCTTGTTCAGCTGATGAGCAGCTGCAAGTCCAGAGGGACCAGATCCAACAACAGCTACTTTCTTCCCAGATCGGAAAGCTGGTGGCTCAGCTCGAATCCAACCTTGCTCGAATGCATGATCAATGATTGCACACTCTATGTTCTTTATTGTCACAGGTGGTTCACTAATACCTAGCACACAAGCACCTTCACATGGTGCAGGGCACACCCTTCCAGTGAATTCTGAAATGCACGAAACAACACAGTGTTGACTGAGCTGCTATTGGTGCTGTTAATAACGATTATTGCTATTCAGGATTTAAAAGTAATTATATACAAAAATTATCTTCTACCAATTTAAATTCAAGCAACACAAAGCATCCTGACAAAACTGGAAAAAATCTATTGGATAACAATCCTATACAAAAATTTTAGTGCTAACTGGGAAAATAATGGTATTCATATCTTCATAAGGTGAAGCAGTAATTTTATCAAAAATAATTTTATCAAATGACACCAAGAGTCTTGAAAAACTCCTCTTCAAACCATTTCACATTGTTAAAAAGAAACCGCACAATTTTTGTTCTATTCAAATTCACAAAACTTGGAGAGAAAAAGAAATGGCTATGGAATCAATGAAGAATTGCAACAGACATATTCAACCATTCCTGTTACAGAATATTGCATGTACAGAAACACTTCAATGACATTTTTTAAAAAATAAAATCGAGCCACTATGAAGTAACTCTTCACCTGGGAAATTGTTGGTTTGTAGAAGTTGATTGAGAGCTTCACGCCAGTTGGACTGAAAAATTAGATCATTCCACTTTGGAATGATATTACCAAGAGGGCAGCCATGAGAGCTCTGGCAAAAAGGTACACCACATTCCATGCAGCGAGCAGCCTGCACACGCAAACCTTTACGCACGTGGGCAAAGTTGTAAATTTCCTCCCAGTCCTTCTGACGTTTTTCAGCTGGGCGGTACATACCAGTTTCTCGTTTATATTTGACAAACCCTCTGAAACAGAAATGCATTCTTAAATTGGAACACTGCTACACACACACACACACACACACACACACACACACACACACACACACACACACACACACACACACTTTCTAAAATTCATGCCAAAGAATGCGATGCTATATTCAGAAACCACTTAATGGTAGTCACATGTGTGAAACCACTTTTCAGGCCAACATACCTGAGAAGACACTACTTTTGCTCATCAGAATATTTGGTTCTCATACCAATGAGTGTCATTTACTTTGTAGGTGTATGGAAAGAAGACAAGCTGTACATGCAAATATTGGAAATCCCCTCCCCCACCCCCACTGCAAAATATAGGTAAATAAATAATCAAAATTTTTCTCTTGTCTGTGCATATTTGTAGCATTGGTGATGTTGTCATCGTCACTGTTGTCATCTTCAGTCTGAAAACTGATTTAATGTAGTTAGTCTATTCTGTGCAAGTTTTTTCACCATCTCTGCTTAACTACTGAAATTTACATAGATTTGAATCTGTTTACAGTAGTCAAGCCTTGGCCTTCACCCTTCCCCCTCATCCGCACATGCACGTTAAGCCTGGGCTACTCAAACTGACAATTTCTTGATTTTAAATGATGGGTCCCATCAACTGCCCCTTTCTTTTAATCAAGTGTGTCATAACAATCTTTTCTCCACAGTTTCATCCTTTCTTCATTAAACAATGGAAAATCATGGATGGGATTAACAATAGTATGAAAATGATAGATTGCTACTCAATACATGAGAAGCACCGAGTTGCTGACAAGCACAGTGGAAAAGACTGCTCAACATATAAGCTCTGTTGTGTGCAGCAACTATCCTTTTCATATTGTTGCTGCTTCCTCATTAGTTATTCAGTCTATCCAACTACTTTTAAAATTGTTATGTAGCACCACATGTGAAATGTTTTTATTCTGTTTTGCCTGAACTGTTAATTGACCACACTTTACTTCTGTACAGGATACCTTCAAGAAAGGCTTTGTAACACTTAAATTAATATTCAGTGTTAAAATATGTCTTGCCCAGAACTCTGTTTTGTGTAATTTATTTAGTTTCCTGTCACATATTCCTCAAGAACCATCGTCTGCATGTATCATGTGATTTTAAGATAATTCCAGTGTTTTATTCTGTTCTTATAGCACAATAAATTTCTGTATACCATACAACTTGTGCAATATCCTAGTTTCTGCAACTGCCAACCTCTCTCCGAACCACGTACCACATAGGTCATTCCTCTGTGGATGACCCAGATGCAAGACCTGTTTTATACATCCACCAGTCTTATGGTTTGTTTGATGCAGCACGTCAAGACTTTCTCCCCTGTGCTAACCTCTTCATCTCAAATTTCCACTTGCATCCAACATCCCCTATTATTTGTTGAATGTATTCCAGTCTGCCTTTCCCAACAGTTTTTACCCTCTACAGTTCTCTCTGCAACCACAGAACTTATTCCCTTATATCCTTTCATCCTGTCACTTTTCTGTTCAGTGTTTTCCAAATGTTGCTTTCTTTGCTGATTCTGTGGAGGGAACCTTCCCAATCTCTATCAGCCCACACAATTTTCAACACTTTTCTACAGCAGTGCATTTCAGATTCTTAATTCTCTTCTTTTTCTGTTTTCTAACAGTCCACAAGTCACTGGTGCAGAATGCTTTTCATATATTTCTTCTCTAATTTAAGGCCAATATTTGATACTAGTGGACCTTTTTGGCTACTTTGTCTTTGTTGTTTTGTCATTGTTGTCTTGCTTCCAAGGTGGAAGATTTCTTGCGCTTTGTCTGCTTCACAGTCACCAACTTTAACATTAAGTTTATCACCAATCTCATCTCTGCTGTTCTTCTTTACTTCCATCTTTCTTCTGTTCAGCCTCATACCCTATTTTGTACTATTTAAGACGGTTCATTGCATTCAACAGGTACTGTGGTCCTCCTCAAATTTCACTGAGTATGGCAGTGTCAGCATCAAATCTTATCATTGATATTCGTTAACCCTCCTTTTAATCCCACTCTTCAGCTTTTCTTTTATTTCTGTCATTGTGCCTTCTTCACATACACTGAAAGTGGGGGGTGAAAGACTGCATCCCTGTTTTACATACTACAAATCTGAGGATTTTGTTCTTGGTCTTCCATTCCTATTGTCGCCCCTTGGTTTGTGTATGTTTTATAGATTACCTGTGTCTCCCTACAGCTTGTACTTATTTTTCTGAGAGTTCTGAACATCTTCCACCAATTTACAATGTCAAACATTTATTCTAGGTTGGCAAATCCTATAAAGATATCCTGACATTTCTTAAGCTTCCTTCCATGATCAAGCACAGCATCAGAATGACCGCTCTGGTGCCTTTACCTTTCCTAAAGCCAAACTGATCACCACATGGCTTATATTTTATTTCCTTTTGCATTCTTCTGTACATTATTCTTGTTAGTAACTTTGATGCATCAGCTGTTAACATGATTTCATGATAGTTTTTGCGCTTATCTGCCCTTCCTATTCTCAGTATTGTGTGGAATATATTTTTGAAAGTATGATGGTATGTCTCTTACATCATAAATTCAACACATGAACTTTAATAATTGTTTGTTTCCCAAATTCTTCAATGTTTTGAGAAATTCCTAAGTGAAGTTATCTTCATGCTTCTGCTTTATTTAATCATTAGTCTTCCAAAGCTCTGTTGAATGGTGGCTCTAATACTGGATCAACTACATCTTCCATATCAGTTCCAAGTTTTACTTGTGGTGTCACCCAAAGAATGAGGTTCCATGTCAAAGTTGGTGCCCCTCATGACAGAACCATAAGTAAGAACAGTCGCTGCTTGATGAAGTGATGACTAAGAGATGTCGATGAAGAGAGACCCTCAAGAAGTTCCATATACCAACACTGCTTATGTCTGAGTGCAATGTTGGTCAGTCTAACTCTGCAACCATAGCTTATAATGACAGCATCATCTTAATCACATACAGCAGTGCCATCTGTTTCAGAAAACAAAACTGTACACTGAAGTTTAGAGTCAACTGTACATTGAGATATGAGTATCATTCTGTATTTTGCTGCTGAGAATTCTACTGGGTTGTATGGCCTTGGTCCATGGAACTCTTCTGTCCCTGACATTTTGTCCAAAGCTACGTTGGACATCTTCGTAGGCGCTCCTGGCTGTGCCGAGTCTTGCCGACAGGTGAGTCTGACATCGAAGAATAGCCTAAATACTGTGGAAAGTGGGCGTGGTCTGGATTTCACGTGATAGCAGAGATAAACCTTGTCAAGGATAAAATATAACTATCGATCATAGTACATCAAAGAAAAATACTTCTCATCGATTCTGTAGCGCTACTGTCCATATATCACTGAGTTTCATAGCTTTTTCTTCTCTGTTAAAATTATCCCCACGTTCATATATTTCGATGGCTTCTTTATATAGCCATGGATAATAGTTCATCGTAGGACATAAAACTTCAGTTTCTGAAAATTTCACTGCGTGATCACCCAACTCAAGAGCATGTTCCGCCACGGCTGACTTGTCTGTGTTCCCTAGTCAGCGAAGACTTTTATGTTCCTTCAACCGTGTATTCACACTTCTCTTTGAAGTTCCAATGTAGACCCTACCACATGTACATGGAATCTTGTATACGTGACTTGCAGACATAGGACGACGTTTATCCTTAACGGAACCAACTGCTTGGTCTGAAAACTGGTCGAACGTTACGTTTCCTTAAAATCTTGCCGATTTGATCCGTCACTTTTTTGATGAACGGAAGAGAAACCGTGTTCTTCCATCGCTACTGTCGTTGTCCTTAGGCCTCCTGTTATTCGGTCGCAAAACTCTATTAACTTCCTTACTAGAGTACTCATTCTTCTCAAAATAAATATGCTGGAAGAACAGTTCCCATGTGAGTAATTCAGAGGATCTGGTGCTGTAGGGAGAATCAAAGTGATTTGGATACTGAAGCAACTACTGAACTAATTGGTGGTGTTGTGTCCAAAATGTTCAACAGTTTGGTGGCAGAGTTTGTGATTAGCCACAGTTTGGCAGTAACTATTCATGTGAGTAGACCAGCAGTTGTTAACCCTATGAAGAATGCTGCACAGTTTTACATTTTTAAAAAAATAACATCCACCAAATGACTGTCCATATTGCCTGATTTACACTAATTTATCCAAATTCTGAAGTTCCAATTGACTCTTTGGAGCATTGTGATTGGTTGGAACTTAGATAAAACCAGAAAAGGGGCTAAATCAGCCAAGCACACCACTCCTCAGAGAGATCAGGCCTAATCTTATTGAACCACACACCCACCACCAACATCAATTTGTTCAAAGTTACAAAACAATGTAGGTCAGTTTTTTTTATGAAGATGATCTCCTGTGACATTCTCTGGGATTGTTGAAACAATAGGGCGTATTTTGTTTATCGACATACCCTCATACTGTTAGAGGGGAGGAAAGGCTAACTCACCGAGTTTTATCCAGTATCATGTCCAAACGCTTCTTTTCCATTGCACCATCAGCAATGGCTTCTTCAATGTCACGCACTTTTCCACCATCAGTGGGAACAGCTGCTGGAGCAGCCTGCTCTGTTACTCCATTTACCAGTGGTTGAGCAGCCTTCGTTTCCTCAGCCAGTTGCCGCAAAGCTCTCTGATATTCATACGGGAACACCTAACAGCAAGACAGAAAAATTGAGATTAATATAAACTGTGAGAATCCTTTATACAACAGCAAAATGACTAAGAACTTAAAACATTTCTTGAACAATGTACTCACTTAGCACAAAGTGAGAGGTTACATACCTTTATGAATTTGCTGGTTGGCTGAGGCCATGTGTTAAGAAGATCTGCTGCTATAAGTGATCCTGTCTTTTCTTTAAATTCTTGAAGCAAGGTTTTGACGTAATCTATATCATCCTGCTGGTCTAGTGGCAATAGTTCTACCATCTCCATGTTGCATTTGCTGGAAGAAAACATGACAATTCCTGGGTTAATATTAGCCAATTTTCAGAAAAAAAGAAACTTATTTGAAGTTGGTGGAGACAATTTATAAGAAAGATTCTACTTTTAAAAACATTACATGATGCCAGAAACACTTCTGACTTTTAATGATTAATATTCTCCCAAAAATCATTAACACTGTTTCTAAAATGTTTCAGTGTAGTCTGCATACTGCTTATACAGTTTCTTAACAAAACTGTATCAATAGACATTATTTACAATTAATGTATAATGATATGCAATTACTCCTTGCTGACATTTGAAGTCTTCTCAGATTATTTTTAAACTCTTGAAACACTGACATGAACTGGGACATCTTTACTAGAGGAACTGGATATTTGTTAATCAATAAAGCTTGTGCTTCTAACCCAACAAATTAACTTACCTTGCAGATTTCAGATTCATGTTTTCCTTTTTACTTATCTTCAAAACAATACCTTCCAGAACAAGATGAAGCCTTATTCTTTGCTGAAGAAGTCCTAATAGGACACAAGTTAAATTTCAGAAAGCATAAAAAAACCTGAGGCTTGAAATTCTACATTACAGCTTTTCAAGTGTAAGAGAGGAACAACAAAAAGAGCTCAATCTCAACTGCCATTACATACATAATCATTTACACAAATGCTTTTCCTGAACATATCTCGCAGCACAAAGGAAACTGTCTACAGGAATTCCTCCAGCCAACTATGAAATCATAGCAAGTTAGGACAAGTGAAAGAATAGGATTATTAAAGTACAGCATCCAGAATGAGATTTTCACTCTGCAGCGGAGTGTGCGCTGATATGAAACTTCCTGGCAGATTAAAACTGTGTGCCCGACCGAGACTCGAACTCGGGACCTTTGCCTTTCGCGGGCAAGTGCTCTACCATCTGAGCTACCGAAGCACGACTCACGCCCGGTACTCACAGCTTTACTTCTGCCAGTACCTCGTCTCCTACCTTCCAAACTTTACAGAAGCTCTCCTGCGAGAGCTTCTGTAAAGTTTGGAAGGTAGGAGACGAGGTACTGGCAGAAGTAAAGCTGTGAGTACCGGGCGTGAGTCGTGCTTCGGTAGCTCAGATGGTAGAGCACTTGCCCGCGAAAGGCAAAGGTCCCGAGTTCGAGTCTCGGTCGGGCACACAGTTTTAATCTGCCAGGAAGTTTCAAAGTACAGCATGGTTCGGAGAGTTGTTATTTTAGATCTTACACTGAAAAAACTAGTTTAGTGTTTATATTCTTTCATTTTAATATAAATACAGACCTACATTTTATGATAGTGAAATTACTTTCCAAATCCTCTCACAGGACACAGATTTTCATTCCAATCAGTTTCTAGCTGGATATATTTACTCAAAAGCATCAATTTTTTACCTAATGGATGTGGAATTTACACTTAAATCCCAAAACATAAAAAGTAACACATTAAAAACAAAGTGGTGATCACATACCTCCTAAATGATCCATCAACATCCAAAACATAAGCTATTCCACCAGACATTCCAGCAGCAAAGTTGCGACCAGTTAGACCAAGTATAACAACACAGCCTCCCGTCATATACTCACAACCATGGTCACCAACACCCTGTAGTTATAACAAATTAGCCATTAGAGACAATGTTTAATAAACTGTTATCTTAATTTCGTTAATGAAATGCAGCAGCATACAAATGTCTCAGACATGAACTTTCAGAAAGCAATATGTGCGTCTTTAAACATTACAATGGAAGTGTTTAAGAATGTCATTACAGTTCGTTACATAAGAAAATAAAGTTCCCATGTTATTTCTAAGATATAAGGTAAAATAACCAATGTATGATTTCTGTTTTAAAGTAATTAAACATGTCAGTTTCTTTTGAAGGAAAAAAAGAGCTTTTATAAGGCATCAATTGGAAATGAGAAAATCTGAGTGTCTAACTGTGGAATCCATTAGCCATTTGTTTTGAAGCTACATGATCTCCAGATTTCAGTTTTTCCGGTCCTTTCTGTGAAGATATCCTGATAGAATATTTTATACCCTTGTATTTATCATCTGGCAGTACATCCTTGTATTTATCATCTGGCACCCACAGGCAAAGTATAAAATATGACCAATATGTGATACATCAAGAATTTCAAAGTCTGCACAAGAAGCAGCTGGAATGTGTGTGCTAAAATGGAGCAGATCTGATTCTCATCTTCAGCAAAGAATGACAACCAAATGTCATTTGCAATAACATACTTTATGACAGACTGCACATTCTATCATTAAACAGGTTTTTTTCCATGTTACATATCATTGTATTCTCTGTGTCTTTTGGAGAATTAAACCAAAGACAATCTTCACAGCACTTAAGCTCATTATTCCTACCTCAACAACAGCGACAGCTCCGGAATTTCGCACTGAGAAGCGCTCGGCTGCTATTCCTCTGAAGAATGCCTTTCCACTTGTAGCACCATACAAGCAAACATTTCCCACTATAACATTAGCTTCTGACTTGAATGGAGAAGTCTTTGGAGGAAAGATGACGACTTCACCACCAGATAAACCCTATTGTGAAAGAAAAAAAATAACATCAGGATTAGGATTATCATTCCTGAATCTTGAAATATTAAAATTGTTTAATTTCATAGTAACTTACTGCAATGCACTAAATTCCTGAACTGAAAGTTCTCTTAAATGCACTTTGTAAGAAGAAAGTTTAAAAATTACAGATGATTTGTCCTTCAGGATCAGTTAGGACCATTTTCAAACAAGTTCAAGGTTTCAATAGCATAATGATCAGGAAACAATACATTGGCTACCATTAAAATAAAAAACTAGTATCCATCAGAAATCTAAATTCAGAATACAAAAATTAGCGCAGACATCTTTTGGGATAGTATCTACTTAGCCTCATATTTCAAGACTCATCCATCAAAGCTCTGTATGTGATTTTAACACAATATACTGTGATTTCCTTTGTTACCTTGCCCACATAATCATTAGCATCTCCTTCAAGTGTCACATGAATTCCTTTTGTCATGAAAGCACAGAAGCTCTGGCCTGCTGACCCTCTGAGCTTCACATTTATGCTGTGTTCAGGAAGTCCCTCATCTCCAAATTTCCTGCAAGACAAACAAAACAGTGATGTGACAAAAAAATTTAAAAGCTAGTCATTATCACAAACAAAAATACAGGAAAAGTGAGTGTAAGGGGGGGGAGAAAAGAAGTACTGTGGAATGTTGGAGTGTAAAGTCCCTCATACATCACTGTCACTAGAAACTGGGGAGTGGATCAGTTGAAAGGTAAATGAAAGATGTTATTGCTGTTGTTGTGGTCTTCAGTCATGAGACTGGTTTGATGCAGCTCTCCATGCTACTCTATCCTGTGCAAGCTGCTTCATCTCCCAGTACCTACTGCAACCTACATCCTTCTGAATCTGCTTAGTGTATTCATCTCTTGGTCTCCCTCTATGATTTTTACCCTCCACGCTGCCCTCCACTACTAAATTGGTGATCCCTTGATGCCTCAGAACATGTCCTACCAACCGATCCCTTCTTCTAGTCAAGTTGTGCCACAAACTCCTCTTCTCCCCCTTTCTCTTAAATACCTCCTCATTAGTTACGTGATCTACCCATTTAATCTTCAGCTTTCTTCTGTAGCACCACATTTCTAAAGCTTCTATTCTCTTCTTGTCCAAACTATTTATCGTCCATGTTTCACTTCCATACATGGCTACACTCCATACAAATACTTTCAGAAATGACTTCCTGACACTTAAATCTGTACTCGATGTTAACAAATTTCTCTTCTTCAGAAACGCTTTCCTTGCCATTGCCAGCCTACATTTTATATCCTCTCTACTTCGACCATCATCAGTTATTTTGCTCCCCAAATAGCAAAACTCCTTTACTACTTTAAGTGTCTGATTTCCTAATCTAATTCCCTCAGCATCACCCGACTTAATTCGACTACATTCCATTATCCTTGTTTTGCTTTTGTTGATGTTCATCTTATATCCTCCTTTCAAGACACTGTCCATTCCATTCAACTGCTCTTCCAAGTCCTTTGCTGTCTCTGACAGAATTACAATGTCATCGGCGAACCTCAAAGTTTTTATTTCTTCTCCATGAATTTTAATACCTACTCCGAATTTTTCTTTTGTTTCCTTTACTGCTTGCTCAATATACAGATTGAACAACATCGGGGAGAGGCTACAACCCTGTCTTACTCCCTTCCCAACCACTGCTTCCCTTTCATGTCCCTCGACTCTTATAACTGCCATCTGGTTTCTGTACAAATTGTAAATAGCCTTTCGCTCCCTGTATTTTACCCCTGCCACCTTTAGAATTTGAAAGAGAGTATTCCAGTCAAAAGATGTTATTATGGTTTGAAATTCCAAAAACACTGGGGTACAACACACAGTTGAGATTCACTCTATCACTTGAGATTCACTGTATCTTTCAAAGAAAAGGCGTGTCAGATAAAATAAAAACAATAGGATGTTATTTTATAGTATTCTGTGTGACCTACTGATACATTTGTTAATGTTTCGCTGTACTATGTCCTGCGGGATGAGTAATGGAAGCAGTGAATGCTATGCGTTGGTAGATGTGATATATATGTACAAACAAACGATTACAGTTTCAAAAAAAAACGGACAACTTGTTCCAGGGAAAGAGCTCCGCAAATTGGAGAGGTCGATCACTTGATTGTCCACCTCTGGCCCCTATGAAAGCAGTTATTCAGTTTGGCATTGACTGATGGAGTTCTCAGATGTCGTCCCGAGAGATACCATGTCAAATTCTGTCAAATCGGCACATTAGATCATCAAAATTATGAGCTGGTTGGGGGGTCCTGCCCATAATGCTTCAAATGTTCTCAACTGGAGAGAGATCCAGTGACCTTGCTAACCAAAGTAGGGTTTGGCAATCATGAAGACAAGCAGCAGAAACTCTTGCTGAATGTGGGAGGGCATTATCTTACTGAAATGTAAGCCCAGGATGGGATGCCATAAACGGCAACAAAACTGTGCTGCACTGTAAGGATACCACAGATGACAACCAAAGGGGTTCTGGTTTGAAAAGAAATAGCACCCTGGACTATCACTCCTGGCTGTCGGGCCACATAGCAGACGACAGTCAGGCTGGTATACCACTACCATCCAGGGTGTCTCCAGACACTTCTTCGGACTCTAATGTCATTGACTGGTGCAAAATTGTGTTCAGCAATCAGTCCTGCTTTGAACTAAGTCCCAATGACCAGCAAAGATGTGTCTGGAGATATTTTATGGAAGTAACTGCTTCCAGTGACTGTTCGAGAATTGTGTAATCCTACAATAATGGGTCTTTTTGTCTATGTACATGTATTGCATTACATTTGCTTATGTTGAAGTTCAATTGCCACTATCTACACCAAGCGTTAATCCTCTGCAGGTCTCCCTGCATTCTGCTACAGTTTTCTTGCATTGTGACGACTCTGCATACAACAGCATCATCCATGAAAAGCCTCATGGAACTTCTGATGTTATCTATGATGTCATTTGTACATATTGTGGGAAGGAATGATCGTGTAACATTTTTTATCACAAGATTTCTCTCTGTTAAGAACGACATGCTGCATTCCATTTGCTAGAAACTCTTCACTACAGTCACACATTGGACCTGATATTACACACACTTGTATTGTGTCCATTAGGCAGTAGTGAAGACCTATACTGTGCACCTTCTGGAAGTTAAGGAACATGGCATCTACCTGTGCGACTGTATTTACTGTTTTCTGGGTCTTGGGGATGAACAGAGTTTTCACCACAAGAGTGTGTTTACAATGTGCATTTCGTAACACAGCTAATGACATCCCCCCCCCCCAAAAAGACATTTTCCATCCATTTCTCGATACAGGCAAATTCCATGCATACTGCATTAACTTAGGCATTTACATAGCTGTATAAAGTACAAGCCAGGCAGCAGTCCAGAGAATAATTTTTGAGAGTCGTTATCGTACAACATTCTTATGTATTTTCTTCCGATTATGTTTGCCCGTCCAGTCTCCATATTTTCATTATGTTTCTCTCACTTATGTGCATGACAGTAATGCACAAGTGGCCACCTGCCTTTATGATATAAGTTTCAACCCAGCACAAATTAAACCGATAACACTTTTTCCTGCAACTATTATGACCACCACCACCACCACAGAAAAAAAAAAACTGTTTGCAAAGTTCTTTTGCATTTGATTGTTTGTTTCTTTTGTTTTTGCCCCCATCACATTGCAGTCACCATTATACTTACATTGAAATTTGGTAGCTGAGCGTAGAAGCAAATGCACGGTCCTCATTGCATATGTTCATCTCAATATCAACACTGGATTTAGTACCGGCCAATACAGGAGCTGCTGCCTCGATCAGTTTGTTGTCCAGTCTTTTCTCCAGTCCAAAATCCTATTGAGAAGCAGAAATTGTCTGTTATACATAAACAGTTAAAGAATACACAGTTAAAAATTACTTACGATTTACCAAAAAATCATGGAAGTAACTGCCCAAGCAAACTTCTCCAGTCTGTTAGTTAATGCTGTTATATTGCATAACTAACTCTACATGTCTTACTGCGAGAATAAACCATGCTATGTGAAACTCGTTTGAGCATGAACACAGCATCCTTGCTGAACTTTTAGCAATCCATTACCACCCAATCAAGGTATGGAGGTTGACTGATAGATGTAGACTGCACATATATTAAACACCAACATTTGGCAGTACCAAAATGAAGCAAATTGTAATATGGTGTGTGAAGTCCCGTTAACAATCCTAGTATACTACATCTGCAAATAAAACAAAATTTTTTGGACATTTTCCTTAGGAAAAAATAGTGACTGGTAAAACTGTATTAAAATTATTTCATCAAGACAGTCTACATGACATGTAAGATGTTCATATTTCACTCTATTAATGGTTTCTATCTCTTATTAGACCATCATCAGACCACTCTTTTTTACTCTGTAAACAAGAGTACTACATATTGAAAGTTGTCGAGGAATGAATACAATCACACATGTCACATAATAGAAATAAATGGCTGGTATACCCTTGGTGACAGCAGGAGCGGGGCCACTCTGAACTCTGAAGAGGCATGTGGAACACTGCTGAGTTGAACTCAGTCAATCGTGATATTATAGCAAAAGTTCCACCCAGCGTCACCTGCGTAACGCTGCCACTAGCCAACAGTAGAGGGCTCTTACCATAATCTATGAAAACTGATTGTGAACGTATATTATCGTAAGCTAAAGTCATAGGAAAATCATGGAAAAAGAATTAGAGATATTTTGAATACACATAAAAGATGCATATTATAAACCTTTTTAAACAGAGAAGAACATCTCTGTCCAGTGACACTGTCTCCTTTTAATACGTGCTGCCCACTACAGGTACTGGCTATCAACATGTGTTTGGCAAAGATTGTTGGCAGGACACCAACTGGTTACCACAGAGACAAATGTTAGTCGATATGCACTGCTATCGGCCAAAGATGTTGCAGCCTCAGTTGGATGCTCTCTACTATTGGCTAGAGGTGATGTTATACAGGAGATGGTACGCAGAGCTTCTCTTATAATATCTTGAGTGACTGAGCACCACTCAGTAGTGTTCCACTCTGCTCTTCAGAATGGCTTGCTCCACATCACTGGCTCCTGCTGTCACCAAGGGTACATCAGGCATCTAATTTATATTATTTTGCATATATGATTCTATTCATTCCTTGACAGCTTGTAATATGTAACAGTCTTGTTCAGAGTAAAAAAAAAAGGGGGGGGGGGGGGTCATGGTCTTAAGACCAAACTGGTCACCAAGTGAAATATACACGATTTGCATGTGATCTAGACTGTTCTATTAAAATAATTTTAAAATATAACAAAGATGGGAGAACCTTTTGCAACGACTGACTGGCTTTCATAATACATAACTTGACAGTAGTTTCTTCAAACACTGTGAGAAGTAGAGTTAGTTTCACAAATATACTCGAAAAAGCAAGTACAGAGCTAACAAAACTACACATTTCTACTTTTTTTCCACTTCTATGGTATGTTTTCATCTCTATATTTGTAACATTCAGTAGGGCAGGATAAACAATGTCTAGCTCAATGGTAAGTATCTGATTCTGAGATAGAGTGATATCACTTCACTAAACTGTGCCACTGTTTGGAAAAGTGTTTCTAACTGTCTAGAGACTATGTTGAAACTGAAAATATGTAATCAAACAGGAAAGTCTAAGGAACTCTTACACATAATTTCCATCCAAAAATATCATCGACTGAGCCAGCTCTTGATTATAACATGTTTTTACTGCATGAAACCAGCTTTGTAAATGAAATACTACAGTCTACAAGACAAATTGCAGATCTAATAAGCTCATACAATGTCATCAGTAAATATTTTGACAAAACAAAGTGCAGTGACAATTTTTACAGCATTGAGCATGAGGATATGAAAGGCTTAGCTTTTCCTGAGTGTACTGTTCAAAAGAGATTAAAACAAATTTTAAGATACCAGATTTCATTTTGAAATTCTTTAATAAATGCTGTGATAGTCTTACTCAGAAATATGCAGATATGCCTTGTACTATAATCTGTTTCTAGCAATGAATCTTAATTGTTTAAGTGTAACAAGGTTATGGATGGCCTAGATGCATCTTCTGCCTTTTCTCCCTGCTATCACTATTGGCCTACAGACTAAAGCAGTGCCAATATCTTCCAACTATTAAAACTGATGTGTGCAACACAAATGTCATTACCAACATTTAGAACAGGCTTTGGGCCCTATTCATGGTCATCTGCAAGGATGAGCAAGTGGGGGAATTTGGCCCCCTTTTGAAATTTGGAACACAGACAATTTATTATTCACTGCAAATCTCTTACACATATCTAGAAACTGCTGTCTGTTACTCTGACAAATCACAGGTTCAATTTACTCAGGCATTACACTGCCAAGCATAACTGAAAATATCGCATTCTTCACAATGGCTGCAGAGTTTAGGTATGAAACTTCCTGGCAGATTAAAACTGTGTGCCCGACCGAGACTCGAACTCGGGACCTTTGCCTTTTGCGGGCAAGTGCTCTACCATCTGAGCTACCGAAGCACGACTCACGCCCGGTACCAACAGCTTTACTTCTGCCAGTACCTCTTCTCCTACCTTCCAAACTTTACAGAAGCTCTCCTGCGAACCTTGCAGAACTAGCACTCCTGAAAGAAAGGATCGCTCGCAACAACAGCACCCTACAAGATATTGCCATCAATGTTTCACTGTTGCTTGAGCACAGCACTAGCTAAGGAAAGTTGGAGGGGGAATAGTGACCCAGCTTGGCTGCAAACTGTTATAAGTGCAGGAAGGATGGTGTTGAAGAGGCAAAAATATCATTGTCCAGTCAACCATGAGAATGTGCTGCATACATTGGATTTTTATGAACATCTACCATGCTTAAACTGCAATTTTCCTGAATCCATTTGCCCTCAGAATCGAACTGACTTTAAAACTGGACAAGTACTCAACAGTAGCATACATTTCTGCAAGAGACGCTGAAAATCTAGATGGGGGAGGGGGGGCGGGGCAGTGGTGTATTTACATGTGTATGCAGCAATGTTGTCAATGCTCAGCTGCTGGTCCTACACATACAATGAGAGAGTGGCCGGCAGACAATATGTTTGGAAGCAAGAGAGGTTGTAACGTTCTCGCATCAGTATAGAAGCGAAATTCACAATGTGTACAGAAAAAAAGTAGCTGTGTTCTCAGATCCCACAGTAACTACAATCTCAGAAACCACAATATATTTGGAAGAAACAGCCAAATATTTGTGACAACAGATTTAATTTTCACAGCTGTCCTGTTAGAATGATGATGATGACTAAAATGACAAAACCACAGACAACAGGTTAGGCAAACAAAAAAATGCAATGAAGACAAAAAAACTGATATAAGCAATTCCTTTTTGTTTAATTTATGTCTCCGTGTATTATCAAAATATTGACAATCAATAAGTGGCTTAAATTCAAAATAGGTGTCATATTAACATTTACACAGCTCCCTTAGAACTATGGAAGTTTGTAATTTTGTTTATTCACTATATATTAAAAAATAAAGTTTTCTCAAGGAGCCTGTTAAAAAAGGTGAGGTGGTCTTATATTCAGGGTCACTTTGTACTTTGATTGATACAGTACTCTCACTCTTCTACCAGTGCTACTTAAATGTGAATACAGCCCATGTGGCCAATACTCTTGTCCACTACTAGAGAAAAAATGTTTGGAATCCATTAATCATATTTGAATGTGATATACAGGATGTGGCGGATGTACTTTCATAAATTATGATACGAGTCATGACTCGTATATTAAAGACCATGGGCCAAGTATGGCAACATTCTACGTTTGAGTCAGGTATAGCAGACAGTTTTAAATTGCCAAAAAGTTTCATAACACTCTGCTGTAGTCACAGAACATGTAAAACTGCTTTACTAGGTTGCTAAAATAAACATATGTTTCAGCTTAAACTCTGCTGCAGGGTGAAAATTCGTTGTGGAAATGGGTTAAGAGTTTGTGGAAGGAGCCACTGGTATAAGTTCTCCCACTGTCGGCAATTGGCAGGCAAAAGATTCTGCATATGCTGGAAATTGTGAAACTGTAGCTCCAAGGAGCCTACATTTTTTTCTTTTTTTGTTAATCATTTTATTCATTATGTTTAGCAACATTCAAATATTACAATATGATAAATGTTTCAGATTATCTGTGTATAACTCAGCTATAAAAGATCCACAGCCAGTGGGTTAGTTTTTCATGCTTAAAGACACAGATAAAATACTTAAATTAATATGTGCACCATATCAGTTTGTTTGGAAGCAAGATAATGAGTAATTCTGAGTCAACCACGAAATGAATGCTGTGTTTTTATTCCCGTATGAAGTAAGACGGTTTTCAAGTGTCCAATGGACACAAATTGGTGTGTACCATTAAAACAAGTCAATCACTCTTTGAACTGCAACTGTTTCATGGAAGCAATGGAGGAGTATATTGTTTAGAGAAATATATATTATAAATAATTCAGTGCTGTGTATTTCAAATTATGCGCTCTCTGAAACAGCAGTCAGACAACTTCAAGCTCATGATAGCAGCTGTAACAGTACAGGACACTTTTAAGAATTGTCAAATATCAGGATTGTGCATCGTTGTCACACCACACTGTCACAGCGGGGACTTTTTCAAAGTGAGTGTTAAATACAATTTTATACAAGACTTGTCTTTCAAGTAAGTATTGTTTTGAATCAAAACTAAGACAAGTAGACTTTTATTAGCAATTTTATTTTTACCTGAAAGCCTGTACTTCAATCTACTTTTCCACATAATTACCACCAGTATTCAGCATGTTTACATTTGTTTGCATTTTAAATGCTTCCTCCAATTGAGATTCCCTCTGACTATGAAATATGTGCTGTGGCTCATATTCTTACAGTTATGGGTGTGAAAGTGGCTGAAATTCATCAGGTCAGTGAAGTGTATGGAGAAAACACTACGAGTGATCGGATGGTATGGAAATGGATAAGAGCTTTTAAAGATGGCTGTACAAATGTCCACGATGAGGAACAAAGTACGTAATCTTTAGTTATTACTGACGATATGGTGCAGAAAGTTGATGGATAAGTGAGAGAGGACAGTTGCTTTACAATTTTGATGTTGCATGACTATTTTCTGCAAATGTCAAGTAGTGTCCTTTATGCAAATGTTGCCTAATCAGGCAGCATATTTCTAAAAGGATGGTATTCGAAAGCTGGTTGTATGACACAATAAGTGCCTTAATATTGGTGAGAATTATGTAGGAAAGTACATTAAAGTACAGGGTTTCGTGTGGAAATAAAATTGCTAAGAAACATCCACTTTTTTTATTTCAAAGTAGTACTTACTTAAAAAACACTCCTCATTTTTTTCTTTTCAATAAAATGTTGTTCCACTTTAAGTATTGTAATTTTGAGACTGATGTTGACTCACTGTGACAGTACCAATATAAACATAGCATTTGCTCCACACCCCTCTCTACAGTTTTTATGATTATTTTTAAATTGGTACTTAAACATGCTCTCATTTATTCAGTGCATTTGTCACTTTCATATATTTCATATATTTCTCGTGTAATACATGAATAACTTTCTGAAATGAGAAAAATTTGCAAACCACCACTGTATGGTATGCGCATGATCCTACCATATAGATGCTTTGTTCTGATTGGTTGAGAACTGTAGCCTGTGCTACATTCAAATTTGACAGCTGGCATACATGTGTTTTGGGCTGATTTGTTTATAATATTACACAAGTTGCATGGGGTGAACACATCAGTGTATTTCAAGTAACTGAGGACATTTCTGTAAACATGCATATTTATTACTCACCAACATTGGTACTATATGGTTGTGGGAATTATATTTGATATCAGACAATGATGTCTCTGTAATTTTCTTGATCTTTATTTTTGCATGTTTGAGAAAAGGTAGATTGTGATTATATGATTACAGTTTTGTTGCTTTTCAGTTGCATAATAAATTTAATATCAAGAGCTCAGATGGAAACCCAGTTCTAAGCAAAGAAGGGAAAGCAGAAAGTTGGAAGGAGTATATAGAGGGTCTATACAAGGGCGATGTATTTGAGGACAATATTATGGAAATGGAGGAGGATGTAGATGAAGATGAAATGGGAGATACGATACTGCGTGAAGAGTTTGACAGAGCACTGAAAGACCCGAGTCGAAACAAGGCCCCTGGAGTAGACAATATTCCATTGGAACTACTGACGGCCGTGGGAGAGCCAGTCCTGACAAAACTCTACCATCTGGTGGAGCAAGATGTATGAAACAGGCGAAATACCCTCAGACTTCAAGAAGAATATAATAATTCCAATCCCAAAGAAAGCAGGTGTTGACAGATGTGAAAATTACCGAACTATCAGCTTAATAAGTCACAGCTGCAAAATACTAACACGAATTCTTTACAGACGAATGGAAAAACTAGTAGAAGCCAACCTCGGGGAAGATCAGTTTGGATTCCGTAGAAACACTGGAACACGTGAGGCAATACTGACCTTACGACTTATCTTAGAAGAAAGATTAAGGAAAGGCAAACCTACGTTTCTAGCATTTGTAGACTTCGAGAAAGCTTTTGACAATGTTGACTGGAATACTCTCTTTCAAATTCTAAAGGTGGCAGGGGTAAAATACAGGGAGCGAAAGGCTATTTACAATTTGTACAGAAACCAGATGGCAGTTATAAGAGTCGAGGGACATGAAAGGGAAGCAGTGGTTGGGAAGGGAGTAAGACAGGGTTGTAGCCTCTCCCCGATGTTGTTCAATCTGTATATTGAGCAAGCAGTAAAGGAAACAAAAGAAAAATTCGGAGTAGGTATTAAAATTCATGGAGAAGAAATAAAAACTTTGAGGTTCGCCGATGACATTGTAATTCTGTCAGAGACAGCAAAGGACTTGGAAGAGCAGTTGAATGGAATGGACAGTGTCTTGAAAGGAGGATATAAGATGAACATCAACAAAAGCAAAACAAGGATAATGGAATGTAGTCTAATTAAGTCCGGTGATGCTGAGGGAATTAGATTAGGAAATGAGGCACTTAAAGTAGTAAAGGAGTTTTGCTATTTGGGGAGCAAAATAACTGATGATGGTCGAAGTAGAGAGGATATAAAATGTAGGCTGGCAATGGCAAGGAAAGCGTTTCTGAAGAAGAGAAATTTGTTAACATCCAGTATTGATTTAAGTGTCAGGAAGTCATTTCTGAAAGTATTCGTATGGACGATAACTAGTTTGGACAAGAAGAGAATAGAAGCTTTCGAAATGTGGTGCTACAGAAGACTGCTGAAGATTAGATGGGTAGATCACATAACTAATGAGGAGGTATTGAATAGGATTGGGGAGGAGAGAAGTTTGTGGCACAACTTGACCAGAAGAAGGGATCGGTTGGTAGGACATGTTCTGAGGCATCAAGGGATCACCAATTTAGTATTGGAGGGCAGCGTGGAGGGTAAAAATCATAGAGGGAGACCAAGAGATGAATACACTAAGCAGATTCAGAAGGATGTAGGTTGCAGTAGGTACTGGGAGATGAAAAAGCTTGCACGGGATAGAGTAGCATGGAGAGCTGCATCAAACCAGTCTCAGGACTGAAGACCACAACAACAACAACAACAACAACAACAACAACAACAATAAATTTTCCATTGATTTCACCTTGGAATCCCACGCATGGAACTGATCGCTGTTGACCAACACAAATACATTCAGTGTAACGTAACAAGATTAGGTCATGACTTTACTAGGGAAAACACTGCATTTGTGATACATTAAAATTGTTGTATAAAACTTATTTGTAGAAGCAATCTGACATTTGCATTTGTGGATATGGGCAAATATTCTGAAAGTCATACCCAGATTTGTTACTAAACCAGACAGATGATCGTTAATTTCACACTTCAATTTAGTTTCCTTGTGATTCACTTACATAAATGCTTAACATATATACTGAATGCCTCTTAATGAATCCAAAAAATATTTATGAATTAATAAAAGTTTCTCCCCATATCATTCTTATCATCTTTGTATGGGAGAAGTTGAATTCCGAACTTTCATGAAAGAAAGTACATGGTGGCACAGATACAAGTATACAACGTAAGTATAGAGGAAACATAGCGAAATTACAGAAACAAGGAACTGAAATGGACTTACCATTTATTTACAATGAAATATACAGCGAAAATACATTTATAGAAGATGCTGAAAGTGACACACTGCAACATTAATACACAGCTAATTATATCTAAACATATTCCGTATTGTGAAAAGGGAAGCTGCTACTCACCATACTGAGGATCTCACTGAAGGCTTCACAAACCACAATTCTCCTCCCAAACAAATCTCCCGTGCCTTATCTCGAGTCTCCCACCACCTCACAAAGTCGCAGTCTGGCCACAGAGCAGTATTCCCCTCAGAACTAAGTACCACCCAGGGCTGGAGCAACTGAATTACACTCTCCAGCAGGGTTTTGACTACCTCTCGTCATGCCCTGAAATGAGAAATGTCCTGCCCACCATCCTTCCCACCCCTCCCACAGTGGTATTCCACTGTCCACCAAACCTATAAATATACTCATCTATCCCTACACACTCCCTGCTCCCAACCCCTTACATCATGTCTCATACCCTTGTAATAGGCCTAGATGGAAGACCTGTCCTATACATCCTCCCACCACCACCTAATCCCGTCCAGTCACAAATATCCCCTATCCTATCAAAGGCAGGGCTACCTGAGAAACCAGTCATGTGATCTACAAGCCAAGCTGCAACCACTGTGCTGCATTCTACGTGGGCATGAAAACCAACAAGCTGTCTGTCCACATGAATGGCCATCAACAAACTGTGGCCAGGAAACAAGTGGACCACCCTGTTGCTGAGCACGCTGCCAATCATGACAGCCTTCATTTCAATGAATACTTCACAGCCTGTGCCATATGGATCCTTCCTACCAACACTAGCTTTTCTGAATTGTGCACGTGGGAACTTTCCCTGCAATATATCCTACATTCCCATAACCCTCCTGGCCTCAGCCTTAGTTAGTCATTGTCCTCTCCCATCTAGCCCCTTCTCTGTTCCCATTGTTCCCATTCCAGCACTGCAAAGCCCCCATTCCTCCATTGCACCCATTCTTTTTACTTCTATCCTTTTCTGCTATCTCTCACCCCCTCCCTCCCCCCACCATCTCTCTGTTGCCCTCCGTGTAATCTCCCAACTGCACTAGCTGCCCGATCCTCTTTCCACCTTGTCCCTGCGCATTCCTCAACAGCATGTCACTATCCGCCACCCCTACCCCACTATCCCTCCTCCTCCCCACCCCAGCCTCCTCATTATCCCCACCCAGTCACCACTCCCATCATGCACTGGTGCTGCTGCTGCTGCTCGCAGTGCGACCTGCGTTACCTGAGACTGCAGTCGTGTGTGAGAGTTGCGTTTGCATGAGTGTGTATGTGTGTGTGCCATCTAATTTTGAAGAAGAGCTTACTGGTCCAAAGCTATATTTGTGACAGTCTTTTTGTTGTGGCTATCTGCGACTCAGCATCTCTGCTATACGGTGAGTAGCAACTTTTCTTTTCACAATATCATTACATTCCATCCTGGATTTTCCACTGTTTGATCTAAGCTTATTCAGATACATCTGGCGTAAAGTTCGGATATCGACGACGGCAACTTCATGGATGACGTTGTTTCATAGTTCCTGTATTGTGTGTGGGTTTGTTTCTTGGATCTTACTCTTCAAGTATCCCCACAGGTAAAAAATATCACATCCTGTTAGATGCGGCAAACGTGGCCATAAATGTGTGCCGAAAGTTCATTCCTCAGTAAAGACATCGTGGACTCACTCCAGGGGTAGTTTAGACATGTGGCATGTTGCCCCATCTTGCTGGAAGAAGCAGCATTGTCTTTCAGATTCAGGAGCTGAGCACAAAAGGTATAAAAAATTTCGATATATCTAATCTTGTTGAGGATATTGTCAAAAGATATCAGCCCAATGATGTGCATTCCTCTTACACCACACCAAATGCATATTTTTTCATCAGGACGTGGTTGCTGACACACAATGTTAGGGTTCTCCATTACTCAGTACCTTGTGTCCTGTGAATTCACATGAACAGAAAGATGTAACCATGCTTCATCACTCATGATGTAATGCAAAGGGTCTAGCATAAATCCAATTGCAGTAATCTACACATTTCTGATTGTCATCCTTCTGTAACCACTGCACAACCGTCACACAATATGGTTTTGGATCAAGACTTTTCATTATCTCCTGGCAACCCCTCCTACTCACATGCACCTGTAGACTTCTTTGGGTTCAGACTAATTCTTTGGCGAATGTCTGCAATAATTTCTGGTGTGCAGACTGAAGGAATTCTTTGTTGTTTTACATTTTTCACAGATCTGTAGTTACGCCAGTTTGTATACAGACTCCATATTGCTCTCTTTGTTGGTATCCCTATCGAGAAAGTCACTTTTCAGACGCAAAGATAAACGTCTAACTTCATTGAAGAAATAAACTGAAATGCTGATAGAAGAATGCTAACAATTGATTATCGCATAAAGACTGTCCATTTCTGCAGCTGTGTGCTCTACTTCAGACATTGAAATATTGCATTCCAATTCAAAGGGGAGGCAGGCCAGTTTGAACTGCACCACCCTGCATTATGCAGTCTTCATTATTGAAGAACAGAACAGACAGCTTAGGTAACTTAATTTCCATCCAATTTTTCTTCCTAGTGTAACATTCGTGTGCTGCTGTGTGTGTCAGGGGTGGTAGAGATTTTCGGTGCTCAGCAGTGAGGTTGTCAGTGCCCATATGTATGTGTTGTACCTATAATTATGCCATACTGCCTACTTGTAACCACATCCTTACTATCAAAAACAAAAATACTATTAAATTCTCTCTCTCTCTCTCTCTCTCTCTCTCTCTCTCTCTCTCTCTCTCTCTCTCTCTCTCTCTCTCTCTCTCTCTCTCTCTCTCTCTTTGATATATTTAATTAGTAACACCTACTACAGTTGCACTTATGCACTTACTTGTGTTTCTGAAGCAGCTACAATGTTCACACCAGGACGCATGTGTAAAGCATTCTTCAGAATCAAACCGAAGTTGAGCATCTTTGCCTTTGCATTTGCAGAATCAGTAACACGCAACAAATCTGTACGACCAATCAGGTCCTGAAATTTTCTTATGCCCAACTTTGCCATGTGACCACGTATCTGAAATAAAGCAGAATGATACATTAGATACAGATTTTTCTGCAGAAGTATGGAAAGTGAAACCAACTTATCTTACTGAAGTAATATTTAACACATCATCTTGAAACTGATATCAAAATATAAAAATAAATAATCTATAATAATAAGTTTCATTTTTAATATTTGTTTGTACAGTTATTATTCACGATGTTAGAAAATTAGTAATATTTATTTCAATAATGTAGTCTACTCTTGTTAGTAATGAAGTTCGTATGTTTTGTAAAAATTTTGTGAATGATGTGGTGTAACACACAATGAACAATAGTTTGTGACATTATACCTCTTCAGCAAGCATAAATAAATAGTTGATGACATGCTCTGGTTTTCCTTCAAACTTCTTGCGGAGTACAGGGTCCTGAGTTGCAATTCCAACAGGACAGGTATTAAGATGACATTTCCGCATCATCGTGCAGCCCATAACAATAAGTGGTGCTGTGCTGAATCCAAACTCATCAGCTCCAAGCAATGCGGCAACAACAACATCAAATCCTGAAACACAAGTGATGACATTTAAATTAATAAACAAAGAAAGAACATTCATGGAGGAATGTCTTTGCAACTGAATGAATGGCAGTTTTGTTTTTTTACCACAAATGTTTCACTTCTTTCATTTATGAAGCATTTTCGTGGGTTATAATACATCTTTGTTTAAATATGCATTATGTAGTAGTAACAAGTACATTACTATGTTATCTGTTCTCACATTATTTTCTTGTTTTCATTTTTCAGGTTACAAATAACTTTTGCAGCCCAAGTTTTGAGAGGTTCAATTATTGGTTGGTGTACCTCATGATTTCCAATGTTGCTAGCCCATGTTGTAGTCCGGGAGATGTGTTTACTCAGTCCCCATACTCCAGATGGCTGATTTCCGATATTTTTTCACCCAGATGTACTACAACACTTCACTTGCACAAGTCATTATGTATTGACCATGTTTGTGCTTAGAATGTGCAGTGCTGCCAATTGTCACTGTGTTTACCTCACTTGTGTTTGTGTGTGCCTTTACCTTTGCTGAACACATAATAAAATGTGGACATGAACCATCCAACATGGATCAGGACATGAAAATTATTAGGGTGAGTAATTGCAACACATGACTCCCGACATTATAGGAAAACTTTCATGTACAAAGAGCCCTTGCAATTAAAAAGAAAGTAATTAATGATCAAATTAGTGTAAGGAGTAACTCAAGCCACTAAAACAATAACAAACTGAAATGTTAAACATGAACACATTCAACACACAATGCCAAGTGCAAATGAAGTGTTACAATACATGTCCGTGGAAAAACACCACAAACTGTCCATCTGGAGTATGGGGACCAAGTAAACACACATGAGCTAACAACATTGGAAATCTTAAGTAACACCAAACAATAATTTAACATTGCAAAACATGTGCTGCAAAAGTTATTTCTAACCCGTAAAATTAGTGAATAACATGAGAAAACTCAACATAGTAACATACTTTTAATTATTACATATTGAATTTATTATATATAAAGCAAATCTATATTACAGGCCACTGAAAATTCTCCGTAAATAGAAGAAGCAAAATGCATATGGTAAAAAACAAACTGCCTGTCATTTAGTTGCAAACACGGAACGAAGGTCAATGAATTTTGAAGCGGTAAGGAATGACAAAATTCAAAGAAATGACGGGGTCAAAAAAGGAAAAAAAAAGAAGTTTTGTTCCAACAGAAATAATACTGTCATTGTGCTCCAGTCCCTTCTGGTGATACCATCATCATCACTAAAAAGCACTAAGTGTAATGCTGCTTTTTGTTGACAACTAACAATCTAAAATATGTAAAGGTCTCATATGCCACTGAAAATTTGACATAGTGTTTTTAATTTTAGGTGTTCCTATTGGCAATACTAAAAGCTGAACCTGGTAGATATTTCTCTATCATTTTTTAAAACTACAATTTTCTGAACATAATTTTTAATGTTACACAGTTGTCTTAACTGTATAAAATATAGTAACTGAATATTAATATTTTATTTATTTAGCATATGGCTAATACAGACATATTATAAAATTAAATTACATATACATATGTACATATTGACACACAAGAAACTTAAGTTTGTCTTTACAACTGAATATCCAGTCCTTCAATCCAGCGCACTTCATCTGGAGTTGCTAGCAGGAAGTCCTCTTCAGCACCGTGACAGGCTCGAATCCTGCATTCACTGACAATGAGGTGAACAGTCTGGTATGGAGCCTCGCAGTCACAGGCTGGATTAGGCCACTTCTTCCACTTAAAGAGAGCATCCCTGCATCGACATGGCCAGTACGGATTCTGTTGAGAGTAGTCCAGGTCTTGCACGGTAAGTCGAATCCACTTGGAAGTTTAGCACCTGAGAAGATGTTATGCAGGCGCACATCTGTCATTGCTTCCCACCGACTTTTCCATTCTTCAAGAGGTCTGAAATACTTAGCAACCATGTTAGCACCATCACACAGAGTTGGATGGCGTGATTTCAGTCTCTTACGATTTAAAAAAGCCAGGTCGCTAAGCACAGGTAGGTTAGAATTCCTGGAGATCTTGTAGAATTCTCTCATAAGGGCAGTACATCTGCGTAGATCAGAAGGCATTATACCGGTTAACAGTGGAAGCCAACAAACTGTAGTAGATCTGACTGCGCCAGATAGTATGCACACTGTCGTATTCAGCTGGGTGTCAACAAGCCTTGTATGATGACCGTTCATCCAAACAGGTGCACAATACTCAGCACTTGAGTACACCAAGCCCACAGCTGAAGATCGCAGTGTGGTTCCTGAAGATCCTCAGGTAGTTCCGCATACCTTATGGAGGATGTTGTTTTGAGTCCTCAACTTTTCAGCTAAGTTAAGAAGGTATTGTTTGAAGCATAGTGTATTGTCCAAGATGACACTAAGATATTGTGGGTTCCAATTATGATTAAGAATTCTGCCTCTGAAACTGACTTCCAGTTTTAAGTTCGCCAACCAATTATTTAAGTGGAAGCAACACACTTCTGTTTTACTCACATTGGGTTGGAGTCTCCAGATTTTTAAGTAATTATTATTGCAGTCAGGTAATTGGTTAGAATTTCTTCTGTTTTCATTTCCTGGTGTCATACGGCTAGAGCCAGGTCGTTGGCATAGCAGTATTTTCTGGACAAAGTGTCAGGTAGATCAGATAGATATAGATTGAAGAGTAATGGTGAGAGAACTGATCCTTGAGGCAATCCATTGTTCAGATTCCTCTCCTTACTTATGTTGATTCCAGTAATTACCTGGAACTTCTGATCGCTTAGCATGCTGTTAATCAGTCAAGCCATTGTTCTGCATGGTATGATGTGGAGAAATTTGTAGATAAGGTCTTCCCTCCACACAGCGTCGAAGGTGGTAGTTAGATCGACAAACGCCACAGATGTTTTCTCTTTCATTTGGTATCCTGACTCTATGAAGGATGTGAGACACAATACTTGGTCGCAGCAGCTACGCCCTGGTCTGAAGCCTGCCTGATCAACTGGAATGTTCTCTAGGATAGCACTACTTATTCTATTAGACACTAGCCTTTCAAAAAACTTGTAGCAGCAGCTAAGTAGGGCAATGGGGCGATAGCTTTCTACCAAGAAGCTGGGTTTGCCAGCAGAATTTATTTCAGAATAAATATTATCTTTGTCTTTTTGAACTCCAATGGAAGTTGATCAGTCAGCAGGATATCAGTGAAGAATTCTGCCAGTCACTTCCTAGCTTTTCCTCCCATATGGATCAGGAATTCTGGATGGATACCATCGAATCCAGGTGCCTTAAGAGATTTGAGGTCCTTCAGTCCAGAGTCAATGTCTGAAACTGTGAAAGGATGGATATACTCAGATGAGAGAGATGCCATCTTTTTCAGGTCACGAAGCTGTCATTTGGTATGTCTAGTATGTTTGTCAGGCGGCACTCTTGAGGTAGTAATGACGTGGGAAGCAATTTGGTCTGGTGATACTTCAGAATTTTTTCTGCAAACTGGTGCACTTCCTCCCAGTTTTCTCAGAAGACTCCATGCTTCCCTGCTCGAGTGGGTAAAGTTGATATTTTCGACTGTTTCTGCCCATTTCTGCCTCAGACATGTCCAAGCTGGACAATAGTTCCATAGTTATCTCTGTGTCACCACTTTGCTGGAAATGTTGAAACAGTGTTTCACTTTCATCATTCCATCCTGGAACATACTCTTTTCGGTATCCTCTTGGTATATTAATATTGATTACATTATAGTCTAAAACATTAATTTTAAGTGTGACTGAGAAGGCACTAACTCGTGCAATAGTAGGAGTTGTCCTATGCATTACCCACAAGAGATTGACATTCTCCGGCAAGATGATTCATATTTATGTACCTGTGTATGTAACTGCTTTTTTTTCTATTTTAGTATTGAAGTCTTCGAAAAAAAATTTTTTTTGTCTTTACACTATTTTCTGAAAAAAAGATAAATTTTAGTATAAAAAAAGGCATTAATGAACACATGTATTGGGAAGCAGTTGTCAAAATACCAAATTTTCTGTACAAAAATTCCAGAAATAATTCAATGAAACCCTTTTATATTATGAAATTCCCATCCGTGAAGCCATGTCCACGAATTCTTTCATTCTTGGAAATATGCAAAATAAACCAACTTCTTTATTTTTAAAATGAGGATACTGCAAATGTAGCTGAACTGAAGAGCTTCACTATGTCGAGGATGCAAGTTTTCCTATTCAGATTGTAATTTATATGTTGCGCCAAAAACTCAACCATATTTATTGCTCGTATCTCATTCAGTAACAGTTCTCATGGAAAGTAATGAACTGTGTGTACATTTTACAATAATCCGTTCACCTTAAACCAAGTGTTGATATTTTTTAGTATTTTATTGCTTCTTCAGTAAGAGCATTGCTTCCATTTTACATGCCTGTAGGCTTGTAGAAAGCCATACCAGATAATTAGTTTTTCCAAATGAAGCCAGTATTTACCCGAGTGTAAGACAACCCTGATTATAGACAATGCTCCTTTCGTTTTCAAGAGGTCTTGAAAAAAAAAATATTTTTAGCATATTCTTACTAAACAAAATTAACAACTGTTTTATCTGACAAAGTATCTGCCTAATAAATTATTGTTACACCTATTCTACATTTATGCCATTTATTGATTTTGATAATACAAGAAGAAATAAAATAAACAAAAAGACATGGGTTACATTAATTTTTGGACAATTTCCTTTTCTACATTGTTTACTTACTAATCCTGTCATCTGTAGTATCACTATTTTTAATCATCGTCCTAATAGCACAGCTGTGAAATTTATATCTTTGTTGCTACAAATAACTTCTATTTCTTCTGAAAAAGTTGCGATTTTTGGGGCTGTGGTTAGATTTTGGACGTGGGAACACAGCTGTTTTTATTCAAATACATAAATGATTTCGCTTCTCTACTGACATTAGATTGTAACAATGTCTCTTGCTTATCATCTGCGTGCTGCTCTCTCATTGACTGTGTACCTCCACTTCGTTCCCATCAAACGTCACAGTGAACATTCATACCATTGCAGCATGAAACACCTAAGTACGCCGGAGCATGAAACACTTAAGTATGCCAGTGGCCCCTATCTGAACTTTTGCCATCTCTTGCAAAAATGAATGATATTGTTGCGTATTTATCCAATTCTAAAGTCAGTTCAGTTCTGAATACAAATGGATTCCAGGCAAACTGCAATTTAAACAATGTAGACATTTCTACAAAACCAAAGTATGTGGTATAGATTCACATGGTTTGCAACAGGACACAATTTCCTGTCTGCTCACTACTCCCCTCCCTGCACTTATTTAGTTCACAGCCAAGCTGGTCCTGTTCCCCCTCCAGCCACTCCATAGTGCTGTGCTTGAGCAACTATGAAAGAGAGATTGCAGTCTCTTCCAGAATGCAAGTCATATGTAACAACAGCAACAACTAATACATAAATTAAAGACCACACTCACAATTCAGTTCAATTCTTGAACTTTCATTCGTCTTGCAATCTAATTAGATCTGTTGGTACTATTCCCATGATGAGTCTTGCTGCTGTAATTTATTCTCATTACAATTACAGTCAGTTTAATATGATTTATTTTCTGTTTTCATTCTTGATTATTTTTCCTTTTTGTTTCAATTGAATGTCACCATCATGTTCTAAAGCTAATTAAAAGCTGGTAACATTTTCATCTGGTATTCGAATACATGAACAGTAACAGACTCTCTCATTTGCAACCCACTCAGTAATTCGAAAAAATGTTCAAATGTGTGTGAATTCCTAACGGACCAAACTGCTGAGGTCATTGGTCCCTAGACTCACACCCTACTTAAACTAACTTATGCTAAGAACAATACACACACCCATGCCCGAGGGAGGACTCTAACCTCCGGCGGGAGAGGCCGCACAATCCATGACATGGCACCTCAACCCGTGCAGTCACTTAGTAATTCATTACAGTCTTTCACAATCAAATAAAATATCTATCTCAGTTCACAATCAAGTAATGTTTTTCTGAAGGGCAAATTTCGCATTTGAACATAACCTTTACTCATAAAGCACCATTAATGTTTGTACGTGAATATTGTCTGCCCAGGCCTGCCTTTCTGAATTCTTTGAAATAAATCTTCACGTAACCTCAATAGCCAAAGCTTTATCTGTAGAGAGCATGCCTATATATTCTATTGAACAATGTAAAAATGTTAAATTGTTTAATCTGCAAATTATAAGATGACTGTATTTTTCAAAAGACAAGTTTAAGAAAAAAAACGTCATCTTGTAATTGGGTAAATATGATATATTTCAATTTATTGCTTCTTTACAATGAGATGTGGAAACAGTCTTACCTGTGCGGATCTGTCCATCAGCCTGAACAACCACTCTTGACCGGAGGTTATTTAACACAAGCACCTGATGTGTCTCTGCAATTCCAAGTTCCCATGGCAACCCAGCATTCTTAATTCCTGTCCATGAACTTGCTCCAGTGCCTCCATCATGGCCAGAAATCACAATGTGCTCTGCTTTTCCCTGGTAGATAGGAGAAAAGAAAGAGATGATAATTATACAAGCTAATGTTCTTATAAAATAATACAAGGCCTCCTGACCATGATAGTAGCAGAGTGTGTTTTTCACTATGTATGTATCTTACCTTGGCTACTCCTGAAGCAACAACACCAACACCAACTTCTGATACCAGCTTGACAGAGATTCGAGCATTAGGATTAGCACACTTAAGGTCATAGATCAACTCTGCAAGATCTTCAATAGAATAAATGTCATGATGGGGAGGTGGTGATATAAGACCCACACCAGGAACAGAGTGTCTTGTTTTCGCAATATCTTTGGTCACCTGTAAGAACAAATGGTTTCTAAAGATTTGTGTTTACAGCATATTCGTGTAGAAACATAACCCAAAATATTCTCACATGTCATAATACATTTTTACATGTGTTTCAAATTATAGAGAGTGGAGAAGTGCTTGAAGGAATGTTTTGTAATTCAGTCAGTAAACTGCTGCCTAATGTAATTAGTAATTATGAAACCACCAATGAACCACCATACACCAAAGCCTTATGATTATCATGCCAACAGTAATTTCAGAATGTCATCTCAGTGGTTTCGTGATATTCTCCATTCCCATTGGTTGTCAGCAGTCTTCCGCATTTCAGCCCAACTGCTGCATCATTCCTCATCCATGTCTTGTCTTACGTAGTCTTATCAATGTCTATCCCATGAGTCTTTCCTTTCACCTATGTTGTCAGCAGAGGTTCATGTCATAATGTGTATCTAACCATTCTCTCTCTTCACCTCATTATAGTCTTTATCAGACACTCTACCTCACTGAGTTGTTAAAGGAAAGTTCATTCTTTAGTTTATTAATACATTTTTAAACAATGTCCTGTATCCCACATTCCAAAAGCTCTTAATAATTTCATTCTATTTCTGCCTTGCACAATATCCACGTTTCACAGATGCAAAGAGCTGTACTATAAAACTAGCTTTCAGTGAATCTTTGTCTGGTCTCAGGATTTACTTTTTTTGCAGCTAGTAGCTGACTTTTTTACACAGAGCCATTTTGCCTCAAGCAATCCTTTCTTTATCTGTTTTATTTCAGAGACTGTAAAAATCACACACATGTTCAATATTTTCATGTCCAAGTTTAACATTTAAACAATCAGCATGTCCGTCTGCTGTGTTCACCATTCCCTCAGTTTTCATTTTGTTTATGAACATCTTATAGCCACCAGCAAGCACACAACTCAATTCTTGTACAATTTCAGCAACCACTATTGTCATAATGTTTATTTTCTGTCCTCTAAAGCTTCCACACTGATAATTGTACCATATTTCCCTTACTGCTTCTTCCATACATAAATTAAATGTCAATGGTGACAATTAGCAAATCTGCCTCACACCCTTTCAGATTTTGGTCTCTATCCCATTGCAATAGTCCCAGCTTCAAATAAAGAGAATGGATTACTTTTTCGTCCCTGTAGTTGCTATCACATTGTCAAAGGAGACACATCTTATGTTATTCAATATTATCAAAAGCAATTTTCATATTTATAAATTCAACTTGTGTGTTCCTTTTCTTTTCTCATGTAAATATATCCTGTATTATTTTGGTTGCAGTGATACAAATTTCTAAATTATTCTCACTTTTTCCAAAACAAAATGAGTCCACTTCAGATCTACTCCTATTACATCCTTTCTTCCAAAAAGCAATCTCTTGAGACTTTTTACATGTGGCGGTACACTGATTTTACCATAGGTTTTACATGTATTCACTCTTGCTTTTCTCAGGAGTAAGCTAGGTACATGATTTTCAGCCTCTCAACGGACATCCCCTCTTAAATAAATTTCATTTACAAATTTTTGTAATCCTTGGCCTACACTTCAGCCTCAAGCCTGGAAGAGATGTGATGGCAATTCCTCAATACTTGGATATTTGCCCCGAGTTTATGCAAAGCTTTTTGAAATTTAGTGATACAAACCTGATCTCCCTTATCATACTGTTGAATGTGTTCTAATTTCCAATTGGCCTAATTACTTCAGGACAAAAATAGAGTTTCTCTGAATAGTGTTTCCATCTTCTTGCCTTACTTTCTGCTTTTATTGCCCAATAGCTAATTTGTAACTCTAATCAATCTGCTCCTTTCTCTGAGCTCTTTGAAGTTATAGTTCATTAGCCTGTGAGGAGCACATGTACACAGTTTCAGTTTGCATCTATCTTGTGATACCTGTAGTTAACGTTTTCTTCTTGTTTAGCTTTTCTACATTTCAGAGGAACTTGAATAGTTGCTGCTGACTTTCAACATCTCTACACTAGCATCATTTCTTTATTAATTTCTCTGCCTAATCAAATATTCACTGCTGAACCTTTTTTTGTCTTTTCCAATCCTAGCATTTCTTCTGATGCATTTACTCTCTGAAGGGGATTACAGAAGAAACACTTTTTTCAGAGTGGGCGACAGCTCCCTCTCCCTCTCCCTCTCCCTCTCCCTCAACATTAAGGTAGTCTATATGCAAATTAGTCCAGTTTCTTTCTCATCCATTTAACATCTGCCAATATTGGCCCCATTACATAGGTATCATCCATCATCATATTAACAACTCTCTTCAAACTGAAATTGTGTTACAGCAATTTACAAAGGAAGATAGATAAGGAAAAGAAGGACTTATTTCCACCGGAATTATAGTGCTATTATTTAAATTCATTATCCCATTCATGTTCAGCTCACCTTGTATCCTGGCAGCTCTCCACCTTCACCAGGCTTGGCTCCCTGTGCCATTTTTATCTGGAGATCATCAGCATGTGCTAGATAAGAGCTTGTAACTCCAAAACGACCACTGGCCACCTGCTTAATGGCTGACCTTTTATTGAACTCAGGATCTTGATTCAAGTATCTGTCAGCATTTTCACCTATTTTTTGGGTAGCCCAAAGTATAAAAAAGACAAGTTATCATATTCAAGCACAAAGAAAATATTATATGAATTGATGCATTAAAAATAGACGCACACTATGCACTAACTTCATCACGAAGACAGGTTTCCAGGAACATGCATCCTCCTTATAGAAGGGGCGTTCAAAAAGAAATGAGCCGGAGGCATAATTACAGAAACCAGTACCTGTATGTTAGAAGTATCAACCCTGGCTGTTGAGACACTTTCCCACTGTGACACAAGGTGCTGAATGGCTGCCTCATAAAATTCCTGGGGCTGCGATGTTAACCAGTTCCACACATACCACTGGATGCAGCCGTCCACAAAAGTGGAGAAAAGGTTATGCTGACGTTCTTCTTTGTCCAAGATGGCCCCATTCTGACTCACTTCCTGCAGCATGCCCAGTGTCACTCGCAAACTTTGACCCCCCCTTCACTAAGCGACCAAATCAAAATGACCTGGCAATCTCACCCATGGTTTCATTCTACTCCACGACAATGCTAAGTCTCATCGGCCAACACAGTTGCAGCAATCCTACAGAAATTCAAATGGCCACCCTCCATACAGTCCAGACCTCTCTCCCTGTGATTACGCCATTTTTGGTCCCCTTAAAAAGGCTCCGAGGGACAAACGATTCACCTCGAACGACGATGTCCAGCTGTACGTGCGGAACTGGTTAACATTGCAGCCCCAGGAATTTTATGAGACAGCCAGCCATTCACCACCTTGTGTCACAGTGGGACAACTGTCTCAAAAGCCAGGGTCAATACTTTTAAACACAGGTACTGGTATCTGTAATTATGCCTCTGGCTCGTTTCTTTTTGTATGCCCCTTATACACGAATCAACGACATGTAATTGTGAGAACTACAAATAATTCTATATGGTACTGGAAATTACCAACTAAAAATTAGCTTTGCTCATATATGATAGCTTTTGTTACCAATAACTAGTTCTCTCACTACAATGTAAGTGGTATGTTATGGCACATAGTCGACAGCAACTTTTCTTCCCAACATTGTGCATTAAGCAGCATTAGTATTTGAATTAAACTACAAAATTTATTTGCAAATGTAATTTAATATGGCTGTATGATCGTCGGTAGTGTCTGTTCCTTTAGACATCCTTGCACTGCATTAGACTATACAGACACTGAACAATACAATCATTAGTAATTGTCAACTTGAACTAGATTACATTAACAGTTGAAGAAACATGATTTTTTACCTTAGCCCCTTCCTCTTTCTAAATGTAATGTTGCATTTCAAAGTACTTAAAAGACATGTAGGCTAAAAACTTCTCTAAAACTGCAAAAAATATTCTGAATAATTGTGAACTGACAACCACTTACCGCCTTCCCCGGTGTTGGATTTAGCTTTTACTCTGTTCATAGCAATAGCCAATGTGGTGTGAGCCTCTAGTGAAATACTCCCAAAGCTCATAGCACCTGCACAGACAGAGCAATAATCAGAATACAGCAAAGTACAAGAATACATTTATTAATCATTCCATCTACCTTTGTCTATGGTAATGTCTACATTATGATTTGTCATTTCCATTCTTACATTAATAGATGTCTGAAGTTCACATATTTTCAGTACTGGTAAAACACAGTGCCATATGTCATTAGTTGAAACACCAACAACTGTCCACTCTAGGAACTGTCTACTGCCATATAGCCACTGTTTAAGTGTTATCCTCATCATCCCCAATTCTCACCGTTAGCCCCAAATTAATCAACATTGATCAATTTATTGATAAAGTAAGGAACATTACTGAAAGGTCATCAAGTAAGCTTGACTAAGAGAAAGTGATATTTGTAATAATACAGAGCAAATGATTCACCTGTTGCAAATCGCTTGACAATTTCAGAGGCTGGTTCAACTTGATTAATATCAATAGGACTTTCCGATGGTACAAGTTCCAACTGCCCACGAAGTGTACATGCTCTCACACTTTGCATTGTTGATTCACGAAATTTATCATAAGCACTGCGATTCTTGTTCACAGCAGCTTCCTGTGAATAGAGAAAGAGTTTATTTTTAGTTGCATGCAGATACAGTTTCAAGTGTGCCTCTGAGGCGAAGATGATAATTGTAAGGCCGCAAATCCAAATTTGTAACATTCAACACCCAGTTGGTCCTATAGTTTTTTTCCATTGCTTATAATTTATTTCAAAACTGGCAGATATTAGTATACCTGAAAATGCATAGTTGCACCACAATTTAGAGTGCATGTTAAACTGTCCCTCTATAACAGGCTGTGTCAGCGTGTCATGCATCCACTGGTCAGAGAAATATGAAGACATACCTAGTAAAGCACTATGTCGTTCAAATCAACCTTTAGGTTGAGGAAAACTTTAAATCAGAAAGAATATTACCCACAGAAAGAAGCCTCGAAATCAAACTACAATCAGAACCCAAATTATTCAAAAACAACAGTTTTGTCTACAGGACTGCAGACTGACACAGTATTTCCACTTGCTGGGCTGAAAGGTACTTATTGAAAAAGTAGACAAATGGAAGGTAATGGAGACATAACTTCCTCTTATAAAGAGTAAAGGAATTGTATGAAATTGGATTTTCAAAGTGCCATGCAGTAAAGCCATTGAGAACCAGTGTCAGGGGAGACCACAAACAAGATAAAAAAAAAAAGAAACACTGGCAGTGAAATACTAGCAACAGAGGAGATTTGGAAACCTTGAAAGTTAAAAAGTCAGAGTTGGCAGACAATTCAAAAGTAAAGGAATGTTTTTATATGGCTGGGAAAAAATAGTGCTCGGATGAAAGCAAACGGAAGAGCTTGTAATGGATCTGGGAGATGTGTTATTTTCTACCGGATTTGTCGATACCACATTTAATGAGGGAAATTTTAAATGTTTTCTTATATTTTTGTCAGAATATTTTTTTTAATTGTAATTTGCCTTATTTTATGCTAATTTACTTATATTTTTGAGAGTGACAGCATATTGATTAACATTAGCAGATGTGACGAAGAATATCAAAGAGACTGATTACAAGTGGAAGCTTGTGTGTTGTGTAAAATGACTTTGACGCTGGAGTTGTCTTTGACCATAGTCATAGTCGGCAGTGAACTCTTGGTGTGTGTTGACGGTGGAACAATGTGCAGGTCGCCATCATAATAATTTGCTAGTGAAGAGGAAAAATGAATTATGTTACAATATTTTTTATATAAACTTTAAGAAGAAACCACATTCGAAGAAATGGTATTTGAAGCACCAAAAATGAGGTAAACACATTGAACCAAGTCATTTCTCCAGCCAACGAAACTGCACTGAGGAATCATACTTCCACTGGACGACTGAAGCCAAGACAAATATCGTCTTGTAAACATTTCACGGAAAATGTACTGTCACGAAATATGCTAAATACAGTATATAAAAATAGTGAGCATATTTCAAGCTGAGTGATGAAACATAAAGCCTCGTCAATTCTCTTAACACTCCACAGACTGTTTAACAGAATTATGCAGTGGACAAAGCACTCTGACTGTGTCTGTTCAAATGTTTAATGTCTGGCAAAACTTTTAGGCCAACATAAATACACAATGTAGTTTCAAAGATCATATGTCCTTGGAATATACACGTTTCGAGAATGGTGCGACTGTACTCTAATAGTGTCGGCAGCTTCTAGGATGTAACAATTCATCTGCATACAATATGCCATTGGCTGAAGTAATATGTGGAAAACAAGGCAGAATGAGAGAAGAGGGGGGGGGGGGGGGGGGCTGATTCAGTGGGATACATCTCAGATCGGTGCATGTGTAAACAGTATAGTCAAAGACTGCAGTAACGGAATAGAGGCCCTTTCGTACAGCCTTTATTCTGTTTCGATTGGGCCACAATGGATTCTTACACGAGCTCACATAGTACTTTTGCTAAAGCAGGGTGTACCATAAGATTAGATTAATACTAGTTCCATGGATCATGAATACGATATTTCGTACTGATGTGGAACAAGTCAAATTTTCCAATACATGGCATAATTAAGTTAATTTAACAACATAATTATGTTAATATAACAACTTTGTTTTTTGTTTTTTTTTAATTTTTTTTAATTTTTTTTTTCTTAATTTATATCTAAAAATTCCTCTATGGAGTAAAAGGAGTTGTCATTCAGAAATTCTTTTAATTTCTTCTTAAATACTTGTTGGTTATCTGCCAGACTTTTGATACTATTTGGTAAGTGACCAAAGACTTTAGTGGCAGTATAATTCACCACTTTCTGTGCCAAAGTTAGATTTAATCTTGAATAGTGAAGATCATCCTTTCTCCTAGTATTGTAGTTATGCACACTGCTATTACTTTTGAATTGGGTTTGGTTGTTAATAATAAATTTCATAAGGGAGTATATACACTGAGAAGCTACTGTGAATATCCCTAGATCCTTAAATAAATGTCTGCAGGATGATCTTGGGTGGACTCCAGCTATTATTCTGATTACACACTTTTGTGCAATAAATACTTTATTCCTCAGTGATGAATTACCCCAAAATATGATGCCATATGAAAGCAATGAGTGAAAATAGGCATAGTAAGCTAATTTACTAAGATGTTTATCACCAAAATTTGCAATGACCCTTATTGCATAAGTAGCTGAACTCAAACGTTTCAGCAGATCAATGTGTTTCTTCCACATCAATGTGTTTCTCTCATCAATGGACACACCTAAAAATTTGGAATATTCTACCTTAGCTATATGCTTCTGATTAAGGCCTATATTTATTAATGGCGTCATACCATTCACTGTACGGAACTGTATGTACTGTGTCTTATCAAAATTCAGTGAGAGTCCGTTTACAATGAACCACTTAGTAATTTTCTGAAAGACAGTATTGACAATTTCATCAGTTAATTCTTGTTTGTCAGGTGTGATTACTATACTTGTATCATCAGCAAAGAGAACTAACTTTGCCTCTTCATGAATATAGAATGGCAAGTCATTAATATATATTAAGAACAACAAAGGACCCAAGACTGACTTGTGGAACCCCATTCTTGATAGTTCCCCAGTTTGAGGAATGTGCTGATCTTTGCATATTATGAGAACTGCTTATTTCAACTTTCTGCACTCGTCCAGTTAGGTACAAATTGAACCATTTGTGCACTGTCCCACTCATGCCAAAATATTTGAGCTTGTCTAGCAGAATTTCATGATTTACACAATCAAAAGCCTTTGAGAGATCACAAAAAATCCCAATGGGTGGTGTTCGGTTATTCAGAACGTTCAAAATTTGATTGGTGAAAGCATATATGGCATTTTCAGTTGAAAAACCTTTCTGGAAATCAAACTGACATTTTGTTAGTACTTCATTTTTACAGATATGTGAAGCTACTCTTGAATACATTACTTTCTCAAAAATTTTGGATAAAGCTGTTAGAAGGGAGATTGGACGGTAATTGTTGACATCAGATCTATCCTCCTTTTTATGCAAAGGTATAACAATAGCATATTTCAGTCTATCAGGGAAAATGCCCTGTTCCAGAGAGCTATTACACAGGTGGCTGAGAATCTCACTTATTTGTTGAGAACAAGCTTTTAGTATTTTGCTGGAAAAGCCATCAATTCCATGCGAGTTTTTGCTTTTAAGCAAGTTTATTATTTTCCTAATTTCAGAGGGAGAAGTGGGTGAGATTTCAATTGTATCAAATTGCATAGGTATGGCCTCTTCCATTAACAGCCTAGCATCTTCCAATGAACACCTGGATCCTACTATATCCACAACATTTAGAAAATGATTATTAAAAATATTTTCAAGTTCTGACTTTTTGTTCGTAAAGTTTTCATTCAATTTGATGGTAATACTGTCTTCCTGTGCTCTTGGTTGACCTGTTTCTCTTTTAATAATATTCCAAATTGTTTTAATTTTATTATCAGAGTTGCTGATTTCAGACATGATACACATACTTCTGGATTTTTTTAATAACTTTTCTTAATATAGCACAGTATTTTTATAATGTTTGATAGTTTCTGGGTCACTACTCTTTCTTGCTGTAAGATACATTTCCCTTTTCCGGTTACAAGATATTTTTATACCCTTAGTAAGCCATGGTTTGTTACATGGTTTCTTACGAGTATATTTCACTATTTTCTTGGGGAAGCAGTTTTCAAATGCATTTACAAAAGTGTCATGAAATAAATTATATTTTAAATTGGCATCAGGTTCACGGTACGCCTCGTCCCAGTCTAACTTCTGTAGGCTTTCCCTGAAATTTGCAATTGTTAAATCGTTGACTGAACGTACTACTTTGGAGGACTGTATAGTACTGCTGAATGGAGCTATGTCATATATTGTAACTAGCTGTGGACCATGATCAGAAAGACCATTCTCAACAGGCTGAGCATTTATCTGGTTAAATTTATCTTGGTCTATAAAAAAAGTTATCTATCAGTGAGCTGCTATCCTTTACCACCCGAGTAGGAAAATCATTAACGGGTGTCAAATTGAAAGAGCCGATTAATACTTCAAGGTCATTTTTCCTATTACCCTCTTTCAGAGAATCTACATTGAAGTCCCCACAAATAATAATTTGCTTCCCCCTGTCCGACAGATAGAACAACAAGGAGTCCAAATTTTTCAGAAATAGATGAAAATTTCCCAATGGGGACCTATATACAGTTACAATTATAAATATGCCTTTATTTAATTTAAGCTCACCGGCACATGCTTCTATATGTTTCTCTACACAAAACTTTTTTGTTTCTATGCTTTTTGCACAATGATAACTTTTGACATATATGGCAACTCCTCCTTTCTCCATATTTTCTCTAATTACATGTGCAGAGAGCTTATATCCACTTACATTTACCTTATCCATATCAGTAACAATGTGATGCTCAGACAGGCATAGTATATCTATTTCATCCTCAGTTTCTAAATCTTCTGAATAAACCAGAAGCTCATCTATTTTATTCTTTAAACTCCCAATATTTTGATGAAATATACTTACATTATTTTTAATTATACTTTTATGAGAACCTTTCCTTATTCTAACATTTGCAGTACTTTCCTGTCTGAGTTTCTCATTGTGCTTAGGCCTAGTTCCTATACCAGTGGCCACATGGTGTTCAGAGAGGCAGATTATGTCAACTGGGTTGGGTGGCTTTAATTCATTAATGCAATTATCTAGGACTGAGATACAACTTGGTGGAGATAAAATTTCTGGTGATTGGTGAAAATTTATAATTGACAGCTGTGACTGGTGATCCAATGTGCTAGAATTGTGCTGCTTAATTTCTTTCCTAAACTGAAGATTTGTTTCAATCCTGACCTCTCGTAGAACTTGACATCTTTCTGTCTTACCTATCCTAAAAAAGGTGCTGCTCCCAACACCTGTAACCACTGGTATTTTACCATTCATGGCAGTGCCTCCCCCCCTTAAATTTCCTGCTATTACCCCAGCCAGCTTACCCTTCCCTTTCCTGTTGAGATGTAGGCCATGCCTGGTATAGTCCCACCTACTGAGAGAATCAACAGGAACCACACCAATATGAGCCCCCGCCCGACCCAAGCAGCTGTTCCAACTCCAAATTAACTCTCCCAACAGAAGAGTTCAAATGAGGCCGGTCATGGCGTCTCAGGACAGATACAAATTCAACATTGGTGTGTCTGGATGCCGACACAATCTTTACCAGGTCACACTCTATGCTGTACCCAGGATCTCTGTCGATACTGTTCCCTGGCCCTCCCACAATAACCACGGTGTCTTCCCTGGTAAATCCTTTACAGAGTGAACCTAAATCCTCTGTTACCTGATCCAGACAAGCACTAAGAGAAGGTCCATTTTCCATTCATTTAGGATTTTAAGGAAGTGAATCCTCGATGTGAGCAATGTATATGAGTAACTGTGTAAGAGATGATACTGCTGTTTGAGTAAATGGAAGTGAGGAAGTAATGATCACTCAAGTGAATATCAATGCAAGAAAATTAGCAGAAAGCTCTATGACTATTGCTACTTTTATTTTTTTTCCACTTACCTGTAGATTTGCAATGCTTAGGGGATCGTTGATGTGTTTCTCTCCACCACTGCGCCAGTGATATTGCCCTGGGTTACGGAGAACCAACATGTCAGGTGCATGATTCATATATGATAAATTGTGGCGTTCATATGTTTCCTTTGCAATAACCTCAAATGTCACACCACCAATGCGTGACGGAGTGCCCTGCAGATTTAAAAATTCTTCATATATAAGTATTCACCATTCTTGTAGCTTACATTGGTGGTAACTTTTCATGCCATTATTTATTTAGTTTTCACTGTGTACTAAACTAAGACTGAAACCACATGTGAACTCAACAATTGCACATTTCCAGTATATCATGTATCTATGGAATGGCCACAGGACAAACTGAACAAGATCTGCATTGTATATGGTGTATGATTACACTACCTTTTTACAATTAAAACATTTGACTACACATAAAGAAATACAGGATTCAATGCAACAATGTTATGAAAATGAAAGTTGCTACTCATCATATAGCGGAGATGCTGAGCCGTCGATAGGCACAACAAAATGACTGTCACAAATTAAGCTTTCAGCCAATAAGGCCTGTTGTGACAGTCTTTTTTTTGTGCCTATCTGCAACTCAGCATCTCTGCTGTGTGGTGCATGGCAACTTTCCTTTCCATAATATTGTGACTATACATAAGGTCACATGAAAACGAGAAAAACAAACACCATTAAGAAGGTAAAGTTCATTTATAATCCAGGTGTGCATTACATATGTCATAATTATCCATACCCACATCTTAAAAGTTCAAGCACTGAAATTGTATCACCTTTGTCAAGAATGTGCTCCACACCAATGAGATGTACGGAAAAAATAGCCAACACATTTTTCAGTTTCAATGGTAGATACATGGATTGGCAAATTCAACAGTGGTCTTACGTGTCCCCAAGTCTAACCTCTGTGGGTTATGACTACACCCCCTCTCTTTCTGGAGTTTCATTTTCACTTTTGCATGACCTACTCAGTAACAATAATGGATGTAAAATCCCTCTCTATAGTATTTACTGCATTTGTACATTCTCCCTTCCGCAAATTTATACCCTTTCAGTGACAATTTTGTGATACATTTCTGAAACTCAAAGATATACACTATGTGATCAAAAGCAACTGGACACCTGTCTGAAAATGACAAGTTTGTGGTGTCTTTCATCGGTAATTCTGGAATTCAATATTGTGTTGGCCCATCCTAAGCCTTGATGACAGCTCCCACTCTCACAGGCAATCGGGTGCTGGAAGGTTGCTTGGGGAATGGCAGCCCATTCTTCATGGAGTGCTACACTGAGAGACGTATCAATGTCAGTCCAAGAGGCCTGGCACGAAGTTGAGATTCCAAAACATCCCACAGGTGTTCTACAGGATTCAGGTCAGCACTCTGTGCAGGCCAGTCTATTACAGAGATTTTATTGTCATGCCACAGGCCGTGCATTATGAACAGGTGCTTGATCACATTGAAAGATGCAATCGCCATTCACAAATTGGTCTTCAACAGTGGGAAGCAAGAAGGTGCTTAAAACAACAGTGTAGGCCTGTTCTGTGATAGCGCCACGCAAAAAAATATGGGGGTGAAAAAACACGACCACGTCATAACACCACCGCCTCCAAATTTTACTGTTGGCACTACACACACTGGCAGATGACGTTCACCAGCCATTTGCCATACCCACACCGTGCACCCTGCCATCAGATCACCACATTGTGCACCGTGATTTGTCACTCCACACAATGTTTTTCTACTGTTCAATCGTTCAATGTTTACGCTTCTTACACCAAGTGAGGTGTCATTTGGCATGTGTGGCTTAAGAGCAGCTGCTCGACCTTGAAATCCAAGTTTTCTCACCTCCTGCCTAACAGTCATAGCACTTGCAGTGGATCCTGATGCAGTTTGGAATTCGTGTGTGATGGTCTGGATAGATGCCTGCCTATTACACATTGCGACCCTCTTCAACTGTCTGCGGTCTCTGTCAGTCAACAGACAGGTTTGGCCTATACACTATTGTGCTCTACGTGTCCCTTCACATTTCCACATCACTATCACATCAAAAACAATGGACCTAGTGATGTTTAGAAGTGTGGAAATCTCACATACAGACATATAACACAAGTGACATCCAATCACCTGACCACATTCAAAGTCCGTGAGTTCTGCTCTCTCACGATGTCTAATGACTACTGAGGTCGCTGATATGGAGTATCTGGCGGTAAGTGGCAGCACAATGCACCTCATATGGAAAACGTATGTTTTTAGGGGTGACACAACTTAAGTGTGTTGTAGTGCTTTTTTGACACTACCAAAATTTTGATTGCATGGCCAGTACAAACACCCAGGTATCATGAAGTAATGCTTCATTTCTCATAAATGAATGTGGATTAATCATAAATTGGCCAGAAACACACATTTTTGTTATGGTGAAACCAGCGAAAACATCGCAATCCTCCTGTTCTTAAAATTTGCATTTGACAGGTAATGAGTAAAAACCAGTTGAAAACTCTTAAGATACGGGTTCTTCAATTCCTTCGTCCCATAAACACATGGCTGTATTCCCAGTCTTAATGTTGTGTAATGTAAGTGGGTCTACAGGTTCCTTTTGTAAAACTGAATACCAGTTATAGCTCTTAGGAGTTGGTTGTGCCTACCAGAGTCAAATGTTATGGCCCAAATATGTCTCGTCTTTTCGGATGTTGGAGAAACATAGTTGATGGAATCTCTTCCCAACTCAGGTGCAACTGTTCATCTTTTTACAACTTCTTCAGTTGTTCCAAATTCTGCTGACCACTGTCATTTGGGTTTCTGACAAATATTGATTATGACAAACAAGAATAATATTGACTATGACAAACTAGCAAGTACCTCATCTGGGAGGTGAAAACCCAATATTAAAATGGGTGGGTGTTGAATCTGTTGAGCAAAATTGTTTGGAAATAGATTCAAAAACCTATGTAATTTTAGGTCGGCCACTGCACAGAGTTCATAAAGAGCATTCAGACTGGGATGGAAGTTGTTCTCTGAAAGGAGGTTTTGCTAAACTGTAGCAGTTTAGAAGAACGGGCAATGGAGTAATGTGGAGATAGATATTTGACTGCCATTGCCACTGCCACTGCTTCTTGTATCTTGTTTTGTACTGTATAGATGAAGTGCAATGTGTCTAACATCAACACTCTGGGTATTAATTTGAACCTGGTAGCTAATGCAACATAATGTTTAGCTAGACTTTCCTTTAAAATATGTGTTTTTTATGTCACTGGTCCTTGAAGTTCAGATAAGTATGAGTTTTGTTGATTGTAATCCTCCCACAAACAAGAAGATGTCAAAAACAAACTGAGTTTTGTAATGACGCAACATGTCAAAATAGACACAGTAACAAGGTTCACAATATGATTGTCAGGCCTGTTTAGTTTAGTTTTTTTGAGATGCATACTCTTGCCCCCACCCCTCTCTAATTTCTCTTTGAGTATGTTCTGATATGCAACACTAGCTCTGCTGGACAGTGGCAACAGAAAATGCACTGCAGAATTCACCCCTGTGAACCAGAATCCCTTAGATTTTCAAGATTCATTTTCTATGGGGGGGGGGGGGGGGGGGGGGGGGAATGAACTCGCCCAAGAAAAACAGGACTGTGGATTCACTTTCCTAAGATTCAGGGTGGTAACAAAATAAATTGGACCAATATTGAGTTTGTCCCTGTAGCTTCCAGTGTCTCACATTTTGCTCCCTGGCCAAGAAGCTATAGGGACACTAGATCCAAAGAAGCAAGTTAACATGAAAGGTGAGTGAATATTTATTACCATTTCACAAAACTTTAACTGTCTCAGTACACTATTTTATCCACATTACACTAATGGAATCACATCCAATGTACTTTCTACAAGTTTATTTTTAATTATCACTATGTTTTTAAAAAATCTCTTCTCATATTTGTAATCAAATATACAAGCATTAGACTCATAAATCATCATATATCATTGGAGAATGCAACCACCACCACTCACCTTGAAACATTTATCAATCACTTCATCTGCAAGGCCAACGGACTCAAAAATCTGAGCTCCTTTATATGACTGTAGAGTTGAAATGCCCATTTTTGCCATGACCTTTGCTATTCCACGATCCATAGCTTCTGAGTAGTTCTAAAGAAAATGATTGAGAATGCACATGTATAAATAACCCACATATACATATAATACATCATTCTAATTGTCTTTTGAAAACAGAAGTAGACATCTAATCACAACATTCCACAAAATAATAGCAGCAAAATCCACAACTAAGACGCAGTAACCTTTTTCTATTAAAATGTATTTTAACAGCAAAATTATGAGGACAATTTGAAAATAACTTCAGCTGAAATATTGCTGAGGGAAGAATATGCCTGCCTTCAGTAATTTTTGAGAAGATACCACTGTAACATTGTGCCTTCTGTGACAAAGATTTCGAGTGTCCACTGGTATCACAAAAACCACAGACAGTGAACAGCATGCAGTAATATGTTCTACGTGCATTTAAAAAACACAAAGCAGACATTCCCTTTGATGTTTGTACAGTTTAGGTACAGAATGTTTCACGTGATGCCTTTTGCTTTGGGACAAAGACAAGTGATATGCAGCATCACATAAGGAGTGGTTGACCATCACCACCAGTGCAGTCAAGCAAAAGTGTACAAAATACTTAAACTCAGTTATTCACAATCATGGAAGTAATTGTTGACTTGTCATGGTAAGAGGTGGTTATCCTAATTTTTTAGCTCGTTGTGCACTCAAACTTCTTTTTGGCCAACATTTCATAACCACAGAACACATTAGGCTGTTACTTATTTCTGCTATGGCATGCAGATGAATGCAACTTGTTTTTTGATCTCTCAAAGTTATAGGTGATAATACTCTAGTCTTCTGCATTAATGGCCAGACAAAATAACAGTGTATTCTACATGCTGACAACAAATAACCAGGGAGACTTATGAAATGCTACATGAGTGACCTCCTTCTCCCCCCCCCCCCTCCCCTCCCTCCACGTCTCGTCATCTTTCCACATGAGTTTACAGTCAGTCAGCCAGTCTTTCAGCATAGGAAAACCTTACTGCTGCTTCAGTTTATGAAATCAAGCTTATAATGAAATGTTAACAAAGTTGTGAACAGCAAATAAGTTTTTAAAAAATTCTAGAAATCCAAACAATAGGAAATGATGTGTTCCGTTGTAGATTTGTTGTACAACAACTCTTTTTCATATATTGTCACAAAAATTTGAGAACAAATTTCAAATCAGTGCTTTTTCCATAATCATCTGTACAGTTGACGGTAATTCTGACCTCATTCTCAACATGGCAACAAGTAACTACAGTAACTTAAAACTTCAAGAGCCAGTCAGGTCACGATTTAGGTTGCTGGCAGCAGAGTTCACAAAGGGTACCCACAAGATGTCCGCTGCTACAATAAATGGTATAATTTCTCCATATTGCTGCTTTAGTGCATATATTCTACTAACTCTTAACTTTTTTCACAATATAGCTAATAAGAAAATGTTAGTTATCTGCAAATTGTAGTAATAGTTAAAGAAAGTCAATTCAATTCTAATTAACATCTTAATAATAATAATAATAATAATAATAATAATAATAATAATAATTCAGTGCTGAGTATCTTTAGGCACACTTATAATTAATTACCTGATACAATATTTCATCGGTAAGGTTAGCATCCAGAACGCCCTCATTCCTAAGAGAGCGTGCCATTTCAAACACAAGGTAAGGACATATTGCATCTGCTCCATAACCCAGCAGTACACACATATGATGAACCTCTCTGGCAGAATCAGAAACAAGAATATCACTCAGTGTATATTGTCACTATTATTATGGTAAGGCATGTAAGTTTGTGTATCATGTAACAATGGAAATTCCTGAATCCAATAATATGTAAAATAAAGGAAAGGCTACCATTCACCTATAACTGGTCAATGTGTGATGAATAGAAACACACTAAAGGAAACAGTATTTGCACTAGCTTTTGAGCTCTTTCTTTTTCTCCACCAGAAGTACACATATTCACACTCCAATGTACTCACCTGTGGCTGTGGGAGTGTATTTTTGGGTGCCTATGAATGTGTGTACTTCTGCTGGAGAAATAGCAGAAGCTTGAAAGTTAGTGTAAATACTGTTTTCCTTTGTGTGTTTCTATATACAACACTATATACAACATATCAGTCAGCCATTGGTGATTGGTTGCATTTCCTTTCTTTATGTGTAATATATAAGAATTTTGGAACAGTACACAAATTTACTATGACAACTAAGAATTAGTTCTGATTAATTCTTTAGCAAATTATAGGTATACTTTGACTCATGTTATACCAAATCAAAACACCATAAATGCTATCATCAGTCATTCCAAATTTACAGCTTTCTCTATACCAAAATGTTCGCTGTATGATTCAATTTGAACAACCAAAGTCTGGGTAGATGTCCAACAAAACCCCGGCATTCATGTCATCTGTCCACATGCAATTTTTTTGTGTCTAATGAGGAAACATTTGCCTCTTAACCACTTGTATTTATAAAAGGGCAAGAACTGAAGGACATAAGTAAAATGATTTGTACAGAATTTTGTGCAGAACTATTAAAATGTCTGTAAGTAGACAGAGTTGAAGAGAACATAATCTTCAATGACAAATCAACTTTGTACTACAAGAAAAGATAAAGTGCCTTGAATAGGAGCAAAGTTTATTATACTTTCTGTCATCTAGAGAGGTCACTCAAAAGGTTAGTATACTCTATTTGCTGGAAAATTCAGAGATTACTCAGCTGGCCAAGTATAGTCAAGAATACAACATATACTTCAAACAAAATTATACGAAACCTCACGGAGGCCTAATATTTCTTTAGTGAGCAGTTCCATGTCAACTGTGAGATTGAGATAGGTCAACTGTGTTGCTACTTTGTTTGCAATTCAAATTATGCCAACCGTGCTTTAACCACTTTGGAAAGAAATCTTAGCAAGGTAGGACTATGCAGTATTACCAGTGGAAGTCACACTGATCGTCAAAAAGCTATAAAGTAAAGAATGATACTGAATGAGCTCCATGAATTGTTACATTAGGTTTATACACATTATGCAAATTATGAAGCACTTATTAAATCACCACATATATTTGGTGCAACAGGGCTTTACTTTGGAAGTGGTTATCTCCCTACTTTTTAAAAAAGGACATTCGTAAACATTTTGACATTTATTTGGCACAGTACTGAAAAGGATTAACAATGCAACTCATGTGTTGCAGTTAAGCTATGTGTCTCAAATGAAAAGAAAGGAACAACTGTAGAAATGTTTTTCCAATTCCTCATTAAGAATTCACAAAATAAAAACAGTTAAAGCTTTCCTTATTGCTGTTTCTAGAAAGTCCTGATTGCTGTTTCTCAAGAGTATCACAGTTGTCCCTTCACATTCTATTAATATTAACTGCTTGTATTCATACCGGGCTTCTCCTGTCTCTAAAATCAGCCCTACTTTCATACGTTGACGCTCCTCAATCAGATGGTGATGAGTTGCACCCAGAGCAAGCAGCATGCTGACAGGAACTCTGAAAACATTAAAATTGTAAACATTAACAAATACTGAATCTCCTTATTAGCCATTTGCTGTCTGTTACTTTTCTGAAGCACAGCATGACTTAATTTTGTTTAACAATGACATCATAGTATATAATTGCTAATACTTGATTCACTGACAAGACATGTTTATTCCATGAAACCAGTCATACTATCTTGACCATTAGTCTTGTACAGGAAAATTTTCACTACTTGAGAACAACAACAACTGTAAACGTGCTCATTAAAGACCAAATATCTTTAACAAATGCTGTGGAGTCATTTTCTTAATAAATTGTTCTGTTCACATCCTGAAATTTTTTACCTGTTGTAACTAGCACAAATTCATATGATCATGGAACCAAGACTGAATATGTGTAAAAATTTTAGTATTTTTAGCATTAAGTTCATTGTAAACTCTCATATCTTGCATCATCTAGTAACATATAACACTTCTTACTTATCACTTAATTTAATCTGTAGTGTTATTTTCGCTCTCATCTCTGCTTAAGTTTTACCGTCTTTCAGTACATATTTTATTTTGTGCCCAGGCATATGCTTCTGCAAGTATACAAACATGTATACCAGGGATTGGAATTAATAGATTTTCAAACACATCAATCTGGTAATGCCTTATCAAATATTCACACAGAAGACTTGGTTGAGAATGGTTCATCAATCATAATTGTGTGGGTGCAAATGATCTTAATCAGCATGAGGAATTGCAAAAACCACTTGTTTTTATCTACTTGTTTGGATTAAGCAATCCTATTTTGTACTGTTTGACATTTACTATGTTCTAGAAGTTCATTGGCTGTCTAAATTAAAATGTTAATGAAATGAGTAATCAGTACATGATCTAACAGTTTGTTCAAGTGAGGTCAACTTTACATTAGGATGTTAACTATCATCATCAGAGATAAAACACATTTTTAACATTCTGGCCACTATAGGTGCAGTCCATCTTTGCACAATAATAAAAATCAATGCAATATTTGAACAGTAAAAAAATAGTCATATGGCATGAACGGCTGGGAATTGCTCAAGAGGTGCAAGTCGTCAAATGGATGCCACGTCAATGACTTGCATGCCCTTAAAACCTACCCCAGTAATTCTATCAGGGAAAGAGAACCTACAGTTTACAGTGGAATCTGAATTATGTGCTTTTCCTGGCTTATCTTCACACCACAGAAATGTGAAGGCTAGGATAATGGCAGGTTGAAAAATTTCAAAGTCTGACCACCATTCAATCCCATGACCTCCCAGTTTCCAGGCATGCACTTTATCACTAGACTGCCAAACCTGACATTCAAACAACAGAAGCATTGTTATAGTTTTTGATAAGAACAGGTGTTCTAAATTCAATTATTTTCATGTCATATTTTGAAAGCAGCACTAAAACCTTATTGCAGAACTTTCAAAATATACAACATATAGAATACTTTTTCCCCGATCATTCTCTAATATATTCTAGAATATTGGAGGTGGTTCCACAATGTTAATCTCTACAAATATGTTAATCAGTAATTACCTTTCTGGTCCAGCACGTCGGTCTGACAGAACAATCAGTTGGCACTTGCTCTGTGCAGCCTGGCACGCTTCATTACAGATGCGATCAAGTGCTTTTGACAACCCACCAGGACCATCTGATCGATCAAATGTGATGTCAATTACCTTTGTCTGAAAGAAAAATGTATTGCGCACTGATCATAAAAACCCCATTTAATTGTATTGCTGTACAACTGCATATATGTTGCTATGCAATTAACTACACCGCAACCATAAAATAATGACAGCCCTAGCCTCAAACCACAATTTAGAAAAAACATCATCAATTTCTCACTCGTTTCCTTTAGCTTTGCCTTACAGAAAAAATTGGTCAAAGAATAACAAATGGTTAGAATAATGAAAAATAGGTAAGGAGCAATAAATATAAGCTTGTCCTCTATACATGTGGAAGCATCTGAGAAATAAATGAAAGTGTAACAGCTTACATCACGAAATACAATAATTTAATAAATATTTGTTACCTTCCACCCACGGTGAGTTGTTGCCTTGATAACTTCTAAATCACTAAGTGATAATATAGGACGTTTCAAGAAGAGCCTGTGGCACTGCTTCTCACTGGGTTGGAGCAAATTTCCCTCAGGACCAATGGGGCACATCAGTGACATAACTATTTTCTCTCTGAATGGATCAATTGGTGGGTTCGTCACCTGGAACAAAACCATTTAAAATATGGTAATGAAAAGTCCTTGGTGAAATATGACTACTTTAAGGACTAAAATTACAACCTCACCAAATAATTGTTGACAGACACAAACAAGACTGGGAATGTGTGTTCACGCAGATATTTGGTATACGATTTTAGTGAGATTGTAGGTAAATACTACAGCAACAAGTACAAAATATACTTAGTTTAAAGAAAGTTTTTATACACAAACAGTACCTGAGCAAAAAGTTGTTTAAAGTAATCGTACAGCAATGGCTGGAACTGTGAAAGGCAAGCAAGTGGTGCATCATTTCCCATAGAACCAAGTGCCTCCTTCCTGGACAAACAAAATAAGAACAACATTAGCACGTTGGAAAGGGAAGACGGGAGAAATGGAAAGCTACCAACAAACTCCGTGTAGTATCAGTTGATATTAGTCTTTACAAGTTAGTTTGCTTACACAAAAAGGCCCAACTGCTTCTATTTGGCATTTTCTTGAACTTATCTTTAATTACCTTTTGTTTTTACAATGTTGAAACACTGGGGAGAAATTTCTCACATTGAATGGTGAACACACAGACTGACACCATCAGCAAATTTAAATGTTGGCGTTTGATTTATTGAAGTAATTATTAAAACTTTATGACCGCGTTTTAATGTTTGCAGTTACTTTGAATTCTAAAAGGCACATGCAAAGTACATCATTTTCTATTAATAATATCATTATGGATGCCACCTTTTTCAATGTAATGGTCTAAAGTGTCATGGTCATATGAAATCCAGCAATCCATGAGTTAGGAAATAAAAATAGAAAATGTAGACAAGAAATACAGTATTTTATTTAATTAATAATGTTGAGTTAATACTGAAAATTAAAAATATGAAACAAATGAAGTTAGAAGAACTCAGAAAATCATGTTATGTATCAACAAAAATAACTAGCAAAAAATTATTCCAATTTGATGGCATTTGCAATGCATCGCTTATGAAACTTCACGTGTGATCAATGTTAACTGATGTGGCAGTGTCTTCATGTCTATTTTTTATGCTGAATGGTTCAGTAAAGCTGAGTAAACGTATTTTTAAACCCATTTTTTTGGACTGCTTATGTAGAGTGTAAGCCAAACTCAGCATTCACCTATGGTGGACGTGTGAAAAAGAACTGAGCCAAGACAGTCCACGTCTTCAAAGTTTGACACATTACTGTGCAGGCATGCCCCCGGACAGCAGAATTTGTAAATCTGCTTGTTGTGTTGTGAAGCACCTCATGGAGATGAAGACTGTGTCAACTTCTGGTGAAGGCATATTTCTGACCTTTAAATGTTATACTACTTCCCCCTCCCATCTACTGCAGAAAAGGTGTCTTCTCTTTCCAAGTTATTTGTTTGGGTCCATAGATGAAGACAATGGGTCATTTCACATCAAGTGGCCTAAATTTAAACAAGGTCTCTTCGTGAATGTCTCTAATTTTGATGAAGTTTTCACAGGATATACATATAGGTCTTACATGAAACTGTATCAAATTACAAATCACTAACTAAGCCACATGGTGAGGCAACTAACCATGTTTTTGTAGAAGCTAGTTCTTCCATATCGCAACCGATATGAATAAATCACCAATTTTGCTTTAATGCAGCTCATGATCAAAGGTGACATCCAGGCTAAAGCTTTGTGATTCTGCTCAACTCTAAGTACAGAAGCCTAGCTGTTGAACATGTGCCCTGTGTGCTGCAGATTTATCGTAATTGCTGTAAAATTAGCTCATAAATATTGTCATGAAAAATGTGGTTCATATTTTGGCAACTTGTACCATACGATAGAATGACTTTCTGATGCAGATTTTTTCCCCTCATTTTCAGCTATCCAGCATGTCATAAGGCTGTACAAAGGGTGTCCTGATTACTCAAATAATTACAAAGCTATCCATGATTAAAACGAAAAAGTTTTTCTCCAGCTGGTAAACTTTAACACAGCCAGGAAGTCAATAGCATGAATTCGTTCTGCAGCTGCAGAACATGACAATATTACAACACAGACAGTGTCCTTGTCCATCCATTACTGCCCATAGTAAGTGATATTTTTAACCTTTCTTTGACCTCCAACATCTTTCCAATGGCATGGAAAAGGACTCAAAGCCTCTACTCAAAAAGTAATTTCCCAAAGAACCTTGTGATTACAGGCTTATTTGCATTCTTCCAGCATTATCTAAGGCTTTATACTACATAGTTCACAATCAGCTTTAGAATACATAGTTCACAATCATCTTACCAATTACTTAACATCTAATCATCTTCTGGATGAATATCAATCCAGTTTCCAGAAATATTGCCGTATGACAACTGTTTTTATGAAAGTGGCTGATGAATGGAAATAAGTTATGGACAAGCTATCACATGTTTTCAGGACTTCAGTTAAACTCAAAAGTTAAACCTTTTCTTCAAGTGCTGCACAGTGGTTCCACTCATATCTTATATACCACCAACAATGTGTAATGATTAGAACAAAGAGGTCACAATGGAATAATGCTGTATCATGGGTCCCATATGGATCAGTACAGGGTCCATTACTTTTCTCGTTATATGTTAATGATGTGTCGACTATTATCTCTCATTGAAAAATCATTTACATGTTGACAGATTTAAGTTATACCCAAGTGCAAGTTCAACAAATCTGTGCACAGCCATCCAGAACATAAAGGCAGGCTGACTTGCTGTATAAGAATGGATGCACAACATGGGTTTCAAACGTAACCCGCATAAAATGCAATCTACCTTATCTTAGTCACTGACAGGAGATTTATTACTCCTCAGTTTACAGAATCCCTTCCACCTTTAATCCTAAACATTACAGAGATCACTTTTCCCTTCTGAAAAGAATTTGAGGATGATTCTGAACCATCACCTAGACTGTATTGAACACACAATTGCAGTCCGTAAGAATGTGTCAGCATCACTCCATTCACTACAGAAATATAAAAAAGTATTTTTTCTTGAGCTTAAAAAGAAAACTCTTAGAGTTGTTAGTACCGCTCATCCCTGACTATAGTGGTCCTATTCTCCGAAGTTCTTTAGTACAGGACCCCCTATCAGTTGTAACTGGCAATGAATGCTTGGGCGCAATAGATTTATGATGTCTACTATTTCGACCATATGACTCCCACCTATGAACAATTATCATGGCTATGTGCCAGGAAGCAGAAAGATTATCATACCCTGTGTTTGCTGTATCTTCTTCTCAATCATTCCAGTCCTTACTATTTAACTTCAACCCTTAAGCCTACCATTTGAACACCCTAGCAGAAATATTCATTCTCAACAATGTAAAATACTCCGTGTCACTACACAACATTGCCATGTCCTCTAAATCATTTTCTGTACCAGGAATCTGACTTTGGAACAATTTTCCCCAAAATATTAGAGAACTTAAAACCTTATGAAAATTGAGAGTGGAGGGAGGGGAAAGGAAAGGAGATGGGAGGGAAAGAACTACTGATACCAATGCATCAGGAATTTATATGGGATCAGCGGTGGTTAGTGAAAATGTGTGGCAAACTGGGACTCAAACCCAGGATCTTCTGTTTAGTAGGCAGTCGCATTGTAAACAGAGTTCCCTACTGAAATTTTGTTCTTTCCTAATAGCCACTGTCAATTTAATTCCAATCCTCTCCTCTTCCATTGCCTCTTCCATTTTTTCTAATACTAAATGAGGCTTCAAAAGTTCGGAACTACTCAATGTCACTCTTAAGGGCCTCAGCAAAGGTTCAAAATCATGAAATGTTCAATTTTTACCTTTTTGTATTTTAAAAATCTATGGACTTCCCCTTCAATTGATATATAATTTATTCAGTTCAGTTCAGTTCAGAAAACTACGATTATTTTTAAAATATTTTTGAAATACGTTCTTCATGGGCATGGCCCACTGTGGCACTTTTCAACTGGTGTCAAATGTTTTACTCACGAATTTACATGCTCTTCATGTATATTTTAGTGATGTGAGAGAAAACAAGTGTTACAAATTAAGTGTTGTAACCTGTGATAGCTCGGTATAAATTGTTTACTCAATTGTTGTGTGTTTCATGTTTATTTACTCTTTGTAATCCTGAAAATATTCACAGTGAATTCTATTCATTGAAGCCTCCGTTTTATTGAAGGATAATCATGGGTAAATGTAAAGCGACTAGAAATCCTCTGAAGCCTTTTAAGAAAAGGAGAAATGTTGGAAAGCCAAAGGTAGATGTTATTACAGTGAACAGTAAAGACAATAACCAACTGTGTGAAATTAACCTTGCTTGTACACCTGCCCATTGTAATGAGAAATACAGTACTTCGCAGAGGAAGCTTGGTTCAGTTAGTGAAAAATACAAGTGTTTTATGGGAGAAAGTTGTGCAAATAAAATATCTGATGTGTCAGTTCTCAACTATATCTTTGCAAACTGTGTGAGATGTATTCAGTGTAGTGAAGTTGGTCACGAATACTCTATGAAAAATCACGTAGGACCTGCCAGTGAAACTGAACTGTAGTGTAGTAAGTGTTCATACATGTCCACCTTTTGGAAGAGTGTTGCAGTGACTCCAGATGAAGAAAATGGCAGTAAAATCTATGAACACAACCTTAGGTTTGTTTATGTCTTGCATAAGATTGGTAAGCATGCTACTGCAGGTGCAGTTATTTGTGGCATGATGAACCTTCCATATCACCCAACCAAGTTTATGGACTATAATAGATTTATAGGGTCAAAAATAGAAGACGTCCGTTTAGAATCTATGAAGAAAGCTGTGGAAGAGGCAGTAACAGAAAATGGTGGTAAAAGAGACTTCACTGCAGCATTCCATAATACCCAACATAAATGGGGACATACATCTCTTCGTCATGTACTATCTGCCACCAGTATGTATACAGGGACGTTCTATATGTAGCAGTAATATCTAAATACTGTAGGTGTCCACAAGAAAATAAAGGTACACATGAAAATAATTGCACAGCTAACTATAGTGGCAGTGTTGGAGGAATGGAAGTGGCTTGTGTTGCTAGTACATTTCAACATTCTGTTGCATGTGATAAAGTGCAATACGTGAATTACCACGGTGGTGGTGATTTTGGAAGTTTCAAACATATTCACGGTGATTCTGGAAGTTTCAAACATATTCAAGAACTGAAGCCATGTGGTGGTGATGATGTAGTGGAAACATTGTAGTGTATTGAACACACACAGAAACAAATGGGATCAAGACTTCAGTGACAAAGCTTCATGAAAAAAAAAAACACTCAGTGATGGTAAACGGTTGGATGGGAAGAGAAAGTTAACTGACAGAGTAAATGAGAAAATACAGAACTATTATGGAATGGCTATTAGGCAAAACACACACAGTGTTGATGACATGAAGGAGGCTGTTGGGGCTCTTTTTTTCATACTTTTCCATCCAATCAAAGTCCCCATCACTACTTGTGTCCCAAAGGAGAAAACAGTTCATATAAGCACACAAGGGTGCTAACTGGTGACGTGTACACTCATAACCATAGTCTATAATAGAGGGAAACATTCCATGTGGGAAAAATATGTCTGCTTGTGTCTGTGTATGTGCGGATGGATGTGTGTGTGTATGCGAGTGTATACCTGTCCTTTTTCCCCCTAAGGTAAGTCTTTCCGGTCCTGGGATTGGAATGACTCCTTACCCTCTCCCTTAAAACCCACATCCTTTTGTCTTTCCCTCTCCTTCCCTCTTTCCTGATGAAGCAGCCGTTGGTTGCGAAAGCTAGAATTTTGTGTGTATGTTTGTGTTTTTTGTGTGTATCAACCTGCCAGCGCTTTTGTTTGGTAATATACATAAACATAGTCTGTCTGATGTGGTAAAGGATGTATAAAACCTATTTCCAGAGACTTAGCAACACCTGAACTGTTGATGTGTGTTCATGGAAAAACTCAAAACCCCAATGAAAGTATAAATAGTGCTACATGATCAAGAATCCCCAAGACTGTGCTTATTGAAATAGAAACACTACATTTTGGTGTGTATGATGATGTTGCTACTTTCAGTGATCGCAATGTTGTAAAGTGCAAAGTATTTTGAAATATAGGAATGAAGATAGGTTTCAACATGTACGAATGATGCTTGCTTTAGACAAGGAACATCTTCGGGCTGCTGACAGGGCTGCAAACAGCCTAGAAATACAAGTCAGAGTAAACAGGTGGAGAACAAACAGAAAGCTGGAGGAGTAGCTTGCAGAAAATAAAGATATTCCATCCTGTGGACTTGGAATGCACTAAAAAGGTAATTCAAACTAGAGTGTAGTTTCAGATTTCTGAGACTGCAGACGTGTGTCCAAGTTGTGTGTGTGTGTGTGTGTGTGTGTGTGTGTGTGTGTGTGTGTGTGTGTGTCTACTGCTGAGCTGACAAAGGCCTCAATGGCCGAAAGTTATGATTGTGTGAATCTTTTTATTGTGCCTATCGTGACTCAGCATCTCTGCTATATGGTGAGAAGCAACTTTCCTTCTCTGGTTTTGTTACATTCCATCCTGGATTTTCCATTGTTTAATTCAAACTTTGTCACTTGATTCCCAAAAGTTTTAATTTTTCATACAAATTACATGGTCTCAAAGGATCTACCAAATTTATTTGCTTCAGATTTTCAGGAAATGTTACACACTCTCTTCTGCATAGCTTAACACAGCCTTTTTCCAAAAACCTGTATATTGTTGAATTTATAAATAAAAAATGGCACCGAAAGTAGTGAATTTTCATTACAATAGGAAAAAATTAATCTCTGAATTTAAATTTTTAAAATTCCATTGTTAATTTGTAGCCAAAACTCCAATAAATAACCTGTAAAAATTTCAAATTCCTAGCTAAAATACTTGCCGACAAAACATGTAATTAATAAGCGTATTTTTAAATCGCGCGCGCGCACGTGCGCACGCGCGCACGCACACACGTACGAATGATGTGATGCTTGCTTTAGACATATAGATCCATTACTTTACTACTATTAATAACATTACTATACTACTATTATATTTCAAATTATTATTTTTATGAACAACACTAATTATTATTATGATTATTATTGTTATTGTTGTTGTTGTTGTTGCTGTTGTTGTTGTGGCTTATGTAATTTTTTGTTTGTATTGTTCCTGGTCAGATGTAGGAGAGGGAGGGCCTTCACCATTGAAACAAGTCCATTTTATTTGATTGGTAGAAGTTCCATTTTTCAGACAAACCACCACATAGATAATGAAGAAGTTTAAAAACATGTTTTGTTTCCTGTATCGAATGTGGACATGAATATGCACATTTGAAAATGATGTAAAAAGTGTTGTGTCTGTGCTTTTCCCAAAATAAAAATGCATTTGCCTAGCCTTTGAGTTTTAGAAATGTTTGTCTGTTCATTTAGATTGTTTCTGTGCTGTTTTGGAATTCAGCACGACTCTTCCACTATCCACAAAAATCCAATTTTTTTCAGGGGAAAATATTCATTATTTTTACATTTAACAGTTGAAAACAAAATCAAGCAGAAGTTAAATGAAACCACAGCTTAGTGGATGTTAAAATCAACATTTTAATGTAGTGTAAATAAATAAGTACGTACCTGATTAGCCATTCATTCTGTAATTTATCAGAATACTAGGGCTCAGGGATGTAAATTCCAGTTAACACTAACACTTACATTAAACATTTTTTTAAGTTTTTTCTATTATGTAGGCAGTTGACAGTATTCTCTGGTCTCAGTAAAGTTACATACATAGCTACTATTATAAAAGCAGTAGCTGAGTAGTGTAAGAGGAACCATCCTGACTTTCCTCTTAGCAATTAAGAAGGAATTTCGATACTTATCAGAGTTGAGTAAAATAGCAAGAGCCATAACTTGTAGATTGAGAATCTCAGAGAAGTAGTCTACAGAGGCTGTTTCTGCGTGTCATTTTTTTTTTTTTTTTTTTTTTTTTTAAAAAGAATACTCCACATGGTTCCAATAAAACAAAATCAATCAAGCAACAGATCTCAGACTAACAGACATAAACTGGAACAGTTCCTTGTAGAAAACTGTTTTCATTCGGTACAGGAGTTGCTCACAACAGTTATGAAGCTTTCAGTGTAACACAATTCATAATTATACAGTCGAGTCCTACAACCCTACAATAAGCAGTGCAGAATTACATGTGCATCTAGCCTAGGTTATACAGAATTACCACTTTTATTTTATGAAGTCAGTATAACAAATTATTCAATACTTTACAGCTTCTGCCTGGGTAGTCACACAAAAAACTGAATGATAAATAAAGGGAATAAATAAATAAACAACAGTGAAAGTTGTGACTTACTTAGTCTTAATCATTGGCACTAGCAGCATATTAACTGTTTCGATAGTGTATCCAAAAACACCAAGACGTGTGTCTCCTCCCCACATGTGTGCCAACATGTCTTCTGAAATGCCGCTGACACTCGCAACCATCTCACTATCGCCAACACCATTTGTGATTGATAATGGACCATGGTGTGCTGCTCGTAGATCTTCCATATGTATCTGTTAACATTGAACATTATGTGAGAGATACTAACAAATAAAATGTGACAGTAGAGTAGCTACCAAAAGAGAGAAAATTCAATCTCTCTCTCTCTCTCTCTCTCTCTCTCTCTCTGTCCCCCCCCCCCCCCTTCTACACACACACACACACACACACACACACACACACACACACACACACACAGATACGCCAAAACATTATGACCACTGTCCACAGCAAGAGTGAGAGTAGACTGATGGCTTTACGATTACTTAGTAGTAGATGAATAGGGAATCTTCACAGTAATAATATGGTGCACTAATAGGGAAGTCCACTGACATAAACGACTTTGACTAAGAGAGGGTTGCTGTGGCCCAGCACCTGTGAACAAGCACCTTGTACATGGCTGTTTGTGTACTGCCATCATGTGCATCTATGGAAACTGGTTGAAGGACAAAAAAGTACGAGTAGGTAACAAGCTACCTCATCACAGAACTTGGAGATCTAAAGATTTTCACTCTGTAAAGCACGGTAAGTGGCTACGAGTGCTGGATCTGATGACAAAGTGCAATGTTTGTCCATGCACAACTGTTTCAGAGCACAACATTAGGCACACACTGTTGAACATGAGACTCCATATGAGGTGAACCCTACAGATTCCTATGCTGACACAATCACATTATCAATTACAATTGCACTGGTCACAGGATCATCAAGGTTGGACTGTGGATCAATGGATACACGTCACCTAGTCCAATGAATTATGCTTCTTGTTACACCAGGTCAGGTGTTGTGTATGGATACACATAGGTGAATGCCGTCGATGCAGACTGGTTGGGCAGTATTATACTGTGGGGGAGATTGACCTGGGCTTCTGTAGGATCTGTGGTAGTAATTGAAAGCATTATCACAGCTGTGGACTGTGTGAACAATCTTGCACAACACCTGCATCCCCACTGGCTTTATGTCTTCTAGCATCTGCTAACACATTAATTGTCCATGTTACAAGTCCAGAATAATGCTACATTGGTCTGAGGAGCAGGACAGTGAAATCAAGTTAATGTCTTGACCACCAAATGTGCCTTATCTGAACCCAATGGAACACACCCAGGATTCTATTGGGCAGCAGCTCTGTGTCCACAAACCAATGGCCCATAATTTATGGAAACTGACTCTTGAGAAGACACTTGGTATCACACATCTCTGGGAAACTATCAAGAACTTCTTGAACTCATGATACATGTGATCATGACCACACTGCACCCCAAAGTTTGACCAACATGCTGTTTAGCATGTGGTCATAGTAATTAGCCTCAACTGTATGTGTACGCAGTTTTTTGAAATCATTAAATTGATTGTCAGTTTCACACTACTTTGTATCTACATGGTCAAGTCAGTGTGCAACAACTCACAGATGGCAGGTCACACCACTAGCAGTGGAGGGCATATAAAGCATGTCAGGGGGACACAGAAAACAGTGCAGTCTTTGTCGTAATGAGGAAATGGAGTGATTTATCTGATGTCCAGAAGGGCACGACCATTTGCTGTTGAGACAAGGCTGGAAGCATTTCCAAAATGGCTAAGTTTGTGCCACCATGATTAACGTATACTGTGCCTGGAAAAAGTGAGCTATCCAAAACCAGTGCAGAGGCAACTGCAGTGTAACATGGGCCATAAATGACAAGGTGAACAACTGCTGCGGAGATGTCTACAGGCATGCAGACATGCAACTGTTAAGCAACTGACTGTCCATGTGAACCAAGATGCTACAGAAAATGTCTCCTCAACAGCCACTCACTGAATCTTCCTATGCATGGGCCTCTGCAGCAGGTGCCTGGTTCATGCATCCATGATGACTGCTGTTCATCGGTGATGAAATCTGGAATTTACACGCCAGTATCACAACTGGATATCCACTCAGTGGTGACAGGTGGCCATTCCAGGTAAATAATGTCTTACACTTCATCGGTCAGATGGTGTGTACAGCGTTAAACATCAAAGCAAACACAAAAGCCAAAGGAGGGATCATTATGGTCTGGGAAATGTTACCACGGCAGTCCCTGTGTGATGTCGTCATTCTGGACAAATAAGCATCTATCACTGGGGACCATGTCCACCCCTACAAACAGTTTGTTTTTCCCCAGCAAAGTGGCATCTACCAGCAAAACAATGCAATATGGCACACAGCTCTCAGTGTACGTGCGTGGTTCAGAAAACACCAGGGTGAGATTCCGTTACTCCACTGATCACAAGACTCTCCAGATTTAATACCAGTCGAGAACCTATAGGACCACCTTGATGGGGCTGTTTGTGCCATGGATCCTCAACCAAGAAACAAACTAGCACAGCTGGTCACAGCACTGGAGTTTGTGTGGCTCTACATTCCTGTATGTACCTTCTAGAACCTCACTGTCACTCTTCCTGCATGTCTTTGAGTAGTCCGCACTGTAAAAGGTGGTTATTCTGACAGATGTTCACATTAAAGTGTACTGGACACCACATACTGTCTTCAACAGACTTACAAGTGCTCCTGTCTCTTATTTACATTATGCATTCTCCCTCTGTTTCTGCCAGTACATGTTTTTCCTACCTCATCTCAGCCCGCAGAGTAACATATCCCCCACTAACCATTTTTGGTTTACTTTCTTTCTGCCATTCATAAGTTTGCATTTGCATTTAGATTTTTTTAACTTTGTGGCTATCCATGAAATTTCAATCTTGACTTCTTGTCCACTGTAATGAATGTACCCTTCCCTTTGGCTTATATCTTACCTGAGCAAATTTTCGGAGTTGCTGTCACGTACTTCCGATATTTTTACACCCTCCACTTTATTTTTCGTATTTCCAGTCATTCCCTTTTCTCTTCATAAGCTATTTTAACATTGTTATTTCATTGTAGTTGCTGAATTCATTGTCCACAATGTAATTATGGCATCAAGGTAAAATTCTGATACAATTAAGCAAAACACTACTATCTATCTACATCTACAGCTATAATCTGCAAACCACCATGGGGTGCATGGCAGAGGGTACATCCCATTGCACCAGTCATTAGGGTTTCTTCCTGTTCCATTACCATACAGGCCCTTGGAAGAACGGTTGTTTGAATGCCTCTGTGCATGCACTAATTATTCTAATCTTATCTTCACAATTCATATGTGAGCAATTAAAAGGGGGTGGTACTATATCCCTAGAGTAATCTTTTAAGGCCGGTTCTTGCAACTTTGTTGATAGATATTCTCAAGATAGTTTACGTCTGTCTTCAAGAGTCTGCCAGCTCAATTCCTTCAGTATCTCTCTAACTCTCCCCCATGGCTTAAACATACCTGTGACCATTCGTGCTGCCCTTCTCTGTACTCATTCAATATTCCCTGTTAGTCTTATCTGGTATGGGTTCCACACACTTGAGCAATATTCGAGGATGTGTCACACGAGTAATTTTTAAGCAATTTCTTTTGTAGACTGACTGCACTTCCCAAGTATTCTACCAATAGACTTAAGTCTACTATGTGCTTTACTCACGACTGAACCTATGTGATCATTCCATTCATATCCCCATAAAGTGTTACAACCAGGTATTTGTATGAGTTGGCCGATTCAAACAGTGACTCACTGATATTATAGTCACTGGATACTATGTTTTTTTCATTTTGTGAATTGCAAAATTTTGCATTTCTGAACATTTAAAGCAAGTTGCTAATTTTTGTATCACTTTGAAATCTTATCATGACCTGACTGAATATTTATGCAGCTTCTTTCAGACAGTAATTTATTTTAGATAATGGTATCATCTGAAAAAATGTCTGAGGTCTCTATTAATATTGCCCACAACATGAACACTTGCTTGAGGCACACCCAAAGTTACTTCTACATCTGACAGTGACACTATCTAAGGTAATTTATGCTCCCTACCAAAAAGTCCTCAATCCAGTCACGAATTTCACTTGCTACACCAATATGATCATACTTTTGACAATAAGCGTCGGTGCAGTACTGAGTCAAAAACTTTCTGGAAATGAAGAAATACTGCATCTACCTGGTTGCCTTGGTCCAAGGCCTCCAGTATGGCATGTGAGAAATGTGCAATTTGGATTTCACATGATCAGTCTTTTTGAAACCCATGCTGGTTGGCACTTAGAAGGTCATTCTGTTCACAACACCTCATTTCTCTTGAGCTCTCATTGTAAAACAAATCTATGTCAAGGATATTAGACGCTAGTTTTGTGGATCACTTCTACTTCCCTTTTTGTACACAATGCCATTTTCCAAGAACTGGGGATGGCTTTATGATCAAGAGACCTACAATAGATATAGTTAGAAGAGGGGCTAATTCAGCCGCATATTCAGTGCAGAATCTGGTAGGAATTCTACTGGGGCCTGCAGCTTTGTTCAATTTTAATGATTTCAGCCATTTCTCAACACTACTGACACTAATACTTACTTCAATCATCTTTTCAGTGATAGGAGGATTAAATTGGGACAACTCTCCTGGGTTTTCCTTTGGAAAGAAACATTTGAAAATGGAGTTAAGCATTTCAGCTTTTGCTTTTTCTACCCTCAATTTCAGTTCGTGTCTCATTCACTAGGGACCCAAAACTTATACTTTGGTACCACTAACAGCCTTTACATACCACTGAAATTTCTTCAGATTTTGTGAAATTTAATTTCATAATATTCTGCTACAATAGTCATTGCGGGCATCACACATTGCTCTCTTGACATGAAAACTTGTTTCATTTAGCATCACTCTACCTACAGCCCTATGCTCTGTGTTACACCTATTATGCAGTAACCTCAATTTTTTGGCAGTTTCCTTACAATGTCTGTATACGACAGAGGTTCACTCCCATTGCACACTGTTCTACTGGGAGATATCAATCCAGTGCATGATCAACTACTCTTATAAACTTGAGCCCGAATTCCTCTACATGTTTCTGATCTGTGCTGAAAGTTCCAAGATACCCATTGGGATATGACACTATTGTTTTTTTATCTAGTTTACTCTTTCTGCTTGTTTTAGTTGTCCTTTGTATTTTGGTAACCACAGTTGCCACAACCACGTTATGGTCATTGGTACCAGTTTCAATGTGGACATCCTCAAAGAGGTAACATCTATTTGTTGCCATTAGACCCAACATTTTTCCACCATAAGTGGGGTTCCTAATTTCATGTTCTAGGCAGTTTTCAGAGAAAGCATTTAGTAAAGTTTCATAGGATGCCTTATGCCTACCACTAACAAAACTGTAATTTTTCCAATTAATTGTTGGATGATTAAAGTCCCCATCGATGTTTCCAGTATAACTGGGGAACTTATGTACAAGTTAACTGAGGTTCTCTCTAAAGTTTTCAGTTACATCAGGAGATGAGTCTGGTGCGTGATAGAAGGATTCAGTTATTTTATGCCCAACACTGATATTGAGGCTTGGCCAAACAATCTCACACGCAGCTTCAATTTCTGTCTTGGTGGATTCGAGTTTCTTGTCTACAGCACCACCTCAATTTCCCATTCGCCTATCATTTCAATATATACTTAAATTTGTGCATGTGTGTGAACTTAACAATACTGATTGGTCAGGATAAAGTATAACATAGGATAAATAATAAGACAATATGACCATGTAAATAAATAAATACAGAAGAGTGTGGGAAGAAGACATGTCTAGCTATAGGAAAACGAGGAAAATAGTCCCGGTTTGCAATGGCATTAATTCAGCAACCAGGACAAATAAATACTGAAAAAAAAAAAAAAAAAAACACACACACACACGAGAGAGAGAAAGACGTAAGAATTGATAATTAAGGCAAATTCTACCAGTACAAAGCATGCATCTACTGTACAGCGCACTACATGCAAATTGAAACAGATGAGTGAAGAAACCAACTGCAATAACTGCATTTATGCAAAGGCATTCACTACACGTAATTTCTTTCTTTTTTTTTTTTTTAAGAAAGTGGTATTGAGAGTACAAATTAAATTCAGTATGTTTCCCATCGGAAAACAGCCTGCACTCTCACAGGGCAATAAGTCATATTCACACTTTTATCCCATAGTAGTCTTTCCTTCTTCATGTAAACAGATGTAAAATCTGGCAGTAGTTAAATGTTAACCTATTTATCTTAATCCGTGAGTGTCACAACAAACCACATTGGCAGATAGCCACCTTTCAACACAGGTGATTTCTAAAATCAATCCACTGCCGATTGCCATACTTATCCAGTAGTTCCATTCTAAAGTTCAGTATAATCTCACGAGTACACCAATCTTTAGACAGTTTACTACAACCACAAATCTTATACTTTATTGTTACATGAAGTGCTTTCTACTGAGACTTTTTTTAGGAACCAGTTACAGGTCTTGTTGATCATTTAACAAACATTTCTCAAACAGTTCAACAGAAATTTTGTTGCTTGACAAATTCAAAGGACATTTTTGCACAATCTTTTCAACCACATACAGTCTCTTACAAAAATTGACAACATCCAGCTTTCAGTACAGCATGTGAATACAAGTGACAGCTGGTAGCAGTTCACTGTATTCCAAAACTGTCAGATCCAGTTTCAACAGTTTGATCTATGTCATTAGATTGAATCTGAGAATTTTATAGATATTTGTATTAGGCAGAGCTCTGATGTATAATCATTCTATCTTGGCAAGGTCACACTTTTGCTGAACTGTCTGTGCTACATATATTATTCAACTTACAAATAACTAAGTACTTTTAAGTTCAAATTTAAATCCACAGATGATCATCCTGTGATATTTAGCACTTCTAAGATGATACAAGTATCTCATATACAAGTACTTACTAACGGGTACGTATCACCTGACATTTACAAATTCAGGATGAATAGAGTACACCTACTAAACTACTGGTTGTTGCAAAGTCGTCATCTTTCAGAAAAATGTAAAATTTGGCTGTAACAATGTCAGTCTACAGCTCACATACTATAGGAAAGTGATATGAAACTGAATATCAAGACCCCCATATCTATTCTCCAAACTCTAAGCATAATCTAACTTAGGGTAGAAAAAGTGAAGGAATAATACAGGGGGAAGTCATTATCTGAAATTAATAAGATGAAATGTAAAATTATGCAACATGACACACAACACAGTGAAATATCAATGTACCACCTTCAAGAGAATTAGAATGTTAAAACAATGGTTGCAAGAATGTGATGATAGTTATAAACTTTCATGCACTGCATAATTATTTGCTATTACCACCCCCCTTTCAAAGTAGTGCTGCTTGGTGATTCCTTTTAAAACTCCTCAGTATGACACTGCATAATACTGGGGAACATTTACCAATACGAAATAGTATCTGTTCTCTTCAAATAAATGCAATGTAACTGTACAGTGAAAGTAAGTTATAAATTAAATCTTTTACTCTATTTTACAGTATTCATTAAAATTAAGTACATGCCCTGATCTGCTAAAATATCTGCATGTAATACTGCTTCAAAGGGAATGTACCTAATGTTTAAAACAGATATAAATGTTCAGCTGCCTATATTCGATTCTCACAGCCACATGTTCTATATTCACAGTAACAAAGTAACTTTGGCAGCAAGCTTCATTGAAACTGGGGGAGGGGAGTTACACACCAAACTACATAATTCTCTACATTTCAACAATACTAACACTAGAATAAAAAATTATAAGATACAAACAGACTCGGATTTCAATACTGAACTACTACTACCAGTACCAGTATCACAAAGACAAACTTCCTACCACAATGCATCTACTTCAAGTCTTGTTCATTTTAACTCACCGCCTATTGAGCCAGAATCAGCAACATGTGTTGGAGGAAACAGAGAATTGAAACACTGCATTAAAAATTTGCATTTAAACAGTATTACAAAAACATTCAGTAAGACAAGCATAGCAGCAACTCCATTTATTGTCTTATGCTATTTTCAACTTTCACCCAAATGAATATCATCAACATGTCTAAGAATATCAAGAAAGAGTTCCACTTACGAGACTAAATGTAGAGAAATACAGGGTGAGCACGAAGTCTTGCCTTGATTATAAAAATTTATAACAGAGTAACTGTTTGACTTAATAAGTTACATTTTATGCTGTTACATAGGTTACTGTTACTCGTTGCTACTCACCATATAGCAGAGATGCTGAGTCGCGATAGGCACAATAAAAAGATTCACACAATAATAGCTTTCGGCCATGAAGGCCTTTGTCAGCAGTAGACACACGCACGCACGCACGCACAAACACACACCTCCAGTCTCAGAGAGCTGAAACTACACTGCGAGCAGCAGCACCAGTGCACGATGGGAGTGGCTACTGGATGTGGGTAAGGAGGAGGCTGGAGAGGGGAGGGGGAGGGATAGTATGGTGGGAGTGGTGGACAGTGAAGTGTTGCAGTTTAGACAGAGGGTAGGAGAGAAGGCGCGGAGGGGGGAAAGGGTAAGTAGCGGAAAGGAGAGAAATAACTGGTGTGACGAAGACTCTGTCCTTGATATAGCCCGAGAAAAAAAGTCAAGGGGCTTAATGACTGGAGTGCGGGGTGGCCAGGGTGTTGGACCGTTCCTTCCAATCCACCGATCCGGACATTACTCTCCTCTCCAGACATTACACCCCTTGACTTTTTTTTCTGGGGCTATATCAAGGACAGAGTCTTCGTCACACCAGTTCCTGACATCGATGAACTGAAGGCTAGGATACAAGCTGCTGTGAGTACTGTGACAGAACACATGTTACGAAACACCTGCTAGGAACTGGAATACTAACTAACGTAAGTTGTCTTAAAAAAAAAAAACTAGTAACACTAACCTATGTAACAGCATGAAATCTAAATTATTATGTCAAATGGTTATTCTGTAATGAATTGTTATAATCATGGCAAGACTTCATGCTCACCCTGTACAACTCACTGGACCAAAGGTTACAAGCTTAACCAATTTCACCAATATAAGGATGAGAAGAGAAGAGAACTATTCTCCTTGATGATGAATATATAGATTTTTTTCTGTCTCCTATTTCGTGGAAACAGCAGATAAACACACATTCATCCTTGCTCTGTCATTTTCACAGGAAGAATATGAATGTGTAAAAATTGAGTTACATGTTTGTACAGAAATGTGCTAACAAGGCAGAGACCAAGAAAATTTTGGTAAATTTAGTCATGAACAACTATGTCAAATGCGGTACCGACTTGTATAAGAGGTGTTTACAAATATTCAAGTATGTTACAGGAAGCTGAATCTGATTATTGACTTGCACCATCCTGTCTCACAGCAGCATCTTTTCACTTCCAATGCCAGCTTCTTACAAAACTTGTGACAAAAGTAAATCTCATTTAAAATACCCCATCAGTGTCAAGATGCTTAGAATCTGGGCTGAAGCTTAGGTAACACAATGATGGAAAAGGTAAATTCCATGTCCGTTTCAAAGGAACGCTTCCAACATTTTAAAAAAAAGTTCATTGTTTTTATCAATGATTCATCTCCTTAATACAGTTTCCACTGTAAGTACCTATTTATTGTGTTGTTTGGACATCATCTGAATGAAACAGGCCAAGCATTTGTACAGGCTGAACAAAAAACAGACTTGCAAAAACTGTATTACATACCAATGAATTTTATGCAACAAATTGCATTCAGTTATTAAAACTAATATAAATGTAATTATATTATCCACATTTGTATCTCCAGTGCTAGAAAAAATGTAAAATTTCACAACATCAAGCATTTCGCATACACTCATCCAAGATCACAGTGGAAATTTGATGCATTATTGTCACTAGACCTCTTTTTATACTATACATCAACTAATGGTGAAAAATCCTCTACAGTTCACAAATTAAAAACTATCTGCTCACATTATCATTCCAAAAACAGCAAAATCTAATGATGGATATGCCACATCTTACTATAAATTGTTGACCCCAACCTATTCAGTGAAATCCATTATATAAAGTACCTTGGCACTGTAGATGAGGTTTAACATGCCATTTATCCACACAATTTCAAGAAGAGTGTTGAATTTTCAACCATGCAAGTCATGTGATCAACAGATCAAATTCAGCTACTTGCCATCACATCTACGCCAGCAAATTTATGTCCTCAGCCCTTGTTAGTACTCTATCTTCAACACTAATAAAGGATATGTCCAACTCACATTTCAACCAACAATACTTGCTAGGCTGGTTAGAGGATCATATTCAAATCTTGATGGCCAATTAATAACTATTCATCAATGCCCTATGGGGATACTCCTTTAAGTTTGTGGGAGCTAAAGAAAATTGCATTGAGATAACTATTTAATCAGTATCAATTAACTGTGCAGCCAATTATTTCTCTGTCTTAGTGTATCACATGCATCACGTAGTAGGGCCTACTGACAGGTTTCACATCATAGAATGTTGTTATGATTATGATGCACAGAACAGACAAAAAAGTAAAGCAAATTATTTTACCTGTTCTTTGAGCCACAATGAGTGTGGCCGACTGAGTGCAATCTGTCTCTTGAGTTCAACATCCTGAATGATTGTCTTCTCCTTTGTGTCCACAAGCAGCATCCGGCCTGGCTTCAGTCGACTCTGCATAGTAAGAAAGATAAGAAAGATACTTCAGACCCATCTATCTTTATAATATTAAGGGGAGAGGGGGGGGGGGGGGGGGAGAGAGAGAGAGAGAGAGAGAGAGAGAGAGAGAGAGAGAGAGAGAGAGAGAGAGCATACAATATATAGTTATTTAAACTAATACTGACAAGAGATTGATTTTTCAAAATATCAGTCAAAGACAAGGAACATAGTAAGTGTTGAATTTCTTGGTCTACTTTGCACTACTGAAAATACCAAGTAACGTCAGAGTAAGGAAGCATGCTACTTTTTAAATACATACCTCTATTTTAGTATCACATTTTTATTTCACTCAAACAAGAGAAAAAGAAAATCATCAAAGACCTTATACAAGGAAATGTACACACACACACACACACACACACACACACACACACACACACACACACACACACACACACACACACACACACAAAGTAAGTATTCTTTATATTCCCTATACAGAACTGATTTCTGCTTTTTGATGGCACAATTTTCTGTGTTACTTACCTCACTTTTCCTACTTGGTTATTTAAATTTATTTCTGTTATCTCCTTTTCTCCAGGTTTTCCTGATATGTAAGATATGTAATACTGCCTTCCACCTAAGAACTAAGTAGACTGTTTCAAAAGATAACATAAAATATACTCTTCCAATTCAAAAGTGAAATTCTTTCATCAGTACCATCACTGCCATTAAGTAGAGCCCTGCTTCAGCTTTTCTGCTTCAAAAAACATGGCCACAAAGCATTTGCTTTCTGCAGTCTTACTGCTCTCAACTCATGGCAAGTGACAGACTTCTTTCTATTCTCTTCTATCAAATGACAATATATGTAACATTTCTCCTTCTGTATTATTTTGATGACACTCAACCTCTGCCTCCCGAGATGGATGGGGTCTACTCGTGTATTATCAAATGTTTCTTACCTTAAGGAGGACATCTGCAGGATCAACATCATATACTCCAACCTCAGATGCCATGACCATCATGTTATCCTTTAGTACATAGAAACGTGATGGACGAAGACCATTCCTAACAAACAATAGATGTAAACACGTTTGATAAGAGGGAAAAAACTGTTGAAGATTATTTCTAGTCAGTAAATTATTTTATTTCTTCTGTTACAAAGAAAAGTGTAAGTATGTGTTGACTTTCCAGCTTGATGTGTTAAGTGGTGTACATCTGAAGTTCACAGCAACACATTTATATGTCATATGTATGTCATTACACAAATCTTTTTGTTTTCATTTTTCCCATCACAGTGTGTAGTACAAATCGTATTAGAGCTACTGTAATTAAGAAGTGTATGTTGTTCAGAGTGTGTTTCAAGTTTTAATACATCAAATGTTTTCTGTTTTCTGATTGAAAGCTACGGTAAGAAGAAATTATTTTTAATATTTAGGGTGAACACTGTGCATTCCGCAAAGGAGAAAAACTTGAATCTGTTAAACAAAATGTGATAATAAGCAAACTATCAAGTGAATTCACTTCACCTTCGGACACAATCAGAAACTTTAGCTGTGGAGTCTTCAATATTAGATTTCTTTCAGTTTTCCACAACTGAACAAAACAAGTAAGAGTAATGTGTGCTACTGGCTGTAGTCCCCCAATAATTATTACCAGGCTTGCAGCTGATTTCATGGAAACGCTGTCCTCCACAATTTCTTACAAGAATAATGTAAACCACAATCTAAATTCTCCATAGATGCACCATCAGAAGAATAATGACGATGTTCGAAATTCCCTGGATGCATGACAGATATCTAGACTATTATAGGGGATTCTAAACACCTCGCACTGAAATATTTCACCACTGGAGAATAACAGTCAAGATGTTTCACCCACAGCAACACTGTTCTGTTGACCATAATTTTCCATGTCTTAGGTCACAGTTAAATGACTCCTCAGTCAGTGATGCAAATTATGTATGTGCACTATTCATTGGTCAGCTCTTCAATCTGGCCACCAAATTTAACCCAATCATCAATGAGAAAGCAATTTCATATATTCTGGTTCATTTTCATCTCATTTCATACTTGTTAACAATGATGAAATGTCTTTCAATACACTGACCAGTAACACATTTTCTGCTTTCATGGATGATCATTTTCTCCTCTTATAGGATGTCCTCTTTAGCTCTTTGCAGTCATTTTATCATAACAAACAAGTTCATCTTCAGCACTCAATATGGAGTAATGTCTACACTCTTGGTGTTCCAGCCAGCAATGTCATACAACTCTTTCTTTTCTTCCCTGTAATGTCTGTGGAACAGCCTGGTCATTTCTCCATGACCTCCTTATCTTTGTTTAACAGACAGCTGTTCTGAAAGTGTACCTCCTCTTTTAATAACACGAACAAATGTTGGTGTAACTGGAACTGTTAAGAATTATAGTGTCACTAAAAACATGCTTACCGGTCAAGTATAGCACCAACATATCTGCCATCAGTGAATGTAAGCAGAGCAGGACCATCCCAAGGCTCCATGGCACATGCAGACCAGTGGTAAAAGTCCCTCTTCTCTTGTGGCATTGTCATATCATTTTGCCACGCTTCAGGGACCATTGTCATAACGGCCTAAAATAGCCACAGAAAGTTTAATGGAATTATACAAACAAAAGCACTTGGAACTATAAGCTCATTTCTATTTTCCATATATGGCTACAAAAATGTTCTGATGAATTGTGTGAACTATATGACAACCAGAAAATTAACTTTATTAACCTCTGGTAGTGGTCTGTTCCCAGCCATTACAAGAAATTCTAGAACACAATCAACAGCACCAGAATCTGAAAGATTTGGCTCCACAACTGGGTACAATTTCTTGAGATCATCTCCAAAAATGTCACTCTTCATAACACCTTCACGGGCTTTCATCAGGTTAACATTTCCTCTGAGTGTGTTTATTTCACCATTGTGTGCAAGATACCTACAGAAAAAATTTAAAGTTATTTTTAAAATAAAGCTCATCTATTTTAACCTAACAGATATTCAGCACAAATTTTCACTATACTCTTGACTATTTTACGCTACAGTGACTGTCAGTTGTATCATGTTTTATTACATGCACAAAAAATCATTTTTTCTTCTTGAACACTAGTATTTACTTGTTTAACAAAACCTTCAGAGTATCAGTAAAATTAAGTATGCCTCTACTTTAAATAACTTTTTCTGTTTGCACCACATTGTAATCAGTTGTCACATAGTTGGAGAAGAATAGCTGTTACTGTACCTGAGAGGGTGTGCTCTCTCCCAGCTGGGGAAAGTGTTGGTAGAGAAACGAGTATGAACTAGAGCGAGGTATGTGTCATAACTCGGATGCTGCAAAGAACAGAAAGCTAATTGTTTTATGCTATCTCTCACTATACGCATGACTATATACACACACAGGTCAGATAATGAGCCCCTAAATTATTTAGCTCCTTTCACACTTGCGTGATCACCTTGAAACTTCCTCCCACTCACGTTTCGTGTGTAGCAATAAATGTGTGTTGAACAACATGAAATGTGACTTAGAATACCATTAGTTATTATCTTCAATTACAATTCCTGTAGCATTCTCCTTGAGACTGCAGCTGGATCATGAAGTCAACTTGACACACTATTGTTTCAGCAAGTTCTTGCAACAGCATTCTCACCTGAAGATGGCAGCCAGGTGACTTGTCAAGGTGATTTTGCAATCTGGCTGCAGACCCATGAGGAATGTTATCAGTTGTTATACCAGGTAAGCCTAGATAGTTACAATAATTTCCATAAAGTTAACCACAAAACGCACAGAGAAAAACATACCAGTTACTCTTTACAATTACACCAATTGCAAAATGCATGGCCATTGTCATTATACAACAAATTAACCCTTATGGCCATAGTTATAGCAGCATTGAAAGGCTGAACAAAATGCTGACCCAGTCCTTTTGTATCCGAGGTCACAAAATATGCAAGTGACACACGAATCTGTAACGTGCTGAAAAAATTTCTTCCCCTCTATCAGCTTGATAAAACCCACAAAATATAATGCCTCTTGAGTGCATAAACCGCAATAAAATTGAGTGTTCAAATTAAAATTTGCTATAAATCACACTCCACAACTTTCAAAGATTGCCTCATTTCCTATTTTTTGGCTCAAGAACTCAAATTACATTTCTGTAGCTGTTTTATCTTCACAGAGATCTTTGTAACATTAGGATTTTGACAGCAAGTAAAAAGATCAACAAAACATTGCCTATCTGGAAATTATTTCCGATTATTCTGGAACATTTTCTACAAACAACAACAGCAGCAATTAGTAAACGGGACAGTATGTGAGCTGTATCTAATAGAATGTCTTTTCTACTAAAATGTGTAGCTGCGGCATTTTCAATTTTACCTGGCAATATATTGAAAAAACAGTATTTCATGTAAAGAACCTTGCATCTACTTTCCTCACAACTGACCAGGGTTCATTTTATTAGAAATGATAGGCCCCTAAGTTGTATGTGGTCATTTTCATGAACTTCTTTCGTTAGATTCTTTCTCATGAATAAAGTTTTTGTACAATTTCAATGCTAAATTTATTGTGACATTTATTTACTCCCCTCAACCCCATGTACTACCACCTTCTTAGTTTTGTAATTCCCTGAGACACTAAAATCACCCCCTACTCTATCTACGTTCTTTTTATACTCCAGTCAATACTTCTTTTGATACTATATTCAACACAAAACTCGGTCTGCAGTAGTTTTAAATTGTTTCTATCTTTTAAACAGAAAATAAATGTGAAAACTCTTAGTATCTCTCTGTTCTGTTCGGTGTCTATACCTGTGGACATTGCACATAGCTCAAACATTAAGACCGATACATACCTGTAACTGCTATTTCAATTATTAAAGCATTTAAATGAAATTTTATACCTTCCTTCAGTTATTAGTCAACTACACGAACAACCAGTATTCCATCACGTATGTGCAGAGTGATCACAAAGCCCCATTACCCCCATTGTATTATGTAAAAGTTGTTGAATTATTGTGATTCTTCTGCTTCTCCCAGCGTGCTTCATGTCGAAACAGTTCACGGGTGAAATTGCCAGATGTCTGTGTCCAACGGGCACAATATTTCAGCAAAAGACCATGTTGCCACCATCAAGTGCACTAGTGAATTGACTGATGGGAGGTCAGCACTACATTTTTATCTCCTCCTCTCTCCTCCTGACTGGCCACTCAATTGGCCATCCGTGCCCAGGATCCCCAACCTCACTGCTCCCACTGACGCAGTGTTCTATTCAAGGTTCATGTCCAGGAGCGAACATTTGAGGCACCTCTGTTGTTCCTCCACTACCACTCTCTCTGACAACAAAAGTCTCAAGAATTTAAATATCTGAGCGCGGTTTTCCAGAAGAATGGCTACAAGGAGTGGCAAATTCGAAGAACCATACATCCTACACGCTCTGTACAAACAGTGGAACTAGAAGAGGATTCTCAGAGAGATGCGGCCATTGCTTTAATTCCTTGATCTGGCAAGTTATCTGGCAAGATAGGATGAATTCTTCAGGAACACCAAGTGAAGATGGTCTTCTGCTCACTTGCCAAAACGCAGGCACTATTTGGTAGTGTGAAAGACGAACTTTGACTATGTAAATTGAGGGTCTATCACATGCCCTGCCAATGTGGTAATATTTACACACGTAAGATGGTGCATACTTTCGAAGATCATTGCTGATAACACCGACACCATACCAGATCACAGCACCCTAACTAGTTGGCAGTCACAGAACATTGCCCAATGGAACTGCATGAAATAGACTACAACCACACCAATGTTCAGACACAGATTTCAAAACTCTGGGACAGTGTCATTAAGGAATCTTGTGAGATTTGAGTAAGGGAACCTCTCATGAATCATGACAGAGGGTACATTCTTAGCAAGGCACAGGACGCCACTATTAAAATAGTTAAGAAGAGGAATGAGGTACAAGACAACGAACTAGACTTTGTGGCAGGCGGAGGAACAGCAGAGGTGCCACAAGCGTGTACACCTGTGCGTGAACCTTGGACAGAACACAGTGTCGGCAGGAGCAGTGGGGCTGGGGACGCTGGCCACGGACGGCCGATGGAGTAGCCAATCAGAAGGAGAGGAGAAGGAGACAAGTGCGGCACCAATCTTCCCACAGTCAGTTCATCAGCGCACCTGATGATGTCTGTATGCAGGGCCTGAAGGTGGCGTAGTAAAACGTTGAAACTGGTTGCCAAATAAAATACGGATGAAAACTGACAGCTGAAAGGTATTCAATTTGACATTCTCTATTGAACAGCCGAGTCCCACAACCATTTCTAAAAAGATGGATCTACAGAGACTATATTATGGCAACGTGGGTGTTTGCTGAAACATTGTGAGGTGCCACCCATTACAAGACAGTTAGTAAACTCAAGGATGCTGCTCAACATGCACTACTGCTGTCACGCCAGCAATGTTGAGTAAAAGTACCCATCACAAAAGGAGGGGGGGGGGTCATACTCTGCTATGAAAATGACTGTGTACACACAGACACTCTCAAATAAATAATAGACAATAGTCACACGACCTCAAAGTTGTCTTCTGCCGTGATCTTACATTAATACAATGCAAGATCTATGATTATGTGGACACGTTATTGGGGGTAATGGGACTTTTTGATCACTCTTTACTTCAAATAATCAGTTGTCTCAACATGTGTGCTTTAACACTTTATGTAATTTCATTTTAACTGAAAGTTAAAAGCTTGAAATGAAAAGCTTGAAATGTCCAGCAATTAATTTTGGTACAGCAGAAAATTGTAAATGTAAAAAAAGTACCGTTGTCAAGCAATATTTTTTCTTATACGTACGTTTAGGTCCTTGAAGTATGTCCACAACTGATCAGCAGTCAGCTGACCTTTGTAGATGACAACACTGAGTGACAAGGAACAAATGTAGAATCTACTTCCTGGTTTCGGAATGGTGTGTGTGGCCCTCTTGCGTAGAACGAACACCTGGAACAGAATATTTATTAGTGTCTTTAACATTATGATAACAATTTATATCGCCTCAAACAAAAAACACAATTACTATTATAGAAGTATATTACCTCAGAGTTAATTCTGTGTTCCTTTCAAAAAATGCATATAGAATATAATGCAAAATTTATCATTTTTATTATAAACACGACTAATAAAGAATTATACAGCTATGCTTCACTACTTTTGATTCAAGTGCAGTCACAAACCTAACAGTGAAATACCTAGACATTTAAATTGTGTGCCACATTGGGTGTTGAACCTGGATCTTTGATTTGGGAAGAGATGGTCTTTCCAATTGAGTTATCCACACAACTCCTAACTTGCCTCAGGTTTCAGTTCGAGTGTACATGCCTCCTACTTTCCACGATTCATTCTCTTGAGGAAGGTCTCTAATTACATAGTGACCAATGTCACTTTTTCAAATTTACTTATAATAATTATAAAAAATTAAAAGGGAACTGCTGTGAAGGTCATATCATACCAACAGATGTCCTGAAGATGCTTGTGTAAGAAATCCTCATAATACGAATTACTGCCCTTTTTTACAATTTACTATACACAATAACGAATACGTCACTCCAAAAATGAAAGCCTCAAAAAATCATTTGTGCATGCAAGAAAAATATGTTTATTTATTGATTCACCGGTTCCTCTTTTTGGCAATTATTTCTTATATGCTGAAAAAAGATACTAATCAACAAGTGCATCAACTCTGGAAGAATACCAGTAAAATTGCAAACTGCTACTCTTCAAAAAAGAATGATAGGGAAAACGTGGAAAACTATTGTCCATTCAGTTTGCTGTCACATCTTTAGAAACTCCCGACACAAACTGCAACAAACTGCCTCACAAGAGAACAGGATTCCTGTCAATCAGTTGAGCGAGCTGGATTTGGGAAAGGTTTTTTGACTATGTATCACTTTCAGACTAATTACCTCCTCCTTGAGAAAATAACAGAGTATAACATCAAGATTCATCTGGCCTTTATAAATTATCAAAAAGCTTTCGACTCTGTGGAGGTCTGGACACTCATGAAGGCCCCTGAAAATGCTAGGAAAAATACATTGTGTGTGTGTGTGTGTGTGTGTGTGTGTGTGTGTGTGTATGTGCGCATGCGCAAGCAACAACGACAGTCACAGTGGATGAAGGCTTTATAACCAGTGAGATCCCAGTCGGCAAAGGAGTTCATGGAGGTGACAGAATTGCTCCGAAACTGTTCAACCTTGCATTGGAAGACATACTGAAATCAATAGACCGGAAAAACAGGGGAATAAAAGTCAGTAATTCATATCCGAACACTCTGCATTTTGCCGACGATGATGTTCTACTACAAACTTCTTTGAAGAATGAATTTACTGAGTATGTTTTATGCCATGATTGGTCTGTTTAGCCACTGGGAGTACAGCGGTAAGTTGAGCTGAAATACTCATTCCATGCCAGAAAAAGCTGTACATGCTCTGAACTGAGCTGCAACCAATAACAACAATGACTTTATACAAGATCTTCATTTATCATTTTTTTACTGAATAAATGTTTTGCTTGATTTAGAAACATGAACAGAAATTAATTCCACTGGACCACAGGAAACATAAGTGGTGTTTGACCACAAATGTTGGTGATTGGAGATGGAAATCGGGTATTTGGCTTGTCTCCCAGTTTCTCTGAACAGAAAACATGGGGCACAGCACATGAATGGCCGGGCACTTAACTGTAAGCTGATATAAAGCTTCTCTTTTTCCTTAGCAACACAGTTATTTATTATAATCTGAAATATGTTAGCCAAACTGATGCAGTTTCGTTCTCATTTTCCACATCCATACCAATGTTCACATTAATACACATGTTCTGCTGCATACTAATGTCTGCGTTGTCTGCATGTACTCCCATTAACATTGACCATTAGCATGCAGGACAGTCATGTTGCTAGTATCTCATAAAGAGAGAAAACTGACAATTCTCAAAGGGCTTGTAAGAAATACAGAAAAGGTAAAAGGCAGAATGTAAACACTGGTAATTCTAGTAAAATTTGGTGGAAGCAATTTAAGCCAACTCATCTGAAACAAGCTCGGCAAATTATATTCAAGAGAAGAGTACCACAGAAATATGAAGAAAGGTGGTGTCACAGTTAAATTCTGCTTAGTTTCCAAGTGAAAAAATGTCACCCTCTACCTTCCCATCAAATTTCTTACAATTTGCTCTCCATGATTCAATGACAACCATCTTGTAGTGGCTGCCACTGCAGTTGGATAAGCATCTCCTTGATGCTATCTCACTGGCTAAGCAAATCTGTGATGTAATTCCCCATGGAACTTTCCAATCACGTTGAATATTAATGACATTACACTGATGATGTTATCTATTATGAAGTACTGTCTGAAAGAAGCTGCATAAACATGCAATCAGATCTTGATACGATTTCAAAATGGTACAAAGATTGGCAACTTGCTTTAAATCTTCAGAAATGTAAAATTGTGCGCTTCATGAAACAAGAACAAAACTTAGTATCCTATAACTGTTATATCAGTGAGTCACAGTTGGAATCTCCAATCTCTTGCAAAAGAGTGGGTGTAACACTTTGCAGGGATATAAACTGAAATGATTACATATGCTCAATCATGCATAAAGCAGGTGGTAGGCTTCGATTTGTTGGTAGAAAAAGGAGACTGCTTAAAAATCACTTGTTCAACCCACTGCAGTATGCTATAGCGTATGGGACCAATATCAAATAAGACTAATATGGGATATGAACATATACAGAGAAGGGCAGTACAAATGGTCATAGGTTTGTTTCAACCACGGAAGTGTGTCGCAGAGATGTTGAAGAAACTTAACTGGCAGACTCGCGAGGATTGACGTAAAGTATCCTGAGAAAGCCTACTTACGAAGTTCCCAGAACTGGCTTTAAATGACAACTCTGGAAGTATACTACAACCCCTCTATGTACAGCTCACAAAGGGATCATGGGTAGAAAATTAGATTAAATGCCTCTGTGCATGCTGTAATCAATCAATCATTCATCCACACTACATATTCGAACAGAACAGTAAGAAATCCTAATAACTGGTACAACAGGACGTGCCCTCTGCAATGCACTTCACAGTAGTTCAAATCTGTAGGTTAACTTAATTCTACCTTGCAGTGATTCCAAACTGAAGATTATTAGTTCATTCTAGTCAAATGACGCGTTTCCAAGCTACTTTTTTCCACTGGTGAATTGTATTTCCTGGCACCTGGCTTTCCTACAGATAGTTTACATGATCATTCCATTCAAAATTGTCCTCTAAGCATACCGTAACCCTCACATATTTATGGCTGTGCCAGATTTCAATCATACTTCAGAGATAGTGCAAAAAGCAATAACATTATTTTGTCCAACATAGGATGTCCATAAGTGTCATAATCAATTTTGTTAAATTAAAGCTCCAGTTGCACATGTAATTGGGGCTGCCATATCATAAAAACTGATAATGGGTCCTCCAATCTCTCTGTCTCTCTGCAGGGGGGAGGGACGGGGGGGGGGGGGGGGGGGGGGGGCGAGCACACACATTTTCAGTAATCTCTATTTTCATAGGAAATGAATTTACTATGATGTTCCCCAAGTGACACAAACATGCATGACCGAGCGAGGTGGCGCAGTGGTTAGCACACTGGACTCGCATTCGGGAGGACGACGGTTCAATCCCGTCTCCAGCCATCCTGATTTAGGTTTTCCGTGATTTCCCTAAATCGTTTCAGGCAAATGCCGGGATGGTTCCTTTGAAAGGGCACGGCCGATTTCCTTCCCAATCCTTCCCTAACCCGAGCTTGCGCTCCGTCTCTAATGACCTCGTTGTCGACGGGACGTTAAACACTAACCACCACCACCAAACATGCATGGTATGATTTCCCCTAAGATGTGTTGTACAGAACTTCTGGCTTTTTCCAGTGATCTTCCATTTTTCGGCCGTCACCTTAACGTTCTTACTGACAGTTACAGATGGACAACTCACACTCTCATACACAGCTCGGGCACAGCTGCACGATGATGCAACAGTTACATAAATGCAACACACTGAGATATTAAGTACAGGGCTATTACAAATTATTGAAGCGATTTCATAAATTCACTGTAGCTCCATTCATTGACATATGGTCACGACACACTACAGATACGTAGAAAAACTCATAAAGTTTTGTTGGGCTGAAGCCGCACTTCAGGCTTCTGCCGTCAGAGCGCTCGAGAGCGCAGTGAGACAAAATGGCGACAGGAGCCTAGAAAGCGTATGTCGTGCTTGAAATGCACTCACATCAGTCAGTCATAACAGTGCAACGACACTTCAGGACGAAGTTCAACAAAGATCCACCAACTGCTAACTCCATTCGGCGATGGTATGCGCAGTTTAAAGCTTCTGGATGCCTCTGTAAGGGGAAATCAACGGGTCGGTCTGCAGTGACCGAAGAAACGGTTGAACGCCTGCGTACAAGTTTCACGCGTAGCCCGCGGACATGCTGGAAAATTGGCTCATGCCACAACTGGAGATCGACAGCGCCGACTTCATCTTTCAACAGGATGGTGCTCCACCGCACTTCCATCATGATGTTCGGCATTTCTTAAACAGGAGATTGGAAAACCGATGGATCGGTAATGGTGGAGATCATGATCAGCAATTCATGTCATTGCCTCCACGCTCTCCCGACTTAACCCCATGCGATTTCTTTCTGTGGGGTTATGTGAAAGATTCACTGTTTAAACCTCCTCTACCAAGAAACGTGCCAGAACTGCGAGCTCGCATCAACGATGCTTTCGAACTCATTGATGGGGACATGCTGCACCGAGTGTGGGAGGAACTTTATTATCGGCTTGATGTCTGCCGAATCACTAAAGGGGCACATATCAAACATTTGTGAATGCCTAAAAAAACTTTGAGTTTTTGTATGTGTGTACAAAGCATTGTGAAAATATCTCAAATAACAAAGTTATTGTAGAGCTGTGAAATCGCTTCAATCATTTGTAATAACCCTGTATTTTAAAATTGTGATTTATAAAACTCAATAAAATGCAGTTTCGGTGCTCGGTTAAAAGCGCTGAATTCTCAGCGATTTTATGAAATACCCCGATTTTTCCAGGTAAAATGCAATTCCTTGATAATCCCAGGTTTTCCGGAAGAATCGCAACCCTGAGTACGACAGCTGTAGATTCGAGCAGTGAAACAGTGTAAATTTGACGATCTTCGATTGCGGTCTAATTTAGTCCAAGCTGCCATAACAATAATTATTAAATTATAACTACCATACGCACTTGCTCATAGTTACAAGTGTTGCCGTGACAAGGAAATTGTGAGTGTAGTGACTGGTTATCCTGAAATAGCCTATCGTGTGAAGAAAATGGGGTGAGAACGTAGGGAGTACGCAGCTATTGCACGGTGGAAACATCGGCACGTGTACAGTGTGTGAACTTTTAGATTGCAGACCTCTCCCTAGTCCTGAATCGGTAGATTCTACCACTTCTATCGGGTAGAAGTCGGTAAACGTCGGGAGGCTTCGATAGGCACCCAGTTTCGACTGCTGCCAACATTTCGTAGCTGACTGTGTTTTACAAGGTAGCCATTGTCGTCGGCTTCGTTATCGTTTTGCGCTGTACTGTTCTGCGTGTTTTTATTGTGCAGTTGTGCTAAATATTATCAAAATGAGTGAAGAGAAAGTTGCTGGCCCATCTCGGGAGTCGCCAATAACCCCTACCGGTAGGCCTACGGTTAGAAGGAAACCAGTATTACATAGCGATGCTCGCAAAATTATCGGATAAATGGTTTGTGAGCGCATAGTAGGCACACACATATATATATATATATATATATATATATATATATATATATATATATATAAGAATGGGTAGCTCTGAGGAATGAAGTAGTGAAGGCAGCAGACGATCAAGTAGGTAAAAAGACGAGGGCTAATAGAAATCCTTGGGTAACAGAAGAAATATTGAATTTAATTGATGAAAGGAGAAAATATAAAAATGCAGTAAATGAAGCAGGCAAAAAGGAATACAAACGTCTCAAATATGAGATCGACAGGAAGTGCAAAATGGCTGAGCAGGGATGGCTAGAGGACAAATGTAAGGATGTAGAGGCTTGTCTCACTAGGGGTAAGATAGATACTGCCTACAGGAAAATTAAAGAGACCTTTGGAGAGAAGAGAACGACTTGTATGAATATCAAGAGCTCAGATGGCAACCCAGTTCTAAGCAAAGAAGGGAAGGCAGAAAGGTGGAAGGAGTATACAGAGGGTCTATACAAGGGCGATGTACTTAAGGACAATATTATGGAAATGGAAGAGGATGTAGATGAAGACGAAATGGGAGATATGATACTGCGTGAAGAGTTTGACAGAGCACTGAAAGACCCGAGTCGAAACAAGGCCCCGGGAGTAGACAACATTCCATTAGAACTACTGATGGCCTCGGGAGAGCCAGTCATGACAAAACTCTACCATCTGGTGAGCACGATGTATGAGACAGGTGAAATACCCTCAGACTTCAAGAAGAATATATTAATTCCAATCCCAAAGAAATCAGGTGTTGACAGATGTGAAAATTACCGAACTATCAGTTTAATAAGTCACAGCTGCAAAATACTAACGCGAATTATTTACAGACGAATGGAAAAACTGGTATAAGCCGACCTCGGGGAAGATCAGTTTGGATTCCGTAGAAATGTTGGAACACGTGAGGCAATACTGACCTTACGACTTATCTTAGAAGAAAGATTAAGAAAAGGCAAACCTACGTTTCTAGCATTTGTTGACTTAGAGAAAGCTTTTGACAATGTTAACTGGAATACTCTGTTTCAAATTCTATAGGTGGCAGGGGTAAAATACAGGGAGCGAAAGGCTATTTACAATTTGTACAGAAACCAGATGGCAGTTATAAGAGTCGAGGGGCATGAAAGGGAAGCAGTGGTTGGGAAAGGAGTGAGACAGGGTTGTAGCCTCTCCCCAATGTTATTCAATCTGTATATTGAGCAAGCAGTAAAGGAAACAAAAGAAAAATTCGGAGTAGGTATTAAAATTCATGGAGAAGAAGTAAAAACTTTGAGGTTCGCCGATGACATTGTAATTCTGTCAGAGACAGCAAAGGATTTGGAAGAGCAGTTGAATGGAATGGACAGTGTCTTGAAAGGAGGATATAAGATGAACATCAACAAAAGCAAAACAAGGATAATGGAATGTAGTCGAATTAAGTCGGGTGATGCTGAGGGAATTAGATTAGGAAATGAGACACTTAAAGTAGTAAAGGAGTTTTGCTATTTGGGGTGCAAAATAACTGACGATGGTCGAAGTAGAGAGGATATAAAATGTAGACTGGCAATGGCAAGGAAAGCGTTTCCGAAGAAGAAAAATTTGTTAACATCGAGTATAGATTTAAGTGTCAGGAAGTCATTTCTGAAAGTATTTGTATGGAGTGTAGCCATGTATGGAAGTGAAACATGGACGATAACTAGTTTGGACAAGAAGAGAATAGAAGCTTTCGAAATGTGGTGCTACAGAAGAATGTTGAAGATAAGGTGGGTAGATCACGTAACTAATGAGGAGGTATTGAATAGGATTGGGGAGAAGAGAAGTTTGTGGGACAACTTGACAAGATGAAGGGATCGGTTGGTAGGACATGTTTTGAGGCATCGAGGGGTCACAAATTTAGCATTGGAGGGCACCGTGGAGGGTAAAAATCGCAGAGGGAGACCAAGAGATGAATACACTAAACAGATTCAGAAGGATGTAGGTTGCAGTAGGTACTGGGAGGTGAAGAAGCTAGCACAGGATAGAGTAGCATGGAGAGCTGCATCAAACCAGTCTCAGGACTGAAGACATTATATATATATATATATATATATATATATATATATATATATATATATATATTTTAATGCACATGACGATTTCAGGTTCGTTTACGAACAACATTTAAAGCGAGTTTTACTTCCAAGCCTTTCGTCTGCTTTCGTGTAAACATGACGCGTAATTTGTAGTGCCAGCACTGCAACTGGCAGGCGTGCCTTGTCTCTCTCTCTCTCTCTCTCTCTCTCTCTCTCTTCCCCCCCCCCCCCCCCTCACCCTCCCCAACGGCTCCTCGTCACCCACCAGCCAATGGTTCCTTCCACCTCTCCCCGCACTCCCTTCAGAATAGCGATGGGCAAACAAACACGTAAGTGTTTCGAAACAAATGAAACAGTACAATGTAATGTTTCGATACGCTGTTTCGAAACAGTTAAACAGTTTGTGTTTTGTAATCTAATAAACCTAGACATTTTATCATCTTGAATGTCTACTGTATAGGTATGCCCATATAAACACAAATGAGGTGCGAGAGCGCTAATCATATCGCAGAAAGTATGAAACTATCACTTAGGCGTCTTGGCAGTTTCGTATTTCATGCAGCAAATGCGCTGCTTTCGTGTCGTGTGACTTTCATACTTTTCAATTGGCTGAGGACAGCCATAGCTGAAGACAGAAGAACCACCACGAACGAAACTGGAGGTGGGAGCGAACTGCAGAAACAACGGATATGGTACTGCGATTCCCACATTCCGCTAGTATGGGAATATACCCATCCTGCTAATTCCCATGCACACAAAGGGAATCATTGTGGGTAATAAGCACAGTGACTATAGACTCACAAATAGTGCCAAATAATTCGAATAAATAACAAAATATAGCAGAAAAAAATTTGTCTTTCAAGGTGTTTCGAACCGTTACTATAAATTCACCATGCATCCCAGGCCTTCCCGTTCACCATTACACTATCAGTGATATGTCAAACAGATTGCTTGCAATTATACCTACATTAAATTTATGTATATGTATAATAACTGTCACTCTACGCCTTTTTTTTTTATTCAAAATGTTCTAGGCTTACTTGCGTTTCTTAATATGATTACTGTACTTGAACAGAGAAACGCATGTTATAAAAAAAAGTGTAATTTAAGTGAATGATTTTCACGTATTTATTATTTTGAATGTGAATAGTATGCGTCGTTTTATTGTTTGGTTAATGTTTATAAAGCAAATGTTACGCCATTTCGGAACAGGACAGTAACCTAGAAACGAAGCTTTATTTTCGGATATCTTAAGCTTCATGCTATTGCTTGTCAAAACGATTTCGACACTCTTTAAAGTGTTTCACGAAGTGGTATGTTGTGTTTCAGTACCTGTGCCGAGCCCGAATCTCGTCCGACACAGAGCGGAATGAAACATCACTGTTTCGATACAATCAGTCCGTTCCAAGCACAGGTGGACTGAAACAGCCTTATTTTGAAACAACGATACAGTTTCTGTGTCTGGCTCGAGATCGAATCTGTCCCGATATCCGAGACAGGGGCGGAATGAAACACCACTGTTTCGAAACAGTGAACCACAGCCGTTCCGAAACACTGAAACAGTTCCACGTATCGATACACTGTATCGAAACATAGAAACAGTGGCCAAGTCTACTTCACAACTCTGCCGTCTTACAGTTAACACACTGTACCGAACTGCTGAAATCCTGGAGGTGCTTTCGAAACTTGGCTGATTATTTTACTGTGCGTGACGGATGATGGTAACCAGAAATGAATGGAGTACTTCAACCGGTACAACCTAGTGTATGCATACTTATCTTGCGATATAGCGTTTGTAAAATACGCAAGCGAACATTATGCAACAAAACACGTCTTTCCTTATCTACACTGCGGTAGCCGTCGCGCACTTTCCAGTTTAAATTTGCTGTTAATGAAAGCCAGCAACAGAATACGTAAAGAGAAAAGATCAATGATGTGCGCATTATACAAAACAACATGGCAGTCTAAACATGTTTCAGCTTTACCTTCCAGTTTCTCTTAAGACATTTTAATGATTTCTGCCACATTAGTAGCTGCTTCCGTGGCATTACAACGCTTCGCGTAATTGAAGTAAGACGTTTGGTATTAAAACCGCCTCATCGAGGTCGCAACAACACAGCATGACGCATCTAGCGAGAACCAATCTTTGTCGTAATTCGTGTTACCCGTCATAGGTTTCGCGAATTGTTTTGCTATACCAATGTCATTTTTACCAGGAAAACTGAACCTGATATTCACATGTGATACATTTCACGGACGAAGCGATCTATGACAGCGTGGAAAACAATCTTATAGCTTCTCTGGGATGGCACAAGGACAATACTTCGAATAAACAGCATCTACAAATTGTTTAGCCTCGCTGCAAAGTATCTGGAATGAAAAATGGGATTTATATGCTTTTAATATTTTATGGACGCTGCGTTCATTAAACGGTTAACAGTTAAATGTCTACAATATTAGGAAGCCGTGACCTCCATATTCAATCAAATCAAGATGCTTGAACAACATATTTTACACGGCAGTTCTCGGCTGCCCGCTAGACATAAACAGTACATCCTGAACGTGCCTGATATCAAATCTGTGTTAACAATTATATCTGTGTTAACAATTATATCTGTGTTAACAATTATATCTGTGTTAACAATTATATCTGTGTTAACAATTATATCTGTGTTAACAATTATATCTGTGTTAACAATTATATCTGTGTTAACAATTATATCTGTGTTGACAATTATATCTGTGTTGACAATTATATCTCCGTTAACAATTATATCTGCGTTAACAATTATATCTGTTCCCCGTTCTTTTCCAAAGACAATGATGATCTTTTCAAATGTCAACACAGACCGCAAAGACAGATTGGTCTAACATCAGGTGGGACTGTATGGAAAATTTGTTTTGTTGTGTATGAGAGTAAAGTCCACCAGTGCTTTGAATGGACAGAATTCTGTTCATACGCCTGCTGTCGTTTTTAAACAGTTGAGAGATTCTTGAAAACTGTCTGGTTTCTGTCCTAATATGATGTTACATGGCGTCATTTTTTTTGTACTGAGTTTAGCTAATAGATACTTATATTTAGTAACGGGTGATGTGTTGATCCTGCTGAACAATCGCCGCTTACGTAACATAATGACTCCCTTAGTCCTAGTGCTCCATCAAGCACGTTCGTAACGGCATATGAATTCGAAGTGTTCACCTAGAAGAGTGTCACAGCGTGCTTGAAATGAGAGGCGTTATGGGTCAACGTAGCTTTCAGTTCAGCCCGGAGAGTACATAGAATTTGTGTGTGTGAACCGGTTATTCGTACTTCAGGGTATTTCTATTTGGAAATTGTAATCACATCGTCTTCTCGACATATGCTGCTTGTACATGGAGTCTTCAATAAACCAAAAATATATTTAAAAATGCTGAACTCTCCTTTCAAAGCAAAGTGTTCATCAAAATCACCGTTTTTGCAACTCAGAAAGTCTAAATCTCCAAAATTCGCTGTCTCACCAGCACGCTGTTGCTCCTCGCAGGCACGCGCAATATGCGCTCCTGTCAGGTCACTGGTGCCACGTCAGATTACGCAAGGAGCTAAGGAATCGCCACGAAGTCGCTCTTCCAATGACAAGACCACAAGACCGCAAGCATTCCAAGAGGGACGTTTCCCAGAACTTGGCTTCCACAAACTAGTCGCTGACGCTGTCGCTTACCGGTTCTTGACTTAAGTCGCTCCGGCGTGTTTGCGATACTTAGCTTAAGGCACGAGCTATGGTATTCATTTGGCCAGCCGTTAAGTAGCGCGTTCTGGAAATAAGAGCTTGAGAATGCCTGAGCTAACAGATCGAACTGAATGAACTTCAAAATATTTATTTCTTCAGCCACTGCATCTTGAGCCGTTTTCTCGTTTGCAAATATGCGTTATTTGTAAAATTTAAAATTATGCTGACCGTCGAGAAATGGGACAAAATGTCAGTTAACCAATGGATGACAATGTGCAAAACTTAGATCTGAAAACTCCGCAGAATTACGACTAAGCTGTCTGCGACCAGTGCCGAAAAGATTCTGAAGCCATCTTATAAGTCATTTATATTTATCGAGAACATACTTCGAGGTAGTTGCATATCTGTTCTTATTGTGGAAATAGAGTTTCGCTCTGTTAGTGCTTATGAAGTGCAAGCTGATTTCCAAACAAGAATTGTGTGTCTAACACTGGAGCCATCTACAAACTCTTCCAACCGTATCGCACGCTCCACTGCTCTGGCAGTTTTCGAAAACCGCTGCCAAGAAGCGAGCCTGTTCTGTTACGTAATCGACATGAAAATTTAATATGTATGCCATAACCTGCTGTTGCCTTCCCTCAATCGATGGAATTCAACTGTGTGTCGACTTCACAGTGACCTGTGATATTTCATCAAGACGAGAAAGGAAATCGCCTGCGTCCGTTTACAAAGAAATCACGCTGGCATTTCCAGGGAAACCACAGGAAATCTGTATCAGAACAGCTAGATGGGATCTGAACGGTTTCTCATGAAGGCGAGTCCAATGCCGTAGTACCGCGTGAGCCAGTTTGCTGGAAAGAGGTTCATTAACTAGTTTTGATGGAAAATTAAGCTATTTTTTATATATTTTCCGTCGGGACACGTGCCAGTGTCATACTAGTAATAAAGTAATCTCTCAGGAGAAATGACAATTTATTTTCTCGTGGCGCACGAGTTGTGCGTCTCTATGTTGGCCCTTGGTGCCCAAGAAATCGAATTATGCTCATTACATCGTTTGTATAGCGACCCTCACACGCTTACACGCTCATTATTATTGACAATATTATGAGGTCATGGTACTGAGTGAAAATGCGAGATCACGAACGGCGAAATATTATAGTGCAATATTTATGCCCTTAGATCTCTGCCTTCATACCGAACATGTCAGCGCTGCACGATATGGAACTCGCATGTACGAGGTGGGTACCCAAAAACCAGAGTAACACTGCCATGGGCGGAGCTTGTGTAAGTGTTTTGTGCGCACTTCTGCCGCTAGGCGTGTATAACGCAACTTGCCAGCTCAGTGCTGCCTGCCTGTGTTGTTGACTTTGTTTGCTCTGTTCATCTACAGTTAATGTTTTTGTCTTGTTTCGTTTTTTATGATGGCAAGTTTAAGTGAACAACGCGTAGCAGTGAAAATTTTGTTTTCTACTTGGTAAAAACGCTGCTGAAACTGTTTTAACTCAGAAAACAGCTTACCACGCCGACAGTATGGGAAAAACTTACTGTACGAGTGGTTTGCTTGCTTTAAAAATGGCAACATGTCGATTGATGACATACATGAACAGCCCGAATAGACGAAAACATTGAAAAAATTCGAGAGCTTGTGCTCACAGACAGTTTTAAGAAGTTGCGCAACAGTGTTCGTCAAAAAAGACAAGATTTATGGCAGACAGGAGATAGGTTCTTTCACCAAGACAACGCAACTGCACACACAGCCATCTCTGTTAGACAGTTTTTGGGTAAAATGACATGTTTCCGCTGTCCCACGCACCTTACTCGTCTGGCCTGGCTTCAAGCGACTTTTTTCGTATTTCCACACATGAGGAAGCATGAAAGGACAACACTGAAGAAGTCACGAAAAAAAAAAAAAAAGGGAGGAGCTAACAGCCATTTCTAAAGATGACTATAAAAAGTGTTTCGAACAGTGTAACCATCAGTGGGAGAAATGTATTAGCTGTAATGAAGAGTGTTTGGAAGGGGATACGGTTGGTTTGTAAGCCTTTAGCAAATATTTGGCTTTAAAAATGGATTCAAGCGTTTTTTTTGGGGGGAGGGGGGGGGGGAGGAGTGATGACACCCCTTCGTACTGCGACTCAGGTGCTCGTCTTGAGAAACCCAAGCTGAAATTGCCTTGAGAAACGCAAGCTGTCATCATGCATAACGGGCAAAATAGTCCAACAAGCTTTCCGCGTATACTTCAATGGACAAGGCAACAGAGAATCGTAAATCACAACTAATTAGTAATTAAACAACTGCAATGCGTAATTTATCATATATATATATATATATATATATATACACTCCTGGAAATTGAAATAAGAACACCGTGAATTCATTGTCCCAGGAAGGGGAAACTTTATTGACACATTCCTGGGGTCAAATACATCACATGATCACACTGACAGAACCACAGGCACAGAGACACAGGCAACAGAGCATGCACAATGTCGGCACTAGTACAGTGTATATCCACCTTTCGCAGCAATGCAGGCTGCTATTCTCCCATGGAGACGATCGTAGAGATGCTGGATGTAGTCCTGTGGAACGGCTTGCCATGCCATTTCCACCTGGCGCCTCAGTTGGACCAGCGTTCGTGCTGGACGTGCAGACCGCGTGAGACGACGCTTCATCCAGTCCCAAACATGCTCAATGGGGGACAGATCCGGAGATCTTGCTGGCCAGGGTAGTTGACTTACACCTTCTAGAGCACGTTGGGTGGCACGGAATACATGCGGACGTGCATTGTCCTGTTGGAACAGCAAGTTCCCTTGCCGGGTTCGATGACGGTTTGGATGTACCGTGCACTATTCAGTGTCCCCTCGACGATCACCAGTGGTGTACGGCCAGTGTAGGAGATCGCTCCCCACACCATGATGCCGGGTGTTGGCCCTGTGTGCCTCGGTCGTATGCAGTCCTGATTGTGGCGCTCACCTGCACGGCGCCAAACACGCATACGACCATCATTGGCACCAAGGCAGAAGCGACTCTCATCGCTGAAGACGACACGTCTCCATTCGTCCCTCCATTCACGCCTGTCGCGACACCACTGGAGGCGGGCTGCACGATGTTGGGGCGTGAGCGGAAGACGGCCTAACGGTGTGCGGGACCGTAGCCCAGCTTCATGGAGACGGTTTCGAATGGTCCTCGCCGATACCCCAGGAGCAACAGTGTCCCTAATTTGCTGGGAAGTGGCGGTGCGGTCCCCTACGGCACTGCGTAGGATCCTACGGTCTTGGCGTGCATCCGTGCGTCGCTGCGGTCCGGTCCCAGGTCGACGGGCACGTGCACCTACCTTCCGCCGACCACTGGCGACAACATCGATGTACTGTGGAGACCTCACGCCCCACGTGTTGAGCAATTCGGCGGTACGTCCACCCGGCCTCCCGCATGCCCACTATACGCCCTCGCTCAAAGTCCGTCAACTGCACATACGGTTCACGTCCACGCTGTCGCGGCATGCTACCAGTGTTAAAGACTGCGATGGAGCTCCGTATGCCACGGCAAACTGGCTGACACTGACGGCGGCGGTGCACAAATGCTGCGCAGCTAGCGCCATTCGACGGCCAACACCGCGGTTCCTGGTGTGTCCGCTGTGCCGTGCGTGTGATCATTGCTTGTACAGCCCTCTCGCAGTGTCCGGAGCAAGTATGGTGGGTCTGACACACCGGTGTCAATGTGTTCTTTTTTCCATTTCCAGGAGTATATATATATATATATATATATTACTGCAACAACTGTTGCCAACGAAATAAAACAATTATACTGTCTGAAAACTTTCATGGTCTTGTATGCGAATTGCCGTATCCTGATCATCGCGTAATTTAATTTCTTCATAGTACCACATGGTGTTTCATCTACATCTTTCAGCCCACTTTCTGACTTTAAGTAACATACTTTCTTCGGTTCCTTTTGGAAATTCGTTCGAAGTGAATCGAACTTCGCTTGGTCTCAACACGAACTAACCTTTATTGCGTACCACCACTCTTGGACGGCACATTGTGTGTTAGGAGCGTCAATATTTTTGAAAGCTTTTTCGTCTTCTTCAGTACATTGCGCAAACCGTTAATAGCGACCTCAGACGATCAACATTATTGCACAGTATTCATTATTGCGCAGTAAAAACTAAGCGTGTGAGGTGCCCTAAGTCAACCGCACAGACATCATTAGTACACGTGTATCGAAGTGTATTCTGAAACACTACATTTGTAATGAAGTGTAAGTCGACTACGTCAGTCCTAATCATACCTCACGACATTACAGCACCAACAAGGAAACATCACTAAGGGCCTCATATGTTATGCAGGAAAAAAGCACACTAGCAAGAGGTGTCAGCCACAGCCAGTGATAACCGCGCGAAAATTTGGGCCATAAATCAGCCGCCCAATGCCCGAGCGCGATATACAGTACAGTGGAGTGACGAGCAGAGATCTGCTATTAAGGGATATTGAAAGCGTGGGAAGAGGAGGGGGGAGGTGGCCGACATGTTTCGAAATCTTGTTCATGAACACAAGTTATTCTATTCGGAAAAAAGGTAATATGAGTATGTAATATGTCATCCACACGAACATATAAGTTCAGTATTAATTTTTTAATATTATCGTCATGACATCTCAAAATCAAAATGGATACATCTAAGTAACTGAAGAATTATTACAAAATAAAGTTACTGATTTTCGATTTGGAATGTAAGCATGTCAATCACATTGAACAATAGCCCATCTTCATGCACTTCATATTAACAGCGCCAGCTGTAAAATAATAAAAAGGCATAAAGCGAGTAATAGCGCAATGCTACGTCTTTAATGTCACACTAATTTATGTCATACATTTACAATGCATTTGTGAATCGCAACATAAAAATGTTCAGAGCATATATATCTCCGGCACCATTCACATGGTGGAGACCACGCACTTTGATGCAATGAGCAAAGCAAGTTACCTGTTTCAAAATAGATTTCACAAACCTCTTACTTCATTCGAAAGCACTCCCTCTCGGACATTAAGCACCTACAGTCGAGCGGAGCGAGTGATGAACAAACGGTGCGTGTCGAAGTGTAGAAGCTGGACTTCCAGAAGATCATAACTGCGTACTATCACAATCATGGCCCAAATTTTCACGCGCGATCGATTGCTGCAAATGCGCTTTTTCCTCCTTAAAATATGGGGTCAAGTTGGTGTCGTTTCCTTGTAACGTCCCGTGGTTTCGGATACACCGTAAGTCCAGTAGTACAGGGTTACTGTTGAAATTCCAAGAATGGACGTTCCAAGAAGAAGAGGGAGATACATGATAAATCTTTTTCTTCCACACACTTCTCGCGAAATGACCACCACGCGATAATCAGGTAAACTAGGATTCGTACGACGGATGTAAATTTCATTTTGCCCAAGCACCATTCGCGAATAGAACAAATGATGGCGGTGCACACACTTCCTCCGCCTGCAGTACTGACAACTGGGGAGCCTCCGTTCAGCAAAATGTGTTCATTTTTTAAAACTAGTATTTTACTTCCATAAAAGGCGTTACGGTAACGTCTAATAACAAACTTATTTCAACAATTTACGCACTAACTTATGTTATGCACCTAGGTATCTGAACTACTGCCTGGTAAATATAATCTACAATATTGAAGATTCAAACTATCCATAACAACTGATCAATCGGCTCCATTTTACATGGCGAGGAATATTTATAAACTGAAATAAAATTTTTGTACCACAAGGTACTTCACCGTGCATACAATGAATCTGACTAAATGACCACGATGCTAGTCTTTTCATCAACTGGAAAGATTAAGACGACATTTTTTTACCATCACTCTTAATTACTAGCAAGCACGAGGCCCACAGAAATACAGGGCGTGGGGCGAAGTCACATTACGTGATACTGCAGGTCTTACGTTGTGCCAAGCAGCCGCCTCCGGCGGGGAGCGAGTATTTCAGACGTGTTTCACAATTCTAGAATGCGCATTTAAATGCATGCAAGCTCTCGATACCATACGACAACGTTAAGACCTTTAGTAGGTACCTTTTCAATTACATATTGACTTCCCGTGTGCCCTGCTCGGAGCCGAGGGTTCGCGAAATATGGCGGCAAGCCGACTAGTGAGACGTTACAAGTTTGTTGCAGCGCCCGTGTATCTCGTTGGCCCCGAGCAAGCAGAAATGACGTTGCAGGTGCTGATTTCAAAAGTAAACCAGTCATAAATATGATGTCTAGACTTATGCATAGAACAAAATTTCACGACTTTTGTGAAGCCTAATTATGTTGCGGTATGCTTATTGTTGCTGGTTGATGCTAGGAACCTAACACTACGGCATTTGCCAGGAAATAATGATAATACCGGCATATCTTATAGAGTTAAAGATCGATGTATGCATGAAAACGTTACCCGAGTGCGATAAAACACGGTACACGAACTTACTGTAAATACGCACTAAGCACGAACATAAAATAAATGAAAAGAACATAATTTAGGATCGCTAAAACAGCATTAAGTGAGTTGCAATGCCAATAACCTTAATTCGAACGAGTATGTGTGACACTGGGAGTAGTTTCCCTGACCAGACTGCACCGTTTGGTGGCAGTGTATACCACCAAACGACTTTAACGTGAGCTTTGTTAACAACATACAGCAAATACTCTTTCTTGCTAATATATATTCGTAGGGAAGCACAACAGAAGACAGTGGAACAAAACACGTAACTCTTATTCCAAAATGTAATACGAAAATACGATTCGAAGAAACACAATTACGTCGGATATATTTTTCAAACGTTCGAAAACAGCCATAATTTTATGTCAATGGTCTATTTCTTACAGTTCTTTAGAAACAGCACAATTATGCATACACATTCTGTAACAATGTTAATTTTCCCATGAACAAAATTGATAGTGCGGTCACTATGACTACTGTAGGAAGCCAATTGCTTAAACCGAATTTTTCAAAAGATTCAGAACAAATGAAGAAGAAAGATAGAGAGATGTGTATGATGTCCGAACAATAGCCGTTGTGGAATACTTGGAATCCTGGTCCTTACATAGGCGATGGTTGTTCGTATTCGCAACAGCGAATACGTTTCATGTATCACGTGTGTATACCTTGCTTGAGGGTAGCTGCTGCCTCTTTTTTTCGATACTCTATACGGCACGCAACACTCCTGAGTTGACACTCATTAAATTCTGTTTTATAACCGTTTTGTCGGTTTGTTACGGTTTCATTTTTAGCTTTGACCCAGTACTGCAGTACAAACGCTTGAAGTGCAGCGCCCTCTACATTTGATCGACCATTGGTTAACAAGACCTCGTTTCACTGCCAGGCCAGTTGGAACACTGCAAATTTATCAGCCCATCACCCATGTTTGTTATTGGGCGATTTAAACTCTTCCATTTTGTTTTGGTTTCGTTCAAAACAGAAGTTGGTTTGACAGCACTGCGTTCCTGATTACAACCTCATGTGTTTTATTGCATCCTCTGAATTGCACTGTGAATATGTTGCTAGTACTGTGCTTGCTTTTTCCCAGATCCGCAACACTGGGCGGACTAAATATCCCATTTCTTTTTCGTATAAAACAGAAGCTGGTTTCGACGCACAGTGTTCATTGGACATCTGCTCCTGCCTACCAATCCCTGTGTAGAAGGGTTGATGCCAATGTGTTGTAAGTACATTGCCCGTGTTCTACTTTATTTATGTTTGCATTTGTTTTTCGTACTTTCTCACTTTTAATGGAAAACTGCTCGTTATCTGTTTTTGACAAAAAGGGTATTATAGTAAACATCTTGTCGCGGAATTGGTGTGCAATTCCAGTTTGAACTATGTTGTTCCTTGCCATCAAGTGCCATGTACTTCACACTAGTCTGTAGAATATGGATGCAGATACGTATCAGTATACTTTGTAGTCTTAGTGACTAGAGCATTCTTCCTTTCAAACGCTAAAAAGAAAACAGCAGTTACGCAGATCTGTTTGCGCATTATTAATAGGTACTACAGAAAGTACGTTTTAGCAGAAATCAATGTAGCCTACTAGAACCACTGTCCCACTCCAATGAAAATTTTGAGTTTTCCATTAAATGCGAGAAAGTACGAAAATCGGATGTGAAAAAAAAATTAAGAGGAATATTAGCAATATGCTTACAAGGCAATTAAACTGAGCAATTCACACACGGTTTCGTCAAACATACATGAGTCGGCAAAACACCATACGACGAAACCAGCTTCCGTTTTATATGAAATAAAAACAAATAAGGAATCATTTACCAAAACCAATACTACGGTTGCGAGCAAAAATTAAGCAGAATGCAAGAAACATACACTGATGAGCCAAAACATTATGACCACCTGCTTAATAGCGTGTTTGTTCTCCTCTGGAACACAATACATCACTGATGTACCTGGAATACGACAGTTTGTGGAGGTATGTGTCATTAGATGTCTACGCGCAGGTCACGCAATACGCAGGCGAATCTGGTCACCGAGACATCAACGTGAGTTCACTATAATGCTCCTCAAACCACTGTAGCACGGTTCTCGCTCCGAGACTGCTGAAAGATGACATGCCGTCGGTGAAGACATCAAGCATGAAGGGATTCAGTTGGTCAGCGTGTCTTTGATTATTACCGCAGGTCCCACGCAAGAGCAGGAAAACTTATCCCATTGCATAATACTACTCCCACCAGCCTGCATCCATGGCGTGCTGCACGTTTCGTGCGGCTGTTCACCTCGGTGACGGCGTTTGTGGAGATAACAATCTACCTAGTGTAGCAAAAACGACGTTCACCCCAAGAACCGACACTTCTCCATTGATCGACGACCGAATCCCGACGGTCCCGTGCCCACTGCAATTTCAACTGAAGATTTCGTTGGGTCAACATACGAACACACAGGGGTGGTCTGCAGCGGAGCTCCATGTTCGGGGATGAACGGTGTGCTCTGAAACACTTTGGCCTGCATACCACTGTGCTCTTTCGGCAGAGGTGCCACAGATTACCATCTATCCTACTTTAGAGAGAAGACAAGCCTCCGAACATCACGTCCTGTAGGCGTCGTGGACATCCAACCGTTTAGCACCTAGTGGTAGCTTCTCTGTCCTTCAGTGTCACTTGGTAATGGCCCCAAGGCCGAAATTGTAATATTAGGCTTTACAAATAAATAATTTTACAGTCAAAACGCGACCACTATGTCATTTGCCAACATTTTACATTACTGGAAAACCACCTACGAGAAGTTAACCTTAGATTTTCATTGAGATTTTTCGAATATATTTGCTCTGCAAGGTCACAAAAACGTTTCCAGTCACACATTTTACCACCAGACTACCAGACCCACTTACAAAGTTTAAATGAGAAATATTACCATCTAATACTGGTAGTTCGCAAGGCAAAAATACAGTACGGATGTTCCCATATTCCAAGTTCACTGCCAGGCCACTAGGAGCGCTACGGACGTTATGTTTTCGTATCGTAACATGGGCTTGCACTCCTTGTATTTTGGTGTTCTGTGAGCAGCAGCGAAGTCGCCCCCTCCCCGCTCAAGTTATCGTGTGCACCTTCCGCATCCCGGCGGCGGTGTGAAGCAGGCCGTAGTGGAATTAGTAGGGGGGCGAGCAAGAAATGGCGTATCTGTTACAAAGCACAGAGACTGAGAAGTCACGCCGGCTTGTGTGGCCGAACGGTTCTAGGCGCTACAGTTTGGAACCGCGCGACCGCTACGGTCGCAGGTTCGAATCCTGCCTCGGGCATGGATGTGTGTAATGTCCTTAGGTTAGTTAGGTTTAAGTAGTTCTAAGTTCTAGGGGACTGATGACCTCAGAAGTTACGTCCCATAGTGTTCAGAGCCATCTGAACCATTTTTTTTAGAAGTCACAGATATCATAACAACAACTTCAAAGAGTCTGACTGCGAATTCAGTCGCAACTAGTAGTCACAAGTAGCATTTAAAATTCAACGCCATGTGCTGTATGTTGGCCGAATTTCGTACTTCTTTCTGTGACGTTTGAGTCAAGCAACCGAGTCTAGCTGCAGTTTCTGTGACAAGTCTCAACTATGAGCCGCAAGTAGCAACTAAAAAGCGCAGTTAACGTAAGATGCCGTGTGCGATGTGCTGACCTACTCCCGTACTGTCCTTCATTCTAAGAACTTTGCTTCTCACGACATGGACGTATACATACTTATGGTCGAACAAATGAACCAAGAGGCTAATTTGCTCTCAGAAAAATTTTATACTCGGTTGAGAATTGATGCAGCCGACGAATGTGAATGTTGAATAAAGATTGTGCTAATAGGTAGACCTATAGGGTAACCTGGAATTTTCGTGACATATTTCATCAAACTTTTCATAATAGAAGGTAAAACTACACGGAAATTTCAGAAAACATATTAGATAATGGACACGGTTCCATTAAGTATTTTGACGCGTATTACACACATGTCTAGTACATAAACTATTAAAAGTGCAATCAGGTGTCTACTATGTAGTTTTTAACAAATATTTAACAACTGTATTCACAAGACATTTTTCCGACAGTACAATACGCAGTTCAACTTTTGCCTGTACTTTCAAATACTGTATTAATACTATTCACGATGTCAAGTTTTGACTGTAAAATCAGTACTTTCCACTGTTTTCACTTGCACTTCATCAACCTTGAAACACCCAATCTTCCAACCTGACCTAGACCTTGGGCTACGCTACGAGTCAGTATATCATCACAGTCAACATTTCATGGTGGGATAGATGGACGGACTAATATCTCACTCTATCAAGACTTTACCACAAACTACACGGCGGAAAATTTCGGGGTACGGGATGACAAACAGGGTGAGAATGGAATTTTCCTTATTCACTACAGTATAGTTCACATTTATTTATCATGCTTTTCAAATCACATAACTTCAGTGACACACTATACCAATACTCATTTTGCACACATACCAATTATGGCTCTTTTAAGCTGAGAGTTCTTCAAGAGTAGTCTTTAATCTTCACTATTATTTCATCTAGGTGTCAATGAGTAAATAGATCAGCCAGTAATCGAAATGGGACTGCGTCTGAAAGATAATGAGGATTATTAAACTCTTATACTGCTACTAGTTATTAGCAATATAATTCGCGTTATACAACTGCTAATATTTCTGATAATTGAAGCAGTTGAGTGGGGGTTGGTTTCATACTTTGCATGAACTATGTCACTAAGTTCATCCACAAACTTAGAAACTAACCTACTTCTGACAAATAAGCTGTAAAGACGATGTAGCAACTTCCCCAGTTCTGCTGTGAATGATATTCTGAATTAACGTTATATCGAGTGACTGAAAATGTGGTTCAGATACCAGTGAACATAATAGCGTGGTTAGAATCAGTATTCTAAACATGAACTGTTAACGCCAAAGGAAGAACATAAGTAAAACATACTACTGACTGTTTAGTTGGGATGAAATTCTCTCTGTGGGTAAGCGTATCTTTCGTACATCATATAACAACTGAGAAAGAATCGTTAGAAATATTAATAATGCCACTTCATGTAACTTTTTGTCAGTTGGGTTGCTGAAACGTTAACCTTAGGTCCTCACAAGTAATCGCCTATACAGCCGAGAACTTATTTCTCGTTTGTAATGACAGTCCACTTCTTACTTGCGACTAATGACACTGTAACATTTACAGTGATAAATCATTTAAAGTGCGAAAATCGAGCAAATCGCAGAATCTGCATAAATCGCAGAAGTAGCAAAAATCGCGGAAACAGCATTGGTGGAGTGCAGAGGGACATAACTTGTGAATTCGTTAACTGTGATTCTTTGCTGCGACAAATCGCAGTTACCGAAAAGTAGCATTCACAGAAATCACTGATACCGGAAAATCACAGATTATCCGAGTCCTAGTAGCGGCACGCATAGCCCCGCCTCTGCTACGGTAGGCGCCAACTCCGCACGTGGGTAGCGACGGCGGTGCGCAGTGCAGTCAGCAATCAGGTCTGCCCAGTTCCTGGAAAGCGAGGCAGCAGCCGCTGCCGGAAGCCTAGCGGCGCCGTGTCCAAAGGAGCGTCACGCCGAGCTACGTATCTCGTCTACACACAAGCGCGCTCTGGTCTCTTTCAAGACGCCACTACAGCAAATACAACAGCGTCAGCTCATCCGCACAGCGACAAAGCGTCAAGCTGGTTCTCACCAACGCCACCCGCGTAGTCTCGATAAAGACAACTCATCGCGTAACTTTGTTACCAACAATCTTAAACAGTTCTTGATCTCTTTCGACTTTTACACGTTACTCTAATAAACGTTCGGAAGGACATAACAGACCAATTTTTTTTTTTTTTTTACAAAAAACAACACTGTATAAGTTTTCTGTTAATCACTGGAAAAAAAAACATTTTGTGCTGTGAAAATGTGTGCTTTATTTTTCCTTCTCGCAGTCAATTTCAACTACGATATCAGGGCATTTACACCATTAGACAAATTGCTTCTCCTACATATAGTACTTTTCTCCTTATACTTAATATAAGTTTAAAAGAGATTGCATACACAACAATATGCTACATCGTTTGATCGTTCGTAGTCGGGTTTAACAAAAAACAGGAATGTTGTATTTTTGTGGATTATCTGCTTAAGATTGGAATACCACTACGGAATCTGAATCGTCCGAAAATTTTTAATCTTTCACCCACTCGCAGATTAAAGTCAAGCGAGATACTGTCTGTTGCTGACGCTACTATCCTCACAGATGCATCTGGAGATGTCTCTCTCATACCCCGTATACCATATTCCCATTGCCCCGTTCGTTTTAAGCGACGTCAATTTCCAATCGAGGTTTCCTTTGCAACGCCAATAAACCATAGAGGGAAGGAGGGGGGGGGGAGGGAGAGGAGATGAATAGAGAAAGGAAGATGAATAGAGAAAGGAAGAGGAAGAGGAGGAGGAGGACAGAGAAAAGAGGAAGAGGAGGAGGAGGACAGAGAAAAGAGGAGAGAGACGGAAAAAGTCGCAGGTGTCTCCTGTGTACAAGAAGGGTAAAAGAACGGAACCACAAAATTACAGACCATTATCCCTAACTGCTGTTTGCTGCATAATCCTTGAACATACTCTCAGTTCGAATATTATAAACTTTCTTGAGACTGAGAAGCTTTTTTTTTTGTCATCAGTCTACTGACTGGTTTGGTGCGGCCCGCCACGAATTCCTTTCCTGTGGTGTCACCGCCAGACACCACACTTGGTAGGTGGTAGCCTTTAAATCGGCCGCGGTCCGCTGGTATATGTCGGACCCGCGTGTCGCCACTGTCAGTGATTGCAGACCGAGCGCCGCCACACGGCAGGTGTAGAGAGACTTCCTAGCACTCGCCCCAGTTGTACAGCCAACTTTGCTAGCGATGGTTCACTGACAAATTACGCTCGCATTTGCCGAGACGATAGTTAGCATAGCCTTCAGCTACGTCATTTGCTACGACCTAGCAAGGCGTCACTATTTGCTATTTATCTTGTGATGCATGTACCGTCAGACCGATGTTCACCAATTATGGATTAAATTTAAGTATTCCAGAAGCTACGTACTATTTTTGCTACTATAAAGACCTTGTCATTTTCCAGACCTCACGCCAGCCTGCGTGAGCTTTAACGCGTGCCTTTCGGCTTCACCTCGTAGTGGCTTGGCTGTCTTGCCAAGTCACAACATTTCCTGTGCTAACCTCTTCATCTCAGAGTAGCACTTGCAACATACGTACCTACGTCCTCAATTATTTGCTTGACGTATTCCAATCTCTGTCTTCCTCTACAGTGTTTGCCCTCTACAGCTCCCTCTAGTACCATGGAAGTCATTCCCTCATGTCTTAGCAGATGTCCTATCATCCTGTCCCTTCTCCTTGTCAGTGTTCTACACATATTCCTTTCCTCTCCGATTCTGCGTAGAACCTCCTCATTCCTTACCTTATCAGTCCACCTAATTTTCAACATTCTTCTATAGCACCACATCTCAAATGCTTCGATTCTCTTCTGTTCCGGTTTTCCCACAGTCCATGTTTCACTACCATACAATGCCATACTCCAGACGTACATCCTCAGACATTTCTTCCTCAAATTAAGGCCGGTATTTGACATTAGTAGAGTTCTCTTGGCCAGAAATGCCTTTTTTGCCATAGCGAGTCTGCTTTTGATGTCCTCCTTGCTCCATCCGTCATTGGTTATTTTACTGCCTAGGTAGCAGAATTCCTTAACTTCATTGACTTCGTGATCATCATTCCTGATGTTAAGTTTCTCGCTGTTCTCATTTCTACTACTTCTCATTACCTTCGTCTTTCTCCGATTTACTCTCAAACCATACTGTGTACTCATTAGACTGTTCATTCCATTCAGCAGATCATTTAATTCTTCTTCAGGATAGCAATGTCAGGGAATCGTATCATTGATATTCTTTCACCTTGTATTTTAATTCCACTCCTGAACCTTTCTTTTATTTCCATCATTGCTTCCTCGATGTACAGATTGAAGAGTAGGGGCGAAAGGCTACAGCCTTGTCTTACACCCTTCTTAATACGAGCACTTCCTTCTTAATCGTCCACTCTTATTATTCCCTTTTGGTTGTTGTACATATTGTATATGACCCGTCTCTCCCTATAGCTTACCCCTACTTTTTTCAGAATCTCGAACAGCTTGCACAATTTAAATAGTCCAACGCTTTTTCCAGGTCGACAAATCCTATGAAAGTGTCCTGATTTTTCTTTAGCCTTGCTTCCATTATTAGCCGTAACGTCAGAATTGCCTCTCTCGTCCCTTTACTTTTCCTAAAGCCAAACTGATCGTCACCTAGCGCATTCTCAATTTTCTTTTCCATTCTTCTGTATATTATTCTTGTAAGCAGCTTCGATGCATGAGCTGTTAAGCTGATTGTGCGATAATTCCCGCACTTGTCAGCTTTTGCCGTCTTCGGAATTGTGTGGATGATGCTTTTCCGAAAGTCAGATAGTATGTCGCCAGACTCATATATTCTACACACCAATGTGAATAGTCGTTTTGTTGCCACTTCCCCCAATGATTTTAGAAATTCTGATGGAATGTTATCTATCCCTTCTGCCTTATTTGATCGCAAGTCGTCCAAAGCTCTTTTAAATTCCGATTCTAATACTGGATCTCCTATCTCTTCTAAATCGACTCCTGTTTCTTCTTCTATCACATCAGACAAATCTTCACCCTCATAGAGGCTTTCAGTGTATTCTTTCCACTTATCTGCTCTCTCCTCTGTATTTAACAGTGGAATTCCCGTTGCACTCTTAATGTTACCACTGTTGCTTTTAATGTCACCAAAGGTTGTTTTGACTTTCCTGTATGCTGAGTCTGTCCTTCCGACAGTCATATCTTTTTCAATGTCTTCACATTTTTCCTGCAGCCATTTCGTCTTAGCTTCCCTGCACTTCCTATTTATTTCATTCCTCAGCGACTTGTATTTCTGTATTCCTGATTTTCCCGGAACGTGTTTGTACTTCCTCCTTTCATCAATCAACTGAAGTATTTCCTCTGTTACCCATGGTTTCTTCGCAGCTACCTTCTTTGTACCTATGTTTTCCTTCCCAACTTCTGTGATGGCCCTTTTAAAAGATGTCCATTCCTCTTCAACTGTACTGCCTACTGCGCTATTCCTTATTGCTGTATCTATAGCGTTAGAGAACTTCAAACGTATCTCGTCATTCCTTAGTACTTCCGTATCCCACTTCTTTGCGTATTGATTCTTCCTGACTAATGTCAGGAACTTCAGCCTACTCTTCATCACTACTATATTGTGATCTGAGTCTGTATCTGCTACTGGGTACGCCTTACAGTCCAGTATCTGATTTCGGAATCTCTGTCTGACCATGATGTAATCTAATTGAAATCTTCCCTTATCTCCCGGCCTTTTCCAAGTATACCTCCTCTTGTGATTCTTTAACAGGGTATTCGCTATTACTAGCTGAAACTTGTTACAGAACTCAATTAGTCTTTCTCCTCTATCATTCCTTGTCCCAAGCCCATATTCTCCTGTAGCCTTTTCTTCTACTCCTTCCCCTACAACTGCATTCCAGTCGCCCATGACTATTAGATTTTCGTCCCCCTTTACATACTGCATTACCCTTTCAGTATCCTCATACAGTTTATCTGTTCATCTTCAGCTTGTGACGTCGGCATGTATACCTGAACTATCGTTGTCGGTGTTGGTCTGCTGTCGATTCTGATTAGAACAACCCGGTCACTGAACTGTTCACAGTAACACACCCTCTGCCCTACCTTCCTATTCATAACGAATCATACACCAGCTATACCATTTTCTGCTGCTGTTGATATTACCCGATACTCATCTGACCAGAAATCCTTGTCTCCCTTCCACTTCACTTCACTGACCCCTACTATATCTAGATTGAGCCTTTGTATTTCCCTTTTCAGATTTTCTAGTTTCCCTGCCACGTTCAAGCTTCTGACATTCCACGCCCCGACTCGTAGAACGTTATCCTTTCGTTGATTATTCAATCTTTTTCTCATGGTAACCTCCACCTTGGCAGTCCCCTCCCGGAGATCCGAATGGGGGACTATTCCGGAATCTTTTGCCAATGGAGAGATGATCATGACACTTCCTCAATTACAGGCCACATGTCCTGTGAATACACGTTACGTGTCTTTAATGCAGTGGTTTCCATTGCCTTCCGCATCCTCATGTAGTTGATCATTGCTGATTCTTCCGCCTTTAGGGGCAATTTCCCACCCCTAGGACAAGAGAGTGCCCTGAACCTCTATCCGCTCCTCCGCCCTCTTTGACAAGGCCGTTGGCAGAATGAGGCTGTCTTCTTATGCCGGAAGTCTTCGGCCGCCAATGCTGATTATTTATCAAAATTTAGGCAGTGGCGTGGATCGAACCCGGGACCGAAGACGTTTTGATTACGAATCAAAGACGCTACCCCTAGACCACGGGTCCCATACTGAGAAGCTTACGTTCATTAATCAGTATGGTTTTCGAAGGCATCGCTCGTGCGGAACTCAGCTTGCCCTTTTCTCACATGATATACTGCAAACTATGGATGAAGGGCAAAAGACAGATTCCATATTTCTAGATTTTCGGAAAGCATTTGATACGGTGCCCCCTTCAGGCTGTTAACGAAGGTATGAGCACATGGAATAAGTTCACAGATATGAGAGTGGCTCGAATCGTTTTTAAGTTATAGATGCTAGCATGTTGTCCTCGACGGCGAGTGTTCATCGGAGACAAGGATATCGACAGGAATGTCCCACGGAAATGTGACAGGACCGCTTTTGTTCTCTATATACGAGGGTTGGAACTTAAATAGTGACAACTATTTATTCACAACTGATACAAAAGAGTTACGTGTTTTCACCTGTTTCTGTCCTTCAAAGTAGTCACCAGCGTTGTGTAGAACCCGTTGCCAGCGATGTGGAAGGCGTAGTATACCGTTAGCAGAGCCTTTTCTGTTGATGGTGCGAATGGAGCGGTCTACTGCCTGTCGAATCTCTACAACAGTTCTGAAGCGAATGCCACGAAGTGGTTCCTTCATCTTCGGAATCAAAGCAAAGTCACTATGACAACGTCCGTGGAGTATGGTGGATGGTACAGTAATTCCCAGTCCCAGACCGAACAGAGCAGCCACAGCTTGCGCTGTATGCGCCCGCGCATTGTCGTGCAAAACGATGGGTGGGTTGCGTAGAAAGTGTCGTCGCTTCTTTCGAAAAGCTGGTCGCAGGTGATGCTCCAAAAACGAATAATAATACTGTGCATTGACGGTCTGCCGTGGAGGCATCATCATAGTCGTACACAAGAATCACCATAGCTTTCACCATATTGGGGCTCTGACGCAATTTCGACTTGCGCGGCGACCCATAATGACGCCATTCGTTGGATTGGCGTTTCAGTTTTGGCTCGTACGATGTGGCCCATGTCTCATCCAGTGTTACGATACGGCGTAAGAAAGCCTCTCTTTCGCGCTCATGCGTCTGAGCAGCGTCGTAACGCATCCATTTCTGTATTTCCGTCAATTCATGCGGAACCCATCGTGATGCAATTTTTGAATGTCCAGGCGTTCCTTCAGGATGCGAAGCACAGTCGTATGCGCTAATCCGGTTTCGTGGGCGACCTGACGAATAGTATGGAGTCGATCACTGTCCACTAATGCGGCAACATCATGCACTGCTACCTCAGAGACGCTAGGACGATCTGCCCGACACAAGTCTGCCACTGTTTGCCGACCTTCGTTGAAGGCTTTTACCCAACGTGCCGCTGCTCTGTACGGCAATGCCGATTCCCCGCACGTCTCTCTAAGACCTTGATGACACTGTCCTGTCACATTTCCGTGGGACATTCCTGTCGATATCCTTGTCTCCGATGAACACTCGCCGTCGAGGACAACATGCTAGCATCTATAACTTAAAAACGATTCGAGCCACTCTCATATCTGTAAACTTATTCCATGTGCTCGTACCTTCGTTAACAGCCTGCAAGGGGGCACATTCAATCTTGATACAACTCCGTTGTTACCGTTTCGAAAACGTAGTGACACCGTTACGTTAGACCGTGCGCACGCCGGTGACGTGGGACGGGCGAGTCCATTTGCTCGGAGGTAAGGTAGGTATGTCAACAACGTGTGCTATCAGCGACTACAGCAGATTCCATTGCACAGTGTCTCCACAGCAGTGTTGCCACCTTTTTAGTTCCATCCCTCGTACATAAATGATTTGGCGGACAGGGTGGGCAGCAATCTGTGGTTGTTTGCTGCTGATGTCGTGGCGTACGGTAACGCGTCGAAGTTGAGCGACTGTATGAAGATACAAGGCGACCCAGACAAAATTTTCAGTTGGTTTGATGAATGGCAGCTAGCCCTAAATGTGGAAAAATGTAAGTTACCGGGGATGTGTAGGAAGAACAAACCTGTTATGTTCGGATACATTATTACTAGTGTCATGCTAGACACAGTCAAGTCGTTTAAATGTCTGGCCGTAATGTTGCAAAGTGATCTGAGATGGAATTAGCATGTGAGAACCGTGTTAGGAAAGGCGAATGGTCGTCTTCGGATTTTTCGGAGAATTTTAAGACAGAGTGGTTCAGCCGTAATGTAAAGGAGACCTTCAAATAGAACGTTGGTGTGACCTACTCTTGAGTACTGCTGGAGTGTTTGAGATCCGTACCAGGTCGGATTGAAGAAAGACGTCAAAGCAATTCAGAAACGGGCTGCTAGATTTGTTACTGATAGGCTCGAACAACACGTGTTACGGAGATGCTTCGGAAACTCAAACGGTAATCCCTGGAGGGAAGGCAACGTTCTTTGCGAGAAACACTGTTGAGAAAATTTAAAGAACCAGCATTTAAAGCTGACTGCCGAACGATTCTAGTGCCGGCAGCATACTTGCGCGTAAGGACAAAGAAAATAAAGATACGAGAAATTGAGGTTCATACAGTAGTATATACACAGTCGTTTTCCACTCGCTCTACTTGCGAGTGGAACATGAAAGGAAATAACTAGCAGTGGCACATGGTTCCCTCCGCTATGCACCGTACGGTGTAGATTTAGACGTACATTCAATTCGCATCATACTCAGCAATTGCGAAGCAAGCACTGACGGGTTCGTTAGTATTACATGTAGTACATACGTACTCCGAAAGCCAATGCACGGCGAAGGGTAAAGGACTTCTGTGGTCCCGTCGCCCTCAGTTGTGTATAATGTTACGATGTGTTGGTAATTACTACTTTGGGACCGTCTAAGCACAACTGAATAAAACGTAAGTTTTGTGCAACTCGCGTTTCGCCTTTATTCGTTGCAAGGCATCTTCATTAGCAGATTTCGTGGATGTTTATCTACATTTGTAATTGTGCTTTTCTGATGATAACTGCCATTTGAAATTTCGTTTTCACAGTTAACAGCACCAGTGACCGAAGTTCGCCTGTTAATCAGTGGCTCTAATTACACTGAAAGCTGCTGTCAAAAATTCTTGGACAAGGGCTAAAACGTTATCTAGTACATTACCTGCAGCTGTAGCCACCTGCGCACCAAAACTCTAATGTCACGTTAACTCGCCAAACTTGAAAAGTAAACATGACGAGTCTATTTAATACAACTTTCGTCTTCAAAAAATGATGATGCCGGAAAGAAAAGAAAAACACCCTCATTCCATGCCCAATCTGGCCTCCACCCTCCACGACAGTCCATGGCTGACTCCTCGGTTACCAGATTCCACAGGAGCACTAGAAAACTGTTGGACATGAAGACAGCAGCTACAGATTCGATGACTTTTGCCTCAGTAATGGGCATTCCCACTGTTTCTGGCTCCTCTTTCACAGAATACACATCTCTCCATTGTGTATCCTTCTGACACGGACATTCCCCAGTAACTGGCTGGGGAAATCAGTTCATACGTCTGAGGAAGGTAATGGCATGTTAGCCTTCAACAGGACCACGTATAGTAGAGCACTGTAGTGTCCAAACTTTGGGGTTGCGGACAGCTTTGCCTTACAGTGTCGTTTAGAGTTCCATTGACGTTATGGAAAAGGTTATGACAGTTAGGAAAGCCCAGGAACGCCAGTAAAGCATCGAGAAGTTAATTTTTAACTCTATCGCTGAGAGTACGCCGACAAAGGAAAACACATCAGCTAGCAACCAGATCGACAAAGACTTGCGTGGAAACTCACACCACACTTCTCATCTCAATGATAAGTAAATTCCACTGCATTAGCCACTCTTCATTCGCACAAATGGTCTATATGACTACACTGCAATTCACAATTAATTGCCTGAAAGGGCGAAGATAATACTTTAATCTTTCCGTCTAAGTTCTGATTTATCTATATTTTATTAAGATAATCATTTGCCCCTCTGTATGTGGGCGGAAACAAAATATTATAACATTCGGAGGGGAAAGTTGGTGTTGAAATTTCGTGACAAGATCCTGCTGCAACGAAAAACTCGTTTGTTTTAATGATTGCCACCCAAATCGCGTATCATATCCGTGACTCTCTCTCTCTCTCTCTCTCTCTCTCTCTCTCTCTCTCTCTCTCTCTCTCTCTCTCTCTCTCTCTCCCCTCCCTCCCCCCCACCCCCAATTCGCGATAATACAAAGCGAGCTACTCTTCTTTGAACTTTTCGATGCCCTCTATCGATCCTATCTGATGTGGATCCCACATCCCTCAACAATACAGCAGAAGAGGACGGAGAGGCGTAGTGTAAGCAGTCTCTTTAGTTGACCTGTTGCATCTTCTAAGTGTTCTGCTAATAAAACGCATTCTTTGCTTCGCTTTCCCAACATTTTCTATGTGAACGTTCCGGTTTAAGCCATTCGTAATTGCAATCCCTAGGTATTTCGTTGCATTAACAGCCTTTACAATTGCGTGGTTCATTGTGTAACCGGAAATTAACGTGTTCATTTTGGTGGTCATGTGGATGATCTTACACTTTCCATTATTTAGAGTCAATTGCTACTTTCCGCACCACACATATCTTGTCTAATTCATTTTGCAATTGGTTTCGATCATCTGATGACTTAACGAGCCGGTAAATGACAGCATGATCTGTAAACCAACTGCATCAGCTGCAAGCTAAGAGGGCTGTTCAGGTTTTCCCAAATCGTTTACACAGATTAGAAACAGCAGAGGGCCTACAACGCTTCCTTGGGGAACGCCAGGATTACTTCTGTTTTACTCGACGACTTTCTGTCCATAATTACGATCTGTGATCATTCTGTCACGAAATCACGAATCCAGTTGCACAACTGAGACAAATCTTCATAGGCACGCAATTTGATTAGAAGTAGTTTGTGAGGGACGGTGTCAAAAGCCTTCTATAAATATGGAATCAGTTTGAGATCACCTGTCATTAGCTTCGTGTGAATCTTCGGAATAATTCATAATGTTCGAAAACCTATATTCTAAACTCCTTTACGAATTGAAATCTATATCGGGTAGCCGCGCGGTCTAGGGCGTCTTGTCACGGTCCGCGCGGCTTCCCCCGTCAGAGGTTCGAGTCCTCCCTCGGGCATTTTTTTTTTTTTTAACAATGCGTAATCTTTATTCAATTCAATGATATATTGTAGATATAAGGTAAGTTTTAAAATCCATTATATTTTGCTTTCAGTTTTCCATTCACATAGCTATTTTGTTTTAATGGCATTTCTTTGTTAAGTTCGTCTGTTTCATTTCTAAAACCTTTTCCCTTTGTATTTAAATTTTTGTAGAATTTGTGTCTTGCTGTGTCGTGATAATTGACTTTTTAATTATAAGTTTTTGGCAACGATAAATGTGAACAATATTTTTCTAATGTATTAGAAAACACGAAGACATAGAACTGGCAATTGATTATGTACTTATTATTGATTTGATGTAAGAAGTGTAGTTGTTGCTTTTGTGTGTGTGTGTGTGTGTGTGTGTGTGTGTGTGTGTGTGTGTGTGTGTGTGTGTCGTCCTTAGTGTAAGTTAGTTTAATTTAGATTAAGTAGTGCGTACGCTTAAGGACCGTTTATCTCAGCAGTTTGGTCCCATAAGACCTTACCACACACTGAATTTCCAATTTCTAAATCGGATAACATACTGCCATGGACGCCCAAAGCTTACACACAAAGAAAGAAGTTCATCCTTCTGCTGATACGTTGTGGCAGTGGTGTCGTGTTCTGAATCAAAAGAATGCGATACGTTGTCTACCGTAAATACCGGCCACATAATCAACTCTACCACACTAGCAGTACTACTAAATCGACAAGCAAAAATCTGGACAAGCATGACAAGCACGCCCCAAGCAGTCCCAATGAGAGTCAACTAGCATGCCGGAACCATTACAGTCATTCTGGGATTTACTGCTATGCCGCTCTTGCACTACCCGCGTTCTGTTCTCAGTATGAAGCTATAATTTGAATGCACGGTGTCTGTTCCTTCGAAAGAACAGACACCACGTAGATCCCGCAGCTGTGAAACATATGTAAATTGAAGGGGGATCACTGCTATCAGCTGCAGCGGGACATCAAGCAGAATCAGCAGTCTTGAGTGTTCTGAAGACTTTCTGAACTGCACCTGGACTTCTAATACTCACTTTGGCAGCAGCCTTTAACTGACACGCTATTTTCTACAAATATGAACTTAGTATTGCACAAGTGGAAAGTCTTCGATGCATGGTGATTACTTTGTACGCGGTTTGGGAGAAGTCCTGGTCAGATCAGAGTTCAAGGTATCTCTAGTGTCATGGTAACTCTTTTGGTCATTAGCATAAAATCAGATAACGATCGTCCAGGTGGCAGCATTGGATAGAAGATTGTTATTAGCTGCAGAGGAAAATAAACCAACGAGAATGCCAATGGCTGAAAGACAAGCCAATCACTCTGCAGCCAAGGCGCTGACTGGCTGAAAAGTCTTAAATGTTAAACACATTTAGTGTGCCTCTGATACCAAAATATCGGCGAATCCATAATGGTCCCTCTTAGAGGAAAGTATGCGTCTCCCATCGGATCAGGAGCCACTGTTACCAGCATTTTAGAGGCGCGCATATTTTTACGTCCGAAGTTTCACTGGCAAGATTTTCTACCGTGTGGATAAATGCTATTGCTTCCGTGGAATGGAAGGAGTTTGCTTTTGATTAGACTTTCTGAACTCTGTCAATTGCTATCGCAACCTTTTCTTTTTTTCTACTTAGATTGTAAAACACTTGCAATGAGTTGGTTGGAAGATATAAGCAGACTGTCAGTTCTGTGTTTCCAGTTCAACAATCGATCGACTCTTGGAACTCTGAGTTTTAATTAGGCAGTGGTCAGCAGTGTCGAAAGTTGTGACTTATTAAATTTATGTCGCGAATCTATGCGGAGATGACGACGCATACTAAAAACTACTTCATATATGGTAGTGCAGAGTGTTCAACGAAGTCTAACGATTAACCGGTTCTTTGACTGAAATTACGCCATAAAGATTGCAAAGTCTTAAAGATAGATCGCAATATCGGCTTGTTTCGCAGTTTCTCGCAGCTAAGAAGAAAGATAAGGTAATTGTCACACTGTTTCTAGGTTATTTCACGTCTCCATATTTCTTATTCCATAGAGGAGAAACTTTTTTATCTATTACTTATGTTCATACGGTCTAAGGCGCTGCAGTCAGGGACTGTGCGGCTGGTACCGGCGGAGGTTCGAGTCCTCCCTCGGGCATGGGTGTATGTGTTTGTCCTTAGGATAATTTAGATTAAGTAGTGTGTAAGCTTAGGGACTGATGGCCTTAGCAGTTAAGTCCCATAAGATTTCACACACATTTGAACATTTTTGAACTTAAGTTCATAGTCTTGAATCAACGCTTTTACGTATTAGCTATACTGACTCCGACTTTCGACTAATTACTGATCTGAATCAAATATTTTGCGTCCGTTGTGGAAATGTGTTTTAGTTCAACGAGGTTACAACAAAAATGGTTCGAATGGCTTTGAGCCCTAGAACTTACAACTAATTAAACCTAACTAACCTAAGGACATCACACACATCCATGCCCGAGACAGGATTCGAACCTGCGACCGTAGCAGTCGCGCGGTTACGGATTGAAGCGCCTAGAACCGCTAGGCCAACGCGGCCGGCAGGTTAGAACATATTCCATAGCAAACGACTTGGCCAAACTTTGCTAAGTGTTCAAAATAACTTCATCGCGAGACATATCCCTCATCCCTTGCTTGTCGACTTACTTAACATGCACGTCCGACTCATCGTTCAATTCTAATTCTGAACAGCACAGGCACAGCAGTATCGTGTTTATTCGTCGACACCGGACAAGCGACTTTCAATTAAAATGTCTCCCCTGTACGGGAATATACGTAATTAATGCACGAGTGCGTGTTGTAGGCACGTGGTTGACGACGTATCGAAGTTCGGGTCTGGCCGTCAAGCGTGCTCGGATAGCCTACTGATATGTCGAGAGTTCGGCTCCCGATCAGGCACAAATTTTCACTGTCATCATTCCATTATACAGCTGACGGTCGTCACATTCGCAAGTGCGAATACATTTCATGGACTTAACGTGCTGTCACTATTAGTGCCTGTCTGATTTGATGTCACTAAGTAAACCAGTTTTCAATACAAAGCGCAGGTGATTTCCCAGTCAATGATTTTGAACACAAAGTTTTGTTGTTTTGTATATCTTTCGTGTTCTATAACGCTATGTCATACATGAATAAAACTTTCCACTTCTAGCGCTTAAACCAGCTCTCGCAGTGTTTTTTGGGCTATAGCCAAAGCATGCATCACTTCCTGTGGCGTTAGAAACAAACTGTTTTTCTGTACGTGTTTTCCACACAAGAAAAATCAGAAACTGTACTGTACCTTATTTTCCTATCTATTCGTGTCAAGATATATTTCAATCGACTTTTGTGTGTTTCTGATGACCACTGTTCTTGCAAAAACGACGCCGGACAAAACAGAGTCAAGCTGGATACAGTATACTGCAGTGTTGACACTAACGACACAAGACACTTGTCGGTTATTACACACAGCATTCACGGCTAGAGATCAGTGGGCGGGATACGTCACACACGTGTCGACCTCCAGCAGCGTATGATAAGCTTTATCAGATGCCTGCTGCACCACAGTCTCAGTCCGTGGTTATAAGTCTCTAAGATGACGTTAGTCAAAGGTTTCTGTAAACATTCTGAAGATAAAAGTACGGAAGTTCATACATTCCAAAACATTCCGCTTGTAATGCAATGACTAGGCACACTTGCATCACCTAAAGTTAGAAAAACACACACGCACACAAGTTGATTGAGAGGGGGGGGGGGGCAGGATAAGGAGACGGAGAGAGAGAGAGAGAGAGAGAGAGAGAGAGAGAGAGAGAGAGAGAGAATTAATATATTTAGCATCTTATCTGTAGTAAATGACACAAGTCAAACCATATATTTCTAAATGAAAAAAACTAATGCCTTTAATAACAGTCACCCCTTATCGTAGACAGCGGGCAGTGCACTTTATCTGTTATGTAGTTACTTCAGACTAAGACGTAATATTATCCTTCCTCTAATATCATAACGTAGCATGCTGCACACAGAATGTTCGCCTGAGTACCTTCGGAGTCATGACAGCCCTCACTCACGAAACAATGTACTGCGTTGACACCAAATGGAAAATGCCTCTTTCGCCATTGAGCTCTTTGATATGGACCAGACAGACATTCGTCTTATTCTATTTGATGTCAAAGAAAACCCAAATCAGGATAGCTGGGTGGGTATTTTAACAAGATCACACGAATTCCGTAACTTGCCACATACTGCCCTCCCGCAACACGGGAGTAAGCTACATTGTTTGAGTGTAGTAATGTTAATCTGAGGAGTGGTATTACATTGTTACTACAATTTTTTAGAGAAGGTAAGTTATATTGAATATCCAAATGACCGGAGGATGGCGAAAAAGTGTTTGAAGTAAAGAAAGTATAAAATAACGAGATTCCATTACAAGTTCCTTTATCCAGAACATATTTTTAAGCTAACGACAACATTTAAGCTTTTTTTTTAGAAAAAAAAAAAGAGGCCAATAAGTGCAATCTATCCTTATAACCAATCTGCCACAGAACAATTTTCTTCTGTATGACTACTTGTCTGTCTGTGGCTTTTTATCAATTTTTGGAGTAAGTCTTTGTGTCATTCTCAAATTGCAAAAATGTAAATGTTCGGTGATTCAAACAAAAAGTTGAAACGCGAATGAAAATCGTCGCACGCAATTGTTTTTCAAAGCGCAAAGGGCTCATCAGGCCGAACATACGTACTCTCTCTTCTACCTGAGGGGCAACTTGCGGAATTCATGTAGGGGATCCGCTTCTCGAACTTTCCTGATTTCAGCCATTCGTGTCCGCTCATTTTAAACCCGTTCCTCCCAAATATGAGTCCAGTGCCTTAACTTCGTGCCGCCTCGGCCGGTATTTATGGTAAGATCCCTAGGACTAGTTAATGGATACAGAAAGTAAAATATTCAGAACACGAACATCTCCACGTTTGATTTAAAATTATGGCTGCCAAAGGTATTTGATCCACTCTCTAAACGCGGCGCACTTGTTGACGGGGCTGAATGCTCAGACAATATTTGACACCACCCATGTGCAATTAATCCGTCTCGAAGCCCTTCCAGAAGACGTAGGGCGCCCTCATAACTGTGCAGTGTCGCAGGGGCGTGGGAGGCAGCGAAGGCGAGCGCCGCAGACTGCAGCGGGTCGATACGCGACGCCGTGACGTCAGCTGGCCGGTCGGCACGCCCCCGCAACGCTGATCAATCGGGGACGGGGGCGGAGCCGATTCGTACAGTGTCTGTGGTCGCGGACGGCTCTAGGCTCTCAGACTACTGGCCTACTGAAAGGCACACGCTTTGGAATGGCTTCCATAGGCGTAGTTATTTCTTGGTATGCCATCCGATTTATTCATCCGGTCCCATGGATATTTTCACGCTTGTTCTATAGTGTCATTCTAACACAAAATAGTTTCTCCATTAGTAAACAGTCTGTAACATAAACGAAGCAGAATGAATTGCCGTACTTAGCAGCAACGCTTTCTGTGTAAATTACTACCCATGACAGTTACTCTACCTACAGTATTTCACTTATCTGACTTGCAATGAGCTATTAAACACTCGAATCATCTTTTACCTGTTCTCACTTCGCTGTACAGCATTTGGCGTGGAAGTCTGTCATTTTTCATCCGCTGGACATGTCCGACACATCTGAGTTGATGCCCAATGATAAGAGCTTCCATGCTATACATTTTTTCTTTCTCAAGAACAGCCGTTTTGGTTTTTTTTTTTTTTTTTTTTGTGGTTGTAGGGCGCACAACTACAATGGTCATTAGCGCCCAGACTAAGTTAGGAATGCACCGCGAGGCACAAGGTTAAAACAGCAACTAAAAGGGACAATACTATAAAAGACAGACAGGCAGAGGATTTAAAAAAAAAAAAAAGCATCAAATGTCCTTAGACAGGTTTGTCAAGTTGATAAAACGAAGAACGCGAGCAGTAGCTCCTGGGTCATCCGCTAAAATGGCATCCTGAGTACATGGCAGGCCAAGATCAAGACGCAGTGTAGTAAAATCCGGACAGGACGTTAAAATGTGGCGGACCGTCAGCAATTGCCCACATGGGCAGAACCGCGCCGGCGCAGCCGTCAGCAGATGGCGATGGCTGAACCGGCAGTGTCCAATCCGTAACCGGGCCAAAACGACCTCCTCCCGCCGAGAAGGGCGTGAGGAGGACGTCCAAGCCGCGGGAAGAGGTTTCAAGGCCCGAAGCTTGTTGTCCGTAAGTGCAGCCCAATCGACATGCCACAGCGATAAAATGCGCCGACAAATGACCCTGCTACAATCTGATGAAGGGACACAACAAGAAGCTGTCCGAGGCTGGAGGACCGTAGCCTTGGCCGCGGCATCTGCAGCTTCGTTCCAAGGGATACCGACATGGCCAGGAACCCACATAATGCTAACCGGAGAACCGTCGTCCACCAGCTGCTGAAGAGAGCGTTGGATCCGGTGCACGAAAGGGTGAGCCGGATACGGATCACTGAGGCTCTGGATGGCGCTCAGGGAATCGGAGCAGATGGCATAAGCAGAATGTCGGTGGCGGCAGATGTAAAGAAGAGCCTGGTAGAGGGCAAAGAGCTCAGCTGTGAAGACCGAACAATGGCCATGGACCCGGCATTTGAAACTTTGTGCCCCGACAATAAAAGAACACCCGACCTCGTCAATGGTCTTAGAGCCATCTGTATAAATGAAGGTCACATTAATGAACTTCGAACGAAGTTCGACAAAACGGGAGTGGTATACCGAACCGGGGTAACCTCCTTTGGGAGCGAGCTGAGGTCAAGGTGAACGCGAACCTGAGCCTCGAGCCAAGGTGGCGTGTGGCTCTCGCCCACTCTAAAGGTTGCAGGGAGTGAAAAATCGAGGTGTTGAAGGAGGCGACGAAAGCGAACTCCAGGGGGTAGTAGGGCAGAGACATACAACCCGTATTGACGGGCGAGAGAGTCGTCAAAAAAGGAACGATAAGACGGGTGGTCGGGCAGACAGTAGCCGACAGGCATACCGACAAAGCAGTATATCGCGCCGGTAGGTGAGTGGCAAATCACCGGCTTCAGCATGAAGACTCTCGACGGGACTAATATAAAACGCTCCGATCGCAAGACGTAAACCCCGATGTTGTATGGAGTTGAGGCGGCGAAAGATGGACGGCCGTGCAGAGGAGTATACGAAGCTCCCATAATCCAGCTTTGAGCGGACGATCGACCGATATAGGCGAAGTAGGACGGTTCGATCCGCTCCCCACGACATCCCACTGAGAACACGGAGGACATTTAGAGAACGGGTACAACAGGCAGCCAAATATGACACATGTGGAGACCAGCTAAGTTTCCTGTCAAATGTAAGACCAAAAAATTTCGTTGTCTCCACGAATGGGAGAGCAACGGTACAGAGTCGTAAGGACGGTGGGAGAAACTCTTTGTAGCGCCAGAAGTTAATACAGACCGTCTTCTCGGCAGAAAAACGGAAGCCATTGGCGACACTCCAGGAGTAAAGACGGTCAAGAGAACGCTGAAGACAGCGCTCCAGGAAACATGTACGCTGCGCACTGCAATAGATGGTAAAATCGTCCACGAAAAGGGAGCCTGATACATCACCTGGGAGGCAATCCATTATTGGATTGATCGCTATGGCAAAGAGAGCGGCGCTCAAAACTGAGCCCTGTGGCACACCATTCTCCTGGCGAAAGGTGACTGACAGGACAGAACCCACACGTACCCTGAACTGTCGATCCATTAAAAAGAAACGAATAAAAAGAGGGAGGCAACCGCGAAGGCCCCATGTATGCATGGTGCGGAGAATGCCCGCCCTCCAACAGGTGTCGTAAGCCTTCTCCAAATCAAAGAACACAGCCGCGGTCGGGCGCTTCCGCAAGAAGTTATTCATAATGAAGGTCGACAAGGTAACCAGATGGTCAACAGCAGAGCGGCGCCTACGAAATCCACATTGTACATTGGTAAGTAGGCGTCGAGATTCGAGCAGCCAAACCCAACGAGAGATAACCATTCGCTCCATCACCTTACAGACACAGCTGGTAAGCGAGATGGGTCGATAACTGGAAGGAAAGTGCTTGTCCTTCCCCGGTTTAGGAATCGGTACAACAATAGACCCGCGCCAGCATGCGGGAACATGTCCCTCAATCCACATGCGATTGTAAGTACGAAGAAGGAAACCTTTACCCGCAGGAGCAAGGTTCTTCAGCATCTGAATATGAATAGAATCAGGCCCTGGAGCGGAGGACCGTGACCGGGCAAGTGCATTTTCGAGTTCCCGCATGGTGAATGGGGCATTATAACTTCCACGATTCGAGGAGCGGAAGTTAGGTGGCCTAGCCTCCTCTGCCTGTTTTCGGGGGAGGAAGGCAGGGTGGTAATGAGCGGAGCTCAAAACCTCTGCGAAAAAGCGGCCGAAGGCATTGGAGACATCCTCAGGGGCCACAAGGACGTCATTCGCGACCGTCAAGCCAGAAACTGGTGAGTGGACCTTAGTGCCAGATAGCCGGCGCAGGCTACCCCAGACAACAGAAGGAGTAAAACTGTTGAAGGTGCTTGTGAAAGCAGCCCAGCTGGCTTTCTTGCTTTCTTTAATAATACGACAACACTGCGCACGTAATCGTTTATAATTGATACAATTCGCCACTGTAGGGTGGCGTTTAAAGGTGCGTAAAGCACGTCGACGAGCACGTAAAGCGTCTCTACATGCTGCGGTCCACCAGGGGACCGGTACGCGACGTGGAGAAGGAGTAGTGTGAGGGATGGAATACTCAGCAGCAGCGAGAATGACTTCCGTGAGGTGTGCGACCTGACTATCGCAGCTTGTGAAGGTGAAGGTGAAAGGCCGCCCCGGAAGAGAAGAGCCCCCAGTCTGCTTTGGAGATGTTCCAACTAGTTGAGCACGGAGAGGGGTATGATGTAGGAGATGGATAACACACGAGAAGTGGTCGCTCGAATATGTATCAGAAAGTGCATACCACTCAAACCGGCGTGCAACTTGGGTAGTATATATAGAGAGGTCTAAATGGGAATAGATGTGAGATGTGTCCGAAAGAAAAGTAGGGGCGCCAGTATTGAGGCAGACAAGATTGAGCTGGTTGAAAAGGTCTGCTAACAGGGAGCCCCTCGGGCAGGATGCTGGAGAGCCCCAAAGGGGATGGTGGGCATTGAAGTCTCCAGTTAACAAAAATGGTGCAGGTAGCTGAGCAATAATTTGCATCATGTCTGCCCTAGTAAAGGCAGACTATGGTGGAGTATAAACGGTACAAATGGAAAATGTTAAAGTGGGGAGATTAATTCGGACGGCAACTGGCTGCAGATCGGTGTGCAATGAGATGGGATCGTAGTACATATCATCCCGGACCAGCAACATAACCCCTCCATGAGCCGGAATACCTGCCACAGGGGGTAGGTCAAAACGCACAGAGGTGAACTCTCTCCCCGTCTTGGGAGTATGTGGGTGGCAACCACACGGGCCCTTAGCTAAGCATGGCATTACTTCCACTTACTTGTGCCAGGCTTCTCCTGTTTCCTTTCCTATCCGGCCAAGGCAATTTGATAGCATGGGCGTAGCTTCGTTTCCTGGAGGGCTACGACGAGCGGACGGTGCAAGCGGAGCAGCAACTTTAAGTCCTCTCGGTTGGAGCGAATGCTGCGAATATTCCAGTGAATAAGTGCCATCGTGAGAAGAAAAAGAAAAAGAAGATGCAAGAAGGGGTCACCTCGAAGGCCACTGAGCGCCTGGCTTCGAGCGAGCACTGCCGCCGCTATCAGTAGGCGGACAGTCATCGTCCATTGGTTCTATAGGTTCATCGGCCATCTTTTTAAGATGGCCGGGAGGGGGAGCTTCCACCGCCGGTGAACGGCCGGATGTTCGGCTACCAGCGATGCGGCCAGGCGAAACGGATGACGGCCTGGGGCGACAACCGCTGGGTGGCGCAGGAGAAGAAATGCGCCGTGGCGGAGAAGGAGAACTGTGCTTCCTATGAGCCTTCTTGGAAGGTCGTTTAGTGGAAGTACTGGTCGATGGCTGGGAGTTCGAGGTACGTAGGAAGTCTGCACGGGACGGTTCCTTCTTGAAGGCCCGTGCATCTGACTTCTGGGTCTTCGTCTTGGCAGAAGCTGATGAAGGTGCTTGTGTCGGAAGGGTGACTGGAGGAAGAGGAGACGTCGACTGGGCGATCTTGGCACTGGCCAAACGGACGACCGTAGTGCTGAAGGTCAAATCGCATGTCTGCGTCGTCCGAGGCGAGGCGAGGACAGTACTGTATTTCCCCGCTGGGAGCAACGTGGGCTTCCTACTAGCAAATAGCTTGCGAGCAGCCGAGGTGGACACTTTCTCTTTGACCCGAATTTCCTGTATACAGAGTTCTTCCTTGTAGATGGGACAGTCGTGGGAGGACGCTGCATGGTCACCCTGACAGTTCACACAACGAGGAGACGGAGGTGGACAGTCACCCTCATGGGCATCCCTGCCACAAGTGACACATTTAGCCGCATTGGATCAAGACTGGCGAGTGTGATTAAAACGCTGACACTGGTAGCAGCGCGTAGGTGTCGGGACATAGGGGCGAACAGAAATAACCTCGTAGCCCGCTTTGATGCGCGACGGCAGCTGAACACTATCAAAGGTCAAGAGAAGTGTCCGGGTCGGTACAAGGTCATTGTTGACCTTTTTCATGACCCTATGGACAGCCGTCACGCCCTGCTCAGCGAGGAAAGACTGAATCTCCTCGTCAGTCAATCCGTCGAGTGATCTAGTATATACCACACCACGAGACGAATTCAAAGTGCGGTGAGCCTCCACCCGGACAGGGAACGTGTACAGGAGTGTGGCCCGGAGTTTTTGTGCCTGAAAGGCGCTCTCAGTTTCTAGTAACAAGGTAGTTACGCAACCTGGTACAAGACTTGACAGATCCGGCTATGGCATCTACGCCCTTCTGGATAACGAAAGCGTTGACAGAGGAAAAATCCTTTCCGTCCTCAGATCGAGAAACTACGAGGAACTGTGGGGCAGGCGGTAGTACTTTTGTCACTGGTGGCTGGTCAAGTTTCCGTTTTTGGGCAGAAGTCTAGAGAGAAGAAGAAGAAGAAGAAATCCATTGCGGAGGAATCACCCATGATTGCCAGCGTCTCCGATGGCGTGCTCCTTCCTTGTGGGGACCCTCTCAGAGGGCACTCCCACCTTAGGTGAATGTTTACACCTCAGGTCACACCTCACGAGAAACGGACGGAGGGACCAATCGGCATGGTCGGAAGGTGTCAGCTCAGGCAATCACCCCTCCCTGGGCCTGGCCTTTACCAGGGGGTACGTGCGTGCCTTACTTGTCTATCCAGGGCGGGGAATTACGCGTTACCCCATCACCGGCTACGCGTGCGAACGCGTGGGTCGGCCTTCAGGCACGCACAGGGAGGAAGGAAGAAGAGGAAAAAGAAGGGAGAAAGGGAGAGAAAGGACAGACTGTCTCAAACGCCGAGGCGGAGACAAGAGAAGGCAAGGAGGAGGAGGCAAGGAGGAGGAGGCAAGGAAGGAGTAAGAAAGACAGTGAGATGGAGAAGAACAAAAAAAGGAACCAACCAAAGGAAGGAAGGAACCAGAAGAAGTGAAAAACCAAAATGACCGCAAATATAGGTCGTGGAACCGTCCGTCTCCGGACGCAGGCGCTAACTATCCCCTTGAGGGGGAGGGACTCCTTTTAGTCGCCTCTTACGACAGGCAGGATACCTCGGGCCTATTCTAAACCCGGACCCGCAGGGGGGAAGAACAGCCGTGTTGGATATGAAGTCACCCCATTTCACGTTCATGATATATCTTAGCTTCTGTTGGTTGAAGCGTTCTAGTTTCTTCAGATCACAGCAATATAACGTCCAGGTTTCGCAACCATATAGCAGGGTGGAAATGACTACAGCTTTGTACACGATCAGTTTGGTGTACAGTGTTAGGTCTTTATTCAGGAAGACACGCTTTGTAAGACGTCCAAATGCTAGATGGGCACATCTTTTCCAGATGAGCAGTTAGATGACAGTATGCTTCCTAGGTAGAGGAAATGGTCCACTTGTTCCAAGGGTGTATCATAAATGGATATGCTTAAATCAGGAACGGAGGAGCCAGGAGTTAGCTGCACCAAGCTGCAACTCTGCAGGTGAAAGAGCTGGAGAAGCATTGTCATCAGCATACTGCAGCTATGTCACACGAGTGGTACTAGTGAACCTTTTTGAATGGAGTCTGGACTGGTTGAATAATCCTCCATCGAACCTGTACTTTAGTTCTATTCTTGCGTTGTTTACGGATGTCTCGTAAAGCAAAGCTGCCAGATTCAATGCAAATAATGTTGGTGCAAGAACGCATCCTTGTTTAAGCCCACTTGTTATTGGGAATTCACCAGTTGTTACATTCTGGCAGAGGACCTGTCCAGTCATATCATCGTGGAGAGCTTCAATCAAGTCAACAAAATGTTCAGGGCAGCCGAAGCGTTTTAAGACCATCCACATGGCTTCTCTGGGAACTGTATCAAAGGCCTTTTCTAGATCGTAGAAAACAAGTAGCAAAGGCTTTTGCTGTTCTCTGCACTTCTCCTGTAGTTGTCGTGCAAAGAAAATCATGTCAATTGTCCCTCATGAAGGTCGAAACCCGTATTGAGACTCAGGTAGTATAGTCTCTGAAAGTGTCTGGGGGCGCTTTAAAATAATTCTTGCAAAAATTTTGCCAGTGACAGAGAGTAGAGATATTCCCCGGTAGTTACCACAAACGCTTCTGTCGCCCTTCTTGACGATGGTGACAATTGTGGAGTTCTTCAAGTCAGCTGGTACCTTGCGGGTTTCCCACATTAATTGAATGAGTGAGAAGAGTCTAGTTTTTAGAGGCAAGCCGCCACCCTCAATTACCTCCATCGGGATGCTGTCAAGTCCAGGAGCCTTCCCAGGTTTCACACTCTTGAGTGCCTTGCAAAATTCTTGAAAAGTTGGAGGATCAGCCATCCATGGTTGTGGAGGGTGCTGTGGGACATTTTTGAGAAAATCTCCAGCGGCAGTAGAAGGGCGGTTTAACAGTGAGCTGAAGTGCTCTTTCCAGCGATTTAAGATGTCCTGACTTTCAGTAAGAATGGTGGAGTTGTCAGCAGCTTTCAGTGTTCCTGATGAGGAGCGGATAGGTCCATACAGCTCTTTAATACCAGCGTAGAAGCCACGCAGGTTCCTTGCATCGGAAAGATTTTGGAGTTCTGTGGCTTTCTGTTGCCACCATTTGTTCTTGATTGCTCGTATTTCACTATGACATTTCTGCTTGAGTTCTTGAAAGTGTGATTTCTTCTCTGCGCAGGACGGATCTTGAGCAAGGGATAGGTAAGCATCCCACTTTGCATTGATTATGGCTTGGATTTCTCCATGGTTGTCATGAAACCAGTCACTTCATTTCCGCGCACTGAAACCAACAACATTCTCAGCAGTTTCTTAGATGATGATCTTTAATGTGGTCCATTCTTGTTCGACATCATCTGTGGTTGCTGGAGCTTTGTTAAGTTGTTCAGACAGCATGTCTTGGAAGTGTGAGCGAACGTTTTTGTTGTTCAGGTTGCTTATGTTGAATTTTCTGCGTGGTGGGTTTGAAAAGTGGGATCGTGGCTTGCGATACTTTGGTACTCTCAAACGGCTGACTAAAAGTCTATGGTCAGTCCAGCACTCATCGATGTTTAGTGCTGCTTTTGTGATGAGAATGTCTTTCTTGTCACGCTGTCGAGTAATAACGTAGTCTATAAGATGCCAATGTTTGGAGCGTGGGTGCATCCATGTGGTCTTATAGCGGTTAGGCAAGCGGAATTGGGTATTGGAGATGAAAAGCTCGTGCTCGTGCTCCCGCAGGGGGCTCCCGTCTTGGGAGTATGTGGGTGGCAACCACACGGGCCCTTAGCTAAGCATGGCATTACTTCCACTTACTTGTGCCAGGCTTCTCCTGTTTCCTTTCCTATCCGGCCTCCCTTGGCCAAATCTTGGTTTCTTCGACCCCAACGGTATTAGGTTTCCGAGGCCCAAGGGTGTCTTTCATTTTCCTCTCTAGTATCTGTTATCTACTCTTCGACCCAACGGCGAAGCGAGCGGAAGAAGAGCCTTATATCCCAGGTTCTCAACGATCGTGGAGGCGGAAGAGGTCATGTCAGACGAACTGGCTGTAAAGGCGCCGCTCAGCCATCATTGAGCTCGCGGCAGTTCATTGCAGTTCTGGTACCTGAAGTCACATGTCACATACATATGTGCCGTGATGAATTGTTCCGGAATCATAGTGTGTGGGTCACTTCCTCGCAAGCTGTTATCCCACTTAAACAAATTCACGCAAATGGCAATTTCTCCTGTCATTTTCTCTAAAGACCAATGGCGATGGGATAAGGACGATGGTAGCAGGCTCCGAGTGAGGCTGGAAGCTACTTAGTCTGGACCTGCACATTGGCGGCAGGTGTGTGATGGTCGCCTTCCTGAGAACCCGTGTGACTACTCGGGAATCCAGTCCTGCATCTGCGACTGGGCAGGTCTATTTAGGATGACCGCTGCCCACCCTGAATGGGGAAGGCCCTAGAAAATGTGGGCTAAACATCGGAAGTCACGCTTGAACCGGGCTGGGAATCCGCACCCAGTAGGTCACTCCTTATACTGCGGACGTAAACAAAAAAAGAATGAAATGATTATGACAATAGGGGCATGGAATGTCAGGACCCTCCTGGTCGTGAACAATTACAGGCCAGAGAGAAGAACCGCTCTTATCACTCAAGAACTAGCCCGGCTAGATATAGACATAGCTGCCTTGAATAGGACAAGTCTCTCGGGTGAGGGACGCGTTAGTGAGGTACGTTCAGGGTACACCATCTTCTGGAAGGGAAAGGACGCAGGAGAACCACGCATCCATGGTGCAGGATTTGTCGTAAAAACGAAAATAGTGAAAGATCTTCGACTTACACCTGTCTCAATTAATGAAAGACTGATGACTCTTAGAGTACCCATTGGTTCAGACAGTTTCACCAGCTTCGTCTCCGCATATGCTCCTCTTTAGACAGTGTTGAAGACACAAAGAATCAGTTCTACCACCAACCGAACAGTACTCTCTCTAAGATACGCATTAAAGATAAATTAATTTTACTTCGTGATTTCAATGCCAGAGTGGGAAGGGACAACCGTTTTTGGAGAGACGTCATGGGTAAACAAGGGGTCGGAAACTGCAATGCAAATGGGTTGTTACTTCTTGGTCTATGCACAGTCGATTGATAAAGTGAATACTGCAGTATCTGACACGAACAAGTAGTTTACAAAGGATGGGCAACATAAGAGTTCCGCAATTCAAATTACGAAAAATAAAACGCAAGATAGAAGAACTAAGATGATGTAGGCAGCCATTTTCAGGAGACTGAACAGATTTCAAGCCTAATTGTAGAAGAAGAGAGAAGGAGGAGGAAGAGGAGCTGTAGCAGCAGCAGCACGACTGCCAGTGATTATTTCAATTACGAAAGGAAAGACGCTGTAGATCGTCAATAGCATGTCTTAGTCTTTCCAGACATACTTCCATTACTTGTGTTAAGCTTGTTTGATAAGAGACAGGTCCAAAGCCTTTGTGAAATTGTTGAACACCCCAATTACCACTAATGACCTTTTCTTCCATATTGCGAATGTTGTCGCAGCCATACGCGATAACTAGCAAGTTCAACAATTTGTATTTTAAAAAAAATTATCCCATTTAGACTGACATGACTGTAGGCTCTTGCAGAACACACCCAAGACAAAATACATTAAAATTTCACAAACTTCTTAATGTGCACGAGTTAGGTTTCGGGTTCCAAATAGGTCATTTAGGGTCACACTGTATCAAACGTGGTATTAATGCGCTCTAGCGCACTGACAAACGATCTGCAAACAACAAAGAAATTACACGATAGTTTAAAACACTATACTGGGATGTATTGCTGTACATTCTTTAAAGAAAAGGAATGCAAAAGAAATCGGTTGATGTATATGTACAGACGAACAAATGATTGCAATTCCAGAGAAATTGGATGATTTATTCAAGAGGAAGAGCTTCACAAACTCAATAAGTCAATCTAGCCTTGGTCCACCTCTGCCCCCTATGCAAGCAGGGCTTGGCATTCATTCATAGAGTTGTTGGATGTTCTCCTGAGAGATGCCGTGCCAAATTCTGTCCAATTGGCCCCTTATATCGTCAAAATCCCAAGCTGATTGGAAGACCCTGTCCGTAATGCTCCAAACGTTTCCAGCTGGGGAGCGATCTGGCGGCCTTTCTGGTCAAGGCAGGGTTTTGCAAGCACGAAGCTCTATGCACTATGGGACTTAACATCTGAGGTCATCAGTCCCCTAGACTTAGAACTATTTAAACCTAACTAACCTAAGGACATCACACACATCCATACTCGAGACAGGATTCGAACCTGCGACCGTAGCAGCAGCGCGATTCCCAACTGAAGCGCCTAGAACCGCTCGGCCACAAGGCCGGCTTTGCAAGAAGAAGATAAGCAGTAGAGACTCTTCCCGTGTGCAGGCGGGAATTACCTTGCATGCTAGTGTGTTGGTGTTTCCATATTTTTGTAATATCACTACTTTTCTAGGCACACGTAACTGTCATAAGTTCACTGTCACAGCGTGATCACATCCACAAATATTCCACAAAGGGAGAAACGCCAACCCGTGGTGGGTCTGATGATAGATTTAGGTACAAAGCTGACCCGAGGACACGAAATCGATGCTGAGCCACGTCGTGTGGACCACTTGCGCCTGTTGCGTATTTACGAACGGCTGTGTCTGTGACTGTCACGGTCCATATAGCGCGCCTGCCTGTGGCACAAGCATTGCCCCATCAATCAGCCACACGCACCACCACTACCTTACGCCGCCATTCCATGCTCTTGTCTACCGGGTATGTCAACTTGACTAACGGTCAGTGGGAATATTCTGCTGCAGTTCACGTGGCATCCGCCGAATTACATTAGAGGTGAAAGTACCAGAAGCCAGAGTTCTCTTACTGGTACCAGAATATTCTCAGAGTTAATCAGTACTCTTACCTTCTTATAGAAAGTCATGAGAGCTTTACCAACCTGAGCATGAGCAGTTGATAAAAAGGGCTGTTACTTCTGTGAGAGTTTCTCATAGATCCGGGGCTTTGCTCTTACCCAAACTCTTAATATCCACAATATTGGCCGATACCCAGGAGAGAGAGAGAGAGAGAGAGAGAGAGAGAGAGAGAGAGTGAGTGTGTGTCATTCGGACACACAGTACGCATTCGGATGGCGCCGAAGTAATCGTCACTTTTCTATACAAAACCGAATTCGTTGTCTGATACTACCTGCGTGCGTTCCGCTAAGCAAAATTTTGACCACAAATTTAAAAAACTGTATCACAGATGTTAGTACCGTTACCACGAAACAAAAGTCTTAAAAGGATATGAGCTAAAAGTCAGCTTTCTTCTTTCGATTCTAAGTACATCATCCCTCGCTGTTTTATACATAAATAGACTTATCAATAAGAGTACCCTCGCAGTGTTTCTTAATGGTATACTCTAAAAAAAGGCATTACCATCGAAACAATACGTAGACTCGGTATATTCAAGAAAATACTTTGTCTAGCGAATAACAGGTCATCCTGCAAACACACACACACACACACACACACACACACACACACACACACAGTGATTTGTAGCTGATATTTCTAGCTTCTAAGACATTTACGGCGTCCACAGAAGATACGCTCTGAATGAAAACGCACTGGTGAGAAACTATCGTATTCTTGCTACAAGCCAAATAACGTCACATCTACTATATCCTCTTAAGCTTAGTTACCGCATAATTGCTTTCAAGGTGGCGTAGAATGTCTATGTTGGGGTCATTACAAAGACTTGACAGAAATTCCTAGGAAGTTCTGGTCTTACGTTAAATCAGTAAGTGGATCGAAACAGCATATCCAGACACTCTGGGATGATGATGATGACACAAACAGAGGATGACACGCGTAAAGCTGAAATACTAAACACCTTTTCCAAAGCTGTTTCACAGAGGAAGACCTCACTGGAGTTCCTTCTCTAAATCCTCGCACAAACGAAAAAATTGCTGACATCGAAATAAGTGTCCAAGGAATAGAAAAGCAACTGAAATCACTCAACAGAGGAAAGTCCACTGGACCTGACGGGATACCAATTCGATTCTACACAGAGTACGCGAAAGAACTTGTCCCCCTTCTAACAGCCGTGTACCGCAAGTCTCTAGAGGAACGGAAGGTTTCAAATGATTGGAAAAGAGCACAGGTAGTCCCAGCTTTCAAGGAGGGTCGGTGAGCAGATGCGCAAAACTATAGGCCTATATCTCTGACATCGATCTGTTGTAGAATTTTAGACCATGTTTTTTGCTCGCGTATCGTGTCTTTTCTGGAACCCAGAATCTACTCTGTAGGAATCAACATGGATTCCGGAAAGAGCGATCGTGTGAGACCCAACTCGCTTTATTTTTTCATGAGACCCAGAAAATATTAGATACGGGCTCCCAGGTAGATGCCATTTTCCTTGACTTCCGGAAGGCGTTAGATACAGTTCCGCACGCCTGATAAAGTAAGACCCTACGGAATATCAGACCACCTTTGTGGCTGGATTGAAGAATTTTTAGCAAACAGAATACAGAATGTTGTTCTCAATGGAGAGACGTCTACAGACGTTAAAGTAACCTCTGGCGTGCCACAGGGGAGTGTTATGGGACCATTGCTTTTCACAATATATATAAATGACCTAGTAGATTGTGTCGGAAGTTCCATGCGGCTTTTCGCGGATGATGCTGTAGTATACAGAGAAGTTGCAGCATTAGAAAATTGCAGCGAAATTCAGGAAGATCTGCAGCGGATAGGCACTTGGTGCAGGGAGTGGCAATTGACCCTTCACATAGACAAATGTAATGTATTGCGAATACATAGAAAGAAGGATCCTTTATTGTATGATTATATGATAGCGGAACAAACATTGGTAGCAGTTACTTCTGTAAAATATCTGGGAGTATGCGTACGGAACGATTTGAAGTGGAATAATCATATAAAATTAATTGTTGGTAAGGCGGGTACCAGGTTGAGATTCATTGGGAGAGTGCTTAGAAAATGTAGTCCATCAACAAAGGAGGTGGCTTACAAAACACTCGTTCGACCTATACTTGAGTATTGCTCATCAGCGTGGGATCCGTACCAGATCGGGTTGACAGAGGAGATAGAGAAGATCCAAAGAAGAGCGGCGCGTTTCGCCACAGGGTTATTTGGTAAGCGTGATAGCGTTGCGGAGATGTTTAGCAAACTCAAGTGGCAGACTCTGCAAGAGAGGCGCTCTGCATCCCGGTGTAGCTTGCTGTCCAGGTTTCGAGAGGGTGAGTTTCTGGATGAGGTATCGAATATATTGCTTCCCCCTACTTATACCTCCCGAGGAGATCACGAATGTAAAATTAGAGAGATTCGGGCGCGCATGGAGACTTTCTGGCAGTCGTTCTTCCCTCGAACCATACGCGACTGGAACCGGAAAGGGAGGTAATGAGAGTGGCACGTAAAGTGCCCTCCGCCACACACCATTGGGTGGCTTGCGGAGTATTAATGTAGATGTAGCGTGTAAAACGCGATCTGACGAGTTCGGTATGAACCTACTCGACTTGACTTTCGTGTCCCTGTATTGACGAGCAATACTCAAAAATCGACCGAACAAGCGCCTTGTAAGCCACCTCCATCGTGGATGACATACATTTCCTTAAGATCCTCCTACAAAGTTCAGTCTGCCATATACTCAGGGTAGGCCTCTCTGGATACATTCTCCTAGAAATATTACAGTGGTTAGTGTTTCCAGTAATTGCCACCAATAGTGCAGTTGTGGATTTCTTTTCCGACGTATGAGCAATACATTTACTTGCCCTCAGGGTCAACTACCAGAACCTGCATCATTCATCAATCCCCTGCAGCTCATTCTGCAAATCTATACTGTCTTCTGGCATTGTTAGTTTGTTACAGACAACCGCATCATCTGGGAACACTCTTGGAGAGGTTCCGACGCTTTTTGCTACATCATTTCTCTACACTGGTCCGCCGCGATAGCTGAGTGGTCAGCGCGGCGGTCTGGCACGCCAAGGGGCCCGGGTTAGATTCCCGTATGTCGGAGATTTTCTCCGATCAGGGACTGGGTGTCGTGTTGTCATTATTTCTTCATCTTCACTGGAAGGCAACGTGAAACCACCACTGGAATCACTTTCCTAGGCGATCATGCGGTGGACCTCTCTGACGAGGCTTTCCCCATGACAAGACCTGCCTTAAGGCAGAACACAAAGTTTTCTATACACTGTAAGCACAGATGTAACTTGCGGTACAGAAGACTAAAAACCGTTTTCCTGGAAACGTTTCGATAAGATCTCAGACAGCACGTCCGTAATGTGGAGGTGTACTGTTGCGCTATATCATTAGCTGATACAAATTGGTATGCAGGATGTTACCGATTTATGACCCCTATTTCATTTTGCTTTAAGGGCAGAAGGGAAAGGAAACTACTGTTGACCCGTAATCAAAACTTAAGCAACTGAAAAACCGACCTTCGACGGTCTTTGAAGCGGTCATCTTCAGTGTGAGACTTCCAACACCATGAGAAGAACCGCTGCGAAGACGCTAAAAACACATTTTCCCATAAATAAGCAGCCTAACACTCGAAACGATTTTACTCGAGCTGACGTTGCTGTGCAAGCGTAAGCACTTCGGCCTGTTTCACAGACGTCTCCAATTATTCATTCGATGCCATTTTCCATAGACTCATTCGCTTACCCACTGTCTCTACAACTTCCTCATCCTACAATTTGTATGTGTTACCTATTTTAATTTCTTTTCTGTGTAGCGCCAGGCCTAAAATGCTTACTCTTCAGACTTCCCACATCCACACAGCTTCGTTTTAGGTGTGTTCCCTCCTAAGTATATTTTCGGCAGTGTCACGTCGATATTTGTCAGTAAACCTAATTATCTTGAAGAACCTTTACTCCGTTTTGTGGTTATCTGCTTTTGACGCCCTCTCATGTTTCGAAAAACTTAAGAAATTGTTTCCTAGATAACAGGAATGCTTCACTACCTTATTCATTCCACATACGCGCGCGGGCGTGCGCACGTGCGTGTGTGCATGCGTGCGTGGGTGCGTGGAGGGAAGGCGTGTTTCCGCTCCCCAGCTTGACATGTATACTTAACACACAATATTTTGGGACGCTTTCTATTTGGACTACACTAGAAGGTAAGGCCTACGGGTTGGCCGTCTGGGCTCCTTATTCTCTCCAACGATATCATCCCATTTAACAAAGCGTATGCATCAGGATAACGACAACTTAAAAATATCAAAGAAAATTTCTCATCTTCGACAATAGCAAACTTTTCACCATATATATTTACAGGTTGAGAAGGGAAATGCAAAGTTGGTATGCCACAGCCACCTCTGGTATATGTTTGAACTGTTTTGCAGATACACAGTAGCCAAATCCTAATGCGTCCCCTTTCAACTGCTGAAGCAGATGCTGTTTAGTATCAGTACACGTTGCAGTGGAAGGTAGAGAACAGTTTTGCCGTACACGTTTCCTCGGTACCCAACAAAGCCGCCGTGTTCGAGAAAATATCTTCAGTAGTTAAAAATGTTCATACCACACTTTTTGGAGGGCTAACCTGAGCATCGAGTACATTTACCCTTTAGATCGACCATTTTTAGCAATCTGTTGAAGAAAATCTTTCCCCAGACAACTGAAGACTAACGTCTGGTATTACCACCACCACCACGTCGTCGTCACATCAACGACGACGACGACGACGATAATGATGATAATCTCAGTCGGAAAATGCAGGCCAGTCAAGCACAGAGAGACGAAGTTTTCTTTACCGTAAGGGTACTATTCAAATGTGTGGGTGTCCAAATCTCAACAAGAGGCGCGACGAAGTGTTGTGCGGAACATTGCCTTACGTCGACGAGGTGCTTAAAACTATACATCCATTATCGGCATCGGACAGTTCGTTCACGATGACATTGCAAGAGGAAATGGAATAGTAGCCTTCGAAAGTAGTTTCTGAACGCCCTTCCTACAAAACTGTGTTCCATGTGAATTTTCCTTGCTTCGAAAAAGTGAATACCCTGCTGAAGAACGAAAGCTTACTTTCAAAGACGAGGAGCTCCTGAAACAGAGGAATACGGTCAGTGCACACTTGGAAAAAGACTGGTTTATAAGGGTAAAAAGAGACAATACTGAGAATTATTTTAAACAAATGAAGTAAACGGTGCTTTATTCAACAAACAAAGCACTGATTCAATTTATGACACTGAAGTGTATATACGAGTACATTAGCAGACTTCACCAGCATAGTGGAAAATAAAGAATTTACAGATAACTCAGGCTAGGAGTTTCCGTATCACCGAAACTATTCTCCGCAATCCTAGAGAAAACTTTCTAATTTTTAAACTGGGAAAACAAAGATGGAATATGGGCTAACGTAACCTATTCGAAACACTTTCTTTGTGCGATGACACTGTACATTTTGTTTTTAGCGCGCATAAAGTAAATGCCAACAACGATTGGCAGCATTTGATAGAAAAAGGTTGAAATCAGATTGGAAAATCATTTATATCTTTTGTAGGCACACGTATCGAAGATTGGAGTAGCATGTTCGCTTTTAGTGCAGAAAAGGTGTTTCTCGCACATTAGCGACAGTAGTAACCTAGACAGCTTACTCAGTACAAATGTTTATTGCAGCTGACCATTACATGTAACTTTGTACAACTCCTATGGATCTACATCGTTCAAAAGAATTACGGGAATACGTGTACCAACATCCGATATGTTAAATCTATTTCGATAGAGATAGTACCTGTGGTCTTATTACATGGCTTGAGAACTTCGCTTTCAATGTAGGCAACAGTTAAAAGAATTCGGCTTCTGTTGGCTGTGTTATGTACTACAGTGTTATGTACTACGTGATACGCCAGAAGGAAGGAAGTTACGTTGTCCCAGTGATTCCTTAGCATTCTTATTTCATCGAAGAAGGATGGGCTTTCGGTCGTGTTATTGTAGATGGCATGCCTCTCTGTGTGTCAAGCACGGAGTGTGGATACGCCACAGGGAGAGGGGGTCAGAACACAATGCGAGTTGGAGAAGGTCGCCGACGCATCACAACCCCACATGAAGACCGATATTTGGCCATGTCTGCGTTACGGTGTCGTACGGATACCGCCAGAGTACTGAAAGACGATCTCAGAAGGGTCACTGAAGCCCATCCCAATGACACATCTTGCAGGTCGCCTTCAGTTCCGCCGTTCCCATGTCAACTGAAAACTGCTTCGTCACTGGTTCTGACACAACAATGTGGTGGCCGTGTTCGTGTGCGGTGACCTGTATTGAGCGGTACTTGCCAAAGTTGTCCACGAAATCGACAGATTTCAGAGGTTCCGTGATGATGTGGGGAGGCTTCAGTGTTGACAGCGATACAGATCTTGTCATTATCCGTGGTCTCCTCACAGCCAGGCAGTATATTGAACAGGTCCTGTTGGACCATGTGGTGTGACTGCTGCACACTGTGGTGGCCCTGGATTCCCTCTGATTCCAGGACCTATGCGGCAGGCGTCAGTAGCGATGTCTTGCGAAGTCTACACGCTGAAGTAATGGAATAGCGAGCGGTTAGCGCGACGTAAATCCCATCGAGCATTTGTGAGATAGGCTTGATATTCGTATTCGTCGTCGTCCTGTTCCATCACAGACTCCCCAAGAACTCTCATGGGCTCTCTTGGAAGAATCGGAAAGGATACCGCTGGCTGACTTCCGTGGTCTTACATAGAGCATGCCACACATGTGTCTGGCAGTGATAAACATTCACAGAGGGCATACACGTTACTGAAGCTCTGAAAGCCCACTGAAGGGCACCCATGATGACGGCATGAATGATTGTTTCCACTTTGTTTTCGACACCTCTAGGGCATTTCAGCTCTTTTGGTGTTAACGATCGAGGATGTAATGATGTTTTGTTGTTTGCGTTACTTGTGAAAAGGAAAGGTATAATTTGGTAACATATCCAATTCTCAATAACTGCTCAATGGAGTATGGCAGACATCTAAAGTAATGTTCCTCTAAATCTATTGAGTAGTGTATTTAAGACGTCTACAACAAATTATACTGGCAGATGCGATTTACTCATTGCTGCCATTACGACTGTCAACATATTCATCAGTCCGCCAGTTACGGACTCAGTCCTGCAGTTCAATCCCTCCACGATCTATTCAGGCTTTTTTAGCAACAGGAAGGATGAGTCTTTTTTTCATAGTCGTCAGACTTATGAGTAGTTTGATGGGTCCCGCCAGGAATTCCTCTCTTGTGCTAATCTCTTAATCTCACAATAGCGTTCACCCTACGCCTTCAATTATTTGTTGTATACATTATAATCTTCGTCTTCCCTTGCAATTCTCCTCTACAGCTCCCTCTAGAACGGTGGCTGTTATTCCTTGATGGCTTAAAGCATGTCCTATCATGCATTCCCTTCTTGTTGTGTTTTCCCTATATTTCTTTTTTCGCTCATTCTGTGAACATACTCATTCCTTATCTTATGATTACATCCTTATACAGCATCACATCTCAAACGTTTTGATTCTCTTCTCTGCTGATTTTCCCACACTCCATTATTCTATACCATACAATGCTGTGCTTGCCTTAAAAATGTAAGTCCATTTATATCGACATATCTAGTGTACAGCTATAGTCGTACCGTTTGGGAACGATATGAAGACTTTTCATGCAATGGCTGTAGTGAACAGCGTTACGGCTACTGCTGCGTGGAGAGCGTTTAGGACAGTAGGGCCGACGCATTCCCGCAGTGCTGGCATCAATCCTCGTGTTTTGTACTTATACGTACAAAACTGACACGAAAAAACTGGCAGCGCTAGGAGACGGATAAATATCTTCCAACTAACGACGATTTTCTGTTACTGGCGGCGGCAGCAGCAGCAGCAGCAAACAAGGGTCTTCTTATCGCAGAGAAACAATACGTGACACGGGAACGGTGCCAATGAGCCTTGTGACAGAATGCATTCATTATTCACCGTTAATACGTGATCCACAGTTTGTAAATGCAGAACGCAAATCGCTGAGTTTCCGTAAAAAGTAAAATACAATGCGCCAGCAAAATTCTGTGTGTCTGAAGAGACTATAAAATGTAGAACGACCACGTTATGAAATTGATGTTTCAGAGAGAGGTATTACTCGAACAGTGAGGTCATTAAAATAAGTAACAAAGGTTAACTACTCTGCGCTATCTAACATTGCATGCCTCTGCGCTTGATCATAAAATATGGCGATATTTTAAGATGCAGCAGAAAGCAGGAAACTACTGGGGGAAGTATCGCCTTAATGTTTAAGAAATTGATTTGGTGTTTACGAATCCGCCACCTGTGAAATGAACTATTTCGTTTTGTTTAATCATACATCCACGTTCCCTATAAGTTAAGTTCTAAGGACATGTACTGATGCAAGTAAAAACACACTTGTTGTACATGTGCAAGAGGTAATTTCAGCCTAAACTAGAGTTTTGTACATTTTTATGTTATCAGCATTTTATAAGTTGTCTGGAAGATACCAATGGATCCCACACACCTTAGCGGTATTCCACTCCAATTCGAACAAGAGTTTTGTAAACAAACTACAGTATCATTGTCTCCTTTGTTTTATCAACAGCTGCTTCTATATGACCACTCTGCATTATAACCCACACTCTGTTGCGACCAGGCATTTTAAAGGACATGATTAATTGAAGTTAAGTCATTTACTTTTGTGAAGTGTGCTACACGTCTCTAGATGTGCTCGACTGTAGATTTCTAAGCATCAAGAGCCGACTGTCATGTACTGCACTACGGCATGCTGACATTTTGTTCACACCGACTTCCCATTGCTGAACTACTGTTCACGCTTGCACTTAACTGTGCTATCTGCATGAGGTCTGAGAATGAAATCAATCTTGTCCGTTAAACCGTTAATGCATAACATGGATAGTGGCCCTGTCGTTTATCTGTCAAGGTGGTCTCAAACTAATTACCGATTAGACATACCATAAGAGCGTCCTTTATGTAGCCGGATCTGGTACAGTTCAGAATGGAAAGTTCCTTTCTTAAGGGTTCAGTATCTCTATCGGTAAAAATAGGATCACTTTGTTGTTCGTCCGTCTGTCCGTCGGACAGTTAAGAATCCTTTCTCTCAGTAACTGGTAAATGTATGAAGTTGAAATCTGTCACATGGTAAGGTCTGTAGCCACTTGGTAAAAGGGCTGCGCTTGTTAAGTCAGTGCAATCTAAAGATACTGTCATTTTTGTCTCATATTTCGATATACTGCCAGCATCGATATAGATATTGATTACGGGCAAAGATTCCCGGACTGGATGAACTATCCGCATACATAATTAAGCTTGTACGGAACCCTCGATGCGCGACTCCTATTCGACATCATCAGGATGTTTTATAGCATTGGTATGTCGAATTAGCCTCGTTACCCGTATTTGGGCTTTCAGGATACCCTGCTTGAAGAGGAAAAAATGAGCTTCAACTAGCCTGTCTCTCCAGAACCCGTAATGGTTATTTTGACGAAGGTTGCAGTCTGCCAGATCATCGTGTTTTGCCGCAGCTACACTTCAGAACTCTGTCGTTCACCTAAAATGATTTAATAAAAGCATCGAAAGCCTAACTGAGGAACAATCTACGTTAAAGCCGCTAAAGCCGTTTTTTCGACTGTGACTTCATTAAAATTAACACAAATTTTTACAGTAACCACTACCAGCCACAAATTGGGGGCGTCTTGCCTAGATGTTGATTGAACCATGTTTCGAGGGAGGGGAGGCGGAGGATTGGGCAACAGCGGTAGATAAGAAATATTTGCACGTTAACCATATGGCAAACCCCTGCTCTGTGCGTTACCGTTAATCAAAATTAGCTTTTGGAGGCAAATTTCCTTTGAAGTTGCAGCAAACTCATTTTGTTGGATACATTTCGTGCACAGCACTGTGTTATGTATCATTTTTCAAACGTAAACTAGAACAAACTCCTATTTTTCTATGTAAACTATTCATACTTCGTGTCTCTGGTTACTTTATTTCGAAATATTAAAGCAACTTTGCCTATTAACGAAAAGAAAGGGAGTTCACCATGAATCTGCCCTATGAGGCTGTAATGTGGGAAACTATCTACTCTTTTTACCGATTAGTTTTTTACACTCGTTTGAGAAAACGTGCTAAGTAGCCGGCGTACTGGTACACCTTGACTGGCGTGTTAACCAGTTATCTGTGTGCACCTGCAAGTAAGTGCATGTAACTGCACTGGATGGTGGAGGGAGCCAGCACATCGTAAACAGAATTTTTTTTATATATATTCTCCCATTGACGTTGAGAAAGCGTGCTTCTTCCTTCAGTAAGTTGAAAAAAGATAACGAGGAAGCTGCATGTTGCAGAAAGACGAAACAGGCACGGCTAAGTGGTCTGAGCGGCTTAGCTATGCTGAGAGGTTCCCCCCTTCCCCACCGGCAGACAACGCAGTAAAGCTCTTGAGGTGGGTAGGGGGGTGGAGCCAGCCCTGGCAGCGTTCCCACGGGTCACCGTGCTGTCCGGGGACAACAAAAGGGCCTCAAGGACAGCCGGCTCAGCACGCCGTCGCCTGGGGCTTGACAGTGCTCTCCGCCGGGGGCTCTGCGCACAACTTTGGCACAAGCTCCTTCCACACCCTGCTAGGCTAGCGAAAGACGATGCGGTGGTGCTAGCGGCTTGTGCCACAGCGACTGTTACTTTGCGGCCAAAGTTGGAGACTTCGACGAAGGCTGGCGCTAATGGATGGCCTGATACCTCTCAACTTGAACAGAGATCCAAGAGTAGTAAGTCGTTGCGGACACGCACACGAATTCCCTGCCCTCAGGTAGAAGGGCGCCAATATATATTTGGCCAGACGAAAGCTCTGCATTTTGGAGGGCGGCAACTGTGTGGCAGAGTTTTAAAACAATGTTGAATCTGCTCACAGTAACATTTACAAATTTATGAGTTATTTGAGAAACGCACTGACTGTCCCAGGATGAATGGTCAGTATACAGGGATACGACATACGATCATTGAAGCAAAAAGTGTAATAAACATCGGTTCTAAAATGCATACTTTAAGAGCTCTGAGCACTATCTTCGATACTGTGAAACATCTCTCCTGCTGCAAGAGCCTTGCATATTTTGAAAGGAAGTATTATAGAAGAGAAAAAAAAAAAAAGGGGAGAGTTGTCCAGTTAACATGGGCTCTAAAATGCCCGTCTTAAGACCTATGAGCACTCTTTCAGTAGAAGAGGCGAAAATGATTATGTGCTCATGGCTCTTAAGGAATGCATTTTCGAGTCCATATTTACTAGACTTCTTAGCTTCGAATAATCGTTCCTGTCATATTCCTGAATACTGAGCATTCCTCCTGGCCCATCTTGTATTATAATGTCCGCTCCGGTTCTCTGACGAGAAAAGCAAAAAAGTTCTGATGAATGCGAGCAGGACTTATGTATGCAGGTAGTTGGTCCATCACAGGAATCAAGAATTTCGTCAATTCTTGCCTGTTATCGATACCGATACTGACAAAATATCAAAATACGACAAAAATGGCGGTATCTTTTGATCGTTCTGACGTAGAAGTTTAAATTTTTTACACCGCCAAGGGACCGTAGACTTGAGTCTGACAGATTTCAGCTTGATGCGCCAACCAGTTCCTAAGAAAAATGGTACTTAACAGTCGGACAAGCAGACAGACAGACAGACAAAGAAGTGATTCTATAAGGATTCCGTTTTTACAGACAGGTACGGAATCCTAAAGCGCAAATACTCATCCGTAGCAAAATTGTGCAGTAACGAAACGATGAACGGATAGACAGCACTTATTGAACTTTGTTTTGTACGAAACAAATGTTATCGTTTGCTTAAAAATAACTTCTGAGTAAAAGTACTTCTAATTGAACTCGTTATTACTTACCGTCTTTTCTTTCCTTCTGTCCATTAACAAATTTAAGATAATTTACCTTTTTATATTTATAATTAAAATGTAATAGTCAGTAACGTATCACTGCTACAGATCTACAATATGGTTTACTGACGTGTCACGGGGAGTGGCCAACGGAAAAAAATCAGAGGTCTGCTTCTAGTTGTCAAGTTAGGAGTACAAGTGGTAAGGACATTTATAGAAAATATGAGGCTGCGGGAGGTTGGACGATCCTTCCGACGAATTGACCATGTCGGACCTGCTGGCGTTGTGTGTACAATGACGGTACGCTTTCTTGTCGCCCTGATTCCGAACGGCAACAGCAACCCAGTCACGCTTGAATCTCCGCATCAGATGGGCAGCGTTTACTGGCGACACGTTAACCGTAGCACAAATTTCTATCAGTGTTGCACCCAGCATGTCAGTACCGTAAGAATTACTTGCTATAAGTGCGACTATCAACAAGGCTGTCGCTTGCCATTCTCTCTTACATGCCTAGTCATCATCAGTCCCCAATACATCGCACAGCGAAAGGACGTAAAAGAAGATTGAGTTTCTCTCGTATATAACCAAAATCGGACAAAATAAAGCACAATGACCACGCACCTTCGGTGTTTGTTGAGGGAACACTGAACATTGCAGCCTGTTCTGGTGGCCATCTCGTTTCAAGCAGACGAGTACTTCAGCAACAAGGCAATGCAAATGCACTCTTCTCACGTTACTCAACGCGCTCTTCAAGATTTTCGTTTAGTGCCCTGGCCAACACTAGTGATATACTGACCGCCACTGTGTGTATGGGCCACCACGGGAAGGCGCCTCATCTGGTTTCCAATACCAACCCAGCAATCCTTCACCTACAGTAACAGGCAAAAGTTGCGTAAAACACAGTCTCCCAGCAGAGAGGTGGTACTGAGTCGCAGATGAAAGTCTGTAATATTATTTTATGAGCAAAGCACGTGATAGACTTAAGATGACTACTTACACCTCTGTTGGTCTCTGAGAATGATCACAGAATTGAATTCTAATTAGAGGCGGCTACACACAGTACTGAAACAGTTGTCCAAGGGAATCTGTCCATATATGTACGACACTGTTGTTATCGCCACGTCATGTGTGAGAACTACGTAAAGAAAATATGAGTTATTTACAATCGGACCACTGCTCTAGGGTATTCAGTTTTTATTTTCCATTAGTACGTATTGCTGCAAAGGTCGTACGTGGTAAGTAAAAAGCATACAACTCCAGTCCAAATTAGCAATGCGTTATAAATGAAAAGTGTTGATTCCAATCGAGGTGCAACCCAAGTTGAAATTTTCCCTACAACTTAAGGCCCGTAACAAGTTTCCGATATTGACGATAATGTATCGACTGCAGGAAATGGTCACCAATTTTTTTCAAGGCTTTTAAAACAAAACAAAGACACTCTAGATTTTAAACGATTATACTGAACCTCAAGCTGTTATGTTGTGAAGACTTGAGTGACAAAACGAAATTTGCTCAAGGTTCAACTATTCGTCATTACTGCGAGGTTCAATCTGTTGTGAATGTGATGACGCTGACGGATTTTTATTGTAACAAATCGTGCTTTATTTCCAGTGCAGCGCCCCGCGAAGGTAGTGAAAAAGCTGCTACAGGACATAGCTTGAAAGACAACGATTTTTTTCTGGATAATGAAAATTTCTTGGTAGTCCATGACAAATTTTGAACTTCGTCTTTGACACAGTTTTCTGCATAAAACTTCATATTTTGCTATACAGTATTACAAATTCTCCGATACCAATAGTTCGGAGAGAGAACACTGGGTGATCAACCGTGAACGTAACCGCTTTCGCGGCGCGCGGGACACGAGTTCGCAGTAAATACAACACGGTTTGTCGCGTATGCTATTCCTAACATACATAACATAAAAACTGAAAAAGAAAGTAAACTACAAACTATATTAAGCAAGGAGATGCTGAAACTGTCTCTCTTCGTCGATCAAATATTTCTGACACCTGCTTGGGAAATTGCTCATTACACTTTGCAGTTGTGTCTGAGAAATGGCAGCGATTTCTTGACGAATACTTTCTCTTTTAATGTTTCCCATATATAAAAATCGCAGGAAGTTAAATTGTGGGAGCCGCAATGGATAGCCGCACGGTCCAGGGCGTCTTGTCACGGTCTACGCGGCTGCCCCCCGTCGGAGGTTAGAGTCCTCCCTCGGGCATGGTATGTGTGTGTGTGTGTGTGTGTGTGTGTGTGTGTGTGTGTGTGTGTGTGTGTGTGTGTGTGTGTGTGTGTGTTCCTTAGCGTAAATTAGTGTAAGTCAAATTAAATGTAAGCTTAGAGACCGATGACCTCAGCAGTTTAGATGGAAGCTTAGAGATCTAACCACAAATTTCCAAATTAAATCGGGGGAACGAGAAAGCCTTTGTTGTTAGTGATAACTCTACCTTGAAACACACAACGAATTTCCTGTAATAAGGACTAGGCTAGCCGTACGAAATTCCATTTGCTGAGAATTTCTAGGACATGTTTCCAGAGCATGTCCACTGTTAGCCAGACTTTCTTCCATGACTACTGTACGTGGTTATCTATGTTTACTGTCAACAACACTTCGCGTTTCACTAAAATAATTGAACAATCTACGAATCGTACACTGATTAGGAAACTGAGCATCAGGAAATCCCTTTCGAAATACTCTCCTTACTGCACGCGGTGATTCTGTATGCCCTTATGAATCTTGCATGAACGCTCTTCGTAGAGTAGAATGCTTGTACTTCTCCATTTCACATTAAAGACTTTCACTGAATACACAGAACTGTATCGCCTTACAGACACTTGCTATCTGCGCGAGATATCTACATAAAGGCACCGGACTGGAAAGGAAATACACTCCCCGCCTGTCCCGCCGTGGCTGGATATTGGCGGGCGTAAGAAATCACCGCCAAGCGGTTGCTTTGAAGATTGATCACGTTGTACTTCGAATCCCTTACTGGCAACGTTGGCAATAACAGCTGATCTGTTAACTCGTATTTGTAATGATAATTTTAGTTTTAGAATTCTGTCCAAACAGGACTCGAGCCAGGACCACTGTCTTAGGAAAAAGAATTATCCGCAGAATCCAAGTATCTCTCGCAGAGTACGCGCGCTGCGTAGGGCCTATTTCACACCTCTCCTGCAGTCGTCTGTAAGGCACCGTGTATACGGCCGTGGTACGGAAAACCATACGGCAGCTTTCACATCTACGCTACATGGGCCGTTGTCCAAACAGCACACGGCAGCCGTGAAGCTGCCAGACATTCCCATAGCAGTTGACGGCTGCCGTGTCGGTCGCAACGTGACTTTGTGGTGAGGGCTCAGTAAATATGGCTACCTTAACATCTTTCAAGTAAGGCAAGGCATTCTTCGCGGCAGCACCAGTGTATACATCAGTTCATTCTTTCTACTGCTATTTGCTTCTCGTAGGTCCACAAATAGCTTGGGAAATAAATCATTGAGGGATTAATTTCTTTAGTGGAAGAACAGCCATTTTTGTGGGACAAAACTCTAGAAAATTAGAAAGACAGTTTTCATAGAAAAAAAATGCGTCGCTCGATGTATTCGAAGCATTGAGTGCACTATTTCAAAACATAACGGGGCAAGGGAAAAAAATGAAGATGGTAAGTTATCCAACGAATTATAATGTGCCCACTACAAATTATTATGACGTTGCCGTAGTATTTTTACTTCACTCACCTGATAGTTGCAGCTAGAAATGTATAGGCTAAATACAGGGGTGGAGGTGACCTCACGTTGATAGTTACGTGTACCTGAGAAGTTTCTGACATTACAAGGGGTGGAGAAAAAAAACATGGAAACAGCGCAAACACAATTTTCACTGCGTATGAAAACCGCTGGCGTTCAAAACAACTTCCAGTTATCTCAGAATGGATCAATGCAGGTCCTTTATGGAATTAAAGGAATTCTTATACCAATCTTCCTGCAAAATAGTGGCAATTTCAGGTAACGATGTTCGAGATGGCTAGAGATCACGGATTCTTCTCTTCCAAGTAGATCACAAATTCGCAATAATATTGAGATCCGGTGACAATGGTGGTCAGGGAAGATATTACAATTCATCCTCGTGCTCACAAAACCAGTCCTGGACGATGCGAACTGTGTGAACAGGGGGCTTGTCATGGAACACAGCATCACAATTGGGGTTGGAACATTATACCATGGGATGGGCCTCATCGGCCAAACTGGTCACGTGATGCTTGGTAGTAATACGAACTTGCAGAGTAACCACGGGGCCCATGGCATACCAAGATATGGCTGCCCAGATCATCACCGAACCCCGCCATGTTTCACCCTTGGGACGTGAACTTGGCCAGGAGTTGGAAACAATGTGAAACAGGACTCGCTCGATCAAATGACGTTCTTCCATTGCTCCGTGGTCCAGGTTTTATGCCTTCGTCACCATGTTTCCCTCTGACGGACATTTATTTGCATGACTGATGTATGTCTTCGGAATGCCACCTCGCCCTACAATTCCCTGCTAATGGAGCTCCACTCGTGTTACGGTCCCGACAGGGTTCGCGAGCGCGACATTCAGTTCTGTAGTGACATTTGCACCTGTCATCGTCATATTTTTATCACAAGCCTTTTCAACGACGTCCATCACGATCACTCAACACACATTTTCGCCCGCTTTGTTACTTAGCGGATGGTCTTTTTCCGAAATCTCTGTATCTTCGATAACGTGTCTCTTGAAACATCAAACACTTCTGCTTCCTTCTACGTTCGAATTCACTTAGCTCCGACATAACGCACTTACAACTACGCTGAACACTGTAAAGGCGCGTACACACTGGGCCAACGAACGACAGAGACTAGAATCGGTGAAACATTGGCCGCCAATGTATTGGCGTTCGGCCACGTGGAATCGCTGTTGGCTCTGATAACATGACGACGTTGCTCCCGTATTTTTGTTGTTATAAAGTAGCGTTTTGATTAAAATTTCACCGGACGATGTTATGAGGGAAAAAGAAGAAGAAACAACGCTGATGGACATTATCTCAGAGAAAATACGGAGCACTGTGGTGGGACAAAATGTCCGACCTGAAATTTGAATTCGAATATGGGCTGTTTCATTTATTTTCTTCTTTTTCCTACTGAAAGCCACAGGTTTCGAACTGTTACTAACCAGCTACGCAGCCCTAAAACTTCCAAAGGCAACGCCTGTTTTAGGTGAGCTGTACATGCAGCAGGAAATTAGTAGTCATTCCCAGTTTTGTTTCTCTTTGCCATTCAAGACAAAAAGATACCATTTTCTTCTACACGCCGTGTATATCATTTTCTAATAGCCGAGTTATTTCCTGTCAAGCGTTTAGTCTGTAAAGTTTGTTTTTATAATCGCAGTTCAAAGGTACCCAGAAACATTCACATTCATGATAAAACACTATCAGCTTTAATGCTCCCTCCACATTCCACTCTATACTACACTATTTTTAAACACAAGAAACACACACCCTTGGCGAGAGCACGCATTGCCTGCAGTGGGTACGGCGATTGTTAAAACAAGTTTTTCAGGACAGCCACAAGTCTCACTTCGAATATTTTACTGACTGGTTTCTCTCCTTAACAGCCAACCACTGTATTTTAAACTGCAAGTTACAGAGTTTGTGATGGTGCTCTTATTAAATTAAAGAGCAGAACCGGTAAATGAAACAAGCTAAGTGCCACTTGTGGCTCTCCTGAAAAACTTACACACCCGTTCTTGATAGGAGACAACGAATTTTCGACACGGCGTTCACATTAGGACAGGGGTCCAAACACCATCCAACCGCCAACGCTTTGATGTTCCCGCCAGCAGTCCTTACCGCAACCAAGGTCAATCAGCACGGACAACCGCTTCGTTGGCTCCGATTTGCCGCCCGTACACACCAAGAAAACATCGCCCAACACAGCGGTTGGCTGTGGTTCGTTGGCCTAGTGTGTACACGCCTTAATGGTCGTGACTAAAACTTGCAGTGTATTATTAAGGACACTGTACAGGTGCCGTTCATGGTCAAATACAACAGTACAAACTGCATACTTGATTAACACCTGCATTTATGTTCAAGCATGCGTTTTTCGTGGTGTTTCCGTATTTTCGTCCAAACCCTCCAGATTTCCTGAACAAAAAAGCTATAATATGAATTTTTAATGGACATCAATTTTTTCCACCAAACTCTGTGCCTATGTCGGTCTTTTGAGCTGATGCGACAAAGACGTATGTACTTTAACTCATCCAAGATTGTGTTAATTAAAAGTTATAATATGCTGAAGTCGCAGGTTTTCACTCTCCTACCGAGCTATGTCCTAATCTCCACATCCCAATGCGACAAGGACTCGGATTTTCAAATGGACATCTTTGGAGAAGTCAACACGAAGGGAGAAAAGCTGACGCAACCACACCGGTATTGTACATGGTTGGGGAGACGAGGTAAATATCAAGCCATACACCACAACTCAAAGGAGTTAATGTTCCACCAATGTACCAGAACTGCCACAACGTTTCTTAATCCACACGCATCCATACCTGCGTGCGTTTCTTGACTTACAATTTCTGGTGCGGCTAAACGTGCATTAGCATAACGTCAGTTCATATTCCTTCTCTGCCTAACCACTATAGGAACTATAAATTAAAGCCCATAGTAGCATTTATTCACGTTCCGTCTCGCTGAAACTGGGCTGACAGATTGGGAAGGAATAAAATGGAGCTACCGTGCCCTTCAGAACAGCAGCCGGAAAAATGCTTGAAACGTGGTATTCTCGGCACATCTTGACACTGTGGATCTCGGAACAATGAATTCCTAAAGATTTACGAAATGGAGTGTCCCATACGTCTATCTCCAACTACCATTCCGCGTTCAAAGTCTATTATTTCTCGTCATGTGGCCATAACCATGTCGGAAACTTTTTCACATGAATCGCCTGAGTACAAATGACAGCCCCGTCAATGCATTGCCCTTTTATACTTCGTGTACCCGATACGATCGGAATCTGTATATGTGCGTATCTCTATCCCATGATTTGTCGCCTTAGTGTATGTCAAGTTCACTTTCACTTGTATTTACTATTTTTTACTAGTTTTCACTTTAAGAATGTGGAACGTCTCTCGTAAGTTTTCTCTCACAAATTTTGTGAATATCTTAAACCTTGTATTCGCGACTATACTATTACATAGTTAAATGTAGCTTTCAGTTCCAACAATCTAAGTGCAGATATGTTCACACTGTTGTGCCCCTCTTGGCCTGTTCAGATCACGAGTTAGTACTTAACTGATTCAAGGGCATTAGTCTGATGTATTTCGTCCCCTAGCATTTTACTGTCCCTCTTTCTTCCTTTTTTAGCAGGTGAACTGATAACTTACCAAGTCAAAACTGGTCATGATACTATTTTGTGACCGGAGGCTGAGAAATACAATTAAGAGAACTTCGAAATAATTAAAAGAACTTCGAAATACTTCCCCATACACCAAACACATGGTCTACACAGCAGCGAAGTCATTTCAACGGTATTCTCCCCCCTCCCCCACAGGGATGCTAGCCCAGCAAGCCATGGAGGATAACTTTAATGAAGCTCAGAAGGTTGGAAGAAATGGGTTCTAGCACACTGTTTTGAGTCGGCTGTGACAACTTATCTATGGGAAGAGCTGCTCACGGGATGGAAATATCCAAGTTCGAGACCCAGGATGGCATAGTTTTAATACGCGAGGAAGTTTGAACGATAATTTTATTAAGCCTATGGTGTACCTGCGATACGTCGTAGTTGGGGAATTCTACCACTGAATACCACAAGACCAATTAACGCTCTAGCTAAACTACCATATTAATTAAAAAATCTGTTCAGCACAAAGATAGCCAACAGGCTGCTCAACAATCAAACTGAGAACTTTCCATTACTATCTCCACGCTGCGAGAGGTGTCAACAGCTTGAAGGCACTACAGGTTGAACCACCGACATTGACCCACGTATCACTAGCGACGGGACGGCTGATGCCTGCCACTAGGGCTTGGCTAATCGTTCTGCTCATTCGCACTGGGCACTTTCGTCTTACGAACGTACCAGATTGACACTTTAACATGTACGGTTCGTGTTCGGCTACTACACTAGTGGTACTCACCGAGCGGGTGAGCGCCTCCGCGTCGACGTTGGGGTTGTCGCAGGCGACGAACACCTGCCGCATGAACGGCTCGCTGTTGCGCGCCACGTCGCCGATCCCCGTCGCGTCCGTGGGCACCGTCCTCCAGCACACCACCTGAGAATCACACCACAGCCTCACCGATACTGCTCTAGAGTGTCCCTCGTAAAACATGGAAAACACATGATGCCATACAATTTTCATCTACTGTCTCACAATGAAGTCTTCAATACCGACGATTTTGTCCTACCTCGGCGTCAGCTTTTGCAGCTCCGTCTCATACGAAGCGGCAAATTAGCGATTCCAACAGTTCGTGACAACAATCTAGTCGTCTTCAAAATGGTCAAAGCGTTTACCAGCAAGCGTACGTTGAACTTGAGAATGAAATTTACGTCCGAACGTGGCATGTCCCGACAGGACTGAGAATGATAAAGTGATCCTCAGTGGAATACAACATGCAGTAAGCTCAACATCTGTTTGGGAATCGTTGAACATTAAACACAAAACCTGTGTATTAGATGCATTCATGGTACTTCACGTCACAGACTGCAATAGATCTCACTTATCGACCGCATAAATTTAACAGGATCTCCTTTCATAACATAGGTGGCACTTCTAGTTCCTTACAAAGACCACGTGTATATAAACGTAGTATACACTGCACTAATCGAAACTCTGCACATTACTGAATACACACAGAATAAACGGCTGCAATAAAGCAGTTGAGGCAGTTTTACTACTAAAGATCCTTTACGTAACGCATCCTAGTACGTGGGGGCGGCTTGATTCATTTCTTTAAATTTCTTATCTAACACGTTTCCACAAGGTGTGACAGTCCTATTTGGCTTTCACATTAGTGAAAGATATAAGTCATGATATGAAATGCACATGGTTATATTAATCATAAATGCTATTCACGGAAGACACATTATTCTCGTATCCACCAGTCTTTTACCGGGGAAGAAGAGTAACGTGGTGTCACGCTGAAATTTCTCTCACCAGGTAGAATATCTTCAAGCGGGAGCGACGCTTTTCTTGAACTCCAAACGGAATCAGCAAATCAACACCTTTGTTTCACGTCCTCAAAACAAGGCATTCGCCGACGCCAAACCATCAGAAATTAGCGCACTAATCCGAATGTATCTTGTGTTATCAGAAAAAGGTATACTTTGTGAAACTGGCAGCGTATGACATCTGCCATACCAGGAAGTACTTTATCTCCATTATGTTGTACTATCAGAAAAATGTATATTTCGTCAAACTGTCAGGTTATGACATGTTCTGGTATTCCATGAAGTACATTGTTGCCACCTTACTTTTTTATATCAGAAAAGAATGTATCACACGTCTTTATTTATCGCTGTATCTTTAATGAAGAGGAATTAAAACTTCGTATAATACTGCTTAACGGAGGAATTCGGATACTTTATGCAAACTAAAACATTGTGAAATACTAACGACTAGCGGCATTACCAAGACTAGGCCTTAAAATGAGGTCACCGCTCATAAGCACACGTTTACCTAAACCTGCGATTTGGGTGAACACAGTAATTAATTCACTACATCAACTAATACAAACTTAACTACATGGAAACGTAATCCCTTCATTTAGGCTCTTTTTGTGGCATAAGAACAACAACAGGAGATGCTGGCGTTCGTACTCAGTGACAGGGTCACATTTTTCGTCATCACGAAAATGACACTTTGGTGCAAAAAGAAAATCGTTCCTTCACAAAGTAGCAAACTGCCACAACTTTAATCTGAAAGAAATCATGATATATCAACGGTAATCAGTCTATTCGTAGATAACCTATTTTCGATGTTTCGGTCTGGACCTAAGTGATTTATTAAAATTTAATGCACCACTGCTCAGCACATGAGTAAATAATCTTCAGCATAACAGAGTTCAGCTCAGGGACTAATCGATTTTTTTGTTGTTTTTTGGCACTTCATGTTTTACGGTGGACTGCTCAGGTGCGAGGGATTTTCAATTACACTTCATTGCTACATCTACAAGAGTCATTCGAAAAATAATGCCTCGTACTTTTTTATATTGACAATGTCCATTAGAGATCATGTTGCTGTAGTACTAACTTTTTATTCTTTCCGCTAAAGTTATAGTGGTTTCTTTGTCTTGCGACAATTCGAAGCAGCAGCAAGTATAGTTCCAAAGTGGAATCTCTTTATAAAGCAAATGTCCCACTGTATTCCTCACTGTTGAATAACCTGCACGAATTAAAATCTGTCGACACTTACCAAAGGTGTACAAAGACGATAAAACAGGCGAGTGCAATGTGAGACCGGGGGTGCTCCGTTTTAATAGTGCTGCAACGGATGCGCAAGACTAGCCACGTGCCTCTCATAACGAACAGCGTCTCTATCAACTTATCGGTGTTCTGAGGATTATGACCAAGGAACTGTGTGCACAACTCGATGTAGGCTGTATTGTCATAGATATCATGCAACTTTGGTTATCGCTATGGCTGTGGCCGTGCGAGTTGTGTCCCGCATCTGCGAGATGCTTACATGAGATTTAAAAAAATCAACGAATGGAAATTCGGTGAGGCCTGTTGGACGAGTATGTGACTGATTGTGACAGTTTCCTGGATACAATCATCACGTAACATGAGACGAAATGTCGCCACTGAATTCGGAATCCGGAAGGTCCATGGAGGGATCGCATGCGTTTTCTCCACAAAGGAGGAATTGCAGACGCAGCAATCTGCAGGAAAAGCAATGCGCGCAGTCATTTGGGATAGGCAGGGTGTGGTTCTTCTGCCAACCTACAACAACTCTCAAACCAGAACTTCGCAAAACGACATACGACTAATCTGAAAGACAGAGTTTTCAGAATCAGGCCAGAGAATAACACACACTTCTGCTTGCAAAGCGGTAATGCCAGACCCCCCCCCCCCCCCCACTCACTCCCTCTCACGGATCGTTTTGCGACCATAAGCTCATAGCCAAATTTGGTCGGACTGCTCTACCATATCGACCAAACAGTAGTGATTTAATGCTTTATTTAATCTATGAAAAATCCAACATTTTACATGCTCAGATCTGTGGTCAGACCGATAACACAGTTGTTGGCCTGAGCTGGTTCATGTTTTTACGATCGCGGCAGTAGGCACTTTTTGTTCGTCTTCCATTAACTTTCATAACGACATGTGTTAGTTCTGTGTCAAAATGAAGGTATATAGCTGAAATCTTTGTCCATTTAAGTGTGTTATTGTGCTGTCCGCATCTGCTGTAGCTTCCATGAAATTAAATGGAAGTGACCGCTGTGCATAATTGCCTCTGTAGACGTAGAAGAAGTTAAATGAGTATGATACAATAGCAATATTTTACGGCAAGGGTGACTGAACGTGGTTTTTATACGAATATACCTCGATTTATTGAATTTTATATGAATAAATCTAAGTTGAATGCAGTAGTTACTAAGTTAAACCAATAACTTAATGGGGTGGAAATAGGAAAAAAAGCCCTTCGCAGATGTGATGTCCCCAGTAAGAAAAGCTGTCTATTTAAAGAATGGCAATGGGCGGCTGCGGTCAGACAGCTGTGTTTACGGTACAGTTTCTGGCTTCCGTTTGCGCGGGTCTCTACGCTCATGCTCTTAAGTGATCGAGACCTCTGAACAGCTCGTAACGCTAGCGGTTAGAGCTACACAACAGTGGTTCGTGTACAACGCTAGGGTAATATTTCGTCACTTTTACGTTACCTGCAGAACTTCAGAATGACAAGCGTAAGTTAATAAGCAACGAAACAATCTTAACATACCCTGAGGCCGCACTCCTGGGCCAGCTTCCCAAAGGCTTCCTCGCTTTCATTGTGGTGTCTCTTGTCCAGGTAGAAGATCCCAGTGGCGTAGCGTCCAGGCTCCGGGAGGTCCACATTCTGGTGCTCCCTGCAATCCAAACGAGTCTGCTGTAACTTCCATCAGCTAATCGGTATTGTAATTGTACTGTTCAGAATTGTCTGATTACATCAATTATGCGAAAAGCATTTTTTATGGGTAAAGAGTATGACCAGCTTGCAAATTACTATATCTGACATGGTTCTCACTGCCTCCGAGTGTTAGATCGAAAATGTTGAATAGTGGGCAGAATAGGCTATATAGCAGCGTGACAACCACGATGCTTCGATCTGACAAAACGTTCGATGGAAATGTCCCATTTAAATTCATCGATCACGAGCCTGTTTAAACTGTTTCTTTCTTTATCGCTTCTTTCCATCTGGCAATGCTCCGTAAATGTGAAAAATTCTGAGTTTGGATGTTGTTCAGTGAGTACGCTAAACTGTAGTTCATATTGTAACTGAGAAGTAAAGTAGTTCACAAATCGAGGCAAGCGCTTAGCACGTCCGATAGGAACCGTGCTGACATTCGTTCTTTCCGTAATGCATTAGAGTGTTCAAAACTAAGTTTGGCATTATTACAGTTATCTTTTTAAAAAAAACCTGAGTGTGGATAACAGACAATACTTGCACAACAAATCAAGCAATCTTGCTTCTATATATGAAGGGCATCTCAATAAATACAAAAAAAAAAAATCTACGATAATTTCGGTTTACAGCCAGCAACAGTTGAAGCAATTAATAACTGATGCACTTAAACACCTGAACCTAAGCTTACGACGTAGCTATTTTAAGTAAACAACTTCGGATGACATGTAAAATAAGTTTCGCGAATTTCGACATTATTTAGATCACAGGAAACACGGAAATGATTGAGAGCAACTTACATATACATGGATACTCAGCAAATCGCACAGACAGATGGTTCATCGAACCACCTTCACAATAATTCTCGATTATTGCAATCACTAACAGCGCGTGGAAGAAACTAACACTAATATATTTCCGTGTGAGCTCTGATTTCCTTTATTTTATTATAATGTTTTTTTTCTCCCTAAAACATTCTCTCATTCGGAGCAGAAAGCTGGTGATTGAAATTTCGTGAGAACATTCCGCAGCAACGAAAAACGCCTATGTTTTAATGATGTCCACCCTAAATCCTCTATCATATCAGTGACACACTCTCCCATATTTCGCGATAGTACAAAACGTGCTGCTCTTTGAACTTTCTCGATGTACTCAGTTAATCCTATCTAATAAGGATCTCAGACCGCGCAGCAGTACTCCAAAAGACAACGGACAAGTGTAGTGCAGGCAGTCTCTTTAGTAGATCTGTTACATTTTCTAAGTGTTCTGCCAATAGAACGCCGTCTTTGGTTTGCCTTCCCTACAACATTTTTTATATGCGTTCTTTCCAGTTTAAGCTGCTCGTAATTCCTTGCTATTTATTTGAATTTACGGCCTTCAGATTTGACTGATTTATCTTGTAACCAAAGTTAAACTGATTCCTTTAAGTACTAATGTGGATGACTTCACACTTTTCATTATTTATGGTCAAATGTCACTTTTCGCACCATACAGATGTTTGTTCTAAATCGTTTTGCAATTTGTATTGGTCCTCTCATTACTTTACTAGACAATAAACGACGCATCATCTCCAAACAACCTAAGACGGCTGCTCAGATTGTCTCCTGAATCGTTTATATAGCTAAGGCCTGTAACACTACCTTGGGGAACTCCAGAAATCACTTACGTTTTACTCGATGACTTTCCGTCAGTTACTACGAACTGTGACCGCTCTGACAGGAGATCACGAATCCAGTCAAATAGCTCAGACGATATTCCATTAGCACGCAATTTGATTATAAGCCGCATGTGAGGTACAGTGTCGAAAGTCTTCCGGAAATCTAGAAATACGAAATCAGTTTGAAATCCCTTGTCAATAGCAGTCTACACTTCGTGTGACTAAGGAGCTAGTTGTGTTTCATACGAACAATGTTTCCTAACTGGTGCGGAGTGTGTGTGTGTGTCTATAGTCCATTCTCTTCGACGAAATTCATAATGTTCGAACACAACATACGTTCCAAAATCCTGCTGCATATCGATGTTAACGATATGGGCCTATAATTTAGTACATTACTCCTACTAGCTCTCTTGAATACTGGCGTGACCTGTTCAGCTTTCAAGTCTTTGGGCACGAATCTTTTGTCGAACGAGCGGTTGTATATGATTGTTAAGTATGGAGCTATTGCATTAGCATACTCTGAAAGGAACCTGCTTGGTATGCCGTCTGGACCGAAAGACTTGCTTTTATTAGGTGATTTAAGTTGCTTCACTACTCCGAGGATATCTAAGTTACCCATGTTGGCAGCTGTACATGATTCGAGTTCTGGACTTAATAAGTAGTCACTGTCGTTCTTAAATGGATGCGAAATCTGTGCTATTCGGCAAAGAGAAACACCTGAAACGATAATTCTCTATGACGTACATGGATATTCACTCTTTGTCTAAAAGAAGATGGGACAAATCGGTGGCAAACTGACAAAATGCACTGAACTGAAAAGATCATATTTAACGTGTAGCTGATGAAGACGGTGATGATAAAGGTGTGGCGTTATTTCCGATTTTTCTAAATGGCATTGTGTACAACATTCCCCGTAACAGGGAGTAGCCCTAAACCTTCAGTTAAATTATTATTTTCTAAATTTCGCTTGGCTAAGTACTTTTGCGTTATTAGGATCAACATTAACTTCTTAGAAATAGCTTTCCTATTTGGAATGTTGCCGAATTTCGCTGTTACCCTTGGCCATACATTAGTGGCAAGGCTGGCGCCAAAAATCGCCAATATTTGTAGGACACCGCCCACGCACTGGAGCCAACATTAAGTCGAGTTCTTATAGAACCAATGTAAACCTGTTTAACGCAGATGTCGCAGACGGTGCATTTGTGATTTTGAGCGTGAATAATATTGCTCCGCTGTTTCTGAGACATTGGGGAAAACTCAGCTTGTAAATAAATACGACGACGACGACAACGATGACGAACAAAGGAACGAACGAACTCTGCTTCAAAACGGCAGAGACAGAAATACAACCTTGGAGCCTATGTTTGGTCGGCGTATCTATGTTTGCTTAATGTCCTCCTTTGATGTTTGGTCGAAATACCGGTAAGCAACGGAGACGTACCAACATTGGGCCTACGTTGGTTCCAGCGCCATTTCATCAATCCACAGATTGGAAGAACACTGTTGGCGCCATTTTTCACAATACGTAAACCTGAACGTATGACTACTGAACATATTTACACTGAGGTGACGAAAAAAGTTGTGGGATACCTCCTAATATCGCATCGGACCTCCATTTGCGCGGCGTAGTGCAGCAACTCTACGTGGCATGGACTCAGCAAGTCGTTGGAAGTTCCCTGCAAAAATATTGAGCCGTACTGCCTCCATAACCGTTTATAATGCAGAAATTGTAGGAAGTGCCTGATGACATTGTGCATTGTCACCCACAAAAACTGCATCGTTTTTAGGAACATGAAGTTCACGAATGGTTGCAAATGGTCTCCAAGTAGCCGAACATAACTATTTCCAGTCAATGATTGGTTCAATTGGATCACAGGGCCGATCAGTTCCATGTCAACGCAGCCCACACCGTTAGTATCTCAATTGCTCAAATGTGTGACAAAATCTTATGGGACTTAACTGCTAAGATCATCAGTCCCTAAGCTTACACACTACTTAACCTAAATTATCCTAAGGACACACACACACACACACACACACACACACACACACACACACCCGAGGGAGGACTCGAATCTCGTCCGGGACCAGCCACAGAACCCATGACTGCATGCTCGGCTAATCCCGTGCGGCCACTTAGTAACCACCACCGGCTTGCACAGTGCCTTGTTGACAACTTCGGTTCACGGCTTCATGGGATCTACGCTACTCACGAACCCTACCATCAATTCTTACCATTGGAGATCGGGACTCATCTGACCAGGCCATGGCTTTCCACTAAGTCTAGGGTCCAACCGATATGGTCACGAGCCCGGGACAGGTGCTGCAGGCGATGTCTTGCTGTTAGCAAAGGCACTCGCATCGGTTGTCTGTTGCCATACCCTATTTAACGCCAAATTTCACCGAACTGTTCTAAGGGATACTTCCGTCGTACGTCCCATATTTATTTCGGCGGTTATTTCACGCAATGTTACTTGTCTGTTAGCACTGACAACTCTGTGGAAATGTGTCTGCTCACGGTCGTTAAAGGACGACCGAAGGTCATTGCGTAGCGAGGTAATGGCTGAAATTGGGTATTCTCGGCACACTCTTGATACTGTGGATCTCGGAATATTGAATTCCCTAACGATCTGTCCCATGCTTCTAGCTCAAATTACCATTCCGCGTTCAGAAACTGTTAGTTCCCGTCGTGCGTCCATAATCATGTCGAAAACCTTTTCAGACAAATCACCTGAGTACAAGTGACAGCTCCGCCAATGCGTTACACTTTAGACCTTGCGTACTCGATACTACCGCCATCAGTATATGTGCACATCTCTATCCCGTGACTATTCTGAACTCAGTTAATGGGCGTGCTCGCGTTAAAGCGGTTAAATACCCTTGCCAACTATCGAAGTCTGAACAGTAATCACATTTCGTGGGTTCTCTCAATAGTACACTTAATACAACAATGAAAAACGGACGTAAGAAAGCGTAATTACGGTGTGTGCGCGCACACGCCCCACGCCCCACGCGCACACGCGCACACACACACACACACACACACACACACACACACACACCAGGGACTAATAGCACGAGACCATCACCCGACGTTAATCCCGTAGAAGATGTTTGAGACTATTTGCAACCGCGGATAAAATGTAGTATTCGAGATTCTCGCAGTTCGGTAGCTCTGCGCGGCCTAATCATCAATGAATGGCTTCAGTTGGATATAGCATAGCTGAAGAAATTTGCGGATTCTCTTTCTCGTCGAACGGAGGCAATTCCAAGAATTAGATGGGGCCTTATATGGTATTATTGTGACGTCTCTTTGGGGATAACTAATGTTTTGACAGCTGTGATTCCAACGTGTGTGCATAGGAACATTTCATCAATTAAGATCAGTGTAGTGTTGAACATTTACACTCCTGGAAATTGAAATAAGAACACCGTGAATTCATTGTCCCAGGAAGGGGAAACTTTATTGACACATTCCTGGGGTCAGATACATCACATGATCACACTGACAGAACCACAGGCACATAGACACAGGCAACAGAGCATGCACAATGTCGGCACTAGTACAGTGTATATCCACCTTTCGCAGCAATGCAGGCTGCTATTCTCCCATGGAGACGATCGTAGAGATGCTGGATGTAGTCCTGTGGAACGGCTTGCCATGCCATTTCCACCTGGCGCCTCAGTTGGACCAGCGTTCGTGCTGGACGTGCAGACCGCGTGAGACGACGCTTCATCCAGTCCCAAACATGCTCAATGGGGGACAGATCCGGAGATCTTGCTGGCCAGGGTAGTTGACTTACACCTTCTAGAGCACGTTCGGTGGCACGGGATACATGCGGACGTGCATTGTCCTGTTGGAACAGCAAGTTCCCTTGCCGGTCTAGGAATGGTAGAACGATGGGTTCGATGACGGTTTGGATGTACCGTGCCCAATTCAGTGTCCCCTCGACGATCACCAGTGGTGTACGGCCAGTGTAGGAGATCGCTCCCCACACCATGATGCCGGGTGTTGGCCCTGTGTGCCTCGGTCGTATGCAGTCCTGATTGTGGCGCTCACCTGCACGGCGCCAAACACGCATACGACCATCATTGGCACCAAGGCAGAAGCGACTCTCATCGCTGAAGACGACACGTCTCCATTCGTCCCTTCATTCACGCCTGTCGCGACACCACTGGAGGCGGGCTGCACGATGTTGGGGCGTGAGCGGAAGACGGCCTAACGGTGTGCGGGACCGTAGCCCAGCTTCATGGAGACGGTTGCGAATGGTCCTCGCCGATACCCCAGGAGCAACAGTGTCCCTAATTTGCTGGGAAGTGGCGGTGCGGTCCCCTACGGCACTGCGTAGGATCCTACGGTCTTGGCGTGCATCCGTGCGTCGCTGCGGTCCGGTCCCAGGTCGACGGGCATGTGCACCTTCCGCCGACCACTGGCGACAACATCGATGTACTGTGGAGACCTCACGCCCCACGTGTTGAGCAATTCGGCGGTACGTCCACCCGGCCTCCCGCATGCCCACTATACGCCCTCGCTCAAAGTCCGTCAACTGCACATACGGTTCACGTCCACGCTGTCGCGGCATGCTACCAGTGTTAAAGACTGCGATGGAGCTCCGTATGCCACGGCAAACTGGCTGACACTGACGGCGGCGGTGCACAAATGCTGCGCAGCTAGCGCCATTCGACGGCCAACACCGCGGTTCCTGGTGTGTCCGCTGTGCCGTGCGTGTGATCATTGCTTGTACAGCCCTCTCGCAGTGTCCGGAGCAAGTATGGTGGGTCTGACACACCGGTGTCAATGTGTTCTTTTTTCCGTTTCCAGGAGTGTATTTCTGACAGTAGTCTACACCTACAAGACTACAGTTCTGACGTCAGCGGCTCTCACAGAGGGTTCATCGAGCCACCTTCAGACTATTTCTCTATCGTTCCAGTCTCTAAAAGAGCGCGAGAAAAACAAGCACTTAAATCTTCCCGTGCGAGCTATGAATCACCTTATTTTATGACAATGGTCATTTGTCCCTTTATCAGTGGATGTAAACAAAATATTTTCGCATTCGGAGCAGAAAGTTCGAAATTGAAATTCCGTGAATTTTCGCTCGACTGTAGCACCACCTGTTACCGCTGGGTTCAAATGCCTTTTCTCAACTATGTGAAACTGTTGTTACGACACTACTTGCGTATTTGCTGGGTACTTATAATATTCCGAGCCACTTTCTCCACTCATCATCCAACTTAGAAACATAGCTCGTTGTCAGTTTTTAAACATCACGACGTTGGTGAGAGATTAAACTCTCAGTCTTTCTTCTGCAATGTTGGGGGACGCACGCAGTTCTTGCTAGCTGTTCAAATCGCTTCTTAGGCATAACTACGTGAAACAGAGGAATGGACTGCTTGAAGCAAAACGCTGACTGCAGCCAGAACCAGAAATCTGGTTATTGATGCAACACTTACTTCCTGCATTTGGTATAATCATACCTTAAGAACACTGTCTCTGCCTACTACGCACAGAGAAATGCTGACTTTCGAAATTGTTTAGAGTACAGTTTCTTCAGAGAAGCACGAGGGCCACGCCTAAAATTTTCCACATTGCAATTTTTTCTAGTTGGGGTCGTCTTTCAGCAATATAACTGTAGTGACACCTCAGATCGACTTCGTAAGAGTTTTCCACAAGGAGACGAAACACACTACACGGTTCATACTAGTCGAAGAGTATCAACACTGTGCAACACTATAAATACGCGATGGAATCACCTAGCCGATGTGGTGGTGGTCTCAGTCAGTCGTCTTCCGTTAACGTTTGATATGTAGTCAACAGATCACAAAATGGGACACAGAGAAATGAAGTGTCTTTCTTTAATGAAATTTCCATCGTTTGAACGGCGAACAGTGGAAAATGAAGCAAACCGATTAGCTCTACATAGTTCTCCACATTTTAACAATATTAGACCGCAAGATCATAAGCGAAGATGTGTAAAAAGCACAGACTAATACTATTTTCTGAACCCAAGAAGACAAATCGTGTGAAGTAAAAGCTATTGTTGCTGCATTTTCTAAAGAGAACGCTTGTTCGCCAGAAATTATCTGCAAGAGTCACTCGTCTCAGTGCTATTTAAACGTAACTACACTTCATACACTTCTTTGATGTTCCAAATTACGGCGCCTGGTAGTATTAAACGGATTGTAACGAATTATTTCTGTAAACATCCAGTATTTGTTTGGCGGTAACACTATCTGCAGAGGATTGATTATGCCATACCATTGCACACTTGTAGTTGAGAGAGTTAAAGGTATGAAAGAATGTAATATTCATTCCATTGCCGTCCTTAAAAAAATATTATGCAGTTTGATCTTTCGGGCTTTCCCCGCTTAGGTGTGATATTCGCTGCGTAACGGAAGCTGTGGCAAAAGGCTGCTTGCATAAGTAACTAGTTCAGCCGTAAGCATACATACAGGCACTGCCAACGCGTATCACCTAATATATTCCACATCCTCCATGTACCTTAACGTTCTAAATTAACATTTTAAATGCGGATGCCGTTCTGTGCAAAAGGTGAACGCCTTTCAACCAATAGCCATGAAACAGGCACCTGTTCACTTCAGGTCGATTCTAAGATTTCTCATATTCGAACAACACTGCCATTCACTATTGTATCAGTAGTCAACTCTTCGTTTGAATTTGAGGCCAAATTTCATAGTTCGCTATATAAAAATAAAGAAGACGTGCGATTTCATGTGACCATATACCGCAGGCCGCTCCATGGGCTGATTCCTGTTTCCTGGAGGGAGATGAAGATGGTTTGTCCTCGTACTTTACCCTCTTGAAATAAAAACTTGTCACCCACATTTTGACCGTAGGACTGGACAATAGATTGCAGGGTAGTGCCCCAACACCGCAGAGCCTTCAAATTACTCTTGACACCGACGAGCGGCGTCCTACATCCGCCCCAAAAATATGACATCCATCTTCCTGTTGAACCCGTGTGACTACATACTTGAGACTTGCACTGGGCGTCTTTGCACTCCTTTACAAATGTAAACAGCCGCCAGACAAATTCTGCATTTGTCAGTCACAAGATCCTGTGACCAATGATCCATGTTCCATTCCAGGTGTTCCCTGGCTCAACGTGTGTAGACAGCAGCGTACTGTGGTTCGACACGTGCCTCCGTTGCCTCCAAAGAGGCAGCGCGTACTTCTGTTGCAGTACCACCCTCCTCCCCTGTTCTTCTCATGCCTATACCTCGGTCGGCGCGCCGTCAGCATAGTTAATAACGGATTAGACATGGTTAACTTAAGAGGTGGCTGGATGTCTTTTCTGTCGCCGCCACATCCAGGTTGGCCGGGCATACCGACCCTCGTTGATTCGCCAGGCGGACTCGATCCGGGACCGGCGAACCTCCCCCATCCCGAAAGCGGCGCTTTAATGCGCAGCGGCTATCCGAGCTGGCTTACGACCCTTATTTCTAGAAAGCGGTCATTAGCTGGCTTTGTCGATCGCGAACGACTAATGTAAGACAGGTCTTCAATGTCTTATGTCTTATGTCTCACGGCAGCGGTTAAGGAGAAAAGGTTGTAACTTGTTAGGAAAAAATCTATGTTTGTTAGGATTATCTAATCTATTAATTGTTACCAAGCTAGTGTGTGTAAAACTGCATAAGAACGCAATCAACAAGCACAACTATCAAGTCGAGAAACAAATTTTCTTAAAAAAAAAAATCTTTGTACATCTAGCTTGGTGTGGCTGTACGTAGCTACTTCCTGTGGTCAAAAGAGCACTGAAATAGATGTTTCCTACAAAAAGAAACACTATTCAAGTAATGAGGGTGGTGTAAAACTGAGATGGTTGCGACAGAAATAGCAGTTTTTCCGCTGTGATGCGGATGAGCGACAGAGTGAAGGCGGCGGAAGGCAGAATCTCCTTGCGCATGAATAGAAGACATATCTGGTGATAAGCAGGTCTCATGTCATTCAAGAGCGCCACTTCGGCCTCTGGTAGTCGGACGCGATCATACAAACGAGTTAACAATTTTAATTATCAATGGGTAATCTTTATAGAGGACGCATCGTGTGAGGCAGAAGTCAAGGCGAGGTTCAAATGGCTCTGAGCACTATGGGACTTAACATCTGAGGTCATCAGTCCCCTAAAACTTAGAACTACTTAAACCTAACTAACCTAAGAACATCACACACATCCATGCCCGAGGCAGGATTCGAACCTGCGACCGTAGCAGTCGTGCGGTTCCAGACTGAAGCGCCTAGAACCCCTCGGCCACTCCGGCCGGCTCAAAGCGAGGATCCAAGCCGTATATCGATTATACTTCATTCATACTCTTTTAAACTGCGAAGTCTCTCCAGATGTTTGAGACTCCAGCTGTACAAAACACTGATCCAACCAGTAGGGCTGTATGGCTGTGAAACTTCCAGCGACCGGAAAAAAATACTTAAATAATCTTCTCGTTTTCTGCCGGAGGAGGATTGATGGTCTGGATAACTGAAGAATGGAGGATCCGGCATAATTTCGAGTTGGATGAAATCTACATTACACCAAACACTGTATGCCTGATGAGAAGCAAGTGGCTAGTATGGGCAGAACATGTCGCTCAAATGGATAAACAATGATGACCGTTGAAAAGCATGGGTTTTACTCCCTGCGGAAGAAGTCCATTAGGAAGATCAAAGGTGGTAAGATGGAATCCATGAGCGCTTGCTGCAGATCGGCATAGAGGGTGGTTGACAGTTAAGGCGCAAAACATAATCCAGTGGAGCCTTGTAGTTGCGCGCTGTTCTCTAGGACTGAGCCCATGAAGTAAAATATCACTTCGTAGTATTACTCCTAGGTATTTGCCATTTATCTTGCCTTCGGGTACTAGTGGGTTAGTTCTTTCTCTCTGTTATTACCGAGTGCCGATACTGATGTTATATAAGCACGCCCTCAGAATAAATGTTTCACTTTACAGTGCCTAACGAGATCCACGTCGGTATGTGCGGAAAACAGATCAGGACACCGGCGCATCAGTCGCAAAATCTCTGCAGGCATTTCCCGACGCCAGCGCAAGCCGTGGGTTAGTCGTGTCCTTGTCCAGGGGCCACTGGACTAGAGCAGAGCGTCGGCAGCGGGCCGCGTCTATTTCTGCGCCGCTTTCGCCAGCCATTAAGATAAACGGCACCGGCCTTGGCGGCATACTTGGCGACGTTCCGCTCGGCAGACGCCGAATCCACCGAACCACCAGCTCTATCTACGTCTACAGCTACATTCCGATAGCCATAGCCGCCGTTTAGTGGTTAGTAGAGCCTACATGGGGTACAACTCGCGGACGGAGCGCGAAATGTGTGTTGCAGCAAGTACTGCTCCTTTTTCTATTCGCATTCAACGTCGCCACACTGAAATTTGATACTACGGCTCTCCACGAGTCACAATGCCTTTCTTCTAGTGGTTCCCGCTGGACTTGGTACGGAATTTCTGTGACGCTCTGCGCCTATTACACAAAGATGCGAAAACTCGCGTTTTTCATCTTTGAATATTTATCTTCTAACATTCCCATTAACTGGAAACCATAATGACCCCAACTGATCAAATATACGACAGGCAATCCTGATATTACGTGAATACCAGCTAGTAAAGTAGTAGTAGTAGTAGTTGTTGTTGTTGTTGTTGTTGTCGTCGTCTTCAGTCCTGAGACTGGTTTGATGCAGCTCTCCACGCTACTCTATCCTGTGCAAGCTTCATCTCCCAGTACCTACTGCAGCCTACATCATTCTGAATCTGCTGAGTGTATTCATCTCGGTCTCCCTCTATGATTTTTACCCTCCACCTTGCCCTCCAGTACTAAACTGGTGATCCCTTGATGCCTCAGAACATGTCCTACCAACCGATCCCTTCTTCTAGTCAAGTTGTGCCACAAATTTCTCTTCTCCCCAATTCTATTCAATATCTCCTCATTGGTTATGTGGTCTACCCATCTAATCTTCAGCATTCTTCTGTAGCACCACATTTCGAAAGCTTCTATTCTCTTCTTGTCCAAACCATTTATCGTCCATGTTTCACTTCCATACATGGCTACACTCCATACAAATACTTTCAGAAACGACTTCCTGGCACTTAAATCCATACTCGATGTTCAGAAATTTCTCTTCTTCAGAAACGCTTTCCTTGCCATTGCCAGTACATTTTACATCCTCTCTACTTCGACCATCATCATCAGTTATTTTGCTCCCCAAATAGCAAAACTACTTTACAACTTTAAGTGTCTCATTTCCTAATCTAATTCCCTCAGCAGCATCCGACTTAATTCGACTACATTCCATTATACTCGTTTCTGGCGCAAATAAAGTTATTGTCTTACTTATGTATTTCTACGATTTATGTGGCAAAAAGAAATATTGGCATAATTATTAGCAGTGAATGCGACTGCTACAGCAAGGAAAAAAATAAGATTACCCCTTCTCGATGCTACTGCATGCTTTGTTCCGTACGTATGCCAGCAACAAAATTCTTTACCCGACTTGTGACAGCACTCCTAATTTACAACCCGCCATTAACGTGTTTCTTATTTCGTACGTTTCGTAGCTTGTCTGCAAGCACAAATGTTTAAACATTGCTTGGCCTCCCATGCAATTTACTAACGATCTCTCGCTGACGTTGGTCCGACCACATTTCTGCAGTAATATTTGAAAAGTACTGATAGTGCAATATATGCGCAGCGGATAGCAGTGCGTTAAATCTTAAATATTGGCACTGCTGAGATCATCGCCCAGCATCGGAAACTGCTCAACGAGATACCGCTTCACCCCTACACCTCGGAATTGTTTCCAGCTAATTTAATTACGTGCCTTGTTGCTTTTTCTTAATGATAACGTCTTCTAAAGATTTAGCTTCTATGTCAGTTTTGCTCTCGCTAGAAAGAGAAAGTGGGGCCTAAATGTTCCACTGGCATTTGAACACACGAGCCTTTGAAGCTTCTCCCATATTATTCATCACCAATACCTACGGATAATTTCACTGATTTGCACCGCTATCCATTACAAAAAATGTTAGTTTTAACTAATCTTGAAATGGACGTTAGTGAACTGTAAAATTAATTTAAGTTTCTAAGATAACATAATACAATACAAGCATCAATATACAGCGCAAGAAAAAAAATTCTGCTTGAGTGAGCAATAAGCGCGTATCACATCTCTAAATTCTTGTTTCGTGATGAACTTAAAACATGAGTGGATGAACATAACGAATGAAAGATTTAAGATAATTCTATAGGGCAAGTAATCCAAGTGCTGTACTGGACATAAACGTAATACCAAATATAGAACCTTCGAGACATTGGGTATTATGGAACATGGCTTTGTTAAAGATGATTTCCTTTGAAAATAACACTATTTCATGCTTCGTCTTCCATTAGAGCAATAAAAGACGCGGTAGAAATTCAGATGTGCACCACTGAATTTAACCTCACTGCAGCCCGGGACGGACGCCACAAAAAGCGTTCACGAGGATCCAAAATTAAAAACGCGGTCTGTAAGGGGTGTGGTGGCGGTACGGGACGTCTCCATTCTCCTTCCGCTCCGTAATCACGACCTTAGGGCATAAGGAAGGTGGGGAGGATTTGCAATTTCTTCACTGTCCATGATCCTCATTCGCGCATGCAAATCCCGCCCCGGAGACGGCACATCATCAGTAGCAAGTCGTCCTGATAAACACACGCACTCATGCCTCTCTCGGCAGTCAGTCAGCTCCTAACGAAAAACATGATGGATATTTTTTTAAAAAAAAGTTCGCGTTTGAACTTGGACACGTCACGGCTTTAACACCCAAGGAATTTTATAAAAGAGCAATTCACAGTCAACGAACTTAAATGCGACATGTTATTCTAATAGAAAATTTTACAACTAATACTACTTCCCTTCACTTCCATAGATGTCTTAGAAGTCAGCTACAAAATAAAAGCCCACGGAAGATGTTGCAACTGCAGTGAAGCATGTATGGAATAAAAAAACAAAATTGTTTTGCTAAAGGTCGACCCCATTCAACCACATATGTAAAGAAAGGTCATTGCTCCAAGTGAGATTTCTAACGGACGTATATCAAAGCTCACAAAATATTTCGACTGAATCATCCTTTTCTCGCTGCTTTAACATTTTCACTAATTGACCAATACTTCACAAAATTTCCCGCTACATGAAAAACAACGGTACGCATAATATTGCGAACATGCAAATTACGCTAAAATTCGACGAATATCTACGATCAAAGCACCATCACAATTCAGGATAGACCTAAAAAGTTTACACCAGAAAAAAGCCGAGCTCTCTCTCTCTCTCTCTCTCTCTCTCTCTCTCTCTCTCTCTCTCTCTCTCTCTCTCTCTCGCCGGTCGGTGTGGCCGAGCTGTTCTAGGCGCGTCAGTCTGGACCCGCGCGACTGCTACGGTCGCAGGTTCGAATCCTGCCTCGGGCATGGATGTGTGTGATGTCCTTAGGTTAGTTATGTTTAAGTAGTTCTAAGTTCTAGGGGACTGATGACCTCAGATGTTAAGTCCCATAGTGCTCAGAGCCATTTCTCTCTCTCTCTCTCTCTCTCTCTCTCTCTCTCTCTCTCTCTCTCTCTCTCTCTCGTGTGTGTGTGAGTGTGTGTGTGTGTGTGAGTGTGTGTGTGAGTGTGTGTGTGTGAGAGAGAGAGAGAGAGAGAGAGAGAGAGAGATATTTACAGTTTTAAATGTGTGTGGCAAGCTTTGTCATGAAATGGTAACCCAGATGTATGAGGCCTCTCCTTCCGTCGCAGCAGTTTAAGAAAGAAAATAGTGGGGAGGGGGGAAAGGAGGATAGGAGCCATATGGCTGCGGCATAGTGTGTGCTTGAAACTTTGCAAATAAAGAGGGAATATCACTGGAGAGAACCGAAACTATTTCAATTTTTTGACGGAATTTGCGAGATTCCATAACCATAAAATCTGTTACTTAATGTTGGCTTTCCGTAAATAAGATCCTCAACGTGCATTTTCGCAAAAGCAACATGTTTCTTTGCGTTCGTGTAGCGAAGGCCCATGTGAAAGTCACCACCACCACCACTACTACTACTACTACTACTACTACTAACAACAACAACAACAACAACATTATACTTGCGATTTCAAATCACAGTATTTCCCCATCATGTGCTATATTTTTAACTATTATTCATCGGAAACCACCAACCTACACCACCTCGCCTTATCGGCTCGTCTCACGGGTAATGTTGTTGTGTCGCTTAAAACTGTTTTTAAATGGACAGGGGTTTCGTCATGATCGACTGGCGGAGGAAACCCAGGCGGCATTGTGAGACACACTTAACACAGCGAGACGCACAGAGATCAGCAGTGCGAGCAGTCGATCGATCTGTTACTGCATCTTTTTCTGCGGCGACGATTTTGAAGGTGGCAGAGTAAACCGACAGAGAGAAAATGAGTACGTTAATCCAAAACACGGTTCAGCACGACGAGTCTCTGAGGTAACGAGCGCGTCTCCCTGTACGGGGTGGGTCGCAGTAATTGGAAGCGCGGCGCGCTTATTAATGTCGGATAGTCGACATGTGGAGGGCAGTGTTTCAAAGTGATACACACCTCGTTAGCCCAACACGTCTGGCTTTGTGTGGTAACCCATTAGCTTCAACCAAATACTGACGGCTGCTAAGCTGCTATTACTACTAGGACAAAAGGGAAAATTCCCAGCAAGTCAGGAAAGACTATTCTCGGTAAAAACGCGCATACTTATCACCGTAGTCCCTTTTAGGTCAATGCACCATATCCAACGCGTTTATATCGAGTAGATCCCATCCCGAAGTGCAATTTCCGAAAATCTGCAAAATATCGATCTAAGTCTGACGTTGTAACATGTTTATGAAATCAAAATGTCTTCCAGCAACAAGTATCCTTAGTTGGAATACGTGGAAATCGCAGTCATTAAATCTGAAGAATGTGGCAAAAACTCATACTCAAAACGGTTCAGTTTTCACACCCTTCACGCAGTTTTATGGAGATGTTCTTTGACCTGATCGATCTCCCGTTGGTCCCGAATATTTCCTTAGTATTCAGTTATTGTGGAAGGTTATCACTAGAATGCATTACTTTTGCATCTCGGGCTGATGAAATTGACTTCGCTTTCTTTCTAGTACACTACGATCTGGATCCGCCAAATACTATTATCGCTGTTTCATTTCTCACGTTTAGTAGTAGGTTCAAGTCGCAAAACCCGTTCAAGTAATTTCTCGCTGCTATAGCTGTTATATACATAGATAGAATGTGTTTCCTAAAAAAACAACAATAACGGAATTGTGAGTTCGCCTTGACGCAAAACACCATGTTATTTGTTTACTTATGTATTCCCCAAACCTCGTAGTTTCGGCGACAAATATCACCATTATCAGTGGGTTCTTTAAAACTTATTTATTGTATGTTATGGCATGTTTGGAAGAATTATTTTCGCTCTTTGTGGCATATTTTCTGCGCCTTTTCTGTTGCCGTTTTCTCTCAGCGTAGATCATGCCATCTGCAGGTTCGTTGAACGCATGTAGCTGATTCCATACAGAGAAAAACAAAACTTTTGCACTTTGTTTATGATCCAGAACATTATGCCATCTTGCTCTTCGCCAACGGCGAACAATGTACTTCAACACATATTTCAAGAACGAGATTCGTTACGTAATTTCACTGGAACGGAAAAGGAGATTTTTCGAAGCCCGTCCGATCACAGAAAAAGATACGGTATTCACCGGCAAGATACAGACATGAGCCACTCCATAAATCCGATGTGGGTACATACATTTCACAGGAAGTTTCATAATAGCAAAAACTTCGGGAGTGTAAATTCTGTTTATCTTCAGACATAGACAGGTGATCACGTTAATATTTCTGGCCACTGGGGAAATATTCCAGTCGTTGGCCTACGCAATATGATTTGCGGCAAATACATTACTTATAATAAATAAATAACATCGACTTTTGATATAATACTTCTATTAAATGAGTAAGGAAGACCCAGAATCTTTTAAAAAACATAAGATTAAAAAAATTTGGAAGGTGGTGAACACGAACCTGTTGCCTTTCATCTTGCAACTCAACAGTTCACGACGTATTCTATTGCGCTACATCTTCGACATAACTACCAGATGTTTTACGCCACACAATATGGCGGCTGCGATGTTCTGCTTGTGACGTAAACTGATATTACACCTCACTGGCCACGTCCCTCCCCAAGAGCCAACAATCTCACATGCTAGATTCTTTATTTCATGTGACGTCACGAGATCGTCGTCCACCTGCGTTCTCATATCCCGTGAGAGGACGGTTTAACGCCGTTCCAAAATATCGACTGTGCAAAGGACGTCATCAAATCTTTCACGGTTGTAGCAACAATCGGTGGTGACTTGAAATTCACCGTGTATACGTATAGGTCGCACGAGCTCCTGGCAGCAGAGGGCAGTGCCGGGAAGTGATTGGCAAAAAAGCCGCTATCGAGATAAGAGGGGATTGCCGGAGCGAGCGATCATGACGCGCGCCCGCCGCGGGCAAACAAATTCGGCAATCCACTTAGCGGCGGCGTGACGTGGGATTGTGGTAAGCCGCCGTATCTAATCCGTGGGCGGACGTGCCGAAGCCAGGGTCGATAGCTGGCCCCAACACCCACGCGATGCTGGGCGAGTTACTCTGCGACACGCCCCACCCAGCGGGTGAAAAAGCGCCGGCGTCGGACGGAGACAGCTGGTATGTGTCCTCTATGAGGGACGACCCAGTGGACTGAGCGCATTTTCTCTGTCTGCAATAGCTCTGGGGTGCGCGCCTGCATTCCTTAGTCCAGTGGAATGTAATAACGACGACATGGAATTGGATGGGATAAATCCATAGACGGCGACTCAACTCTACTGCGTTCGGTCAGCTGCAAAGAATTAGTGAAAATCTCGCTAAATTCTCCAAATTTTCAAACTATCTAATATATTAAACGATGAGGTAATGTCTTTAAACCTCTAAGTATATGGAGTGAACCCGAACTCCAACGACAAAATTTCGGAGATTTTTCCAACATCATCATCTTACTATTTTGGTATTAATGGCTCGTGGTCTCCGCATGCTCGTTACCGACTAATAACGGAACTTAGATTTACCAGCTTCGTTACTCCAGTCACCTTTGTTTCTTTGAAAATACCTCCACAACAGTGGAAACGCTTGTAATCTGCAATCACCAGAACATACAACACACAGCGCAGAGTGACCCAACAACTTTCCCACTGATCCTGCTGCCTATCACTGTTAACGTACAATAACACAGCCGGAAAAACAAACCTTAAACAGAATATAGTAGAATTGAATGCAAGCTTGAGGAGGCTGATTAAAGTGGACATTAACAGTTCTCAACCTCAAGTACCATGTGAGAGTACAACAAGTCTGTGTCCAAAGAAAACACACAACGTATATTGTCGATGTTCGAAGTGCGAGATGACGTATATAAGCACTTTCAGGCCCATTAATATAGCTGCCGTCCAGAACATGAACTTGGAAGTGGACTAGTAACACTACGAACAGACTCTTACTTTTATAAACAATCCTCCTTTTCATGGCATAGTCTTGATGGAACAGGATGGTCGTAATATACCCTCTGCATTGCACTTTATACTAATTCATAGAACACTGATTTAACTGACTACAAGATTCTTTCAATTAGAAGTATGCAAGAATTCCGGTGACTAGAAATAATAGGTGGAAACAGCAGTGACTACAGATAATTTGGTCAAGGGTCTGGAGGCGTGTTCGAATATCAAATGCTTAAGGCAACTGCCAGCTATACAGCAGGAAGCCCCAGTTTTTAACGTACGCCTGGGACTAATTTTCATTTGTTGCCACTTATTAAATTTTACGTAATTACTGAATTTGGTAACTGAAACGCTTATGCGTCGAATATGCTTTCGCTATAAAAAGAAAGACGTTCCATGACACATCTTGGAGACAAAGCAAATGGCTTGCGATGTACAATTTCTGTAGCACCGCCCTCTTTTATTCTCAACGGGAAGTAATTCGGCAATTGAAATACTTACGATAAAGAAACTGGCTGTATAGAGATCTACGTACTACTTCATTCAGTTAATAATATACTTTGACAATCAGTACTTTTGTTCGTAACGCCTGTTACCGCACGAAACCAACTGCCAAGTCTCTCTCTCATCCGTTGTTCACGACCTTAGGTGGTTGTCACTGGCGGCTAACAATAAGAGGTAACTTTACAGCAATACCGATTTGACTGTAACTCGTTTCACAAAGAGATTATTCATCCACGGGACTTTTAACACCTCCACAGAAATGGCCCTTTTCAGTGACAGTTCGGGGACGGAATTCAAGACGACGCATTACTACAGACGATGTACATAATCTGAGAGGTGTAATTCTCTCAAAGCAGCATGGAGTATAATCGAGTAACTTAAATTTGTGCTAAGAGACGCACTTTTTTTTTTTTAGCCAAGTTCATCTCTTCGCAGAGATAAGACTCATCGTGACGTCTTAAATTAAGCGGTGGTCGGAAAGAGGTTAATGCCTTATCAAAGAACTGCTTCCAACAAACTTCGACAAAATAGAATTACACAACTTTGCAAATTAAAGTTAACTCGTTTGAGAAAAACTGTCACAGGACATCGTTCTGTCCCTAACTTCGCTCTCCAGAGCCGTCCATACCAAGAACACTGCGGCGAATTTTCAGAGGATCGCGGCGTGAAATTTGCTTTCCCCGAGTCACAACGCCGCCGCCGAGGGTACTAACGTCAGTCACCTTAGTTCTGAAGGACGTCGAGTCTTTACGTCGGGCAGGCAATTCCCGTTCCAATGTTATCGCTAAATGGAAAGTATGACTTAATTTGCATGCATCCAGATCCGCGTTGTTAACGCCGTATCTATTCCTGAAGCTCTGAACATTAGCGAACAGGTGATGTGTACGTCTGCATCACTTCCTGCCGCAAAATATGTTCTAAAACAATAAGAGCACTGATAAAGTATTAAAAAAACGGAAACTATGCGGCTGTTTGTCACTCTTCCACAGTACGGAACAACTACAACAACTACTACTTACTACTACTCATACTACCACTACATTCAATATTTTAATCGAAATTCAATTACGTCCTGATGGTTCCCACGTAATGCAAATAACCCATCAAAACCCACACTGTTTGTTAAAATGCTCTATGTAATAAACACGTACAAGACAGATAGGTTGTTCTGACGGACCTAAGGGTAACGTTTGTCCAACGTCACCCTTAGGTCCGTAATACTGTAAAAGATCTATGTCAAAAATCTTTGATGGTATACTGGGGAACTTTTAAATTATTGCAGCTTTTATATGTAAAAGAGCGTAGTCCTAGTTTGTATAAAAGATTCGACAGTGTAATACGGACATAGCCTTCTTGCAGACACATCTTGCTTCCTTAATAATTCTACATCTTTATCTATATTCATTTACTGCAAGCCACCTAACGGTGTGTGGCGGAGGGTACTTCTGGTACCACTGACGTATCCTCCCCTACCCTGTTCCCTTGCGAACGGCGAGTGGCAAGAGTGATCGTCGATAAGCTTCTGTATTGGCTCTAATTTCCCGAATTTCCTCGTCGTAGTTATTACACGAGACGTATGTGAGAGAAAGTAATATGTAGTCCGAGTCTTTCCCGAAAGCGCTCTCTCAAACTTTGAATAGTAAACCTCTCCGTTATGCACAAACATGTCCGCAGCTCGTGGTCTACGGGGTTAGCGTTGCTGCCTCTAGATCACGGGGTCCCCGGTTCGATTCTCGGCCGGATTAGGGATTTTCTCTGCCCGGGGACTGGGTGTTTGTTTTGTCATTATTTCATCATCACCATTTGTGAGGGTGACTAGATTGGGTTGTGAAAAGAAAATGGACTGTGTAAAAATTGGGACTTTGTACGGGCGCTGATGACCGCGCAGTTGAGCGCCCCACAAAGCAATTATCATCGTCATGCACAACGCCTCTCCTGTAACGTCTGCCAGAGGAACTGGTGAGCATCTTGGTAACGCAATCGCGCCGACTGAACGATGCCGTGCGAAACGCTCCCCTCTTCATTGGATCTTGGATCTCTCTCTCTCTCTCTCTCTCTCTCTCTCTCTCTCTCTCTCTCTCTCTCATCCTATGTGGTAAGCATTCCATATTGATGAACAATACTCAAAAAATCCATCTAAGGTCGCTCTAGGTCGTTACTGCTAAATATTTTACGATGTGTAATGTTTACAGCAATTTCTCATCAACAGCGTGGTTGTGCAGTAGTGGCTTTCTTTTCCTATGTGTGCCCAATATGTTACATTCATTTACGTCCATGGTCAACTGACAGAGCCTGCATCATTCATCAATCTCTAAAGGTCAGTCTACAAATCGTTACTGTCATCTGCCGTTGCTACTTTATTACAGACAATCTAACAATCTGCGAACAGTCTTAAAGAGCATCCGACGCTTTCTTCTAGAGCATATATAAGCACTGTGAACAGTCCTGTCACACTTCGTTGGGGTGCTCCGCAAATTATCTTTACATCTGTCGATTTTTGTTCCGTTAAGAACAATATGTAGGGTTCTCTCTGGAAAAAAAGCCTTCAATTCATTCGCATATCTGGCCCAAATACTCGATAAGCTCGTATTTTTTCCACTATATGGCAGTGCGGGTCGGTGTCAAATGCATTCCTGGATTCAAGGAACACAGGTGTACACCTGTCTACAGCGCTGTGGATCTCAGAGAAACACAGCGAGCTGAGTGTCGCAAGATCGCTGTCTGCGGAATCCATGTCAATTTTTTTTACAGAGGAGATTTTCGTTCTCCAAAAAGTTACAGTTCTTGAGCATAAAACATGCTCCACAATTTTACAACAGATTGATGTCAGCTACCTAGGTCTATAATTATGTGCGTCTGCCCTAGAATCAACCTTGAAAACGGATATGATTTGTGCCTTTCTCCTGTCACTAGGTACTCTTCGTTAGTCCCTCAGCTACAATAAACTGCATGTATAAGGAGAGCAAGTTCTTTCCCATAATCTCTGTAAAATTTGAATTTCGGGGATTCCTGGGAAATTAAAATTGAGGCGAATTGAGAGCTGAACGAAACGTCATGGAATACAGCATACTGCTCCTACATCACTCCGTCCAAAGAGACTCAGTTAAACATCTGGCAAAGGAACAAGGGTATTGGAAGGAAATGTGTGCGAACAACGTTTCTTGAAGAGAACTGGGCTTTGACGTTAGGAGCCTTGAGTAATCAGCGCGAGCGGCAGAGTCACAAAAACCGACACGTGCCGTCCGAAATAAACCCATCCCCACAACATACTCCGCCTACTGTTGAGAGAATGCCTAGTCTGTGGACACAGCCGTTTGTTCGCGCGTCTCAAAATCTGTGCGTCCAGCGCTACATGACACTCACAAGAACTGCTCAGACAATCTTCGTGTTTCATTCTACTCTCTGGCAGCAACAACAGTAAATTGTGCACTAAGTGCTTATACTACTTTAGTAGAACATCCACGATAGAATAGGAATAGAATGCTGAAAGTACTGCCAGCTGCACTAAAACAGCATAGATTAATAATAAATACAAACAATACAAAGCCGTTAACAGTACATACTAGCGGCCAACAATCACCGCAAATTCCACACGCTCAACATCCATAATTTTGTCGTACAGAAAGATCGATCCTGATGAAAATGAATGTGCTTTGGTAATTACATAGAGGGTAGGGAAACATGGGCGTGAGAACCTAGACTAGAGAAGTCACATAACGAGCGAACCCAAGAACATCTCGCGAAGGGCTGAATTGGAAATCTCTGAACTGATATCTCGACAATATGGAAACAGGGTAGCTAGAAATAACGGAAGTATCACTACAACGACCTGAACCCAAAAATAACAAATCTGGGGAACATCAACCAAATAAATGAACAAAGGGGACTCCTCAAGAAAATCAGAGCAACAGAAATATGTTTGTACGATCATCTTTCGTAGCATCTGTTATGATCAGTACTATTTTCAGAAAAAAAAACACGAAATCATGACTGTTGAGAAGAGTGATTGTCGTATTATACATGACCTTTTGTTTTAGACATTCGTTGGTCATCACATTCCATTCCGCACAGGCGATTTCGCGAACAAAGCATTCAAGCGAAATGCTGCTTATGACGAGGAAAGTCTGAAGATACTGTATGTATGGCTTAAAGTAGTTATATTTGTTATATGAGAGTGTAAGATAAAAAGTATTACGTCAGACGCGTTTCGCTTTATTGGTAACGTATTCTCCGCTTTATTGGTACAGTATTGTCAATGGTCGTTCTGGGAACAGATACGATACACAATCCTTTCTGTACTTCGATTCCTGCTCAGTTAAAGAAATGTTACTTTTTTGGGTGCTGTTTTCTCCAAGTTATGAACATTAGCACATTTATTACTCCTTTCCAAAGTTGTCCACGGTGCTGAGACACGGCCATACAGAAGTTTTTGAGAGAATACACCGCCATTTGACTGTATATTACGTGTTTTTCTTCAGTACAATGTAGTTTTCGGCATTTACTTCATTATCGAGTACAGTGCTAAAGGTACATCGACCACTAGCACGTCATATCATTTACCAGATATGACGTGTTAATTGTCTAGGAATATTTAGCACTATAATCGATAACGTAGTAAAAGTCGAAATCTCGACTGTACAGAAGAAAAATACAGTAATATACAGTCGAATGGCGGTGTAGTCTTCAAAAGTCCTTTTCATTTATGATGACTGCTTTTTATTTTCATAGTGAGCAGAGGTTGAATTAGAAAACTGGCTGGAACTTCCAGAAAAATCTGAGTAGTTAGGGAACTATCACGTGATGCTTAATGGTCGGCAAGTCCAGAACTGATAACTACTGTGTATATGCTCAACAGAATCAAATGTATGTTGGACGATTGCAAACTTTAGTGTGAATTACGAGGGTGGGTCAAATGAAAACCTTAAATTTGTAATAACAAATCGAAATTTAGCGCCGTTTTCCTGTAAGTTGGTAAGTGTGCTACAAAAAGCGTGCAGAATGGACTGTAAGTGGCAGCATAGTGCAGATGCACACACACCGTCGCAGTATCAGTATAAAGATGGCCGCTCCACTTGCGACTTTCACTAGGGAAGAACAGTGTTCTGTTATTCGGTTTATAGTGAAGGTGTAAAACATATTGAAATTCATCAACGAATGAAGGTTCAGTACGGTGATGCATGTTTGTCACAGCACCATGGAGTAGGACGTTCGCAAATGGTGTGACTTCAGTGGAAGATGCTCCTCCTCCAGGTCAGGCACAACGAGTTGTGACTCCACAGAACATTACAGCAGTTGAAGCCATAGTGAAGGAAAATCGCCGAGTGACACTGAATGACATTGCAGCATGTTTACAGATTAGTCATGGGTCAGCACGCCACATTGTGCATGACGTGCTCCAGTTTCAAAAAGTGTCTGCAAGATGGGTGCGACGGCTCTTGACTCCTGAAATGAGAGAACGACGTGTTGATGCTTGTGAAGAACTTTTTTGGCGCTTTGAACGAGAAGGTGATGGCTTCCTTCCTTGCAAGAATCGTTACTGGGGACGAAACCTGGGTTCACTTCCACCAACCGGAAATGAAGAGAGCGAGCAAGGAATTGTGCCAATCCTCATCACCAAAACCAAAGACGTTTCGAACAAAACCATCAGCAGGGAAGGTTAGGCTGACACACTTTTGGGACAAGAAAGGCGTCATTTTGGAGCATTAAATGCCTAGAGGGACCACTGTCACCAGTGCATCATACACAGATCTCCTAAATACATCTGCGGCCTGCAATCAAATCAAAGCGACGTGGACTGCTGTCAGCAGGTGTCCTTGTGCGACATGACAATGCAAGGCCCCACACTGCCCGTACAACAGTTGCAACAATCACAGACCTGCATTCTGAGTGCCTTCCTCAATCATCATACTCACAGACCTTGCCCCCAAGTGATTTCCATATGTTTGGACCACTCAAAGACGCAATGGGAGGAAAGAAGTTCCGATCTGATGAAGAGGTACGCCACGCGGTGCATGAGTGGTTGCGCGGACTACCAAAAGAATTTTTTGGTATAGGAATTTATGCACTTTGTAAGCGCTGGAGGACTTGCATTGAGCGTGGGGGAGATTATGTTGAAGTGATACAGCTTTGTACCACTTCTGCACAATAAATAATATTTTTAAAAATTTTAATGTTTTCATATGACTCACCCTCGTACATTTATTGCACAAACATTTGGATATGACGATCAGTACAGAAATCGTGGGACCGTTTCCTAGCAGTGTCAATAACACATCAAATTTCTTTGAAGCAGCGTATCACAGGTAATAAAATCTTCACCTGCAACTTCAAATCTGAAAGCAACCCGTCTCAAAAACCTCTCCACAGCAGCACATGGGTGAAAGCAATGACATACGTGATGATTGACCCCCAGTGAACTTCTGGGCGCATTTTGAGAGTAATATTCTGTGAACTTTTGGATACTTTTTAGAGTAATATACTATGTGCCAGCAATGGATTGCACCTTTTCCTTACTCTAATAGTTGTCAACACCAACAGTCAGACTCTACACTCTACACACTATCGCCAATCACATTGATAAAAATAATTACACTTGAGACAAAATTTACAACGCACGAGTAGTATTAACCAGAACATTTCATCATGCCTTAACAGAGACATTTACAGGGAAAGCCATGGCATCAGTTTTTCTTTTTAATAGTACGGTTTGCTATCACGTGCGAGGAAAAAAGGTAAACGGCTATTGTTGACATGCTTAAAAACACCTCAGAACCATTTTTGCAACTACTAAAATATTTGCATTCTGCAGAACAAATCACTAGCGTTTATTTTCTGCTCCCAAATTTAAAAACATTATGGCCAGATTCACCGTTCTGCGGAGCTCAAAACATCAAATTTCCAGCAAGGCTTGGATGTTCAAAAATGGTTCAACTGCCTCTGAGCACTATGGGACTCAACTGCTGAGGTCATAAGTCCCCTAGAAGTCAGAACCACTTAAACCTAACAAACCTAAGGACAACACACACATCCATGCCCGAGGCAGGATTCGAACCTGCGACCGTAGCGGTCGCGCGGTTCCAGACTGTAGCGCCAGAACCGCTCGGCCACCAACGGGCGGCGCTTGGATGTCGGATGAAATGTATTGTGGTGAAGGAAGTTGTTGAGAAATAAGTTTAGTGTAGAGTAGAAAGGATTTTTTGATATTCAATCTTTTCAATTCTTCCTTGAAAAACACGCTCCTGAAAAGTACGCGTAACCCTTTCAAGTTCCTTCATTTTATATCCTGAGCAGCATGTAAGGGCAAGACAAGATTATCAACTGTCTAAACGAAACAACCGATTTCATTAACGGTACGTACACAGTGGAATGGAAGGCTGTGGTGCGTACTAGAAAATCTAAACAGAAGGAGGAACCGGTAGGAGATTCGTGAATGGTTAACTCTGAACGGAAAGGAATAATATAGAGGTAAAGTAGAATTGATAAAAAGTACGTAATATGTAAAACAAATTATTGAGGATGCAAGAGGTAACATGTACATAGAGAAGAAGTAGTAAGAAACTGAGACCACCAAGGCAGTCCAAGACTGATGATTAAAATACGGAAGTGGCGCAGGAGAAAAGCTCACTCAGTTGCTATCTGAATTGTCCAGTATCTGGTCATGCCGAACGCTACTTTTGCATCGCTCGCCGCTGCAGTATCAGCTTATGACACAACCCAGCGGACTGATGGACGCAATAACCATCTCCCTGTGTCGTTACGTCCTCTAAACGAACCGAGAAGCTTCATTTGCATCGAAATGGGTACGCTCTCTCGTTACATGCACGAGATTCCGGGCGCGCTTGTACCGCACAGCAACTCAGCTACTCGCCAAAAAGCCTGTTAGTGAACAGGTCAGTGAGCGAGGAGAAAAAGGCACTCTTCCTAACACACACTAATACTCGCGAAAATTGCAAAACCAAGAAATAGGATGTGTGTCTCCAATGTCTTTATATCACAGACTAGATGCACGACAGTGCACGAATGATCTTAGCGCATAGACTTGTGAATTATCTCTGACTCATGACAACACATCGATGAGGGGCCGGGGAGGAGAGAGTATGCAGCTGAATAATCTGCTCTCACAAGGTATGTATGCGCCACTACTTCGAAGGTGGCCTGCACTTTCCTCGCCACATGTGTCCGAAATATAGGTGCTGGGTTTGCTTGAAAGAGGGATAGTACCTCTTATTTTACAACCTCTCCAGCATATTGATAGCCACCCAGAATCCCCATAGTAAGAAGGAATAAATTCCACATATCTGCTCCAATAGTCCTACAAACCATAATACTTTGTCAAGGAGATCTATTGATATGATAGGAATGTATTTTCCTTTAGACGTAGGAGTCTCAACTTTATCTTTGATAAGGATAGAAACCGAAGCAATGCTTACTAGGTAGATGTGCTAATCATTACACCACCGTTAATTAAAGAAGGGGAAAATGGGCTGAAGGGATGAATTGTAGTTTGTGTTAGGGAGGGCACTGGAGTAGGGTAGTCCATGCAGTTGTGTTAGCCATACTACTAATGGTTAGCATATCTGCGTAGTAATCAGGAGACCAGGGTTCAAGTCCCGGCCGTGCCACAAATTTTAATTCATTTCTTCTTCTTCTATCATTATCCATTAACGCTTTGTGTTTGGCAGCCTGCATGTTTGAGCAGCGTTGCAGACAGATTGCAGGACTTGCACTAGCCTGTATACGGAGAGCAGAGTGAAGGGATACTCGTCCGAAAACAGTATATTTTGCCGCTCAGCTCGTAAAAGACGACGTTAACGGGGCCATTACAGTCCCAGTTATTAGTGGTTTCTGGACAATGAAAGCATATCTCATATCATGCTTTCCACCGGACCAACCCATATCAGACGGCGTACTACTGATACCAAAGACAGGTCCACAACCCTTCCAGTGCACTAAAGATAAATCAACAATAGCGACTGCTATGATCAAAGGGAAGAAATACAGTCACTAATTACTGCGATCACAGTGCGTGATCCAAGATTCGCTGTAGTTGCTTAAAACCCTCTTCTATCCATCGGTCCCTGTCGCAGCAACGTACCCTGTACGCATCGAAATGTCACGCTGCCATAAAGCAATTTCCTGGAGGCCACGTATACCTTTCCGTTCGAGCTCTCGCGTTGATACTGTGTCCTCTGGCATCTAAAGAGCACACTAACATCGGTTATCACGTTTCCACTGCGTATGACAGGTTTCCACAGACTGAACTTTGCGTAAAACTGATCTCACCAGTCACGTAAGTGAAGACAGCATTGGCTCTACCTATGACAGTTTTCTCTATTCCGAGTTTCGTTTAGCTTGGAACATTCTCACTGAAGTTACAATTATCATCAACTTTAATATATTACACGTAAAGAAGTTTTATAATAGAAAAGGTAAAGTTTTATACAAGAAGAGGTAAAACTGTTTTCAGCCCGCACTGGTTTGAAACCCATGATGCTACTAGGTGTGACCCTATTCTAGGTGATGTGCTCTTGCCTCCCTTTGCCATTTGAATAGATTTCCCCAGTCAGTTACACGAGCACCTACAGTTTAGCGTGGAATCCAAACCACGGTGCAACTTGCTACTTTTCATATGTACAGACCATTGCCAAAATATTTTCTTAAGATCCGCTTACACGAGAAATTTTAACATACTGCTAACAATATGGCCCAGAAAGCAATGCTGCTCTCCGGCTTCTGCATTCCACATGAAGAAAATTTACTAAGAGCAGGAGAAACTGGACTTTGTGGTTGCTATCTTTTTCAAGTGGGTGTACTGCTTCTGAAAATTTAACTCGTGAACTGATGTTAGATATGAATCTTTTCCAGACTTTTACCAGAATGTCGAAACACTATTTTGAATATGTAGTAGAAGCAATTAGTCTGAAATATTGGTAAGATCAATACCAATACGGAAGACTGTACGTGTTCAATTTATATAAGACTGGCTTAATACCTTTAGACTTCCAGAATAAGATAATAATTCCAGTTCCAAAGCATGCAGGTGTTGACAGATGTGAATACTAGCTAATCATTTTAATACTTCATATTTGCAAAAAAACTTACGAGAGTAATTTACAAAAGAATGGAAAACATGGTAGGACCCCCCCTCCCTGGAAAGGATCGTTTTGGGTTCTGGATAAACGTAAGAGCACGAGAGCCAATACTGACCCTGCGACTGATTTCAGAAGATAGGTCGAAGAAAAGGAAACCACCGTTTATAGCGTTTGCAGAGAAAGCTCTCGCTAACTTTTACTGGAATTCCATCTTTGATATTTTGACGGTAGCCGAAATAAAATACAAGACGACATTTTACAAACTGTGCAAAAACCAGACTGTAGTTATAGGAGCCGAAGGGCATGAAAGGGAAGCAATGGCCGAGAACGGAGTGAGACAATTGTGACCTATCCCCGATGTTATTCAGTCTGTACACTGAGCAAGCAGTAAAGGAAATTATGGTGAAATTTAGATACGGAATTAAAGCTTAGGGAGAAAAAAATAAAAGCTTAGCAGCTTGCCGATAACATTGTGTTAGAGATGCAGCCGACTTAGGACAGCTGAAAGAAATTTATAGTGGTTACAAAATAAGTTATAAGAACACCACCAACAAAATTAATTACAAAATGAGACACTGCAAGTAATGACGAGTTTTGCTATTTGAGGACAACGGTATCTGACGATAGTCGATAGCTGATGAGAAGTATAAAATGCAGACTGGAATATCGAAAAACCTATTTTTGAAAAAACTGGTTAACATCTAACATAAATTTAAATGTTATAAAGTCTTTTCTGAAGAAATGTCTCTGGAATGCAGCCTTGTGCGGGAGTGCAACGAAGACGATAAGCAATTCATACAAGAAAAGAATATAATCCTTTCGAATGGTTCATAGAATAACTGGTAAGAATGTACAAAATCGAACAAGAGAAAAAAAATTCATAGCACGACTTGACTAAAAGAAGGTATCAGTTGAATGACACGTCCTGATGCATGTAAGAATAGTGGATCTGGGAATGGAGTGAAGTGGGGGGAGGGTTGTAAAAATTGTCGAGGGAGACGAGACATGCGTACAGTAAGCACGTTCAAATGGGTGTAAGTTTGCTGTAGTTATTCAGAGACGAAGGGACTTGTAAAGCGTAGACTAGCGTGAAGAACCGCATTGAACCCGTCTTCGGAATGACGACGGCGACGTCTACCAGTTACAACCAGACTGGCGATCACCCTTCGGTTTTTGGCTACTAGTGATACGTGGATCAGTTTAATGAACTCCTAAAACACATTTTTTTCTGAAATTTCGCTTGGTAGCAGAAGTTTGCAATACCTTCCTGCAAGGATTCAAATAATGCGTTCAACTAAGTTTGGACTAACAATCACATATCTATGTTAATATTCTACGAGGTTCACCAGTTAAGCAAGATACCTAGGATTTCATAGATGTTGTGCATCTACGAACCAGACTATTGGCACGATGAAAAGTATCGAATACAAGAAACGTAATCAAACCAAAAGAGAGGGGACAGCTGACAATTTCCTGTTCAGAAACGCAAAAAAAACACAAAAAAACACGTGATTAAGCGTAAAAAACGCTCAGATATCTTTAGAACCTAAGCAGAATATAGTTATGGCTGATAGCTGCAGATATTCTAACACGAAGGTAGCAGAGAAAAATGTCCTTTTTCAGATAGCGGTCTTTGTACGTATTACTTTCTCTGCTCGCAGATATATATCATTTATGAAATTCATGGTTCCCTCGTTTGAAATAATGCCATCTATTGCAGCAATGCTGACAGCAATACTATTACGGGGAGATGTTGCCGTGAAAGATGAACCGTGCACCTTTACAACTGACTATAAATTATTAGACTGAGGCTGTTTTGGAGGGTTACTTCTATCGTGTCATTTGTTCTAAATTTTCGTTGCGTTTCATGACATTTGTCACAAATGTTTTAACTTCTTTCCCTTTGTCGATGGAAACCGTTGTGTGTCTCGAGTTGCCTTGGCTGTGTTAAGTGCTCGCCACTGTTTACCCGGTGTCTCGTACTGAGCATGGAGTACTTACTTGAGCTGGGCGCGGTAGAAGGCGTGAGGGATGGCGGTGAGCACCCCAGCGCCGTCTCCGGTGTCGTTGTCACAGGCGCACGCGCCACGGTGGTTCATGCGCAGGGCCAGTTTCTGCGCATCTCGCACGATCTGCAAAACAAAACAGCGCACCACTGTTGTACAGCTCTTGTGTGACTACGTAACACACTCGCACAGTAATGACGGAATAGTACAAATAGGGCAAGGGCCAAGCTAGGGCTGCAAAATTTGTTTACAGAGGGTACCATAATTAGTAAAGGAAACTGACAGGGTCCCAGTAAACATGGTCTGCGAACGAGCCACTACCTAGCACTTATTTTAAAAGAACAAAGAACCCTAATCCACTCACACAATCACTAGATTTAGCTCTATTTTTAAACTTCTTACCTAGACCCCAAAGAGAGGCAACTAACGTCCGAGGGATTGGGCCAAATTATATGTCTTCTGAGTAGGGAAAAAAATTCCGAATCGGCGGTGAAAACAACTGTGACAATTAATTAATGCAGCACACACGAAAAGTTTCGAACTCCACTCGTTAATCTTCACTTACAATCGATATTCTTTGATGAGTGTCAAAACCAATGTTGGGGAAGAAATGAGATCAACACTACTAACGATCTAGTCGAAGAGTGAAATTACTTTGATGTTCAAGATGTGACAAGTTCAATCGTAGCATGCTTATTTTGCCACCTTCAACTCCTACCTGAACCGAACATCTGTGGTATTTACGCATGACTAAATGAGAAGAAAGCACCCTAACTTATAATTTTTCTGTATGTATTACGTGGACCTGGACAAACAGTATAGACCCGGATAACTGCGAGAGCAAAAGTAAGCCTCTTTTATTTCAGTAGAAATGTAAGCTTTGAAATTTTCCCGCTAATCAGCTTGAGATTAGAAAAGTCGTACGTCTCACTATTTACTATTATTTTCTTAGTTTGGCAGCGTACTGAGTACAGATAAGTCGTGGAATACTGAGTACTAGTAAGTCATGCAGCAATAGCTCTGGCTGTGTCCAAGAGTGAAAAATAATCTTTGCCTTCTGACAATGATTTACAAATTATCGTCGTTGTGTTGGACGCGCGATGGGCGTAATATCTGCATCAGCCTAAGTTGTGGGCAGCGTTCTTGAGATGAACCCTCTTTAGACGTGTGTGTTTGGATGTAAGTGGGATGAAATTGCATCGATCCGGAAGTATCTTCAATTTAGTTATTTGCTCCATATGTGGAGTACACGTTAAGTTTCAGTGTGAAGAAATTCATTGTGTGTTGTGTCTTAGAAAACATAATGCAGCTCACTTGCGTTTTGGAGAATGAACAATTCCAATAATAAGCAATACACCTGATAGTCCGTCAGTAACTTTTGTCTGTTAAACCATTAGTTGTGCGTATCATAATACGCTACTGAAGGAACAGGCAATAATTTGCGCACTGCAAAAACGTCTAAGGAGTAATGTAGCATTGTCGCTAACATCTTCACGGGGCGGCAGTGTCACAAGCTCAAGATATCCACATGTGTGCGTCACCCATTTTTCCTTTGTAAAATTGTTTTATTGTCGGTAAACGGTTTCCGTTTTAGAACTAACTGCACGTGAAGCATTGTGATAGACCACAGATAACCGGTGTTTTGAGATTTCTGCACTGAACATACCTCATGTACAATCGGTTTCCCCGATTGATTTGCACGTGAATAGAACTAATACTCCAGCCTGTAGCGTTTTGTCCTCGTCCTTTCGAAATAAAAATGAAAATCCCTTTGGTGCGTTGTAAGTGAAAGTACGAAAACGTACGAATACTGCGGAATGCTTATTTCGTTTTAACATTCCAGTCGACTGTGGCGTTTAAAGTAATGCCCGCATGACTACAAAGGCAAACCTGTCTTGAGACAAAGCTATGGAATGTGTGTGTGACGACTAATGGAGGTGCACACTTCCTTATACAGCCGTCTTCACGTCTGCTTCTGATCCCAGCAGCCTACTGTGAAGCGGCTGCTAATACGTAAAGCAGACCGCATCTGAAAAGAGGCAGCTACAAACGAATAGCGCCAGCGCCTGGATCAATACCGCTGCGAGAAATGTCAAAGTTGAGCCAGATTGAATAAATTTTATGCGTATCAGACATAACTGCTGAATTTGCAGTCCAAATGTGTGTGTGTGTGTGTGTGTGTGTGTGTGTGTGTGTGTGTGTGTAAACCCGAAAACCACATCTGCTAACCCAAAGTTTATCATCAGAAAATTAAAGCTGTCAATAGCAAGCGGGAAAACTGCCTCAACTCCGTAGTCTTAACTCCCTGTCAATTTTAGATCTGAGGAACTTTCTCATACAGATTGGGGTATCACAAATAACTTGTGTGTGTGTGTGTGTGTGTGTGTGTCGTCTACAACCTGTAACACATTAATGCCGGAAGAGAAAGGCTAACTTAAAATTCCCCCTTTTGCCGCTTTTCTGATTTGTGCAGTAATGACTATTTGGATTAACATTAGTCTTTCCGCTTTATCATCCTTAAAACGTTACACTTATTTACATGTAGCGCCGACTGACAGTTCCTACATGAAGCGCCGATCCTCTACAACTCTTTCTGCAAATATCAACAGTTTTCTGGCGTTGCAACTTTCCTGTATGCTACAGAATCATCCGCAAACAGCCACGCAGAACTTCCGACGTTCATCAGACCATTTATATTTGTAGCTCATGCAAGTAGTATTAATAGTAGAAGCATACAGTCCGAAATTGGGGTTTCATGCAGCTCACCATGCTGCGCAGGTGTCTCCATCTCTGCGTAACTGCTGCAACCTACATCCATTTCAACATGCTTACCGTTTTCAAGTCTTGGTCTCTCTTTGCATTTTTTATCAGCCACGTCCTTCCATTACCAAACGACAATTCATGGTGCCTCAGGATGATTCCTATCAATAGATCTCTACTTTTAGTCAAGTTAAGCCATAAATTTTTTTTCCGCAAATCGATACAGTGCCTCCTCATTTGTTATTTCTCTGCAACGATCCAAGCTTAAGCGTTGTTCTATTTCATCACATTTCAAAAAGCTATTTTTTCCAACGTTCGACTGCCATCCAAGTTTACACTCCAGATAAAAACCTTCAGGAAAGACTTTTTAACACTTAAATTGATATCAGATGGAGACCACTGTGGCCGAGCGGTTCTAGGCGCTTCAGTCCGAAACCGCGCTGCTGCTACGGTTGCAGGTTCGCATCCTGCCTCGGGCGTGGATGTGTGTGATGTCCTTAGGTTAGTTAGGTTTAAGTAGTTCTAAGTCTCGGGGACTGATGACCTCAGATGTTAAGTCCCATAGTGTTTAGAGCTGTTTTTTGATCTCAGATCTTAACAGAAATACTTTTCGTGCTAGCCTGCATATTGTACCATCTCTCTTTCTGCCATCATCAGTTATTTTGTTTCCCAAATGGCAAAACTTATCTATTACTTTTAGTGTCTCATTTCCTAGTATAATTCCTTCAGCATCGCCAGACTGAATTCAATTATATTCAATTAACTTTCTTTTACTTTTGTTAATGTTCATTTCATGCTCTCTGTTCGAAACATTAATTCCGTTCAATTCCTCTTCCAAGTGCTTTGCGGTCTCCGACAGAATTACAGTGTCATCGGCAAACAAATGTTTTTATTTCTTCTTCTTGAATTTAAATTTATTTTCCAAATTCACCTTTGGTTCCCTTCACGGCTTGTTCATTGTACAAATAAAATTAAATAATATCGGGGATGTATTTCAACTAGGGGTGAGTGGGAAGATGGGTGGCCTGAGACTTTCTTTTTAATCTGTACGCATACAAAATATTTTAAAGAGAAAATCGAGGATCGTCATTGTTCGTAACTCCAGTGAAGGCAACGTCTTATATAAGGCAATGTAAGAGCAGAGTGAGAAGCCGGCAGTGCTGAATTGGTAACACCAGAGGCTGCGAATCGTATGCCTGCTCGTCTACTAGCGTGAGTGATAGAATGATTGATGGCTTGCAGAGGGGAGCAGAAAATTGCTCTCTGCAATCCAGGCGACGGCGAAGCCAACCGGTGCCGAACTCAGCAGCATCAGCAGCAGGCTAACTGGCCTAGACATATGGATTTGTTTCCTTTCCGAACAAAATGTGATAGCGATTTTGACAAACAACTGTTAACTCCCCTAGAAGGAGCTGTTACAATGCGAACGTCACACTGAAGTAATATATTCAATGCTACCATTATCGCATCTCTTGCGAATAAGAGCGCCAAATATTTATAGGGCTGGAAAATTTGTATTTACATTCTGAAATCAATGCTCAATAAAGGAAACTTTTGGAAAATGCCTCAAACCTGTTCGTGTAAAACAAAGTGTTACAAACCTTTAACGATAGAACTGTATATCCTACTCAGAATAACGATACTACCATACAAAGGAAGTGTGAAACGGGTTTATTATTCCAATGGGATCTCTTTTTACAACAGACGTAGCGTCGCTAAAGAAAGTGGTAAGCGACTTCCTTTACGATTATACATTTTCCAGGTATTCTGAAAGTTCTTACTAAAATATCCAACTTTTTAAAACATTTTTCAGTGTTTTTTTCGTGGTTGTACGCACTGTACTTCACACATTATCTGTCAAGTCCGATACATTTAATTAGGTCCCCGGTTGGGTATGTAACACGTGTTCTATTCTGTAGCAGATTCCACCAATAGAATCGCGATAGTGTTGACTTTACTGTCGCCTTCAGAAAAATATATGCTACCTAAAATGCATTAGCAAACATTTCTGCATTGCCCATACAACAGAGGCTTTGGAGGTTACTATTTTCTGAACATACGTCATGTCCTTTCGTTTTACGGCCTATCAAAGATGAAAATTACTGCCCTATGACATTTCGTATCAGTCTCGAAAATCTCGATGCCGAAACCTGGAGTAACAGGATAGTTCTCATTACATGTTACGTCTGTTCCAGAATGGTAAAATGGCTTCGTGGGGGACATGATACGAAACTACAACCAATTTTGCCAGTTGGATCTCTCTTGCAAAACGAAATGCTAGGAGGCAATTTTTCTGCGCTTCAAAATTTCATTTGAGATGTTATACACTGAAGAGCCAAAGGAACACCTGCCTAATATCGTGTAGGGCCCCCGAGAACACGCAGAAGTACCGCAACACGACGTGGGATGGACTCTACCAACATCTGAAGTAGTGCTGGAGGGAAATGATACCATGATTCCTGCAGGGCTGTCCGTAAATCCGTAATACGAGGGTTGTAGATCTCTCTTGAACAGCACATTGCAAGGCATCCCAGTTATGCTCAATGATGTTCATGTCTGGGGGGCGTGGTGGCCACCGGAAGTGTTTAAACTCAGTGTTCCTGGCGCCACTCTGTAGTAATTCTGGACGTCCGGGAATTGTCCAAGTCCGTCGGAATGCATAATGGACATGAATGGATGTAGGTGGTAAGACAGGATGCTTACGTACGTGTTACCTGTCAGAGTCGTATCTAGACATATCAGGGGTCCCATATCACACCAACCGCACACGCGCCACACCATTACAGAGCCTCCACCAGTTTGAACAGTCCACTGCCGACGTGTAGGGTTAATTGATTCATGAGGTCTCAATACCCGTATACGGCCATCCGCTCTACAGAAATTTAAACGAGACTCGTCCGACCAGGAACATGTTTCCAGCCACCAACAGTCCAATGGCGGTGTTGACGGGCCCATGCGAGGCGTAAAGCTTTATGTGGCGCTGTCATCAAGCGTACGCGAGTGGGCCTTCGGCTCCGAAAGCCCATATCGATGATGTTTCGTTGAATGATTCACAAGCTTACACTTGTTGATGGCCAGCATTGAAATGACCAGCAATTTGCAGAAGGGCTGCATTTCTGTCACGTTGAACGTTTCTCTACAGTAGTCGTTGGTCCCGTTCTTGCAGGATCTTTTTTCCGGCCGCAGCAATGTTGGAGATTTAATGTTTACCGGCTTCCTGATATTCACGGTACACTCGTGAAATGGTCGCAAGGGAAAATCCCCACTTCAGCGCTACCTCAGAGATGATGTGCCCCATCACTCGTACGCCGACTATAACACCACGTTCATACTCACTTAAATCTTGACAACCTGCCATTGCAGCAGCAGTAACGGATCTAACAACTGTGCCAGACATTTGTTGTCTTATACAGGCGTTGCCGACCAAAGTGCCGTATTCTGCCTGTTTACATACCTCTAGATTTCAATACGCATGCCAATACCAGTTTATTTGGCGCTACAGTGTATTTTGCCATTTACAGACAGAGATGCACGTAACTTTGTGACTGTCGGTATGACGTACAGCGAATGATGAATGCGAGGTGACTGTTTTGTCTGGTTCCCGTGCAGGTAAGGGCTGAATACGGAATTTTCGAAGCACCACATAAATAGGTCAAAATCCTCTCTATCAATGCAACTTTTTTTAGGGCCCTTTTCTGTCCTTTAATACATATTGGTCACGTGTAAAATCGTTACTGCCATACAGCAGTATGAACAGTAGTTAAGAACACTGAGCATGGTAGGGCAGTGGTTAAGGCGCTGTTACGTCATTTCGGAGGATCGGGGTACCAATCCCCATCAAATCATCCCCTTTAAGATTTTTCGTTGTTCGCCTCAGTCACCTCAGTTCAGTTTCTATGTACTAGCGTCGGCCGGTTTTTATCTTCTCCAAATCAGCCAGTGAAAATGGCGAAATGTTAGTGGAATATGTGTAATTTCTCGGACTTTCCCGGGGATTCGGAGTCGTATCGTGGAATCAGCTGCACTGGTTGTGGTCTGTGTCTCCCACAATATTTCGACGCCGAGTTAAGACGTCGAAATATTGTGTTGGGAAGACGCAACCACCGCCAGTACAAGCGATTGCACGAGATGACAATAGAATGTGTGTTCAGAATTATATTATGTGGATGCCATAGCCGGCTGCATGGCGACGGTAAAAAAAATAAAAAAATTTAAAAAAGTTAATTTAGAAAATGGCTAGATTTATATCCTGAGTAACTAGCAGAACATTCTCTAGTTCTAGTTAAACAGAAATAAATATTTTAATGTAGACGCCGTACAGTTGTGGTGACATGCCTGCCTCGTAGTTGTGGCGATACGCCTGCTTCAGAACAATGGTCTAGCAATAAACACAGATTGCCTATATAAACAGCAGTTGATGTAAGAGTGCTGTTTACACGACAGCTCACGCACTGTTTACACGGTTATCCAATGATTTTGATGGCGCCAAAACTGGCCCGAAAACTTACACTATTTATCTCACGACGATAAGCAAATTATTTTCATTTTTTATTACTCGACTTAGCCGGCCGCGGTGGTCTCGCGGTTCTAGGCGCGCAGTCCGGAACCGTGCGACTGCTACGGTCGCAGGTTCGAATCCTGCCTCGGGCATGGATATGTGTGATGTCCTTAGGTTAGTTAGGTTTAAGTAGTTCTAAGTTCTAGGGGACTGATGACCACAGCTGTTATGTCCCATAGTGCTCAGAGCCATTTGAACCTTTTTTTTTTTTTTTAATTACTCGACTTATATGTCGGATGAAGCTGAACACAATATAGCCACACCGTGATTCTCGTATTCGCATTAACAAAATATCTGCTACATAGTTAGGAGCCTTTCTCCATCGTGATAAAACTATTGTTGGAATGTTTGTATGGTTGTTACTGAAACAATGCTGATAAATACACTTCTATAGTCATCAATCATTGTCTTCATAGATTTTTATACGTCTCACTTAGGTTTATATACGCTATTCTCCTTAATATACGAATAAAGGTGATACGACCAACGCACCACTGGACCACACTAACATTCGTGCCATAGAGTAACTTACGCCCGTATCTATGCCTTTCTACTCGTAGAAATGTATGTCTGTAGACAACTCACGATAGTCTCTTCGTTGGTCCGCCAGTGGATTTAACCGACTGTTTCCAATTTTTGAAGTATTATGCCGAAGATACGAGGGTGGTAGTAGTGGGGTAAGGGCGGCATGGACACAATTTTGATATCAAACTGATATCACATTGATATACAAATTAATTAAACTGATCAATTAATTACCCCACCCCCAAATGACAGATATCTTCTTCAACCTGCACGTGGGTCACCGCCGCCTCCCCCCTCCTACCCTCTCTGGCGGGGGTGGGAATTTCTTTGTCACAAGGTAGTGCTGACGTTCCATGCCACCCCCCGCCCGGGAATTGCGGGAAATTCAAAACGTCAGTGCCCTATCTAGGACTTGAACCCAGGTTCTCCTGGGTGGAAAGCCCAAGTGCAACCCCCAACACAATTATACCACCAAAGGCGCTTGAAATTGGCAGTAGACAATAGGAGCACTGCATCCAATCACATCAGGAATATAAGGTGGGCTCATCAGCTCTGCAGCCTCAGTTGCAGTCAGCATGAAGCTCCAGTGGGTATAGTCCATTGCTGCGCAGCTGCAGTAGCAGCAGCAGCAGAATAGGAAGAAGCTGCGGAAGACTAAGTACCCCTTGCTTAATGTCTGTGTTAACTGCCATGTGAGGAAGATGATGTCTTTGTGCTGATATTATCGCTTGTAATAGCTTTTCTTCTTTGCTCATCAGTGGTTGCGACATCCTCCAGCCTGTCGAGGTCTGCAACAGCAACGTGTTCCAGTCCGTCAGGGCCCACAGAAGCGGCACCATCCTGGGATCCTGTTGTGCACCTAGTCAGCTTGATTGAGCAGGACAATGAGCTGTTATTGTGCGCCGGGGGTCCTAATCAGCGTAACACAAGTCAGTACTGGACCTCATCATACGTGCCATCACAGAATATTCCAGTGATACTGCATGGGAAAAGTGAGGATGTAGTGAATGAGAAGATACTAATTAAGGCCAGTGCACGACTACACTTCAGTGTATAATTTAACCAATAGTGTTTCGAAGTGTTTACACACTGGTATAGAGGCACGCACAGAGACAGGTTTAACATACGGTAGCCATCTGTTCCGTCTTTCCAACAGAATGGATAACACCATCTGTAGACTGAGCAAGGTCATAATGATGGAGTGCTGTAGATAAATGGACGTGTCATCCTATTTCACACAGAGTGTAGAGTCATCGTACACTGTTGTAATGGACAGAGTTAGAGCAGCGCAGTAAATGTCCAGAGAAGGACGGCTCGGATGATACTTTTACGTCAACTGCTGTTTGATGTAGGCTTTTGCACGACACAGTTCATCCCATTCCACCACCGTAAACTGCACTTTAACACTTTAAGCTGCAGTCTCAATCTCTATCACAACACGTTAGTCCCTGCCTGAGGAAGCTTCTATATCAATATGAAAACGCTTTGAACCATTAGCGGTCAAGTTATACACTTAAGCGAACAGTAGTGGTGCGCAGGGCTTAATTGGTACCTTTTCACCCACTACATCTTCACTTTGGCCATGCAATATCACTAGGATATTCTTCGATGGCACATGTGATGGGATCCAGTACCGATCTGCGTCATGCTGATTAGGACCCCCTGTGCACTTCAGTGGGTCATGCGCTCGCTGGGTGACTTCAGCCGACAAGAACAGCTCGTGGTCCTACCCCATCAAGTTCACCAAGTGCGCAACAGGATCCCGGGAATTCGGAATTCCCGCAAAAATTCGAAATTCAAGCCAACAGGGTAGGTGGGAGCGGGGAAGGGGTGAGAATAGGGTGGAGACCCACGTGCCGGCTGAAGAAAACACGTGACGTCATCTGGTGGTGGGGGTAATTAAATAATCAATTTAATTAATTTGAATATAAATTTTCTATCAACTTGTGCTCATGCCACCCTTACCTTACTACTAAGTGTTACTGAAGATACGTATGGGCCTATCGACACTACACTAGCACTGGATTTAGCATCAAATCGCAGGTACCAAGAACAAGACCGTATGACTTTGTGTAAATGCCCTTCTGGCTTTCACGAGAACGAAAAGGAAGGAAGATGTCATAAGCTAATGACAAGCTCGGATTGCAGAGGAATGAGGCAGAAAATCGATACTGACTTAGTCAATGTGACCACTGCGGCATCTACCTTTAACACAGCTGATCATCGAAACACAGAGAATCGATTCAAAGGAAACCTGCACGAGGCGCTAAAGTTTGTATCGCAGAGAGCCTTACTCTGAAACTTTCAATTTTCCATGTTCCAAAATGCTTCAAAAAACGTGCTACTGCCCCCAAAACGCCTCAAGCGTAATGACCACAACCACAACACGAAAACTGTAGCACTCGGGTTCAACAGAGAGCTACCGCAGCCTTCCATCCCGTGTACCACCCACGCACAGGTTATGATGTGGGGGAAGGAGAGGGAGGGATAGGAGAGGAGGGTGATGACATTGATACAACAAATACTCTTCGCCACACAATGTTCGTTGGCTTTATGATAAAGCACGGAAAACTTAAATCCAGTTGGTCTGCCCGTGATTTTAAAACCACTACAACGGAATTCGCGTCGGAGGGATGAAGGAGTAAAACTTTACTGGTTGGTGCTTTACATTCTCTCGGCAAAAATGAAACTGCTATTCACTTTTTAAATGAAAGGTGTAAACATTTTCCAAAGATCAAATGGTATTTGCCCAGAACTCTAGACAGAACAGCTATGACGATGTTAAAAATACCTATCACGTCGAAGGACAGCGACTCTTGGCACAACACTTATCAACAGGACAGACGCCAACGTTCAAACAGTGTAGCTCAGATAGAGAATGGCGTGTCGCGTTGTCGACATCAACAAGCGAATGACTGCTCTATCGGGATAGCCTTCAAAAATGTCACTAACAGAAGGGACATATTGCTTGGGGCACAGAAAAACACACTCGTAAGGCTCCAGCCATATCGCGGTAAGTCTTTAACTGCTTCCGAGATAGGTGGTAAGCAAAGCGGTTGGCCTTTGCGGACTGTTTTATTTGGATAGTGAACTTTATGAAGCGATACGCAAATTATTTGTGCAAAAGCATTAGATATCCCAAAAAGATGTAAAGCAACGCCATCAGATGTATGGGCACGATTAAACCGACTGTCCACCATCCAGTTATCATAGGTGTAAAGCCTCCGCATTTTCACATGACTCAACACATTTAAACCTTATTAGATGATAGGTATGTAACACTAACGCAAGTGTGATATTTTTTTAATATGTTCCTTTAAAATGTGGTTTTTCGTAATTTATATACACTTTGCAAAGCTTATTTTATCAACCTTTGTAATTTTATGTAAATTATTTTACAATAAATCGCTATCAGCAAGAAAATGTTAGGGGAAGTTAGGTGTTTTTATATTTACCAGACAGTAAACTGCGATGGTAGCAAGGTATCTCGACGTTGATTTATTACATGCGCTGGGTACGCCAATACTAGTCACGATACAGAGTGGATGTGTGTGTCTCGTGCAAGACGAAACGTTGGTCCATGTGAGGCCACGTCATATTTTACGGGGCACAATATGACCAACGTATACGAGAAGCTGAATTAAGCTCCAAATACTGTCAAGATCCTATCCCAAAATGGACTGCAGTTTATCAGAGTGTTTTCGTAACAACTGGGGCTAATGGAGAACTGTCGCAGTCGCCGACGCCGGCATTTTAACAGCATCGACAGCCTGTACGTCTATCGCATCATATTATATTAGAACTTCCGGAAGGCTTACACAGCGAATTTAATAGAGAACTGCATAATAATGCTAGTTATGTAAAAGTTTAACTCCTCGATTTCGGCATGAATCTCACTCATTATTACCTAGACCAAGATCCAGCACATTTCCTATCGCAACAATACCAGGTGTCGCTTATTACTATCTGACGAATTAATGAAACTCAAAACAAAAACAAAAAAAAACAAAAATGCCAGTTTGTTTCGTTAGAAGAGGACTTAAATTATTCAGTAATGACGCCTCAACAAGTCAGCCGATTTCGTCAACATAACTATCAGAAAAGTATAAATCTTTGTCACTTTTTTGAACTTCTCACATACGACTTACTTGTTTTATGTTGTTTGCTTAGTGGTTCATATTTCAGCGCTGCAACAGCTTTGAATTTTATTTATAATTTATTTAATGCAAAAACTTCCAGATTATTTAAAACAGGTAGTTTCTATAATCGTTATCTGAGTAGTTGGTGCCAGGTATGGAGGTGGAGGTGTCAAGTAAATGCGAGATGAAAATCAACGACTTCAATATAGGCAACCGTTCCTGCAAATGTGCACTGCAGGCAGCCTACAACACTATACTTACCCATTCGTATTTTATTAGGCCTTGCTCGAAGTAACGAGTTTTTCACGTAATGCTTTCTATGTGACCGGTAACCAGAGTACGGTAATTTTTATATTCCGCTGCGCACTACGGGCCATATGTCGTGTCACAGTCGCATCACCGATGAAATAGAATGAACTGAATGCCTAGAAAATTGAATTAAAAATTTACTAACGAAACCTTTTTGAGAGTGAATGTGGCATTTAACATCGCTGTCGAAAGAAAGCGCATGGCGGAAGGTATAGTGACACATTGGTCTGAAATGATCTCGCGAACAAGATCCGATTTTGACAAAAAGGCATATGGCATAAAAGAATACTGGAAGCAGAACAATGAATGAAGTAATTAGCTGTCTACATATTAAGACCAATGCATCACAACTGCAAAAGACCATCCTACTTCTTACTTTATATTTTATCTGAAAGGAAAATTACATGCATCACGTAACGTCTGAAGCCAAGAAAACTTTATGTAACTACAGTCAATCGCCCGTTCCGAAAGTACACAGATAGTTTCAGGTCCTAACACCGAATGAGAATGTTAACTCACTTGCCCCTTGTGCACGATATTGTCAACTGCAGGAAACTATCACTGAATACAACTTCGTTGACACACACACAGCCATCGTTCAGTTGACCACCTAGGAGTTTTTACCACTATCTAGTAACGCGTGACGGGTTTCAGTTTGTAAGAATCAACAGCACTTGGTCGTGACGGGTTTACGAAGGGAAACATTCTCGCATTTCTCTGAGCTATGCATGGTAACAGACACTGAGACAGCATGAACAGGACACTGCCGGGATACAGTAACGGAATGAAGTAGCAGGACCACAAACTTGTCATTCACCTTCTCGTTCCAGAATGAATCAAGGAAATTACTACGTGCTTCAAGTGATATCAATAATATTCACGAACGGAATAGGAAAAGGGAGGTGAGGAAATTATACTCTCCGCGTAACAGTGTGCAGGCGCTTGGGAAGTTAAAATGTAGGTGTCGAGCTAAAAGGCAGTTCTCCCGACATCTGCGTATCTGCGTTCTGACGGTCAAATCAATTTATCGCTCGCTGGCCAATCAGTTAATTTTCGTTACACGAGCCGTAAAATTAAATTAATGAGCAAGTGGGGAGACTCATTCTGCCAGTTAAAATTACGACTCCATTGAGAGTGGAGCTTAATCGTGTTGCGGAATGGTAGATTTCGCAAGTCTGGCTACGGCAGCGTGAATTTCACACAGACCACGCTGGTGATAAGTGACACGCCAGCACTGAGTAATAAGACACGGGTGCTGACGTAAGAGGGCCTATCTGCGAGCAATAACTTTCACCTGCGCCGGATTTACGACGTGTGTCCTACTTTCGCCGTCATTTGTTTTTCTCCTTTGCTCATTTTTACTCTGACGATACTTTTACTGTATGCGCAAATATGACGAGTAACCCCCGCGTCTTAGAGCACGTTAAATTTTATTCCTTTATTTCAATTATTCCTCCACTCACTCGTGAGTTACCTTTTACTGTTCGAGCTTGGAGGAAGCTGAGCTAATGCAATCAGCGATAAATAAACCTCTCGAAGTGACAAGCATTTTATGACTAAGTCACGACACTGTCTTTCTTCCTCCCCCTCTCTTCCCCCCCTCCCAAAAAAAAAAAAAAAAAAAAAATCGTTAACGCTCTGTCTGTGTGCCACATAAGAGCGATCGTCTGTTCCGGATTAAAATAAATTTTTATTTCTGTGGGTGCTATACAGTCCCAACACAAGATCAGCTGTTACAACTCTCATTAGTCCGTGTTGATTCTGTCCCGGTCTGGGCATCGCCTTAAAGACTAACAAGCAACGCATTCTGGCATGAAGAGAATCACCGCGAAATATTTAGAGGCAGGGAGTACTGGTGATAGCGGAAAGAATCATAATGGAAATGTGCAGTAAGACTAGCATGACATTCTGCTACATCTTGACGCTGGATCATATGCGTATATTTGGGGGCATCTTAAACAAAATTTCCCTGAAATTCGTAAATATGTTCTTACTATTCCACAGGGAACTACATACACCAACTCTCACTGAAGTATTTAATGTATTTCTCTGCCTAGAGATTCCTACTACTGATAAAATTTTTAAGTTGATAAATTTCTGTGATTCTCACTTAATGAGAGGAAGGAACCTAACGTAATGCTCACCATGGTGTTGCAGATTACTTCCGCAAATATTATGTACACCGGTTTAGACGCTGACTTTTTGTCATGCAGTCCCCCGTGCTGGTGATCCGTAAGTCGGCTGGGGGCCGTTACGATTTGCTGTTTCCGTGGTGTCATTTCCTAGTAGTACGGTAAGTGCCGGAATAGGATCTCACTCTCTTCCTCTTTCATTCTCAACACCACGAAAAGGACAGTGTAAAATTTCACACGCATCAACCAGTCACTTCTGAATGGGTGAGACCCACTGTGGCGCTGTTAAACTGCTGTCAAATGTTGTACTCATGAATCTACATACTCTTCATGTATATTTTAGATGTGAGAGAAAATGTGTATTACAAAATAAGTGTTGTGGCAAATCTGTGATAGTTCGATAAATATCGCTCACTCAATTGTGTGTTTGATGTTTATTTATTCTTTAGTAATCCTGAAAATATTCGTAGTGAATTCTGTACATTAAAGTCTGTTTCACTGAAGGATAATCATGGGTAAACAAAGTGATTAAATATCCTCTGAAGCCTTTTAAGAAAAGGAGAAATGTTGGAAAGCCAAAGGTACATTTTAATACCGTAAACAATAAAAACGATAACCAAGTGTGTGAACCTAACCTTGCTGGTACGCCTGCCCACTGCAATGAAAGTGAGACAAAAAAGTACTTCGCAGAGGATGCTTGGTTCAGTTAGTGAAAAGTATGAATGTTTTGTAGGCGAATCAGATGTGAATTAAATATTTGATATGTCAGTTCTCAATGGAATTTTTACAAACTGTATAAAATGTATTCCGTGTAGTGAAGTCGGTCTGGAACACACTATAAAAATCACATAGAACGTGCCAGTGAAATTGAACTGAAGTGTGGTAAGTATTCATACATGACAACCTTTTGGTACGGTGTTGTAGTAACTCCAAAAGAAGAAAGTGGCAGCAAAATCTATGAACACATGGTGATGGTGATTCTGGAAGTTTCAAACATATACAAGATTTGTTTATGCCTTGCAAAAAGTTGGGAAGGATGCTACTGCAGGTGCAGCTTCCTGTGGCATAATGAATCTTCCAAATTCCCAACCAAGTTTATGAAGTACAATAGATTTATAGGGTCTAAAGTAGATGTCTGTATAGACACTATTAAGAACGCTGTGAGAGGCAGCAACAGAAAACGGTGGCAATAGGGATTTGACTGAAGCATTCGATGGTACCTGGGATAAATGGGAACACACATTTCTTCACGGTGTACTATCTGCCACCAGTGTGTATACAGGGGGAGTTTTAGATGTAGGAGTAATATCTAAAATTGTAGGTTCCCACAAGAAAATATAGGTACACATGAAGATAACTGCACAGCCAACTACAGAGGCAGTAATGGAGGAATGGATGTGACTGGTGTTGCCAATATATTGCAACGCTCAGTTGTGTGTGATAAAAGTCGATATGTTTATTACCTTGGTGACGGTGATGGTGATTCTGGAAGTTTCAAACATATACAAGAACTGGAGCCATATGGTGAAGATAATGTAGTGCAGAAATTTGAATGTAATGGACACGTACAGAAACGAGTGGGGCCAAGACATTGGCGACTGAAAGCTTAGTACAAAGAACAAAAACTCAGTGATGGTAAAGGATTGTACGGGAAGGGAAGTTAAATGACAGTGTAATTGACAAAATACAGAACTATTATGGAATGGCTATTAGGCAAAACAAAGTGTCAGTGAAATGAAGACGGTTTGGGCTCTCTTGTTTCATACGTTTTTAACCAATCAAAGTTCCCATAATTACTTGTGTCTCAAAGGCGAGAACAGTTGGTTTAATTACAACAAGGGATTGCTAACTGGTGAAGTGTACACACAAACATAGTGACGATCAAGACAACGACTACACGTTGGATACTAAATTACCTACCTCTCTGAGTGTTTCAGGCAGTAAGATACACGTCTTTATGCCCTCAATTTGACTTTCTCTTCACGCCATACTGAAAATGCGCTAATAGATGGCGAATGTCATACAGAAATGAAAGTAACAACCCGTTTTGAGCGCCAAGGATGCTCACTAGAATCTTTAATATTTTCAATATACATGGAACGATTTATCAGGCAGGATTAGGAGTCCTTCAAGATTGGTCGCTGGCTATACAGTTGTGTATGGGAAGCATCGCCGGTGACAATCTTAAGAAATTGCGCGAAGGTATGGAAAAAATTTTCACTTGGTGTGATGAACGGCAACATTCTTTGAATGTGGATAAATTTAAGCTAATGCCTGTAACAAGGAGAACAACCCGATTATATCTGGCTAAAAGATTAGTGGTGAACATTTTTAGCAGCTCACACTGTATTCACCGATTCCAAAAATAATTCGTTTGGCCATAGTGTACAGATTATAAAAAGCACAATCATAAAAATAGAGCTATTAAACGAACAACTATTTTCTTACATCGGTTAATTTCTACCTTTAGAAATGAAACGCTATTTGGGTTCATATGTTGCTTAATTTGTGAACAAATCACGTTATTTTTTTGTCATTACCCAGTTGATGTCAAATAAGTACAAGATCCCATGTACAAGTCAAACAGACGAGCAACAATGTTGTGGAAAAAGAAGTGTGAACTTGAAGGGACAATTACAATAGCCTCAGGTAAACATGGATGAGGTTCAGTACTTATCTGGGGCAATATGAATGCAATTGGTGAGGGGGATTTGCATTTTACTGATGGAATTATGGACCACAAGATTTACATAAAGATGCTAAAAACATATCTATCCAGAAGTGTGAACCAGTCTTTCTGGTGATTATATTTTCACGCAAAAGAATGATCCAAAAACAGAAAGCTCTAGATGCAAGGCTGTGCTGGTTGTACAACACTCCCAGTTGGATGCCGACACCACCGCAATCCCTAGAAATAAATCCAATAGTGTTTCTGCAACGTACTCGGCAACAATATGAGGGACCATCAAACAACCAACAGAAATGATCCAAAGAACGCTCTGCTAGGGGAATGGCGTAAAATTACAGTGCAGACAACAGAATCACTGGTGAAATGCATGCCAAACGGAAAGCAAGAGATTATACAGGGAAAAGAAGGGCCAAGTACTAAGCACAACATTCTATGCTCAGAGTGTAATTTTCAGTATTTCAGACGAATGCTTATTTCGCGTCCTAAACTGCCTATCTTTACTCTGTTTATGTAAATAGTAATCCGTGTTTCTTTATCGTATTCTCCTTTTCACTGATTAAAATGTTCCTGCTGTACTTCACTCCGACAATTTTCGACTATCTATACACCCTTGAATATAAATTCATGTATTAAAAATGGTTCAAATGGCTCTGATCACTATGGGACTTAACTTCTGAGGTCATCAGTCCCCTAGAACTTAGAACTACTTAAACCTAACTAAGGACATCACACTCCTCCATGCCCGAGGCAGGATTCGAACCTGCGACCGTAGCAGTCACGCGGTTCCGGACTGAAGCACCTAGAACCGCTCGGCCACCACGGCCGGTTTGGCCTTAGGCGATTTAGGCAAACTATATGAACAGTTGAGTCAGAGTGGCCAAAGGGAATCTGAAAATGGAAAATCGAAATTGAAAATTAAATTAATTCCGGGTTTCTAAAGCACGGTGCTCCACGAACGATTAAAGATGGCGCCTAAAATGCTTACTGCTTACAAAACACTCGTGTATTCCTCAAGTGTGTGGGTCCCATACCAAAACAGGATCCACAGGAAACTGGGTCAAATAGTAATTAAGTATTTTTTACGTTAACAAATCGTTGCAGGACGTGAAGGAAACGATAAATATAGAATCAAAAACAATAGTATTGATACTTGGTTAAACCTCAGACCTGCAAGTTGTCGGAGTCCGGTAGCTACCGACTGAACCGCCAACACGACACATACTACCAATTAATCAGTTTCGGGGAACTTCATATTAATTTTATAAGACTGATATTAAATCGCGAGAATCTAGTGGCCCTTTTGCCTCTTACGAAGGAAGAAATAGCAGCAATATCTTCCAAAACTGTAGTAAAGTGTCACTCGCACACATAACCAGCTGCTGCTGTACTTCGTGTGCTAGAATGGCTATCGCCATATACAGGGTCACGATACCTAGAGAAGCTACGTAGATACAGTCTCTCTAACCACACCCTGACCACAGAGTGATCTATCAGTGCTACACTAGTCCTGGGTCCCAGCCTGTCTCTGGCAAAGTGCTACTCTCCTGTACGCGTGCTCAGTGCGTTAACCTTGCCACCCGTTGCGTGATGCTGACTTCAGGCCACAGGGAAACTTGAGGAATTGAGGACTTTACGAGTCAGCTTAAAATCCGACGAGATACTCATTGTATGGTGGGTCGGTAGCAGAGGAGGCGCTGGCGCGGCGCCGCGACCTCAGCTGCGGGCCTCTGACTGAGGAGACGGAGGCGCCACTGGTTGGCTAGCAAGTGGGGCATCGACCTGCCGCACCCCTTTGCACCGTCTGGCGGCGTCAGCGCGCGAGAAGAGAAAAGTCGAGAGCCAGGACACCTACTGCGTCTCGAGGGCCACAAAAAAAGATTACCGCCAGTCTCAGCCATTTCCTGTCGAGCACCTACAACAGCCTCAAACAGTATTACACATACCGTATACATACAGTTTCTCCAGTTAAGACAACGTGGTGAGTACTTCCATCATTGCGGTTCTACAGGTACAAATATCACCGTCTGACAATGACGGCTCTCGTAAACCCGCAAGAATCGCTGCGGTCAGCAATACGAAAAATGGACGTATATTTGGTTGTCCGTCACTTACACAGTCCTCACAGCAATGTTTGTATACGAGTAACTACAACGTGCAGTTAACCCCCACTGAAATAACTACTGACGACTATTCTATCAAAGCCCAACGCAGTTCTGTTGAGAGTTGGCAATAATCTCTTAGGATTTAAAGGTTAGTTACAGCGCGCACACACAAGCGCTGGAATCTAAGATATTGTTGTCGCGCTTCGCAGCGCACGGATTAATTAGTGGCAGTTTGGAAGCCAGTGTAGGAGCTCGCCTGCTGTGGTGCAGCTCGTGTGTTTGGCGAGGGGTCGTCGCCGAGCTGCCGTACTGCCGTGTCCGCCAGCAGCGACACAGGATTTGGTATTGAGTTGATATTTTTTATAATTTGCAGCGCGCTTATTAATTTAAAGTAAAGGGTTTGTGTATGTGCGTAGCAGCAGACGGTAATTTTGATAATGATAGGAGTTGAATTCTTAAGGGAAACCACTGTTAGGCGAATAGATTAAGTATTGATTTTTGTCATTGATTTCTTTTGTAATTGTCAGGGAATTGTTTCACTATGTATTTAATTGAGAAGTATTTCAGTCTGTCTCAAGAGGTTGATTAATTTGTAATATTGCTTTAATGCCACTGGAAGCAGATTTACATACGAAGCGATTGTTCAAAGAGCTTCTAGCGTTTTGTTACTTGAATGAGAAAGATTCGCTTTCAGAATATAGTTTTTTGTTTGGGTTATTTATCGAGTTTAGATTTGACCAAACCCTTTCTCTTGAATTTATATGTAATTGTAGTAAGCAGCAGCTGCCGCAGCAATAGTAGGAGCCGCCAAACAGAACATACATTACACTAAGCATGAATAATAGGTTTTTTTATGTCTTTGTTAAATAATGGAATGCAGAAGATCAAGCAGTGGCAGCAGAAAGACCAAGTAAGTTATATGTTGCGCACAGGACCAATAAAAAAAATAAAGTTTTGGCGATCTCTGTAATAGTAAAGTTAACAAGAGTTACAAGCACCAGATTTTCAGTAGAAAACACGAGATAAGAAGATAGAGCTCGCGACTTTCACCGTAATGAAAACAACTACAAACATAAACCTCAATCTCTCTCTTCTTGTCGACCTCCCCATCTCTTCATACATACAGGACAGCATTCTCAGTGGAAACTCGCCTAGTTGCATTTTTGTCTTCCCAACATGGTTTCCTCATTCTTCGAAACCTTAGTAGTTTCCCCACTATTCGGTCCCTTCTACTGGTAATGGAGTTTTCCTAGCTTCTTTGACTGTCTTTTCTTTCTAAATTTGCTTACTTCGTATTTTATCTGTCCATTTAATTTTATGCTCATTCTTAGCAATACATTAAAATGGTTTGAAGTACCTTCTCTTGTTTTCCTACGGTCTGCCTACACTGAAGCACCAAAGAAACTGGTATAGGCACGCATATTCAAATACTGAGATATCTAAAGAGGTATAATACGTCGCTGCAATCGGTAACGCCTATATAAGGCCACAAGTGTTTGGTGCAGTTGTTAGATCGGTTACTGCCGCTACAATGGCAGGTTATCAAGATTTCATTGAGTTTTAACGTGGTGTTACAGTCTGCGCACGAGTGATGGGACAATATCTCCGAAGTAGCGCTGAAGTGGGGATTTTCCTGTACGACCATTTCACGAGTGCACTGTGAATATCAGGCATCCGGTAAAACATCAAATCTTCGACATCGCTGCGGCTGGAAAGAGATCCTGCATGAACGGGACCAACGACGACTAAAGAAAATCGTTCAACGTGACAGAAGTGCAACTCTGCTGCAGATTTCAATGATGGGCCTTCAACAAGTGTCACCGCGCTAAACATTTAAAGAAACGTCATCGACATACGTTTTCGGACCCGAAGGCCCACCCGTGTACCCTTGATGACTGCACGACACAAAGCTTTACTTCTCGCCTGGTCCCGTCAACACCTACACTGGACTGTTGATGACGAAACATGTTGCCTGGTCGGAGGAGTCTCGTTTCAAATTTTATCGAGCGGATGGACGTGCACGGGTATGAAGACAACCTCATGAATTCATGGACCCTGCATCTCTGTTCAAGCTGGTGGAGGCTCTGTAACGATGTGGGGCGTGTGCAGTTGGAGTGATATGGGATCCCCGATACGTCAAGATACGACTCGACAAGTGACATGTACATAAGCATCCTGTCTGATCACCTGCATCCATTGATGTCCATTGTGCATTCCGACGGACTTGGGCAATTCCAGCAGAACAAGCGACATCCCTCAAGTCAAGAACTGCTACATGGTGGCTCCAGGAACAGTCTTCTGAGTTTAAACACTGGTGGCCATCAAACTCCCCAGACATGAACATTATTGAGCATGGCTGGGATGCCTTGCAACCTGCTGTTCAGAAATCTCCACCCCCTACTACTATTATGGATTTATGGTTCATATGGCTCTGAGCACTATGGGACTCAACTGCTGAGGTCATTAGTCCCCTAGAACTTAGAACTAGTTAAGCCTAACTAACCTAAGGACATCACAAACATCCATGCCCGAGGCAGGATTCGAACCTGCGACCGTAGCGGTCTTGTGGTTCCAGACTGCAGCGCCCTTCACCGCACGGCCACTTCGGCCGGCACGGATTTATGGCCAACCCTGCAGGATTCATGGTGTCAGTTCTCTCCAGCACTACTTCAGTGAGTCGAATCCATGCCACATTGTGCTGCAGCACTTCTGCGTGCTCGCGGGGGTCCGACATGATATTAGGCAGGTGCACCAGTTTCTTTGGTTCTTCAGCGTAGCGTATTACTTCCATAGAGGTCACTCTCAAAATTTTCAGTAACACACACACACACACACACACACACACACACACACGGGTGCGCGCGTAGGCGCCAATCTGCTTCGAACATATTGGCTAATGTGGTTTCGAACATAGTGATTTTTAAAACTAGCAAGTATTTACTCTCCTCGCAACTATTCTTCATCCCTTTTATTCTTTTTTTATTATTACTAAAAGAAACTCTACACTAACACACCAGTGAACAGTTCTTTTACATCTTTACTCTCGCTATGTCATCTGTATACCTTAATATTTGTAATTGTTCGTTTTCACCTATATTCGCGCTCTAAAATTTTGTTTCGGCTTCACGAACCGAAGAAACGTTGTCCATTCTTCAAAAATCTTCAAGTATCATACGTTATCATCCAAAAGATAAATTTTTCACATTTATTAAAAGTATACCACAATTTTACTAGGCACGTACATTGACTTCCCCCGTTCAACACTGCTTGAATTCCATGGAAGTCTCATTAAAATTAAAATCAAAAAAGTCTTTAGCAGAGGAAAGATTTGTTAAAACCAACATGGGGTGGGAAAATACAGATGTTTACCAACTGCCTATCCTTAACAATTACGCTACTGTCTCTAAACAACGGTCGTGCTTCCCCCACCACCCCCTCCCCACAATTTGGAGGACTAATTGCTATTAATTTGACTAATGAGGATTTTTTATAATTTCCAATCGCTTCAATCGAGGCATAAACATGGGTTAAACAGGGTATCTCTCTTTCACCGGAATGACACAAAACATCGTTAGAGATTGCTGGCAACTTCTAACCGCACGCTGACGAAAACAATGAGAAGTGCGGAACTTGGCAGCTCGGGAGACGTACCCTTCTGCTGGCAGCGTTTGCCGTAGTGGTTGGCAGCATTGTCAGACGGCAAGTGGGTCATAGCGCGGCCGTCGCCCCACTGCCGCCACGCTGCATCCTGTAAACACTGGCCACGTGGCCCAGCCTGTGCCGCCGGCTATACCGTAACCAGTTTAAAAACGCCGCTAATAATCTTGTCATATGGACTTCTGGGTTGGAATTATTCACACCAAGCTAATCGCGCCCTGACTTGTTGCTAATAACATTAAACCACCAGTTTTTATCTAGTATGTTTTCTACCATTGGGGTCGAACCCGGTACCTCCGGTAGATCGATGACCAGTGCATTAGCGTGCGTTAGCAACACCTACAGCAATTGAATACACACAGCTAATTCGCCGTAGGACAACTGACATTTTAGCCACGAACCCCAAGGAAATCGAGGTTCAGAATGCACATGGGCGCTCGTTGTATGCTTGTATGTACGCATCTTCACGAATTTGCTTTTGGTGGTCAAAAGTTAAGAAGCCTGCATAGTGAACAACAAAACTGGCTATGTTTCTAGGCGAAAACAACCATGAAATTGGATCCGTATTGCTCCGAAGTTTGCTGGTGAACAGAAAATATTTGACAATAACGTCGACAATGTTTCAAGCTGAACTGCTAAGACCCTATGATGTATTGGTGTGGCTGTTGTTAACATTTTCATCCCCTGACTAGTTTGGACAGTTCTCCACGCTAGTTTATCCTGTCAGAGTTTCTTCATCTCTGCATAACGGTTCCACTCTAAATGCAATTTAATCTGCTTACGGCAAAGGATTGTCAACTCAAAATCGAATAAGGATCATGCAGGAGTAGTCCTAATATTGAATAAGAAAATAGGAATGTGGATGAATTACTACGAACAGCATAGCGATCATAACAGCTAAGGCATGCATAAAACAAATTCTCACCTCATTAGTACGACATTGTCTACCAGCTCCAAAGATGATGAGAGAGAAACAACGTGAAGAGAGAATTATACAGTTGCTTAGGGAGACAAATTGCTCCTGTGAACTGGAATCTGATACCATTATTAGAGAAAAGGAGGAGGAACAATAATAGAACAATATAGATTACAAGAAAGGACTGGAAAGCACTGGAAAGGAAAACCTGCCTGTTAAAATTTTGCAGCGACCACAATTAAATCGTTGCTAAAATTTGATTTAAAAATCACGAAAGAAGGTCATATGCATGGAAGAGACCTAGAGACGCGTAATAGATTGTGATCGATTACACACGAGACGTAATCTAAACCAGCATTTAAAATGTATTACATTTTCAAAAGCACATAGATATGGATTCTGACCATAATTTATTCATTATGAACTGCAGATTAGAATTGAAAAAATTGCAGAAAGGTATGAAAGAGCTGGGATCCGTATAAATTACGGGGAAAAAGAATACATTTGAAGAGCAATGGGTAGCTCTGATAGGTGAAATAGTGGTTGCAGTGCAGGGAAAATTTAATAGAAAGTCAAATCCCTGGAGGAATCCTTGGGATCACACGACGTATAATTTCGGTTAATATGACGCCCATGTTATACGGATGTCTGTGTGTAGAAACCTTCCAAACTATGCAAACTGCTACTTACAAGGGAACCTCCCAATCGCACCCCCCTCAGATTTAGTTATAAGCTGGCACAGTGGATAGGTCTTGAAAAACTAAATGAAGATCAATCGAGAAAACAGGGATAAGTTGTGTGGAACTATGAAAAAAATAAGCAAAATATGCAAACTGAGTAGTCCATGCGCAAGATAGACAACATCAAGGACACTGTGAGCTCAGGAGCGCAGTGGTCCCGTGGTTAGCGTGAGCAGCTGTGGAATGAGAGGTCCTTGTTTCAAGTCTTCCCTCGAGTGAAAAGTTAATTTTTTCATTTTCAGACAATTATCAAAGTTCAGGCACTTACACATAATCAACTTCGCTTTCCAAAATTCCAGGACGTGTTCAGATTTGCTTGGACATATGCAGGATTTGACGGTATACACACGGAAAAATTTGAAAACGTTAAAAACATGTTTGACAGAGCACAGGGGAAACTGTGCGACTGTGAAACTGTTGCATTCATTTGTTGCAGTTTATGTGACCAACTCTTATGTTTTCATCACTTTTTGAGAGTGATTATCACATCCACAAGAAAACCTAAATCGGGCAAGGTAGAAGAATCTTTTTACCCATTTGCCAAGTGTACACGTTAGGTGGGTCGACAACATATTCCTGTCATTTGACGCACATGCCGTCACCAGTGTCGTATAGAATATATCAGACGTGTTTTCCTGTGGAGGAATCGGTTGACCTATGACCTTGCGATCAAATGTTTCCGGTTCCCATTGGAGAGGCACGTCCTTTCGTCTACTAATCACACAGTTTTACGGTGCGGTCGCAAAACACAGACACAAGTTACAGTGAACAGAGACGTCAATGAGCGAACGGACAGATCATAACTTTGCGAAAATAAAGAAAGTAAACTTTTCACTAGAGGGAAGACTTGAACCAAGGACCTCTCGTTCCGCAGCTGCTAACGCTAACCACGGGACCACGGCGCTCCTGAGCTCACAGTGTCCTTGGTGTTGCATATCTTGCACATCGACTACTCAGTTTGTATATTTTGCTTATTTTTTTCATAGTTCCACACAACTACTTCCGGTTTCCTCGATTGATCTGTGTTCAGTTTTTCAAGGCCTATCCACGGTGCCAAATTGTAACTAATTCTGAGAGGCGTGCGATGGGGAGGTTCCCTTGTTAGGAGCATGTTTCAGATGCTGACGTTAGAAGCATGTTGAAGTCATATGAATGAGCTTACTAGACTGAACAGACTGGCTCCACAGAAGTGCAGAGTGGTAAGATCAATTAATTTAATTCTTTCATAAACGTGAACAGGGTGTACGTAAACATGGGGATAAAACTGGTGGGCTTGACTATCGGAGTTCTTTGTGTGTGGTGTTGCAAAAAACTCTGGTATCTTGTCATAAATGAGCTACATTTTGCTAAGTGCCTTGGAATATGTGTTGTCAAACAATAAAAATAAAGTGTACTACCATACAGTTTTAATTTATTTATTGACCCTCGCTGTGCTGTAATGAAGTGAAATGCCTATCACTGTTGCTACGATAATCGCAGCCGCTGAAGAAGCGCGCCAGTCCTCAGAAATGTTCGGGAGTGTACGACCGACAGGTCCTGCTATTAAAAGACTCGTCACAGAGTTTGTTCATGAAAATGAAAGAGAGTAACCACACAGATAGTGGTGAACAGTCCTAGGATGTCCTCTGAACAACTGACGAATACCTTAGAACATTAGTTCAGTATCTTGAGCGCACAACAGCTGGTTACAGCTGCGCCACCGACTGCGTGGCGTAATAGGTGGGAGCAGGCTTATTCGGCGTTGGCACAGAGAAAGGGCTGCTGGGAGCAGGGTCGCTTTGTTACACAACGCTCTGGCCGCAGCTGTCATTGTCAGTCGAACAGCGGCTGGAGCAGCATTACGACCACCCTCCTCGCCTACCCGGCTGGCCGGCAGCCAGTTTAGGTGGGCCTGCTTTCTGCTCTGCGGAACGGGTCATTAGCAACCTATTTCGAGGATAGCCTCCAAGGGATTACTCCAAGCATCCGAAGTAGGCAGTGTTCGAGCTACACATTCAGCGGATCCTAATAGCAATTGAATCGCCCCAGCAGTCTCTTATCGCTGACGCTCTTTATGGAAAAATAAGTTGTTTGATAAATGTACGACACTGAACAACATTCCTGAGTTTCTCATTAGATATATCTGTAAATCTCAAATCGCAAGAGAAACTGACAGCAATGGAACTCACGATGATGATACACACACTGACTGGGAATGTAACTGAGGGACATAGTGGATGGATCCTAAGATGCAAAGCCACATCCAGAAGGATCAAGAAAGATGATCTGTGAGGTAAGCTTACGATTTACTTGTTTTCCATAGATATCACTGCAGGGAAGAATCCACGGAGATGCGAAGTTATTCAAAACATACAACATTATGCAGTAGTGCTGAACAGCTTCTGCGGTATGTAGTGGGAACAACTCGAGTTAAAGACACGCAATGTACGTTATTTTAGTTAACGAAAAAGTGCATTAAACTTACTTGTGTCTTATACTACTTGCAGTAATGCTGATATTTCAAAATATTTGCGATTTTGTAATTATTATTATTAGACTGCTGTCTGTCATGTAGTACTATTGACTTAATGATCGATTGATTTAAGAGGGGCTAATGCCGACTCAGATGAGATTGCATATGCTGCATATTGGAGCATGATTTACAATTGGCTTTGTTTGCTACTGCGAGTAAATGGATTTGCAAACACAAAATTCGAATAATTAACCTTTTGTTGTTGGTATTCATATTCACGTACTTTTCTTAAAGACGTAGTCGTCTTCAGTCGCAAAAAATAAAATCCATTATTGCGATTTCGGCCGTGCAAGTAAATTAAAAAAAAAAAAAAAAAAAAACTAAAAATTGATGGGTTATTTGGGCTTATCGCCCCGTCGACAAGATGGAGCACACGCTCAGATTAGTGAAGGATGGGGAAGGAAATCGACTGTGTATCTTAAAGGAACTATCCCGAAATTTACCTTAAGCGCTCTGAGAACATCATGAAAAGTAGGTCACAGAAGATGAGGCTAGCAAAAAATGCTTTTTAATAATTTGCACTAGCCAGGAGTACGAACTACCTGATACATGTTTGTGAACAACAGTTTTTTCCGCTTTAGAATAAAGAATTTAAATACGTATCCTAGGCAGGGATGCAGAATCTATGTGAATTTCTTTAGTAAAAATGTTGTCTTATAATTATGGCAGATTGGTCACAGACATGGATATGTCCTACGGGCACCACACCACAACAATCCAATAACACGGTAGCAGTGGCAACTTTCACTTTCATCTTCTGTCACTCTGTTTCCGCTGCTCGTTCTCCTCTGGTATGTAATGAGGAATCCTTGTTCCATATGTCGTTTGAAACGTCGGAAAGACTCGCTAGAGCTAAATTTAAACAAAGGTAAACAGTGATGGGCAAGGTATATTCGAATGCGTTTGTTAACAGCAAACTCATCACCCACCGAGGGAAAATGTCATACTATAAACCCCATCGAAAGTATGGTGGAACTATTTCTTTTTGGCGAAATTACGTGTAGATTTTTGGACGAGATGAGGTAATTTTCAACGGATCCGCAGCTACGATTAAATTCGATAGCCCTGAACTGTAACTGTTCAAATCTTATTTTAAAAGGACTTAACTGTATCAAAGACGGTAAGTCTGTTTTATATACTGTCTTGAATTGTCTACATTAACGCCATAAACAAGCAAACAAATCTCACTGTCAAACTACTAAAAAAAAAAAATACACAACGCGTCATTGTTGTTGTTGCTGTTGTTACTTCTTAGCGTATGGTCATGTCATTAAATATTAATGTTCACAATTACATCATCAAATTCTAAAGTAATATCCAAGACCGCGAATATTGTCTATTGCTCCATCCATCTCCACCAGGAACTCTGAGCGCGCCATGTAATTTGTACAACTTTCGAAAGATTATAGCAATTTGGCCAGTGTTAGGCCGAGAACTTTTGAAACGCTCTTTGACAATGCTGGCTACTGGCGCCTGCGAAACGCTTAATTACATACCTCGTTTTTAAACCTAAAAAAGTTACGTTGTGGGTAACAATTCAATGGACGGTTATTAATTCTCAAATAGCCTGTTGTATGTGCGTCTGTCATAAATGTGATATCAGCAGTGCAAAACAAGTAATATCTTTGTTAAAATTTATCTATCCGCGATCAGTTATAACGAACACTGTTCGTACAAGATTTGAAAGACTGCGAGGGAGAATCTGTGTACTGTTCTTTCGACTGATCTTTTACGTGCGTGGCTGGCTGACACATTTTGAACTCACTTTCAGAAAGAGTGATTCTAATTACAGTTAGGCCATCCTGAATTATTTGCGCATTTTTCGTAAATTGTTTCATAGCGATTAAAAGAGCTGTTCAGTAATTCAATTCACAGATTTCGCGTATTTCGGAATGTGTCTACACAGACGTCTGTACCACGTACTTTAACTCGAGTTATCCAAGGATCCTTTTCGTTCAAATTTTCCTCTGTTGCATTCAGTATCTGATGTGTCAGAGCTAACCATTCCTCTTTTGTTGTAAACTTTCCCCGTGTTTGCCAAATCGATTCAAAAAGATTTATCTTATTTCATAGGACTATCTTCTCCATGAACGAAAATAGAAATTTCTAGCGAAGTTTAACATCGAAACTAAAAGTTTGCCTTGCCGCCAGTTGTAAGTAGCTGGCTGATGTCGTAGCCGAGAAGGATCTCAACTGTGCACCTACGTTCACTCATTCCTTTCACAATTGTGAGAAGGTACTGGGAATATTTTTCAACAGTATTGCGCCCCACTGCACTCGCACCTGCATGTACGATTCCTTCAAAACAAGGAGATACCTAAACGATGGCTGTGTCGTAAGCACCAAGGTCGCTGGATCTCACAGTATGTGGTTTCTTTCTGTGGGGGGTTTGTGAAAGACTCCGACTATGTTCCTCACATTCCAGCAACTTTGGGGGACCTGCTACGCCTCATAGCATCTGCGAGTGCAAGAACTCTAGACGGGTTCGAATATCGTCTGGACGTTTGTCGTGCGTCTGATGGAGACAACATCGAACAATTGTGAAAGCTTAATGAAAACTTTGACCCTAAAAGTAATTGTAAAATGAACCACGATGTTGCATGTGCTAAAATGTAAAAGATACATCCCTATAAAATCGGATCGTTCATTTTGTACATTTTGTACTCCTACGTGAAAGTTAAATTTTAACAATGTTTGTACCTTTATTCATGTAGATGACATAGTCGTGTGAAGTCCGACGAATGCTTTTGAAACGCACGGTAATTTCATCCGCAATGTCTTCAATGCGGAGCCGGCCGGTGTGGCCGAGCGGTTCTAGGCGCTTCAGTCCGGAACCACGCTGTGCTACGGTCGCAGGTTCGAATCCTGCCTCGGGTATGGATGTGTGTGATGTCGTTAGGTTTAAGTAGTTCTAAGTCTAGGGGACTGATGACCTCAGATAAGTCCCACAGTGCTTAGAGCCATTTTTTTCTTCAACGCAGAAGAAACTACACAACGGTGGTAGACACACACTAGCAAATGGAAGTCGTGAGAACAATGGTGAATCTTTCTAGACAGCTCGTTGGGTAACAGTATTGCTCGCGAAATGTAGGAGAAGAGGTTCACGTGTGCGTCGGGGATACAGTTTTAATCTGTAAAGTAGCTTCACAACTGCATGCACTCCGCTGTGCATAAAGGATTTATTCTCGACCGCAATAACGAGTATAGCACCATCATCGGAACTGAAGTGTCCTGCAGCTCTTCACATTGCGAAACTTTCGATATAATGTTCCACGAACGGTTTGTCTGAACGGTGTAGATATGTAAGACAGCTCTGAATTAGCAAGTTGACTTCAGGTAACTGCCCCCTTGCTGGCCTGCAACCAAATAAACTTTTTAAAAGATGCAATTGGACAATATTCCATAGCTGTTAGGAAACGTTATTTCACGTGTTATGGTAAGTAAACATATTGAACATAAAGTAACTGTCAAGTCTCTTTTCGCAGGAGCGTTTCTCGCACCTAATTACTGTGGAATGTAAATATTGTGGCAGAATTTCGGGCAGGATTGAATAGATGAATTCGTGCTGTGTTATAATACCGCTTCGCCTGCAGTGGTTTCTCGAAGGTGCTACTGTTATAAAGTTCTTCAGTTAGTTTGCACTCGAGCGGGAAAAAATTATATATTTTCCAGATTCCGACTTTTCTAATAAAGGCCAGGACACGTGTCGGTCACCAAATATTAAATCCTAATCTTCCCTCAATTCGAAACAATGTTCCTTATTAAGATGAGAACAAAATCACATGGTCCTATTGTTAAGAATTACAGGATCCATACTCAATTTATTTCTCATCTCTTACAAATCTATAATTTACATGAAGCGTGAAGTAAACAAAATGCAAGAAACTTGAATCTTTATGTAAACATTACAGCGAAATTAACTCGGTACGCCAGTGTTTGTAAACAACTGTTCCTGTCCAAAAGAAGCTAAGTGAATGTTATGCTACACAGAGGCCCGTGTTCAGTATCTTATCTTCACCGTACTCGCAAAACAGTTTTATCGCTAGCCTGACAAATAAGGGTACCATGCAGATAACTATTGATTGAAAGTGCAGAAATAATTTTTCACAATTATCCCAATTCAGATACACGGTGTAATGCTAAGACATATTTTGATGCCAGTTTTTAAACCGAAAAACATTCTCACGGACAGATGTGAATTACAATTTGTTATGAAGTGTAGACAAATACAGAATAAGCTGTAAAAAGATTGGAAATTAAGAAGGTAGAAGTCCAGTAAATGAAGAAACCAGCAAGGGCACCCCAATCTTTCGCTGTTCCGATTATTTATCACAAAAAATTGCAGAAGAATAATGCGAGAGTGAAGATAAATACGCCAACATTAACCACGTTCAAATAGAGCAGTTTACTTTCAGCAATTTGCATGAAACTTTGTCGCCTGCTCTGTTTCTTAATTAATTCACAGGTCACGTTTCGATAAATTCTTTAGCCTTGTGTGTCCAGGAACTTATCGGTGAGTTTATCACCTAATCGTGAATAAAATACCGCAAGGCACGTTCTTACAATCACTGGCGTGCGAATAAGTAGTAGCAGTGTCTCGACATACCCCAGTTTCACTTGTGAGTGGCCTGTCCTTCCTAAGCTCCATGGAATTTGTTAAGACATTTCACACAAGCACCAGAATTTGATTTTTTGCCCGCTTTTGTCCTTAGTCCATAACACGGCCCGCCCCCCCCTCCCCCCAAATTTACCCGTTGCAATGTGTCTTCTACATATGAATCCTTCCTTGCCCGATCACTATAAGGCGTTTGGCTCTAAGCACTATGGGTTCAAAAATGGCTCTGAGCACCATGGGACATAACTTCTGAGGTCATCAGTTCCCTAAACTTAGAACTACTTAAACCTAACTAACCTAAGGACATCACACACATTCATGCCCGAGGCAACAGTTGAACCTGCGACCGTAGCAGCCGCGCGGTTCCGGACTGAAGCGCTTAGAACCGCTCGACCACAGCGGCCGGTTATACGGCGATTCATGCCACTTCTGGGAAGCACGGTGACCCAATAACATGTGAAAAGAAACTCACTGCTTCCTCTTGGATTTTCCGTCAAAACTTCGGCGTTAATTCATCCTTAAAATTTAATTTTCGTCACTACGTATGAAGCAGCGTCGAAACTTCCAAATGGCAGTAAGTTTGTTCTTCAGTCGTGGATCACTGTGATTTACACTTAAACCAAAAAAAAGTTACACAAGCCTTTATGAATTTCAAGGTGATGTTTAATTAGACATGAATGTTCATCCACTTTTATATGCATTTCGATTATATTGTGTAAATTCTGCCTAGCTTCTCAAGGTTCATTTTCGTCTTACGTGCTAACATTAGTGGATGCCTAACACAGTTTGGATTGTGATTCTGTGAAACCCTATCTTCTGAGACCTAAGTTATCTCTTTACACAGAAGTTCGTAACGTATTATGCAGACAACAGAGGTAAGTTTAATAGGAGTTGGATATACGTACCGCAAGACTGTCGATTTTATTTCTGTGTAGTCTAGTTACTGCTGTACGATATTAATGCTTTTTTCTCAAAATTCCGATAACACGTTTCAAGGAAGCAGGGGAGAAGACTATGGTCTAACACGTCCTGGCGACGGAGCATAGGGAACAAATCTTTTAACTTGATTGGAATACACTCTTCGAATATATGACGTTATCACCTATAAAAAAAGAAAGAGGGAGCGAAAGATCCTATACAGTTTACACAGATATCAGACATCAGTCTTTCGACTAAAAGACCCTCGATAGTGCGTTGGACCATACAAAGAATAGAACATTACTTCTTACAAAAACAGTTTCAAGTAAATTATTCCAAAAACCTTTCGTATTCGTATATGACGAGAATGAAGAACACGCTGTGGTTTACATTCTTTCTAAAACTATTTCATAATTTCATTTCTCCTCTTTCTGCTTTCGTGGAAAATATATAATCTTTTACTTAAATCTCTGAAATTTTGAACATCAACAGCAAATTTAGTTACTCATACCTCACGGTAGAAACGCGAACTAAAACACATCAGAAACAAGGAGTAAATGTAGATTTATGTGGCGAGAAACATGTTCAGACGTGACGCTTTAAAAATAGCCGTTGAAATACTATCGAAAAGTTTATAATTCCTGCTCGGATTCTTGGGATGGACTAGTAATAATAATAATAATAATAATAATAATAATGTGTGACTAGAGCCATATCGGGTAGACCGTTCGCCGGGTGCAAGTCTTTCGATTTGACGCCACTTCGGCGACTTGCGTGTCGATGAGGATGAAATGATGGTGATTAGGACAACACAAGACCCAGTCCCTGAGCGGAGAAAATCTCCGACTCAGCCGGGAATCGAACCGGGCCCTTAGGATTGACATTCTGTCGCGCTGACCACTTTTTTTTTTTTTAAATCTCATTTTGTTCGTTTCCGTTCGTTGTATCTGCTCTGGGCGGACGTCGAAAGACACCCGTTTCAGTTCGTTGTTGATCCATTACCTCCATTTTTTTTCATTACACAGGGGAGCTAGCCCTCTGACCGAACACGCTGAGCTACCGTGCCGGCACCACTCAGCTACCGGGGGCGGACTTGGAATGGGCTGCAATGCACCCACGTACGACACAATCAGTATTCTGGTGAACTAACTGGCGCTTTAAAGAAATCTGACGTAACATTGCCAGTGGAATAAACAAACATTATAGCGCGACTTGAAATTTGAAACTACTTGGTCATCCAACGTCTGACTGAACGGATCAGAACTGCGTCGCGGGAAACTGCTGCGGATCGCTCCAGGTCAATCCTTCTGTTCCCCATCGAAAACATTTTAACAGCGCTATCGCGAGCACAGCGGCGAATGGCGCAACAGGCCTAGCTTTTACGTAGTACATTCAGTTTATCTGAAGAGCACTTACGTAACAGAGTACGGGCCAGTTCCTTACTGAAGCGGATGAGAGCGTTTTTCAAATGAGTCAAATAAGGCAGCCCCTGTTATGCTGTCTGTGTCACACCTTTTGTGTGTTTTTTATACATTTACATTGACACAGATGACCTTAACACCAGATGTGTCTGCTACAGCAGTACATGCCACTCTGAATCATTGATAAACGTGATTTACATACGATACCACGCAAACCACGTTTCCTGGACAATCAAATACGCCAAATTATCTTGCGCAAATGACTATCGCGGATTATTTATCTCTTTTACAACGGCTCGTTATTGGCCTTTGTAATAGAAAATTATGAATGAGATAAATACATATGGTTACAGTTCATTTTGACTGCCATGTTTTTACGGAACTTTGAAATACCCTAACCGACTCTGGTGCAAACTAATTATGAAACAAAGTTTTTCCTTTAAGATTCTTGGCTTTAAAGAACTGCTGCACCCTCTCGAAGGAAATCAAGCGAAGACGTTTCCAGTTTGGCAACAAACAAAACCGAAGCAGAAGAAAATTTACCAGCGCATGGCAAAGGTTATTTCGTTCACCTATTAGTGTATTTTCATCTATCAATCGTGCTTCGAACGAGGGACAAAATGATTGTACGCGTCGATACGCTTTCTCGTTGCTGACTTATTGCGATGGTCCCTACGAAAGTTATATGATGCAGAACTGCTCCTAGTTTTCTCGTGTTCAGTTCTGTACGTTTACCCAACATGATTCGCTACCGCAACGTCAGTTTCTTTCCAAAGCGTCCTGCTTTAAGTTTTCTGAAGATTTCCTGTACACCTTCATGTCGCTCCTTAAGACCTTTCACGATCCTCTGAGCATGCCTATGAATTCCTTCGACGTCAGCTTGTAGACATACTTAATGAGCACTCAAAAGGTTGGATCAGTAGTGTAGAAACGAACGAACTTATACCTCATTCACATATGCATCGCACTTTCCTAGAACCCCCGCTACTAATCCAACTGTTCCATTCGCCTACCTTACTAAAGATTTCACATGTTCTTCCGCTTTTCACACCACTTCACTAGACAATTCCTTGATATATAAGTGCAGTTCTTCCCTTAAACCGCCGTACGAACGTCAAACTGACCGACATTGAAGTAACCCAGGACGGAACAGAAAATGAACTGAAATCGCTCAGCAGAGGAGAGGCCCCTGGATCTCATGGGATACCAACACGATTCTAAATCGAGTATGCGAAAGAACTTGCTTGTCTTCTATCAGTAGTTCCCCTAGGAGCGAAGCGTTCTTAGTGGTAAGAAAAAAACCACTGTTCGTTTCCGCGTTCAATAAGAGTCGTCAAGACGAACAAAACTATGGGCCTATTTCGCTGAAGACGGTATATTGTTGAATTCTGGAACGTTTTTCATTCAATTTCTGGAGACCGAAAATCTCCACCGTAGAAATCAATATTGATTCGGCAAAAAACTATCTTGCGAAACACAGCCCCCATGTTAGTTCATGAGATTCAGAAAGCGGCGCTCAGCTTTATGTCCCGTCCCTTTATTTCCGGAAGGAGTTTGATACAGTTAGAAGACCAGCTATGTGATTGAAGAGTTCTAACAAACAGAACACAGCAGGTCATTCCTAACGGAGAGAAATCTTCAAGCGTAAAAGTAACTTCGGGCGTAGCCCAACAAAGTATTGTAGGATCGTTACTTTGCACAGTATATGTATAGGTGACCTAGAGGATAACGCCGGATGCTCCGTGAGACTTTTAGCTAATGCTGTTGTTGTACATCGACAAGTTCCAGTTTAGTGAAGAGCAGGAAGAGCTGCAGAGCAGGACACTTTGTGCTAGGAGTGGCAGCTGACCCTCAACATAAACAGAGTAACGTACTGCTTATGAAAAGGCAGAAAGACATTACTGTATGACTACACGATTTCAGAGCAGTCCATTAAATATCTAGTAGTATGCATGCGGAGCGATTTAAAGTGGAATGGCTGTATAAGATTGATCACAGTTAAGTCAGGTGCCAGACAAGAGTTTCATTGGTAGGATACTCCGGAAGTGTAGCCCATCCGCAAAAGAGGTAGCTTATAAAACCCCTGGTTCGATCGATACAAATATTGCTCCATAGTCTGAACAGATAGAGAAAATAGAGGATGTTCAAAGCAGAGCATCGTCTTTCGGTGCAGGTAAGGGGTTCAGAAGGATTCAGAGAATGTCTTTGAAATTATTTTGAATGGTATCGTATACTAAAGAAATTTCCATTACTCGCAGTTTGCATGAGCTAACATAAATCACGGCGATAAATCGCCAACGTTCCGCTGCCGCAATCAGTCATAGAAGTATTCAAACATTCTGAGGACTCAAGCTCTGATTACTTTCTCACAGTTGACTGTATTATGGAAACAGATCAGTTTCCTCCTCTTTGTTGAGTAATGACCAAGAGGAAGCCAACAGCACATGCGTCATGCCAGTGCTTGCTGTCCACGTAACCAGTGACGTATCTCTGCGTCACGTAGGTACACAGAGGAAGATACGAGTAATTTTCCGGCTTCTCTTTGTACTCGTATGCTCAAACGCCCCAGCTCTAAGAGACGCAATTACCAGCTGCGGCATGCCAAACACATCTTAACGATAAATATTAGGCCAATATTGTAGCGCACTTGTGAATCGAGCGTTGCTTATGAAACAGTGTGCCATGTATTAAGTACCACTCGCCTAGGTGGTCAACGGCTGCCGTGTTTCAACGACTTAAAAAATTACAAAATACGGCATCATTCAAATGACTAGATTACCCTCCTGTAAGCTCTAAAATCCTAAGAATACCAAATTGGACTGTCTCCCAAACTCGCGTAAATCATCCCACCCCCTCCTATTCTCACGCAAGGAAGTTGGGAAAATGATAAAGGGAGAAGCCTGTAAAATTTATGTAGTCAGCATGTATTTCCTATACTAACATCATACGAATTCTTATTGCACTAACACCACACCAGTTCCTACTGAGAACTGATGGTTACTGCGTTGAAATGACGGAAAATCACTTGGGGTGACTACTGTTGTAAACAGAGACGGGGTCTGATTTGCGAGCTTCCATGACGGTTTCCTGTCAAACTGTTAAGCGGACAATTAAGATCATACAAATAGTCGGGTCATCACTGCTTTACAGGCATGTTCATCGGTAGGATCAGTATCTTTATAGTGTCGCTTAGCTATATGCCCGTCCGTCCGACTGTTAAAAACTCTTTCTCGCGTACGCGTATCAAGCTGACACTTGTGTAACATAGCAAGTTCTACAGTCGCCTGACGGTGTAAAAAATTTAAGCTTCTAAGTCAATGCAAATCAAAGATACTGCCATTTAGTCACAGGTTTTTATACTCAAGCTCACTCATCAAACCCAGCAGTGTAGTTCCTGTTGACCTAGAATAATTAAATTTGGAAAAACGCTAGGTTTCGTAGTACAAGTGAAGGATAAAAGCCGGAACTTGCTGATTTGTAGCAGTATCACAAAGAAAAAAAATTGTCATTTGTTGTCCGACCGTCTGTCCGTCTTAAGACCCCTATTTGAAATGAAAAGATACACAAATCAAGTTCCAATTTATGTCACACATTATGGTCTACAATCTCTAGGCACTAACAATTTCCGAATTTTTTCCTTTACTTGCTCTGCGAAACACTGTTTCTTGCCAAATTTCATGATTCTATGTCAATGGGAGGTACTCAACAGGTTTTGAAAGTGAGTTAGCGAGAATCACAATTTGTGAAAAGTGCAGTTGCCGGTTAGCATAGCATGTTAATATAACTCCAAAAGTAATAAAATAAATGAAAAGTTGCAGTAGCAAACGTGAAATTACATGAAACACACATTTAAAACTTTAAGCATTCTCGATATTCTTGGAATTGCCAGGGCTGATATCCTGCCAGTATACATATCTATAACAGGCAAAAATCGTCGAGGTTCTAGATTTCCAGGATGGATGAACTATCTATACACATAATTAAGTATCCACGGGACCCTCGGTGCGCGAGTCATCGTCGCACTTATCCGGATTTGTTTTATCACAGAGGGTGGTCAGCTACTTGACCCAACGCGCTGACTACCGCACAGGCTATCCACCGACTCACCTAGCGTCAGGATGCAAACACCAGCAAAAACATACTCAATTTAAAAGTTGCATTTTACTCTCGCACTTACCGAGTGTGATACCCTCGTCCACAGTGACTTTTCTATTGAACTGAACTGTGTTAATTTGGTGATACAGAGCCTCAAAACCTCGCGAATGTAGGTTCCAAACTCACTGATACACAATTGTTCCGCTGTGGTGTTCTTAGGCATACCAGAAGATGGAAGGAGGTATCAGCAAAATTCAACAAACACGCAAGCATCAATGAGTCCGTCAGAGATACGTTGATGAACCAAAACGGTATGAGCACCGGCATAATAGCGTGTTGGTGCACCGTTGGAACGCAATGCGGAAACGATTCTGCCTAACGTGGACTCGACAAGTTCTTGGTAGATTCTCGAACGTATGTAACACCACTTATCTGCGCACAGATCACAAAGGGAAGGAAAAGATTAGTGTTTTAACGTCCCGTCGACAGAAGACATTACACACGAAGCTCGAGCTCAGGATGTTTCTGGGATGAGGGAAGGAAATCGTCCGTGCCCTCTCGAAAGAACCATCCCGATATTTTCCTGGAACGGTTTTGGGACATCACTACAGTTTACATAATTCCCAAAGATTACGGTCAGTGGTTGTGGGTGCGGAGCCCCGATAGCGTTCCAGGTGTATGCCAGCGAGTTCTTATCAGGCGAATTTGGCAGCTGCTGGAAGATGCCATCGCCTTCGTGAAAGACATCAAGCACGAAACGATTGGTCCGCAATAATGTTCACATGATCCACAGCTGTCTTGCTGCCTTCGATTACTACCACGGGTCCCATGAAATCCCAGGTGGATGTCCACCACCACGGATACCTCCACCAGCCCGTGCCCGTGGCGCGGTGCATGTTACAGCTTGTCGCCTACTCGTGGTTTCATCGTCTTTCAACCACTTTCCATTAAACATTATGACAGTAGCAAGGGAACAGCCGACCAGTTTCGCCGTTTTAGATATGCTCGACCTCGGGCCGTTATCACCCACCCTTTGTCAAAGTCGCTTATGTTGGTGGATTTTTATCGTGTGCAACCCGTATCGTCGCAAGAATGATTGCCCACGCGTCTCTGCTTCGCTTATGTATTTTTCTTGCCACTAGGCGCCGTTCCATTTTACGACGGGTAGCGGTCATAATGTTTTGGCTTATCAGTGTAAATGCATTTTTAGCTTAGTGACTGACTAGTAAATCTTAGCTTATAGGACCTGCTTTTAGATTATCACTTGCCTCGTCGTTAGTAAGGTACATGAACTTTGCTCACAAGGAAATTATATCGTGTGGTAGGGCTGTGGAGGCCTATGCCAATGGTGTATGTTCAGTGATGAAAAAGTTTTTATGTTTGATAATGTCCATTCCCTTTTTCTGTATGATAAAACCCTATTAGTACTACATTTATACTACACAGTTTGGTCGTGAACCAGACCAGAATGGGAAACTTAATTATAACTACAGCGAAAACAAACTGGAGGTGTGTGAGACACGTTGCCAGGCAAATGAATAGATGGATCAAGGAAGTTCACTGCTGGATTCAAGACGACGACCGATGGAAAGGAGAGTAGATGACATAAGAAAACGTGCAGGAGCAACATGGATGTTTAAAGCAAAATACCATAATGTATGAAAAGTATGAAAATGGGGGCTTGTATCGATCGGTACATGTCCAGTGGCTGATGACTTTTTAATAATTATCATCATGTGCGTATGGACCTTGTCGGATCACGCACTCATTACCTATATGATTCGTCTTTCTAATAGCCCATATAGCTTTCATTCTCTCGCTATGCACTTTCTTCCTTTCTTCTGACCACTTTGTCCCTGATCTTTCAGGGACTTCATTCTTGAAGGTCAGACGGACAAACTACATTGTACTCACATTCGTGGACTTTAAGAAGCCCTTGAGTCCTTGGGCAGGCAGACTCACTTTGACATTCTACAAGATTATGGAATAGACAATGTAGGGCACTGATACAACACACTCGCAGGCACCACATCCAAAATAAAGTTTGAAGAGAAATCTCAGAACCATTCGAGATACAGACAAGGCTCAGATAACAAAATAGCCTCACCGCCCTTATTCAACATGTTCCTGTACAAAACCGTCAAACAATGGAATGAAAAAGTGCAAGGGGTTCAGAGAGGAAGAACAGGTGCAACGAAGAGAATCATAAAATGCCTGGCATATACAGAACACCTGGCAATACTCAGCATCTACGGCAGACTATACAAATAGGAGGATCAAACAAGGTATCTAATATGGAACGAACAGAAAAAACATAGCAAAGTGAACAAACCAACATGGATGCACACAGTAAAAGAAACATTTCAAAGCAGTCCTATCTCAGCAACAACAATACAGTTTTACAACCAGAACCACACTATGATCCGGAAGCTACCACAATCTGAGAATCTGACACCATTAAGCCAGAAAAAATAAAACGTAAAATCTTTAAATTTTTCGAACAGGACACAGAAATAGTACATGGATGAAGAGACCAACCGAAGAATTATACGAACAACAACAACTCACATACATTATTAGAAAATGCTGACTGCTATTCTATAGATAAATACATAGAATGAACAACCGACCACCAACTTAGATGTAGTAAACAGCTTAATAATAATAATAATAATAATAATAATAAAACGGTTGGTTTCAAGAAATAGATGAATACCTAAAACAAGCAGGAATCAGCAAGGAAATGATAAACGAAGGAAACAAATTCAGAAGCAAAATTCAGAATAAGAAATCTGAAGTAAAAGAAAGGTAGAGAACATGGAAAATAAGGACAGAACAAAGGAAACAGAAACAGTCAAAGAACGAATGCATTTTGCGAAGAGAAAATGAAAGAAACAAGAAAAAAATTGAATAATCGTGTACCATTCAATTTAAACATTGTATTAAGAGTAAAAATGTATAATAATGTACGCACTGTACAATGCGTGACGAAAGATATATACTGCCACTGTTTTAGTGAGGCATCGTCGTACTTGCTTCCTACCAGTTACAAAATAACCCCCAAATGAAATCAAACTGTCAGGATAAAAATAGCCCTATAAGCTATCGCCGTCGGTAACTGAGAACGCAGTTGCGCTGCGCCCTTCCTGGCAGTTACGCAACCGCTTTACGTGACACGGACCATGGGCATCACGACCGCGTCTCGTGATCACTGACGCATTTGATACTGACCGCCACACCAGACGCAAATAACTGAAGTCAATTAAAAAAATATGTTTTCGTAAATTATATCAGCACGAGAGCCGCAAAACTATCAGTTTCTTCTCCATTACTCAGACATATTTCTGGTATTATGGTGCCCAGAAATGAACAGTCGAATGCCAGTTTCTCCGACACAGTTTACTATAATACAGCAACAAAACGGTGGTTGATTGAAAATGCGAAAGAGACAAAAGCAGCTCATAGAGGAAGAGAGATGAAGTTATTGTTGTCTACCAATGATATTATGGTGTGATGGACGAACAATAAGGAGGTGGAAGAACACAGGGACATTTTAAATGGAAAAAATTGAGAGATGTGGGATGAAATGCAGAGTGGAGAAAAACAAGACTATGTCTCCGAAGCGTGAGAATGGAAAATGCAAGAATGGAGGCAGAAGTTAGAAAAAGGTTCCAACAGAGCAATGTGTTTTACCAGTGTGAGAGGGGTTAGTTAAGGGAAGGGCGATGCCAATCGTATGCAAGAAAATGTTGTATACATACGTACTTTACACCCGACTGACATATGCACCGGAGATACGGACAGTGACAGGAAGCGAGGAGAGTCGAATCCAAGCCCGTGAAATGAAATTCCTAAGGAGTTTGTTAGGCCAAACGAAGAGAGACAGAAGTGCAGATGACAGGAACGAAATTTGAGCAGAAAAGCTGAGAGAGAATTTAGGAAAACAGGTTAAAATGGTTTGGACATGTAAAGGGAATGAAGATGGAAGAATATCAAAATGAATTATGGAGGCCAATACTGGGGGTGGGAGAAAGACCTAGAGCATAATGGACTGACTCAAAGACGAGTTTAACAACAGGGAATTTGGACTGGAACGGAACTGTTATAGAAGAATGGTGGAAAGACAGTGGAAAATAGAGAATTACAACAAATGTCCCAATGCTAATGCTGCACGAAGCGGAAAGACGACGACGACGACGACGACGACGACGACGACGACGACGACGACGACGCCGCCGCTCTCCTCAATACTTTTGTTACGAAATTCAGAAGAAGTTTTTTGCAGGTGGTCTCCACACAACAGTTCCATTAGTCGCTTATCTCTATGAATCATCCGAATAGAGACACGAAACATTTACATTTGTAGGGTAAGGAGGGTACCCAACAGATAACTGAAACAAACTATGTAGCTTACACCCAACTTTACGAGCCTTCCTTACCTATAACGAAAACGCGGTAGTGAGAAACACAGCCGGCCGGTGTGGCCGAGCGGTTCTAGGCGCTACAGTCTGGAACTGCGCGACCGCTACGGTCACAGGTTCGAATCCTGCCTCGGGCATGGATGTGTGTGATCTCATTAGGTTAGTTAGGTTTAAGTAGTTCTAAGTTCTAGGGGACTGATGACCTCAGATGTTAAGTCCCATAGTGCTTAGAGCCATTTGAACCATTTTTGAGAAACACACGATATCCTAAAAGCTAGGGTCATAGGTGACCAAAAGGATTCGATTTGGCCACACCTTCCACAAGCTTCCTGCTCGTTATAGCAACGAGACTTCAGACAGAAGATACGTTCCTATTGGATATTGTGAACAAGACTTGCGACTGTATCAAAACATTCTTAACTGGCAATTGCGGCACGGTATCCTCGATAAGTTATCTACAGATACAGGAGTAATATAGTGGGACTTCCTATCGAATTTTAATAGGACAATTATTATTCATATTATACATTAACGACTTAATGGATAGTATTAGATGCCACGATTATCTCAGTTTTATTGTAAGAAAGCAAATGGCAGGCTACAGTTTATTGACAGGTTCCTGGGAAGCTATACCCCGTCTATAGGGCAGGCTCCTTACGTAACTTTCGTACCGTCCTTGTTATACTAATACAGGGCATCGGCCTTACTCACAGGTTAGTTTGACTATTCAGAGAGCAACCAGTTTAAAAAAAACTTCAATGGAAAACACTCAGGAAGACTCTGTACATCTCTGAAAAAAACCTACTCAGGAAATTTAAAGAAGCAGGTTGCAGGGCGGAATATACAATTATTATCTGTAAGATGCCATAGAGATCGTGCAGATGATGTTAGAACACCAACACAAAGGGGTAGTTCTTTTCTCGCTCCTCTGTGAATGGGGGCGGGAGGAAACTATGAATTATAGAACATAATGTGGATGGGACGTTACAGGTTTGCTTGATACGTAATTTCCCCTCTTTTAAGACCTTCAGTTTAAACTGTGTACAAAAATTGAGAACTATAGCTTATTCAAAGTAGTAAAGATGCGCATGAAACGTACGATTTTCGTCGCACATGTCAACTTCTATGTAAAATTTTCCAATTTTTCCTGTTTCAATAAAATGCGATTTCTAAGGCTGATCGCTGGAATTCCTTCGGCAATTTTATTTAAGAAGGCTTGTCTAAGAAAAATGAAACCATTTTGGCACACGAACTAGCGCACTCGGGCCATAGCTGATTCTTCCATTGAAGGAAGATTCACATACAGTTTTAAATCGACGTCTTTATTTAAATAACTCGTCCGTTAACTTTTTCATGCAATCGACTTTTCCGAAACTACACTATAGCGATGTACTCCAACTATCCACAAGCATCTAAGATTAAATTGTAATTTCTAATCAACAATGTCACGAAGCGGCGAGACTTGTGAACTTTCATATGCGAAATAGCAAATAGGGAGGTTTGTCTTTTAATCAATGGTACACTATGTTTTGTAACTTGTTTACACAACGCGTGACGAACACGAAAGTACGGCATAAGCTAGAACAGACTATTTAAAAATAGACTGCCCAATTTTCTTAGCACGTTTACACAGGGAAGTAATGAAAAAATTATCAAGTTTCTTTATCGATTTCAAAAAATGACACTGGTTTTCGTGAATCAGGTCAACTTTTTTAGTTATTGTATTTTTGTGTATTGTAACACATATAGCAAAAACCTGAGCAAATACTAATTCATTAATTCACACTTTACATTGTTTTAGATTAAAACCCCCTTTTTTTATAAGCAGGAAAATGAAATGGCTTCAGCAAGAAGACGGTGCAAAAATAATACCGATATATTCTGCTACAACTGCAGGTTACATGGTTACTAAGAGTAATGCGTCAGAAATTTCAAAAAGCGTGCTTACCTAGCTAATTTTGGTATACCGATTGGTGATCAAGATAAAACTTGAGCAGCATATATGGTATCAAGACATGCTGCTGTTAACAAAGAGCAAGAAAAATTGTTTGAAATTTGGAGTTCCTGTGGTTTCGGGGGAGCCAACAAACCGTGCCGCAGCCTGCGACTTCTGCGCTATTGATGTTACTGAGATCAAATGGAAGAACCGGAGCAGCATCAAGCGTTCTGCTCGTGAATCGGTACGTCGTTCTGCAGCTCATTGTGAGCAAATTCCAGTAGCGGTCTTTGGAGAGCTTCTTGACATTATTAACGAAGACGCCGCTGGTGCTGCAGATAGAGAAGACGAATAATTAGATGTTAATTATGCTGCTACAATTTCTTTTTCTCAACGGGAGTTCAATGATATAGTTCGCGATCTCAGCTTGTCGAAATCCTCTGCCGAACTGTTGGCATCAAGCCTGTAAGAAAAAAGCCCTCCAATCTGACCGTATTCGAATCATTTTCTATCGCAACAGACAATTTTTCAGGAGGAAAAGGACTGTTTACTGTACAAGCTTGGAGTGCCAAAGTACGAACAGAAAGATTGGAGACTTCACTGACACCAGATAACGATCACTGAAATGTGTATTGTTGCACAACGGCAACCATTACGCCTCTATACCCTCATTCTCTTGAACAAATCGACAGAGAAAACTGAAGCGGTGAGTAAGAGTTGGTGAAAATTTGTTATGATCACCGTGAGTGGTTGATTTGTGTAGATCTGAAGATAGTGAATATCTGTTGGGACAACAGAGAGTGCACAAGTACCAGAAGGTGGGACGTAAGGGTCAGGAGGAGCACTGGCCTGTAAAGGAGGAACTGGTGCCTGACATATCTATGAATGTCCTCAACAACTCTCTGATGAACAGAGAAGATACTCTTCCCATCGCCGCACATCAAGCTTGACTTGATGAAACAGTCCACTAAAGCTCTGTGCAGTAATGGTGAATGCTTTACTTGGGCCAGGCTTTCCCAGGAATGATCATGTAGAAGTTGAAAGCTGGTCTCTTCGACGGTCCTCAGACCTGTAAGCTTAGAGATCCACAGTTCGGAAACACTATGAACAAATTGGAACTGAAAGCGTGGCCGGCTTTTGTTCTCGTGGTGAAGAACTTTCTGGCAACAATAAGGCGACGAACTACATATAACTTGTTAACACTATGCTGACCGCTCCCAGGCACCTTGGATGCAGCATGAGTGTTAAAATGCATTACTTATTCTCAAATATGGATTGGTTTCCCGCGAATCTGGGAATAATGAGCGACGAGCATGAGGCGAAAGAAATGGCGACCAGCTATCAGGAACGCTGCAATCAAGTCCTGATGGCTGCTTATGTTGGACTTGGAGAGAGATTCCTGCTGCTGATCATTCTAAATGTGCCAAGAAACGTAAAATCAAGCCCTCAGTTTTGATTAGTACGTTGAATTTCACACGCAACTCACATGTACCAAAGTCTGCTACACAATCAACACCATTAAATTTTGCTTAATAGTACTTTGTACTTAAAGAGATTTTCCTCTGAAAACTGAATTTCGAGAAGAAATATTAACAAAAGATACAGGTAACGTCACAAAAATTCAGTACATTTCGTTCAAAGCTCGCAGTTTTTTGAATCGAATTAGCACAAAAACCTGACCTGGTGATTAAAAAAATACGGAAGCAGAGGCGCAGAAATGTTCAGAATATGATTCTGAAAGTTAGCAGTTTTTTTAGAAATAGCCCAGTGTTATTTATCAACTTGCCCATAAGAATCCGGTTGTCTTCCCTATTAGAACAAACATGGTTGTATAATTTTTTCTAAGAAAACTGCATACAACTTTAACACTACATTTAAACAGCTGCATGAGAACACGTCAGCGCTCTGAAGACGATGTCTCCACGTTGGCAACTAAATAAATCTACACAGGGTAAAGAATGCATCAGAAACGTGTAAAAAAATTGCAACAGATTTCTTGTGAGGAATCGAGGGATGGCTAATCCGCTATAAACAAGGAAACGTAAGCAAAAGAAAAAAGTATTCAGTGAAATAATCCTAAATTGCAGGTAAATCCTTCATGTCAAGCAGTAGATCAGGTGCATGTTTCATAATGAAATAATGTTTTATGCCACTGCTCTGGTTTTTTTCAAGCCTTTCTACCGAGACATTTGCGAAACTTAACATGTTACATAACGATTTCAGTCCATATTCCTTGCGGTGAATATATGCTCTATGGATTACACTTCTCCACAATCATTAAGTCCTTAGCCTGTCTATCGTTCTGCCATCAATCCATTTGAATTGTCACTCGATTCAAAGCCATTTACAGTTCTGTACACAGGTTGCAGCCTTACCTCCTAATGGTTGAGATCGTCACAATGGTACTACTGTTCTTGAGTCTAAGTACTCGAGTTCTTTACCACATTCTGTGAGGTCGAAGTTCTCTAAACTACCCGATAGGTAAATTTGGGGCGTTTGGGAACACTGTTCGGCTACCGAGTTACTAAGCCAGCGCGGTATTGATCGTTCACGTGTACCGCCCGTAGGAGGTCAAGGAAGTTTGCAGTGAAGCAGTCAAAAGATGATATGTAGTTGCCTTGTTGGAGTTCACTCTCACGAATTTTCTGTACGGGGGGTTTACCTCAGACAACTTTAAAGACAGACAAGTTAGTCTTTAACGTCTCGTTGCCGACGAGCAAAAGCTCGAATTAGTGAAGGGAATCGGACGTGCCCTGTCACGGAAACCATCCCGGCATTTATCTTAAGCGATTTTAGAAAATCGTTGAAAACCAAAACTAGGATTGCCGGAGGTCTGAATCGTCGTCGTCCGGGATGCGACGCACCACCTCGCTCGGTACTAACTTTATAGACACAGAAACTGCCATTTAGATTAGCCTCTATTTTCTCACAGGTTATACTGACGATATTACAAGATCGTGCAAATAGAAAAGGGGGGGAGGGCTTCAAGAAAGGAGGAGACAGATGAACTCCTCATGGTCAGTGCAATGAGATGTAGAAAATCGTGGACTGCTGCCATGTAGGTCAAAAACAAAGATTTTGTCGTAAAACAGTTTATATCGACAGTTCAGTGTTCTGTGTATGGACAAACATTCCTCGCAATAGAGTGGGCTCATTTCACACGATTAGATACACTGTAAACAGAAAAATCAAATTGCCATCTCCATGCAGCTATGGCTATAGAGTAACAAGCTTTGTGCTTTAAATTCTCTGCTCTTGACCTCGCGTGGATCCCCAACTATGGCCAGTTTCGTAGTCAGCTACAACGCATTTTACTCTTAGCGTCCGGTCAAAATGACTTCGGTTTACCATCGTTTCCCAATTCGCTTAAGACGAATGCCAGAATGATTGCACTGAACTGAATACAATCAGTTTTCTTCTTCATCCACGACCACCAGATGCAGTAAAATAGAAGTCAAATAAGTATTAAGAATGATATGTTCGTGTTATGTAGCGCCATATGGTTGGCAAATACCAATTTATACTTCAATTTGAAATTCCATCAGTATAAAAATCGTGACTCTCCAAAACCTTGTTTGAATTTGTTCTGTACCACTAGGACAGTTTTGCGAAGAAGAAAAAAATTGTCCTTGACGATCTCGCGATATCGAGTGACGACGCACGTGTTTGCTTTCTGACGTGTTTCATCAAATCAAATCCGTATGGTCACTGTTTCGTACGAGAGACGAGCTGAATGTCAGCGGTCGCGAAGTAACTGCACCTTTAGAAGGAAAAGAAAAGAATGGTACGTGTGACGTGAACTTTAACTTGCTCCAGAAGTCTGCACAGTACGGCTGACACTCTGCAATTTGTAGTTCAAGGAATGAATTAAAAACCTGGATAACTTAAGAGTTCGATTCAATCAAAGTTTAAAAGCAAAGTCGAAATTTGGGTTTAATACAAAAAATGGTGCTATAGTTTCAGAAACATACTTATTTCTTCACAAAAGGAAGCCGAAAAAGGCAAACTGAACTCTAAAAAAATGGATTTTTTACCTACTTAATTATTCTTAATTTAACATTTCAGGTTTAATGCCCTAAAAAAATTTGAGACAGATGAGAGATCATCTTTTTCCGTGCTGAACAAGCTATCAACATTCAAATTTTCCCCATAAATCTTAAACAGGAAGTCAGTCTTTTTTCCAGTAACTGAAGCACTCCTAACAGCAAGTGACCTCCGACAGACACGTTGTACCTTCTACTCTGACTCAGCCATTTCAGCAAGCATTATCCAAGACGAAGTAACTCTCCTTCCTGGGTCCGCTTCCTCCCTTCTTACGATACGTTTTCAGCAAAGTGATCTTTCTCCTTCAGAATTGTTGTCAACGTGGATGGCAGAACCCCGAAAGATTTCGCTACATCACCTCTTTTCACACTTCACACTCGACGGACTAAATAAGCCGGCAATTTTCCGCAAGAATCAAACACTTACTTCTTTGAAGTCATTTAAGAACTATAGTAAGTACTGAACTGGTGAGAAAAAAAGGAGTGTCATCGAATAATTAACGAAACAATACCAATCTCCGGGAGCATACAGCCCTGATTTCGAATTATAGGAGTGTTTACGCGGCGGTATGGATGACAATAGCTTCGCTTTATCGACTGTGTTAAAATACGCGAGATTTCTTCTATTTATCGTGGTTTATTTCAAGGTACTTGACAACTAATTCGATTTGTCAAATTCCATTTACCTACGTTCAAATTAAGAATACTCGACTGTATAGTTTGAACAAAGACGACTATTTCACATATGTAAAAGTATCTGAAATAAGGTATTTGGACTTAACTAAAATCTTCTGCGACGGGAATCAACCGAGGTATATTTATTATTGTGTCCGTATTATCGTGACACCGCGAACCGGAGGCTGAACGCATTACGCGCGTGCCGTTCGTCCAGTATGACGCTTCAAAATATATGCAAAAACGCAGTGAGTCCCAAGTTTGTTAGCGGGTATCGCTTTAGCTTATTTATGAATCTATCAGGGCGGCCTTGTCAACCGGGCGACAGGCTAGGGGTCAGGCCGTGACCGCTGCAGTTCAGCTGAGAGCAGCAGTGATAAAGCAGCGGGCAGGAACTGGCGGGAGATAAAAAGCCCGCGGCACGCGCCGAGCTGCCGCCACCTGCTGAATCAAACGCGCAGTCAGCGGCTGCGAGCTAGCCGCGGGGCGTGCGTCGCAAGCCAACGACACACCACGTCCCGGGCATCCGCCGCAGCTGATTTTTTCCGTACATCCACTTTAGGGACTCAGGGACTGGAGGTTTCAAAAATCAGCCTGACAATCTGATGCAGGGTAGATCCAAAAAATGCACACATACTTTAAAACTAGCTATACAAACCATACGCTTAGGAATCACAACGGGTACGGGTTGAACATGTACAATGGTTGAGCAACAAATGGCAATAGTGTCGTAACGCGCAGATGTCAGTGTACAAAGTGAGGCCAAGGCGCAAACACGACTGACATTCGGGCAGTGAAAAAGCTTTCTCAAATGGTACTGGAAGTTAAAGAACAGCGCCGGAGGCAGGAATACGAAACCGAACCACCAACTAGCGTAAACATCGCTTGCCTTGAAGTAAGTTCTGAACTGCTGGAAAAACTATGTAGTGTTACGTCCATTCATACGGTTATCACAGAAACCAACACAACAACGGTCACGTGAATCAGGCATGAGTAGTGCAAGCGTACGTCTACTTTGCACAGAGTAAAATGGAAAATTTACATTCAGCAACTGTTACACTCATTGGATGAGGCTGACCAAGATCGAAGAAGTCAGTTTGGGGGATAGTTCCAAGAGTAGCTTGAAGACGATGCTAATTCCGTTTCCAAAGTGGTGTAAACAGGCATAACTATGTATTGGGCACCGCGAAATCCCCATGTTTATGTCGAGCGAGAGGCTAATGCTCCTCGACTTAATGTCTGGTGCGGGTTATCATCAAGGGGACTGATTGGACGATTCTTTTTCGGCGGTATGATTACTGGCAAGGAATTACTCAGAAAAGCTGGACTCGCTTGTAACATTCATTCGTGCTTTGTTTAGAGATAACCTTTTTTCTTCCGACAAGATGGCGCTACGCCCGGGCGCGATAGGGATATGCGCGGCTATCGGGATGACAACGCACCGGCCTTTGGATAGGACGATGGTGAACCGGCTTGTCAAGGAAATCCTGTAGTTACTCTGGAAAATGTGGTCTCAAATGTATGACATCGTGCTCAGAAGGGCTTAGAGGCGTGTGGTTTGCAGTCTGAACAATAATTGTAATTTCTTCACTGAGTCATTGTAATACTGATAACAATATGTAAAAGTATCCTTATCAAAGTGTACATACACTTTTTGTCTACCCTGCATCGTCCGAATATATTTTCTCCGCCTTTCGTACGTAAATCGGCGTTGTCTTTTGACTGTCAGTGTCTTCCGCCGACGTTTGACGATTTTCTTGATATTTTGGCACTACGAGTGGTTGCCAGTCTCAAAGAGTCGATCTCCAGTGCTGGTGGCAAATTGAATAGAGCCCGCGGTCGGAGGTTTATGTACGAATACCTGCCGCGCCGAAGTCTGAAGTGCCTTTTCCTAGTCGTGCAACTGCTGTGGGCCTCTGCTTCTTTCCTCAGAAAAAAATCATGAAGTTAACTTCGGCCGAAGATCGGGAGGCGAAAGCCAACACGCAATATGTCACCAAGTGGCCACGAAAACCTCAACAATTTTGTATGGGAAAAAAATCTGCAGTGAAATATTTAAGATACGGGAATGTGTTGTGTGCTTGGATAAACAGTAACGCAATGAAACCTACATCCAGGGCAGTTTAAAAACTGTGCCAGACTCGTGACCGTATACTGACCTCAACCTTTAGCGAGCTATACATAATGAACAATCCACGCATGATTCATTATACGATTGGCTTCGGTCTGCTTCCAGTGTGCGCTCCTATGTAGGGTTGAAAAGTAACGCTAGTCATCTTCTCAGTGTGTCTAGTTCCAATTCAGCAATAGAACACCAAAGATCGGAAGGGGGGAAGAGGGAATGGTGCACTGTTACTAAACCATCACACAATTTACAACTACATTTTTATTCAAAAGAAGTTATAATTCATAGTTGATGCCCTAGTTAATTACAGTTATAAGGCCTCCAATGGTAACTTACACACAAAGCAAGTACAAGATGTCCTGTTTTATGCCCTATAATGACAATGGCAGATTGGCGGTAACGCGAATTGATACCAACTGCAATCGTAAATTTTACGAGGGGTCGGTAATCTAGGGTTAATATCGAAACCTGTGAAAATTTTCAAAGGTGTGCGGATTCATGTTCTATAGTGTCAGCAACAGCGATTGGTTCTTCGTGAATGTCCCTACTTCCATTAAATGTGGAAAAAAAAAATCAAGGCAAATCAAGGATCAACGCCTAGTGATATGGGGATAATGGTTATGCACTGCCCATACATGGCTGGAAAGATATCAACTCCAAACTTAGAAAGGATCAGCCAGTAAAACGTTATCAATCATCACACGGTAACTAACTCCGAGTACATCCCGTATGAAATTATGTTGATTAAAGAAAGACCATCCGGAAGAAAAGTCGCTGACGCGCATTAGCCCTGTGGTGTCAGGACTCTGACTTGGGGGAAACCCAGAGCAGGAAGGAATACTTGCCACCTTTATACGACGGCAAGGGAATGAGATAGAGCGCTGGTGTTTGTTTTTAACAAGTCTGAGCGCCAGTGCCCTCAGTGAAACCCTAAAGTTCTATTGTTTTTTCTGAACCTTTCCGCTGTATACGGACGTGCCAGCTAGCTATTATTCGAGATAAGTAGACTATCCGCCTGCACTCAGTTTCACCATTTCTCTTTCTTCAGTCACAAACGTATCCACTGTAAAGTTGTGCACGTGTTGCGAATGCATCATCCATCCTTCATAACCGGCCAGCTGAAGGTAATGGCAATAGCTCTTTCAATAGACTTATTCCAGCACAGAAATGGAAATTCCCGCACTGTCCTTAACGTCCACAGACGAGTACTAAACTGACCTTTCGTTGAGCAGGTGGATAAGATGTTTCGTAACAAAGTCTTAAATATTTGAGACATGAAACTTCCTGGCAGATTAAAACTGTGTGCCCGACCGAGACTCGAACTCGGGACCTTTGCCTTTCGCGGGCAAGTGCTCTACCAACTGGTCCCGAGTTCGAGTCTCGGTCGGGCACACAGTTTTAATCTGCCAGGAAGTTTCATATCAGCGCACACTCCGCTGCAGAGTGAAAATCTCATTCTGGAAACATCCCCCAGGCGGTGGCTAAGCCATGTCTCCGCAATATCCTTTCTTTCAGGAGTGCTAGTTCTGCATGTTTCGCAGGAGAGCTTCTGTATAGTTTGGAAGGTAGGAGACGAGGTACTGGCAGAAGTGAGGCTGTGAGTACCGGACGTGAGTCGTGCTTCGGTAGCTCAGTTGGTAGAGCACTTGCCCGCGAAAGGCAAAGGTCCCGAGTTCGAGTCTCGGTCGGGCACACAGTTTTAATCTGCCAGGAAGTTTCATATCAGCGCACACTCCGCTGCAGAGTGAAAATATCTCATTCTGGTATTTGAGACATGATTAATCAACATCTGCTGTTAAAACTTTCCTTGTTCTTATACTACATTATTCTTTTACTTCCTGTTCCCAGTGCCTAAAATTCTACAATATTATTTCAAAATTTAGTGATTACTACACTAAGACATTTCTATGAACATACTAAAGCATCCTCATCGCTAACATTATTCCCGTTAATAAACATACTGACAGGTTCTAGGTAATGTGAGAGTTTGTCATGATCTATCCACTATCGAAACTAGTTAACCAGACCCTACAAAACCAAAGGTACCCATATTACTGTACGCCGCACGTTCTACTCAGAGCCCAGAAGAACTCTTTGCCCCAACGGTCATCCATGGCAGAATGCCCGGAAGGTATGTTCAATTATTCATTATATCCATTGTGGATGACGAACTACACCCGTGATTAGAATTAACGTTTTATGTAGGTATGATATGCAATCAGCTACCTCTTTAATTTTTAATACAATATATTGTACCGTTAAGTAGTTTCCGAGCCACTGCAGGCTCATCAGATGAAGGTATTACAGGAACACGATCTGCACATGGAATGTTCAGTGGAAGCCTGTAAGGTACTTTTACAGGTTGACAGTACGATACGTCACCAAGAACTCTTCTTGGTTCAAATGGCTCTGAGCACTATGGGACTCAACTGCTGAGTTACTTAGAACTTAGAACTAGTTAAACCTAACTAACCTAAGGACATCACAAACATCCATGCCCGAGGCAGGATTCGAACCTGCGACCGTAGCGGTCTTGCGGTTCCAGACTGCAGCGCCTTTAACCGCACGGACACTTCGGCCGGCAACTCTTCTTGCCTCGTATATTTACGACATCATACCGGCTAAGAAATGTGGATTCACAATTACGATAATGAAACGAATCACAGTCGTCATTTAATCCTATCCTTGAGCTAATGCTGCCTGTGAAAACCACGAGTACAACTAAGGAGGGGGAAAAATGTAGAGAGAGTATTATTCTTTGCCGGGAGACGTAACGTGGCCCAGTAGAAGGAAAACGACAAAAAGTAACTGTACAATAACAAAACTACATAACCAACAATAAAATCTGGGAATACAGAAAAAGTGAGCAAGAACTGTTGAATGGGATTAGATAACTGCGACCGTATCTACACACTGAAAGAGCTCGTTCTTTACGCTTAGAAATAAGAAGCATACAGAACACAAACTACAGCCTGAAGAATACGCTAGCTCCATTGGTAAACCTGGTCCAAAAGCTGTTTTCACGTGAAAAGGGTAGCGTTAGGAACAGAAACGAAATGCATAAGAAAACGAGTTGTATTCCAATTCATATTTGGTTCTTAAGGATAACAGGTGTAGAAACAAGTAAGTTACGTCAGGATTTATCTTCCGGTCAAACAACAGGTCATTAGGGACGCACTACTTCGTTGATGTCAAATAACTGAAGCAGGAGCCGAAAGCGATCTCAGCAGAAGAAACATCCCTGCGGTCTTCTAAGGTGGTTTAGGTAATAAAGGAACAGACTGGTCTCCCTTCTTCAGAATCCGAGAGCTGTAGACAGGCCAAAGTAACATACAGTAATTCTACGTTTCATTTTAGGTGATGCGTGACGAGGCACTAGTGCACGACACTTGTGTACGACCTTTGAAACAGATTTATACATTCGTATCGTCCGAATTACACGAAAATGTGATGCCAAGAGGCAACACTAGTTGGGCAGCCATAACATTGACGGGGAACACCTGCGTGACGCAGACGAGGCCGACAGCCCGACGCAAGCGGCGCCTCCGCACGGCCGAATGGGCGGGGGGATGGGCAGAGGCGAGCACAACTGCGCCGTAGTGCGGCAAGGTGACGCAAGGAACGGCTTTATTGTTCAGAGTAGTCTGCTCCCCCAGCTGGGGGCCGCGCACAGCAGCGTCCGCAGTGATTAACGCTGCCCTGGATGCGGAACACCGACACTCGCGGCTCGTACATTTTACGGCGTCTTATTGGCCGTTTTAATGGCATGCACCGCGAAGTCTAAAACACTACACTGCCCTTTTCAATAAGGACATTACACTTTTCTAAGATATAGTTTCAGTTCGGTTTTGATGTATAACCTGCAATACTCAACAACGCTTATTTAAGGGACACCAGTGCGCCGACTACTGTATCAAGGACGACCTTAACTTCGAGGCCTACTAAGCAGCAACCGTGACAAAGAAACATCACAGGCCGAGCCGGTAACAATTTTCATCTTCACCAGATTCTTGTCCTGGTCAGATTAAATAATCGCGCTAATTCTGCCACAATATCGTGTAGCTGTTAAGTTTCTCATCATTTGCGACAAATGACAGACTTACCAATAAAAGTGTTTGACCCAACATTTCCATTACTAAACAGATCCCTGTGCTGGAGGACGAGAAACGAGAAACAAAGGATTTCAAGAGACAGAGAAGGCTAACCCTGTGATGCACATGTCCAGTGCAGTGGAGAGCTGTTACTGTCACTTCTTTAGAGTTTTCAGTCAGTCCTGAGGCTGCAAATGCACGCGATCCACGCTAGTAGACACTCCATGCCGATGCCGTGCCCTGCGTGCATCTGTAGACTTAAACTGATTGAAAACCGCAAAGACACGACCATTAAAAGTTGTCTACTGCAGTCGATAAGTGCCCAGGGTTAAAGCTTTGTCTACAAAGCACTGATTACAGACTCGTCCGTAGGAGCAGCATCTGGGAGAAATTGATCGACCTCTTGACATAAGAACCCCCGATACCATAAAAATCATCATTAGATTTAAACCGTGCTCTTCCTGAAGACGAGCCCAGTGCTTCTATTTGCACAGCTTTTGATTAGATACTCGTCAACGTTTCAAGGATCCAAATTGTTTGCTGGATTGCGACTACCACCTGGTGCTGGATTGCGACTACCACCTGGCTTGGCACAAAGCTCATACTCCGTTGCAGACAAACATTCCGTTTTAGAAACTGAAGAGTATTTTTAGTAATAAGTAATAAATTTATGAAGAATAACACTGGCATCCTGATACCGAAACTTATGGCCTATATTGATGAGCTAAAACATTTTGACCACTGCCCACCGCGAAGTTTAATGCTTCCTGGTAGTGTTGGGGGCACGTGATGCAGTCAGGAAAAAACGTAAGCGGGAGAGAGACGAATGGGCAGTCATTATAGCGAAGATACGTGCCGCAAATTCGGAAATCCAGTGATATAAGCGGTTTTGACAAAGAGCACACTCTTGTGGCGCTGCTGCTGGAAACGAGAATCTCTGAAGCGGCGAAGCTGGTCACCCGTTGGTGTACTACTGTCGAGAGCACCTATGGAAAGTTATTGAAGGATGGTAAAGTAACGAGAAGGCCGTATGGTATTGGACGAGCACGTCTCATTACAAAACGTAGAGGTCGGAAGATCCCCCACTGAGCAATCCAGAATAAGCAGCGACCTGTCGCAGATCTGACGACAGAGCACAATGCTGGTGCAGACACAAATGTTTCGAAGCACACCGTTCAAAGGTCATTGTTGAACATGGGGCTCCATATCACACGGCCCCGACGTGCTGCTGTGTTGATCCAACGACATCGTCAATTATGACAGCAGTGGTCACATCACTGAGTTTTCAACCTGGACCAATAGAAACGTGTCGGCTGTAGAATGATTCGCGTTTTTTGTTACACCAGGTCGATGGTTGGGTTCTTACACGCCGTCATCCAGGCAAGTGGCTGCACGAAACATGCATCACGCCACAGATGCAGACCAGTGAGAATTAAGCCATGGGGTACACAGAGTTGGGCTTCCGTGGAATCTGTGATAGTAACCGAAGACATCATCAAAGCAGTGAACTACGTGAACATCATTGCGTACCATCTGAATCGCTTCCTGCTTGTAGTCTCCTCCCTACTGTGATACATTCCAGCAAGGTAGCTGCCCGTGTTGCAATGTCAGAATCGTGCTACAGTGGTTCGAGGGGGCATTATAGCGAACTCTCATTAATGTCTTGCTCAGTAACTGTGCCCTGGTCTGCACCCATTGGAACGCACATCAGGCGCCAGCTGCGTACGTATCTCACAGTTGCTATTTATCACACACGTCAGTGTAAATTCCTTTGTGTTCAGTGTTTCGAAAGAAGAGTAGGTCATTGTAGGTAAATGTATTTTCCAAATTTTAAGTATTAGAGGCGGATTATACTGTTCAGTGGGGCAACGGTGGCGAGAAAATGACCACGAGCAGCTGAAGGTGTCATCTCGTAGTTGCATAAAGTGATACAGATAAACCACAAATATACCAAAAATCAGAGTTGCCAGACAACGATTTCAAATCCAATATTCCTGAATGAATAAATTATCTTAGCGCCGTTACCGCTTTAATGAAACAGCTCTGTTGTAAGTTACACTGCTTTTACGGAAGTCATTAGCTTGCAACTCATTGCCTGAGGTACAGTAAACGTGACATCAGACACGGTGTGAGTGAATATTTACAAAACGTTCTCATGCGAGATCAATCAACAGCGTGGCTGGGGAAATTATACCTGTGTGCTCGTTTTGACCAAAAGGATATTTTAGTGACAGATCGTGCACCAAAATGGTGGACGTGTGGAAAACTTCACCTAAGTCGGCAACACCATTTGATTTTCCAAGCAAGCCAATTAGTGACCTCTTATGTAATGTGCATTTAGTTTTCTTTCCAACTATTAGCCATTGAAAACGACAATAACCATAAACTATTTCCATGTTCTACGCTATGCACTGTAAAGTAACATGTGACAAACTGTCATGGCTTGATCAAAGAATAAATTAGTTGCTCAATTTCATGGCAAGTTTTTCTAAAGCGTGGAAAATTTGCAGCACCAGTAGCAAATCAACTTCGAATGGCCAAAAGGTGATAATGAAAGCAGGAGAGGTACAAGGAAAAAATTAGAGTCAGCCACAACAGGTGAAATTTTCACAAACAGTACTATATGAAGGCTTTTGTTCAGCCTGCAACAAAATAATGCTACGGATGGTTCCAACCAGAAATTACCCGGCCTTAATTTTAACAGCGCTGTCCAGGCAAATGTGCTACGAAGGAACGAGTCAGTCTGCCACACTAGGTGATTTATGGTAACGTTACACAACGAAAAACGAAACCACGGTTACAAGGTGTAAGACGGGAGGATGAACTTGCAAATTACAGTTGCCCTGCCTCCACTACGCACGTTCAATACCTTTAAGTAATACCCGAGGCTTCATCCATCAATGTCCAACTCAGTGTGCCCCGCCCGTTAAACTTACAGGCGTCTATTACTATGTGCAGCCTTGTAGAGAAAGCGACAGTAATTGTTTGTGACGATGACTCAGCGAAAGCCTATTTTCTGAAGTAGACGACTCATATTTGGTTTGCAGAACGGGATACATAACGTATAGATACATATTAAATGAAATGTAAATCAAATAATTACTTCATTTAGTTTCCAAGTCATTCGATTTCGATGTAATTACACAGAGTATTTTGTAAGACGCTAAAACGAGAGAATAAGAAATCGGCGGTGCTTTTCTTTAGGGGAAGATTCCGGAACATTAAGCAAAATTTTATTCATGAAGACAGCACAGAGGTTTGAACGACAACGAATCTGAAGATTCTAAAATTACGAACAAAGGACTAACCATAATCATTTCTTCTGCGTTTATTATATAATGTAAGAAAAGACGTGAGATACAGCACGTCTTCGTTTTATGCGAGAAATGAAAACGAGTCCAAAGTATCTCTGTTATTCTATGACCATATGCGTATCATTGTCTGCTAACAGACCTTTTAACAGCATTAACATCGCAATGTACTTCGGTGAGAATGTCACAACGATGCCATTTCCAAATTGTAAGAACGTATTCTCACTGGCAATTTCATCAAAGCAATGATCCAACTAGTCGTGAAACACTATTTTCAAGTTCGTAATTAATTCCGTGGCCTCGGAAGGCCCATCGGTACCAACCGACCGCCCTGTCATCCTCAGCGTAAAGGCGTATGGAGTGGCATGTTGTGAGGACACCGCTCTCCCGGCCGTTGTCGGCTTTCGCCACCGGCGCCGCTGCTTCTCAGTCAATTGGCTTCACGAGTGCTGAGTGCACCCCACTTGCCAACAGCACTCAGCAAACCCTGACAGTCGCCCATCCAAGGGCTAGCCAAGCTTCGGTGATCTGACGAAGACTGATGTTACCACTGCAGCAAGGTCGCATCTACATAGGTAGATCTCAAAAAAACAGTTATCGGTTTCTTGTTTGTCTAATCAGAGGCTAACAGCGTCAGCTGTGTCCTGCAGTAAGAAACAAACCGATGGACCTAACTTAGAAACTGTGGAGATCATTGCTGGGTATAAGGAAAAGCACGAAGACGAGGCATAATACAGAATTAAGCAAAAAAAAAAAAAAAAAAAAAAAAAAAAAAAAAAAAAAAAAAAAAAAAAAAAAAAATTTCTGACATTTGTTACAGCAAACCTAAAGCAATTTTCAGTAATTTGTATAAAATAAAATTATTATGATTTAATAAACATGACTATTTTAAAATAGCAAGAATCTATTTACATATACTAGCATATTTAAAGCTTCTCCCCAGACTGCAATAAAAAGGTATTCTTAAGCCGAATATATTCTGCTTACGACTATTTCATTCCTTCAGCTTTATTCGAACCATCAGTCCCTTGAAACTGAGTTTGATGAAATCACTAAACTAGAGGTTGAAAATACCGCTTCAGTTGTAAATTTCTTTTATTATCACGACCGGTTTCGCGCTCTCATAAGCCCATCCTCAGGTTTCGCAACTGTGCTGTGGCCCCCGAGCGGTGGACATGTACCAGGCGCGGTTTGCAACCTATGAGCGCAGAACAGGGAGTGAAATAAACTCTGCGTATCATTTCATGAACATTTTCGCACATAAAAAATTCGTTTTGAGCCTTCGACATAATAACAGTACCTTCAGACTCTGTTTTCCTTAAAATGTCTGCAATGGTCTCGCTTTAACCTGTTTCCAGCTGAGGACATGGGACGAACGAAACACAGCATACTCGAAATATACGGGGCGAGCAAAACGTTTCCGTTCGAAGACCGTACAGTCCACAATCTGTATGCCACTCAAGCAGAATCGCCGTGGGCAACGATCTCACCAACAAACCAGGTTGAAGACACCTGTTTGAGGGAACACCGTGTTCTGCTACGTAAAGAAGTTCGTAACTGCCTGCTCCATAGCCCGGTACGACAGGAATCGTCGACCCTCCAAGACCTTTTTTAAGGGACCGAAGGCGTGATAACGGTGTGGAGAGATCAGCATTCAGGGCAAGTGCTCGAGTGTCTCCCATTTGAACTGGCGTAACGTATGCGTTACATTTGCGACATGGGGACGTGAGTTGTTATGAAGCAGCAGCAGCACTATTGCACAACGCTGGTTCTCGACGGGCATGATGGCCCATGCACATTCTTCATTCCTACCTTCATGCATACGGGTGTTTGTCTTTCGACAGGCAAGAAAATAAGAACACGTTGTTCCTATTTGGACGCATTTGGTAAGACAGGTAACGTCGAAAAGGACACGAATGCTACCACCAATCACTTGCCTAAACGTTGGTGCTTCTAGACCCGCATCGGAGCCGCGCTATGTTGCATATATGCTGCGGCAACGCCCTCAAATGTAAGTATTTGATCACCCCTTACAACTAGCATGAGTCAGTTTACAGAAACAAAGGTAGGTACAGTAGACCAGCGACACCATGTTGCCCACACGGAATAAGAACCACGAGTGGATTTTCAACACACTTAGGCAAGAATTTGATGACAGGAATCGCGCAGGTGTTGTAAATCGTGGGAAAATCGTAATACCCGATTTTGTTTAATGTCCACGAAACAGACACTACCAGATAAAAAACAAAGTCACTAACAATAAAAGGGAAGCTACAGTAGTTCGGTAAGATTTTTTACCATATATCTCAATGTACCGATTCCAAAACAAAATGCGCTCTGTTGTGCTCCAATTCAGCCAGAGTATACGGTCAATAATTTTCCACGACTTCCTATCGATTATTGTTTAACATTACCCAATATTGCATTAATCAGGCGTAATATGTACTTGCTTACATCGATTAAGATCGATTAAGATCGAATTGCGATAATTCCACAAGAGTAGAGCATGTAAGAGCCTCTCACTACTGCGCAGAGGTCGCTATTGATCGTTATCCTCCCTCTTAACGGTCCGCAGATTGTCACCTTAACATGGCCTTGGTCAGCTCCGAGATAAACTAGCCTCCTTTCTGAAGCCACGTTTCAAAAATAAGCGACGATTGCGTACGCGAGCTTTACGTCTAGACTCGCAAGCCTACAAACCTCAGCGCCGTTAACCGTGGCCTCTGAATCAAAAATACCTCGGGCTCTGCTTCGGTGACTGGCGGCTCCAAAGGGATGGCCAGTGAGAGGAACAGCGTCACACGTGGCCACGGCGTAAAATTAAACTGGCAACGTCACACATTACGTGGCACCGCACAAGCGTCACCACGAAATATGGCATCGCGTAGTAAAGCTGCTCTCAGCGATTTACACCTACAGCTGCGCAGGAGCTGTACACCCACAACCACCAATAAATTTCCGTCGCTAAACTTTCAGAACAATAAATCAGTGATTAATGGTAGAGTATTTTATTGCAAAGCAGTATCTTTAATCCTTGGTTCACAAACTTGTTACCGTATCGTAGTGCTATATTCATTAAGCGTTTCCTTTCATGTTGAAACCGATAACACGGCAAATGTGATGGATTACGGCTATTGCAGGGAAAACCGCGTATTTGTTCTAAATGTAGTTGACTTTTCATAATTTTAATATTATATTGTAAAATGTTATTTTACACTGAATATTTTCAACCTAAACTGTAGCTTTGGTTTCTGCATACGATCCGCAAAACAATTGTTTTATGTATGATTATTTTTTTCAGATAAAACGCACACGATAACTTACAATTTTTAAAAGATTTTTTCGTTCCGGACAGAGAAGATCACCTCTGGTCGCAAAGTTGATGTGGCCCTTAGTGCACTGCAGACATCTGCTTAACAACGAAGGCGCTATACGTCAATCAATCGCAAAATGTTAGACGCTGGGGTTTCTGCGTGGCATACGCTCACAGATATTGGTAACAACGGGATCCAAATGTAATGAACTTCCTGTTCCAAGAATTTCTCAAACTCTTCTGTACGGCTTATAGCAGATGTAAGTAAGTTTCATTTCATCCCACATGAACCTCCATCATACTATTACAGGCTACGAGAAGGCTGTTTTTTCCGTTTCAACGAAATCCGTGCTTACAGAGCTCAATAGGCAGTCTAATGTCCACAATTATCAACTAAATCTTGGACAGCTCCGATAGTGTTACATCAAAAGGAAAGAAAATGTAAAATAAAAAAAGAGTTAAACAAGATACTCTGTTTTTGTAAAACTGTTTTCTGCAAACTCGGAAGAGACTTTTACGTCACTATACTGGTGTGATGGCGGACTAAGCATCAAATGGTTCAAATGGCTCTGAGCACTATGGGACTTAACATCTGAGGTCATCAGTCCCCTAGAACTTAGAACTACTTAAACCTAACTAACCTAAGGACAGCACACACATCCATGCCCGAGGCAGGATTCGAACCTGCGGCCGTAGCGGTCGCGCGGTTCCAGACTGAAGCGCCGGCCAACCCGGCCGGCTGGACTAAGCATCAACAGACCTTATCAGATCAAGCAAGGGTTTGGGCACGAAGCTAGGCGCACTGTGACGTGTACTGGTATATAAGGTTTCCCAGGGGGAATGATCAATACTCAGCGATACGACAGAAACGACGATTCGAAACAACAATATCCAGTTAACATAGGCTCTAAAATGCATACCTTAAGAGCTACGAGCACTTTTTCATCTTCGCTAATATGAAACAAATGTCTCCTGTTCAACAAGTGCTCATAGCTCTTAAAGTATGCGGTTTAGAGCCATTTACTAGATCTTTTTGGCTTCAAATAACCATTTCTCTCCAGACCCGGATCCACTGTATTTCCGAATGGGGCAAAAACTCGACAGAGGCGCTCCTCCTCTCCCTCGATCATTTCAGATTGGACGCAAAAATTAAAAAAAAAAAAAAAAAACAGTTGTTCAAAAATGTGTTCATTTTGTAGAGCACATCTTTCTGAAGAGTTCGATATACAGAGTCCGCCAGGAAAATGTATACACTCTTTGTCAGGCTCTATCGAGATATCGGTAGTGTCTTTCAACTTGAGTTACGAGTGTGCTGTTGGCTCAACAGATATTATTACTTTCATCTCGGTGCTGAGAAAACAATATGGCTGGAGCACGCTTGACATTCGAGCAACGAGAATGTATTGTGAAGTGGTTTTTCAAGTTTGGTAATACCGTTGAAGTACAACGTCAGTGGACGCGGGAGTTTGAAACAGAACCGCCAACCAGCCTAACAAACGCATCAGTGAAAAATCTGAATTGCATGGAACGATTTGCGATATTCACAAAGGAAGATCAGGAAGACAGCGTACCGCTACAAGTCCTGCTTCGTCGGCTCTCGTGTTGGAACCGTTTGTTAATTCTCCACGGAAGTCTACTATGCTCTATGCACGTAAAGTGTGGGCTAGCAGTACAAGTGTACAAAGAATTTTAAAAGCTGTAAAGTGGGAACTTTACATTCCGTGATTATTGTACGCGATTAATGACGACGATACTGATCGCCGAATCCAGTTTTGCGAATGGTATCAGCAAATCTTAACTGATGAACAATTTGTGACTAAGGTAGGGTAGAAAGACGAGGCACAATTTAAACTTAATGGAAACGTGAATCGGCGTAACAGTGTGTACTGGGCACCGAAAAATCCGCATGTTTATGTGGATAACGCTATCAATCTACCAGGGGTTCATGTGTGGACTATCATTTTTGGGCTTAGTAGGACCCTTTTTCTTTGATGCTACTGTCACTGGAGAAGTGTACCTGGAAGTGTTACGTACATCAATTTTGCCAGATATACGTGCGCTTTATGGAGCTGATGAAAAGGTCTTCTACCAACAGGACGGGGAGTCACCACACTACCAACTAGCCGTACGAGCTTTCCTCGATGACAATTTTTCGGAGCATTGGATTGGACGAAGAGGGCCCATGAGTTCCCTCCACGGTCGCTAGATCTGACACCTGTGAGCACATGAACTCTTCAGAAAATTCGCACTCTATTGTGTAATATCTAATAACTTTCTCTTTTGTGCGACACAAAATTAAACGTAAGAAACACAAAAGCAGTAAAATCAAGAGACAAGCCAGACAGTACGCATTTCTTCAATGCTTAGGCCCCAGTATTTTTTTCTCCCTAATCTTGCTACAGTTTTACTCTGGGTGCTTTCCTTTCTGCGAAATAATCTACTACTTCATTTAAGTTTGTCAAACGTTTTGTTACATGAAAATTCGAAATGTCGTTGTCTAACACTGAAAAGGCAGTTAATACGAATAGTGCCCAAGACTGGTGTGGTTTCTCGATTTGATCACGTCTCCTTTGCCACTGTCTGCTAGATAAAACGAAATAGGCCTTTCTAATATTGCAGAAACTGTAACACGCCAAATAAGCGAAACTGTTTTGGCACAAATGGTCATTTTACCTACCTCATCTACATAAATAACACGACAAAATATAATTCACGAGGTACCAATATCAAATGCCTATTAGACCTACTACAAGCAAAAAGTTTTACCTTAGGAAATAGTTTCACATGTCATTCATATGCTCCAGTTCTTCAAGCAGGAGATCGAACCGTAGTAGTAGTACTAAATTTTTATATAAATCTGGAATCGTCATAGTCCTGCAAACTGGGTGATGTCCCCGTTTCTCAGTTTCTTCTCCTTCATCGTTCTCGCAAACAAATATGTCATCACTAATTTTGTAACTACTCCGGCCATTGTGAAAACTTTCTTTCCGGTTAACTTCGCTAACAAAGAGGGAATCACCAATTTAGTTATCCTGCGTTTATTCTCCGGTTAGGTGTTATTACGTGTGCGTACGACGCGTTATCCGCGCTGTTCCGAGAACAGAACTTACGCGGCTGCTGAACGGGGACTGTACAACTGGCCCTTAGTAATGTGGCGATCTGGCAAAAAGTTTGTCAAAATTTCATTTTATTGGATACGCAGAGACGATAATATGTAATCTTACTTGCCTGCTACGCCTGTTAGCCGTTTGTTTCCATTCTGGTGGTCTGGATCTATGGATTTCGCTAGTAATTATAACAAAGACTCAATCAACCACATAAATAAGCCGCGATTGGCATTCACTGGTTCCAGTTTATTCGGCTCAGCTTGTGCAGTCCCTTCCCCTTTTGTCTGTACGAAAGCTTTTTATTTCTAGATGCGACGGGAAATTCCCATGGCAGAACATCACGTACACGATGCACGCATCCAAAAATCACTTTATGACTTGTTCATATATCAGTTTAGAATGTGCTCAACCGACAGGGATGCGTTTCAAAATCGTATGGACAATTGATAGACCAACGTTCGCTGCATGCTATAATCCGTTCATCATAAGAATAAATCTGATGTAAGCATTACGCTATGTATTCTTCCGCGTTTGCTTGAATCTCATTGGATTTCGTTTCATGTGTCGCAGAAGCCGAGCTGTGACCAGTACGGTCAAGAATGATCATAAGGATACGTTTTATGCTGTGTTACACGCACATAGACTGGGCGATAACGCGGGGCAACAGCTCTACCAGCGCATTAAATTTGGACAGCACTGGCCAGCTAGCGGTCCAACTAAATTGCAATGATGTGAGCAGTTGCAGTTCAGACGTAAAAAGAGACGAGCAAAGAAACTATATAGTTTCGGATGACATTTAACTTTTAAAGAGAACGACATAATATTCGGAGAAATTCCAGCACTACCGCGCGCTTCTTAAGTGACCAGACGGAAAGCATGAAATGCACTAGTACTCATCTGACAAAGTATTCTAATTACAAACAAGAGTGATGAAAATTTCTAACTTAAACATAGGGTAATTTTTCTGAGCGAGTTGTGAGTCATGCAAAAGCATACTGGAGAGATTTCACAGTGCTGTTGAGTACTGAAACCATTGTAGGTATTAGTTACAGTCAGTAGTCTGTTAATCTCTTCGCTCCTTCCTTATCCGAATCCGAGAAATAAATTTCAGTTCTGGAAGTGTTGCCTGCTACGTTGATAAGCCTATAAACAACAGACTCCACGAAGCCAATCAGGCGCCGCATTTTCTCTTCTTTTATCACGAGCCGTTCTATATCCTGTCAGCGTTAGGCAGTGACGTGGGAAAACTGCGTGCGTTAGTTCCAGTACGTCTGGCAGCTTTAATAGTCTTGTTACTTCTCGGGCCAAATCTCGCAACTTGGCTCCAGATCACTTATGGGGTTCATATTGTAATGTTGCAGTGACGCAGTATTTGTATGGTGTGCTAGACGCTGTGAAAACGGTTGTTTTTCATGAAACTTCCTGGCAGATTAAAACTGTGTGCCGGACCGAGACTCGAACTCGGGACCTTTGCCTTTCGCGGCAAGTGCTCTACCGTCTGAGCTACCCAAGCACGACTCACGCCCCGTCCCCACAGCCCTACAGAGATACTGGCAGAAGTAAGGCTGTGGGGACGTGTAAACCCACTATAAATGGCGCGCGGTAGTAACAATGTTTTGAGAAAACGCATTACAGAGACATCCACGTTCAAATGTTACTTATGTGTACTAATGAAAGAGAAAATCATTTTAGCCTAGGGAAACGCAATTATTCAATGATTTGTTGAGGCTGGCAGTGTGCGAAAACAGAACACACATGACACGTCGTCCTCAGAAGATCGACAAGACGGGTGAGGGTGGGAAAGAGTGAGGCGTAGCTGCCAAGCAAAACTTTACAAGCCATGGCTACGTGACGTGTACAGATCACAAAAATGAACCGAGACTCAGTACGGCATTGGCAACTTAAGGGCAGAAACATTTTAAAAATGTTACTTACATGTGCCATAGATTCTACGTTGTAATGACCTGCGATTTTTGTCATTTTAGAGCGGGTGAAACTAATTTTATATCCATTGTAAAGTGGCAAATCAATGCCAGTATGCCTCCATTTGCGTTGCTTGTCCAGATGTCTGTTGTGACATCCAAAGAAATTACGTTTTGTAAGAGCTTTCTCTTACTTTTTATCTTCTCATATAGTTTTCAGATCAGTGAACACTTAAGAGCGGTTTTATCTGGTAACTCATATCTGCTGTCTACGGCATGAACAAACTTTTTCAAACCTTGATGGTCGGCAGTTCTGTACGGCAGCATATCGATAGCAATCATTTGTGCATGAAGAGCATCAGGTTCTCACTTTACTTTTGAACTGGCGTCGTAGAACTGACTTACGTTAAAACAATTTTTAATAGAGCTTCTCAATTTTTTTGTTGCACCTCTTGCACTTCATCTAGCTCACTAGTTGATCCCTCACACTTTTCGCCATCCTTTTTTTTAGGTGGTCTCTTAAATTAGTTATATTCCACGAATGTTTGTATTCTCTACTGCAGATGGTTAACTTCACAAACTATTATTCCCCAGTTTCTTGAAAAAATTCCTGACAGGCGATGTATTTTTACGATTCTTTTCAGAACAATAATGAAAAAGTATTTATGCACTTCTCTCACACACACAAAGCAAGCTTATATGCGCGGGATTTCCTCGGCCCATAGACAGCCAGTGGCGCGCGAAAAGTACTGATCGTTTCATGTCGGCACCATTCGCAACACTTCGTGGCGACTGTGCTCTGACTCTGTTGCCAACGACAGCTATTTAACAGCTGTAGCACCGTAGTTCCGTGACGAAGAATAATCCCCTGGCTGTGTCGGGTTCAAATAACGAAATGAGTGGCGAAGAAACCATTGTTCGCACACTGTCACCTCCTACGATACCCCGAAGAGCTACACAATTGTTTATCAGATCTCAGAATGCTGTAAACTCGAAGAAAATAAAAAAGTGAAAACAATAGTGAGATAATTAACCCGCTTCACAAGTTTCAAACAAGGGGTTTCATCATTAACGTGTAGGAGCTTAAGAAATATCTACAGGATTAGGAGTTTTTATAGAAACATTCCCGGACATTCAACGACTCTTGGCAAGAAGAGGTTAGTTTTGTCTCATACGTTGTAACCTTCATATTTCGCCCGATTGACTTATGAATATGCACTGCAGTACTGTGAAAGCAGATAGCATGTAAATGCAGCTGTACTTTTAATGATTATGTGCAGCCACCATACAAATAGAAAACATTACACTCGACAGGCTGTGCTTTTACTATATTCAATTTTGCGGGAACTGGTGCGTCCTTGAAGGAACAAGCGCCGGCCTCGGTGGCCGAGCGGTTCTAGGGGCTTGAGTCCAGAACCGCGCGACTGCTACAGTCGCAGGTTCGAATCCTGCCTCGGGCATGGATTGTGTGACGTCCTTAGGTTAGTTAGATTTAAGTAGTTCTAAGTTCTAGGGGACTGATGTCCTCAGATGTTAAGTCCCGTAGTGCTCAGAGCCATTTGAAGGAACAAGCTCCGCTAATCGAACACAACACAGGTAACCTACTTATGAACGATATTTGTGCTTCTACAAAAGCAGCAGAGACGCAGGGGTGTTAGGATTGCATCGATATTTTGTGTTTTAGAATCACCTTATACATTAACTTGTCCAACTGAAAACACTTGTACGTGCAAAGTGAACTCAGAAACAGAAGAGGGTAATACCGAGAGTGTTTAATTAATAACGATGATATTATTTATCATTTATTTTAACATGCATTATGCAGTACAATTGCAAACGCTTAGCAAATCTTTAAAATTTCATTTTTTCTTCTACTAACAACGTTGTATTACAACAGCCTTATTTACATTCGTATTCCTTGTTACAAGTAAGTATGCTCATACATCTGAAGATGACAATCTGTATCATGCGGATTGGTAAATCCGTGTTATTTACTGTAAGTATCTGATCGGTATGAGATGCGCACGACCGTGGGCTGTCATCATCACTGGAACACAAACAAGAAAATTCCCTCTCACGCGTCCCCTCCCCCACAGCGGTCAATCTATTAACAACATAGTATATAAACAGCGTAGACTGGTTGAGGCGCCGCCATATTTGATGTTGACTATATACCTGCATGCAATCTATTTTCCCTCTGCACTCCACACGCCATGGATGCATTAAGATCCGACAATTTCTCGCGTGTCTATTAAAGAAGAATTACATTACAAACTGTTTGACTATCGATAGTTAAACCGGTTACCGATGGAGTCGGCTCATCGATTAATCGATATTTTATCGATGTGTAAGTAACACTATCCTGCACATCCCCCCCCCCCCCCCCCCACACACACACACACATATATACAGAGAGAGAGAGAGAGAGAGAGAGAGAGAGAGAGAGAGAGCGAGCTTACCTTGTGCGAGCGGCGACCGTCGATGGCGACGATGAAGCCAACGCCACACGCATCTTTTTCGTTAACAGGGTCGTACAGGCCATCTTTGGGCGGCAGCGACCAAGGATCCAGGGACATCAGGACCTGCGACACACAATGAATCCTCAAATTACCATTCAAATCGGTTTCAACTGGCCGCTAACAGCGACCGAAAGATAACGAGGAGAAATATGGAATAAAGATTGGCATACTCTTGTCGAACTGAATTATAACAGTTATTAACCAGTTACGAGAGGAGGAGGAAAGCGACGAACCATGGAAGTGATTTTTTTTGGTAAATACGTAGTGACGTAGCGTATCTACTCTGCATGAGTGAATACTGACAAACATTTTCACCGCCGACGTCTCTCAAGAATAATGAGGTGAGCTAGAAAGTACTATAAAGTGCCGTGATATGAATGCAAAATGTTCAAAATATATGTATACGAATTAACGTACCGCGCAAGTTTTGCGTGGCTTTAACGAATTCCATTACAAGTTCGTAAATTGCTGCTATGCACGAAAGTGGACGTAACCGGAATAAAAACACACACACACACACACACACACACACACACACACACACACACACATCAGGAAAAATACGATGGTATTCTGTTAAAACATTAAGAGATAAATCTATGGTCTGTCACAATTATCAAATGTACAGGAATAATAGTATGACATGAAACGAGCCTGTGAAATCGGCTGTGTAGAGGGCTTCTTTAAGATTTTGGGTATCTGGAATAATCCAGAAAGGGAGTCACACCTTTTGACATTTCCTTGGAGACTTTTGTGATCCCCATCACGTGGGTCTGAAGAAAGAAAATAGTAGCTTCGCCATCAGGTGCAGAGGACCTCGCGATGCTGACAGACCGCTGATATCCTCTGCCGAATGGCGTCATTGGCGAGCCGTGCGGACGGGCATCGTTCTTCCGTCAGTTGTCAACTTTCCGCACCTTGCGACCGCAACTTTTCATTTGAAGAGCCCTCAGTGAGCCTCACGAGGTTGAGTGCAACCCGTTTCAGACCAACAAAGGAATAAATCCCGGAAAAACGAGATATTGAACCGATGACCTCGGCTATGGAGGCAAACGTTCAGAAAATTTAGAGACGTGTTACTAGGGTCTTCGCCTTATTAGATACTTAAATTTTTCGGTGATACAAAGGAAACTATCGAAAGTTTTTGGAACCAGAGGTGGCTTTTTTTTCCTCCGAAAGATAACGGCGAGCGCTGAGAAGTGGCATTCAACAGAAAGTCAACACGAAAGAGAGATACGACACTATCAAATTCTTTAACTGTATTTTGTTCACGCATCACAATGCGCTTTAACCATAAAACTCTATACTGCCACTACTGCGTGAACAACACAGGAATTTATAAACAAGTGTCCATGCCATAAACTGGCAATTTATGTAAGGAGTGTCATCAGTTTTATGTTCCATGGATCATTTGCACGACAAATCGTAATGACGTGGAACGAGTCATTTTACATTCACATCGCAAATTAATTTTTAAGTATGCTTATACAGATTAAGTAATTTCTATCCACCACCTTTTTACACTTTAGAATAACAGAAATTCTCCTACAGAATGGAAGGAATTGTCGAGGGGAAACTTCTTCAGCTAGTAAGAAAACTGCTTTACTACTCAGGATATTGCAACGTAACAAGTGTCCAATCACTGACGGCCTTGCTCGTGGAAAGAAAGAAGACATTTTATCTAATCAAAGGCCACAAAACATAATTATTAAACTTTTCACACAACTGACTGTAGCTGGATAATGATACGCTCTGTTGCGATTTCCCGTGTTATCTTCAAGTTTATCAGCGTGGCAATGAGTAGAGAATGGGGTACAATAATGTAGCGATACCACTTAACGTCAGTTTACCCACTTAACAGTTGACATGTAGTGCTGGCTTGAGCATATGATACACGGACTTATTAACACAATAAAGCTTTTTTTTGTCATGTGAAGTACACGGCTTATGCGACGCGATCGCAGAGGTAGTGCTTTCGCCTATTTGCTGAAAGAACGCTTTCGGACCGGTAAACCTCTTTACGAGCAGACGAATTTTTGCGGCTTCTAAACGGAAGAGCTGGTAGCTGCGGTTGGCAATGATACAAAGTAGATTACCGAGTCGCTGCCAGTCACCCCGCGGGCTGCGAGTTCGATGTGTTTCACGTGGTTTGGAAAGTGGTATCGTTGAATGCATCTGAATCATTTGCTTGCCTCTGGAAGTAATAAGTGGTCGAAATGCAACAATGAAAGAGCAATGTCGATAAGCAGATGTTTGAGAGCGTAAACTGTGTGTGATGTAGGTATCAATGCGAAATATTTCGACAGCGGTTCTAGAAGTCAAAGCGTAAACCGAGGGTTAAATTCTAACTGGTAACAAGGGAGGAGGGAGGGGGCGCTAATATGGGTTACAGGTTTGGATAAAATATTTCATGCATATGCGCACCTATTTCGGTTTACCGCTCTGTAGTTTTTAAGAAAGTTGAAGTTTTTCTACGAAGGCGTGCTGAAAAGTAATGATCACGAATTTTTTTATTCTCTTCTTAATATCGGTTGAGATATGTCATGCAAATTACGCGGTCGACTTTCCCACTTTGGTGACGCAAATTTTAAAACACTGCCGCTAGAGGGATCTGAACTGCACCATGTAATATAGCAGTGTGCGACGTAACTATGTCGGCGCGTGAGAAATAGCGTGCTTTTATCCTGTGGAAAACTGGAAGCACGAATTCGAAGAATTCATCCACACGGGACAATGCCAGCCCACACATGAGCGATGCAACATCTGCAAGAACACTACGCCTTGAGTTTACTGTCATCTGTCATCCCCCATACTGCCCCAACTTGATTCCATCCGATTTCCATATTTCCACTACTTAACGAACACCTTCAAGGACTTCACTTACGTAGTGATGAAGGGATGCAAGCAAAGGTGAGGTGGCTGCTCAGTCAACAGTCAAACAATCTACAGTGATGGTATCAACAAACTGGTCTCTCGTTTGGAGAAATGTGTTCGTCTCCATGGTAACTATGTTGGGAAGTAAACATGAAGAATAAAGATGTAGAATATTAATAAAACTTGTTTCATTTAAAAACCTTTAAGAGTTTTTCACAGAAAAAATTCTAAGGCATTACTTTTCAGCACGCCCTCGTATATATTCCAATTTCTGTTGGCTGTAACTGTTGCCCCCGTTCAAGCCTGATGGAAGTTATTCAGCGATGTATTTACAAATATGCAACACCCAGCCGGTCTTGTTAGTTGTTTGCACAAATCCCTCCTTTCACTGATTTTGCAGAGACCCTCATTTCTTATCAGTCTATTTAATTTTCAGTATCAACCTGTAACACTACATCTCAAACGCCTAATTTCTCTTCTTGCGTTTTTCTTATGGTTCATAATTCACGTTCATAAAATGATAAATTCCACATTACCTTCTCAGCCATTACTTTCTACCGTTAAGACCTATGTCTGATACGAGTGAACTACTCATGTTCAGAAAACATACCGAACACCTTGAATGACTAGAGATAGGGCGTTCATATTCACGAGACATGTACATTAGCATGTTCTGCAGAAATGATCAGCATTGGAACCATTGCGGCCCACGGGTTCAAGGTAAACATCGATATCACGGAGCAATACCACCTACCGGTAGTACTTGCTTGCAGCTCTCGTTGTTGCTATAAACCAAAGGTAATGGATCAGTGTGATTTCAGCAGACGTGCAGGATGCCTCGCGAACCATACCGTCAAATCAGTGAGCCTGAAAGAGGGCGCATTATTGGCATGAAAAAATATGGTGCATCCATCTGGAAAACGGCTGCGTGTGGGACGAGCTGTTTCGGCAGTGCAACAATTGTGTGCAGAATGGTACACGAAAGGCCGTAGAACACGACGAGATGGGCCAGGTCGCACACCCCCCCCCCCCCCCACCCCCCTCCAGGAGATCGAACTCTCATCCAAATGGCACTGCAGGACAAATCTGCGTCTTCCTCGGTTCTGGCGCAACAGTGTAACACATCGCACAGTATCGGGGATGACAGTTCGTCGCCGTTTGTTACGGTATGTGTTACGTGCGCGTCGTCCACTACCTTTGGCAAACGTGCAGAAACTTGCTGGGCGGCAATGGTGTATAGAACGACGTAATTCGGGAAAGCAATGGGATCAGATAGTGTTTTTGGACGAATCCAGTTTGTTTCAAAATGATGGTCGCATTTTGGTTCGCGGGAGACGGGGGAAGCGGCATCTCAGTGACTGCATTCGCACAAGACACACGGCGCCAACATACGGTGCTATTAGGTACAGCCACAAATCACACTTGGTGCGTGTCCAGGGCACTGATCAGTGTGATCTACGTGAATGACAGCCCGAGACCCGCAGTCATACCCTTTCTGCTCACACCTTAGACGCCATTTTCCAGCAAGATAATGCACGAACACATGCTGCTGCACGAACACGTGCCTTCTTGGTGTCACGGGATGTCAGTCAGCCTTTTGCCCTGGCCCGCCAGATCACCAGATCTGTCATCAATCGATAATGTGTGGGCTATGGTGAAACGAAGGGTGCAGCGTTGTGACCCAGTGCCAAGCATCACAGATGAATTTTGTAACTAGGTGAATGCAACACGGATGGCTATAACACAGGGCGCCATTCGTGCCTTATATGCGTCGATGTCAACACGCTTGGAACAAGTTATCAGGGCCCGTAGCAGAACCTCTGGCTACTAGGCAACAGAACACATGATGAATAGAGATGACTGAAATGTTAATTATTTCTGCACAGCATACTAATGTACACGTCCTGTCAATATGAATGTCCTATCTGTAGTCGTGCTGCTTTTTTTCCTGAACACGAGTGTACTCAGCGCGGTAAATGCTGTCTTAGTTGTGCTCGTCTCGTTTCTACGTTGTCTTCGATTCGTTCGTCTTCAGTTACTTTGTTTGCAAAATTTCGTCACTTCGCAAAACAATACAGGAACTGTAACACTTACTGGTAGCGCTTTTACGGAATGAAAATGTATGAGCTACATCCATGAAGCACTCGTGTGATCTGCTGACACGTCGACGCAAACGCTGCCATGAATAAGACAGTGCTATTGGGAGTGCCCTACCAGCCTCCTACCAGAAGATTACGATCTGCCAGCTGACCGCCTACACAAATTCTATTAGTTTGCTCAATATCGCGCCCAGAGCCTCAACATCATTTCTGAAGGTAAATATCATTTGTACACTTTAGGTTGTAATTAGAACAAGTTGAATTTTTATCTTCAATATTTATTTTGCAATATTGGACAGTCTCAGAACCCAAGCACACACTCCAAATTGCGTTGGACGTCATTGCCTCATTCTCTCTACAACCCAGACCTGGCGCCCTCGTACTTCCATCTGTTTGGGTCACTTGAGGATTCTCTATGTGGAATACACTTTGAAGATGATGAGAGCCTATTCCATGCGTGAAGACACGGCAACGAGCACAGGGCAAGAGCTTTTACCAACAGGGAACACATGCTCTTATACAATCCTCTCGGAAGGCCACAGAACGAGACGGAAATGTAGAAGAACAGTGCGTGTAAGAGAAATGTTGACTGATATTGTCACCAAATTCAAACTCTTAAGAAATACGTCATGAGAAAATTGGGGACATTTCCCCCTTAACGAAGTTTAAATGATGTACTAAAATTCCTCAACTTTTAAATTTTCATTCTACGTAATACGTTGAGCACTTAAGAGTCTTAGACAGTGTGTGGTAAGCAATGCCTGGCACGTACCTCACTTTATAAACGCTTCGGTACAAACGAGCTCTGGCGGAGCGCCACTAACAGCTTCTCGCGGGACGCACGCTTCACGTTTGGTCCTCCCGGGACTAATACGGACTATCGTGCGACCGGCTTCCTCACGCCCCCGGAACGGGAAACCCCTACGTCGTGTGTCCGAGATAACGGGCGGGCGAGGTCGCCGAGATCAGATCAGTTCCTCTCGAGGTATTCTGCAGCGGGGAAAGTCCACCTCAGCGGACCACTACGTAGCAGTTTCGAGTAGGTAGTATCGCAGCTGAGATTGCGCTTACAAGTCGCTGACAAGTAGTCTTATCAACAGTGGCAACAAATCACTTATTTTCAAGTCTTGCTGTACTAATCCTCACACGGGACGGTGTATTCACCTAAGAGCTACGAGGGCGATGTGGGAAGTATCTATCTGCTACCAGAACTCCGTTTTCCTTGTCAAAAATGCACTTATTTTTATGAAGTCCCATCAGGCCAACACACTGTCAATTTTTCGGTGAGAACATTCCAGCCCTGGCGTATGGTGCTGGAAGAAGATCAATGTAACTGTCTAACCTCACTTTTCGGCATAACGTTTACCAGTCACAAATTTATTTTACACGGTGGAAGTCAGACCGTACCAAATGTTGTAAATAAAGTAGATGTTCCAACAATTCAAATGCTTCACTTTGTCCGTTGTCAAAGTGACACTGTGTGTAAATGCATTGTTCTGAGGAAAGTCAGTTTAATTTCAAGCCCAGATTCTCGCGTATTTTTTCTTTGTATCTCCACCGCGTTGGTTCACAACACCTGAGTAGCTTTCACCGATTACCAATTTTTCTCTTTTTTCTTTTGTAAATTTATCATTGACACCAGCTTTCACCCATCGTTTCCATTGCTCTGAGTCTCTCACGAACTGATGGACTCACATCTCATTCACTACAACAAATCCGCAGAAACTTAAGTTGGATATTTTTAAGCCGGACCTGATATGGCTGACAAACTTTTTTTCAAATTTATTTGTGGCGAACGTTCTACAAATGCGGTATCTTTCTTACACAATGATTTCTCGTGCATAGCTTTTCGTGCAAAACGTACCGAACTCTCTCTTCTCATATGCTCGTATCACCAAATATTCTATTCAGCCCGTTTCTTCCACAGATCATGTTTTCGAAACCATCTTCGAGTCTTTGTACAGCTTACGCAAACATGTTTCGTTGAAGTGTGTGGCTAAACTCTAGGCATTTACAAATCACTTAACACCACAGTGACTTACATTTAAAAGGAGAGGTCACAAAAACCGATTTTAGTTTGTATTTACTTTCTTGGCAATCATGGATTTTAAGATTTACGCATATAATGCAAGATTTCTGTGGCTTCATTTTGGCACCAGTTAAAAATACAGGAGCAGGCTACCTACAAACCTTCACCCAATTTGGATAAATCTCTGTTGGCAATAAACCAAAATAAAGAATTTATAATACCCATGTGTTATAATTTATCTCTCTGAACGAAACACACAGAACATGACTATTTGAAATATCACGGTTAAAAAAAAGAAAAACTCATTTTATTTACTTTATTACGCTGCACCAAGCCGGAAAGCTTCCTTCCAGCCCGATAGTTAAAGGCTAGTATTCTTACGTCGCTTCTGTACCAAAGTCATTAAATGTCATCACACTAAACTCATGAGAAACGACAAGAACGGACAGTCGCTTTCCTAGAAAGCCTGTTGTGGGCAAAAAAATGGGGGGCCGGTAATTTCGATTTCGCTGACTAGTGTAGACCATTTTAGCCTGACAGACGGAAAATGACAAAGGCCGGTAAAATTTTGTATCGCGCAGCCTGCACGCTCTGCTTAACACCATAACACGTACAACGCGGGATACTCAGCAGTGTACTATGTTATGGTTTTTCCCCCGTCATAGTCGCGTACGGAGCGCGGCAAACATGACTGGTAGAATGCCAGGTGCGAGCGGGAATTAGTGAAACTCGTCTTCCATGTCCCTACGGGAGCCATGCGTAGAGAGCTGAAGAACATTCCTACATTCCTAACTTAATAATGGTTCTCGAAAAATTGTAAGTAGACGTCGGCTGGATAAATCACCATGGCCTGCCAATTCTGGTTTTTCAACATTTCCGTGACGGTCATGCATGACTCAAACAACTCCGTAACAATTCGTGCTCTTCAACAGCTGTAAACAAGAGAGAAGAGCTAGAGAGGATTAAATTTATTTACTTTCCGGCGAGAACTATACTCAACGTCGGATAACTTCTACATCGTCCGTCCAAAAAATTTCTGAGACTGCCTTTACTCGTGGCGTAAAACAGACATCAGCACAGTTCACTACGGTGGCAGCTTGAACTGACAACAACAGATGTGTATTCGACCAGTCAGTTATGAGCAGGCAGTGTTAAAGAGGAGACGACCGGCCGTAGTGTGTCAACGTCGTCAAGTCACAAATAAAAACTGAGCAACGTCTCTATAAATTAAGTTTTCGAGACATTCCTCAGAACGCTTAGAATAAGAGAAAAGTGTGTGCAAGGTTTGTCCTGCACGCCTCGACTCCCCAATAAAAACACCGACGCGTGGAAAAAAAAAAAAAGAAACACTGATTACGAGACTTGGCATTATGAGTAGGATCCTACCACACAAAAACAAAGTGCAGAGTGGGTCTCTGGCGGTTTGCCAAGACCGAGGAACGTGTAAATGTGATGTGCGAGTTGAACAACATCCCAAGGAGGACTTTCTGAGTTTGTCAATAGCTGTATGAACGTTCTGTACTCAAGTATGAATATACTACATGTAGACACCTGAAGCATTAAAACTACCATCGTAACTATCTTGCCATGTTTTAATGCAATATCTACGGGTTTTTTTTTTTTGGACTGACGGGATATTTTTTCCCAAGGTTTCTAAACGCACTAATGCTTGATACTCAAAGCGCCAAAGGATCTCACTTTAGTACCACTGAGGCGGTCAACGTGAAAATACTGACGTGATGAGTAGCTTCCGATTGACTTTTCTTTCTTCCTTCTTATGATTTTCGATAGTTATCCAACAGTCAAAAATTTTCAAATGTGTGTGAATTCCTAAGGAGCCAAACAGCTGAGGTCATCGGTCCCTAGACTTACACACTACTTAAACTACCTTATGCCAAGAACAACACACCCAACCATGTCCGAGGGAGGATCGAACCTCCGGCGGGAGGGGCCGCGCAATCCGTGACATGGCGCCTCTAACAGTGCGGCCACTCCGCGAGGCTGTAACAGTTGATCGTGCAAAAATGCACAGTGAAAAGTCGGCATTTGCCAACTCCTTTCGAACGACGTCAGTTTTATGGAAACATTCATTTACGACTCTATTTGTTACCTCATTCGTCAACTAGACACTGTACACATTCATTCTTTCTTACTGTGATAATAAATAGTCGTTAGTGCTGTTCTGGATTTAAGATATGCTTGTCTTTGTTATGGTAATTTGCATCGTGACCTGATCTGTGACTCACTAGCATCATCTTGTCGGAATGTAAAACGATAAGGTTTCATTCAATAGACTATATGGAAATGCGTGCCTGCACACTTACCGAAATTCAACATTTTTGTGCTGGATTCATGCGTATAGCTCTTCCGAACTTAGGTTACTACTACTACTACTACTACTACTACTACTACTTGTACAGCTTTTTTTTTATCGCGCATTATACTTCGAAAAGTATCGGTTCTTTTCAGTTATCTACAGCAGTAACACGAACGTTCGCAAAAGTCTAGAACCAGTGCCGGACGCACAAGGTTTTTCTTCCTTTCCAATGGCTGCAACCCTCAGGAGTTCCACACCCATTGAAGCCTCTAACCGACGTCATCGTCATTATTACTATTATTTTTTAATGTAAACACGGGACATGGGATCACTGTGCTGGATTTCGTATTTTGTCACTAGTCAGACACTCCCCAAGAGTCCAGAAATGCTTGACATATCCCAGTAAAGTGGCTGTTTACAGCTTCCAAATGGTTGTGTCACCAGCGCCAATGGTTTTCAACTGAAGCTCTTGCGGCACTGCTGCCAGTGTAAGAAAGCACAAAGCCTAGCAATATCTAAAATCTTATAGTCTATCAGTGTTCGACATCTACATTTACATGGCTACTCTGCATCACGCTGAAGTGTTTGGGACAGAATTCACAAACCATTTTCGTATTATTTCCCTAATGAAAAGCTCGTGGAAAACTGCATAGCTAAATGTTTTCGCGATTTCTCCTATTAAGATGGTCAACAAAATATTTTAGCACTCTGAGGAGAAAGTCAGTGATTGAAGTTTCGTGAGAGATTTCGTTGTAGTGAAAAACGCCTTTGGCTGCCATCCCATCTCACTTATTTCCATGATTCTCTCCACAATTTCGCCATCATACAAACAAGTTGCCCTTCTTTGAACTTTTTCGATGTCCGTCAGTCCTATGCCGTAGGATACCATACCGCGCAGCAATACTCCTAAGAAGGAACTTGCGTAAGGTAAGCTCTCCCTTTAGTAAATCCGTTACATCTTATAAGATGTTCTGTCAATAAAACACCTCCCAAGATTTTCCATTTGATGGTTCCAATTTCAGTTGTTCCCAATAGTGATCCCTAGTATTTAGTTGAACCGACAACCTTTAAATTTGTGTGATTTATCGTATAGCCGAAATAAAACTTTTGTTTAGTTATTATGTGGAAGACTTCACACTAACGGTTTATGCTCAGCTGCCACTTTCGCACCACACAGACTTCTATTTGCTGCGAAAAATTACAACTGACCCTGAACAACAAAAGTGTTAAGTATTCCAGATAAGTAATAAAAATCTTCTATAAGTCGGTTAGACGATAAATGTATATAGTTATGGGGTCATTTCATGTTATACAGGATAATTACCTAAACAGTCAAGTTTTCCTCAATGAAGATTCATCTTTTAACATTTAGGCGAAGAGGACCACCACCATCACCTGCATCAACGCCAACGACCTGCATTACGAAAAATGAAATATGCTGTCTTAATTTGCATTGTTTTATTCTCTGTGGTAGAGTGACAGCATTTCGTCTCCACCAACAACCGTACAGAGTGTGGCGGAAAGTGTAAGGCTACGAGGAAGCCTCTATGTACCCAAGTAACGGCAGCAACATCAGTCGCCAATAAGCTCTACAGGAGGGCGAATTTCACATTAGGTGGCACGTGTGAGTCTGGTAAAACATTCTTTGCCTGGTCTCGGGAGGTAAATTCTCAAAATTCGATGGAATACTGCCCTCCCCCCCCCTCTCCCCCCTGCTCTTTATGGTAAGATTCCCGTAAGATACTGAATAGAGGATTCGTGCGAAATGTTCGCACTTTCATAGTTTTAAATAATGACAGTATTTGGAACAAGTGTAGTCGTTGGTATAAGTGTAGTTCTGGCAATGAAGAGAAAACGTCTGTAAAAATGAATCGGACCACGTGAAATAATAAACTTGAATTTATGATACGTCGTTGTATTTACATTTCAGTGCACATAATTTTGAACAAAATTCTTTACAGAGCATTACAATACCTCGATGTAAAAGATATATGACGTAAGAATATAATCTTCGTGTACTATTTCTTTTTCGTTTTCTTTTAGGCGTAAAAAATGTTAGTTGATTCAGTTACCCTGAAAAAAGCAAAGTAAATTGTATGTGAACAAAGACAGGATTTGGTAAATACGAGGGTGGTTTAAAAAGTTCTCGGAACGGAATAGAAAAAAAAGTAATTCTATCACTGAAACTTTTTATTTTTCAATGTAGTCTCCTTGTAGGTTAATGCACTTGGTCCCACGATGTTCCAGTGCCTTGATCCCCTCTCGAAAATGAGTTTCCTCCGGGCCTGCAAAATAGTTGTCAACTCTGGCTATCAATTCTTCGTTTGAAGTGAATCTTCGTCCACCAAGAAAAATTTACAGTTTTGGGAAGAGATGGAAGTCTGACGGAGCCATAATAGGCGAATAAGGCGGGTGTGGCAACAATTCATACCTCAGTTTGTGTAATTTTGCCATGGTGACGGCACATATTTTTGATCCAGCGTCAAGAGGCGCGACACCCACTTGCAGATAATTTTTTCATTTCTAATTCTTCAGTTAATATGTGATATACCCTTTCAGATGACATTTGGCAAGCGTGAGCAATTTCGCGCACTTTCAATCGGCAATCCTATATGACCATTTTGTGTACTTTTGTAATCATTTCTGGGGTAGCGACACATCTTGGCCGACCACTGCGCGGAATATCATCTAAGCTCTCCCGACAAAATTTAAAATAATTTGTCCACTTGGCAACAGTTGAATATGAAGGAGCAGTCTCCCAGTTTATTCTGGAAATAGACATGAATGTCCTTTAATACCTTTATGTACGAAGTTCTTAATCACAGCTCGAATCTCGATTATGTCCATCTTCGCAAACACAGCCACGTCACCGTCACAGCTGTCTTCCAATATCACTGACGTGGCACGTGTTTACAAATGAATATCACGTGACCAACTCGTCGCAATGGCGCTGACCTCTCGTGGTGATTCCGAGAACTTTCAAACCACCCTCGTACAGTCCCGCATTTTGAAGAGTTTGTCCCTGCGAAATGTAGAGGTTAGAACGTAGTATACCACTACGGACACCACAACCTCGAACTGTATTTCGAGATTTTAACTGTGCTTCGTACTTAATGCTGCAGTAGCAATACGTAAGTGCGCTAAAGAAGCACCAATTGCAAACGCATATTTTTGTCAAAAAATTTGTCCATGTGTTTTGCATTCGGAACGTTTGGATTGGACTGCTTGGGGGAAGAGACCAAACAGCGAGGTCATCGGTCTCATCGGAATAGGGAAGGACGGGGAAGGACGTCGGCCGTGCCCTTTCAAAGGAACCATCCCGGCATTTGCCTTGAGAGATTTAGGGAAATCACGGGAAACCTAAATCAGGATGGCCGGACGCGGGATTGAACCGTCGTCGGAACGTTTATTCCGCCTTGTACGACAGACAGAGATCAGACTTTAACTCGACAAACATTTCCAATTACAGGAACCACGTTAGGCCGTAGTAGCAACATGTAAATCACAATTCAAGGCGATAAGGACTAGTGTGTTTGTTGAAACTTCCTGGCAGATTAAAACTGTGTGCCCGACCGAGACTCGAACTCGGGAACTTTGCCTTTCGCGGGCAAATGCTCTACCAACGTAGCTACCGAAGCACGACTCACGCCCGGTACTCACAGCTTTACTTCTGCCAGGACCTCGTCTCCTACCTTCCAAACTTTACAGAAGCTCTTCTGCGAACCTTGCAGAACTGGCACTCCTGAAAGAAAGGATATAGCGGAGACATGGCTTAGCCACAGCCTGGGGGATGTTTCCAGAATGAGATTTTCATTCTGCAGCGGAGTGTGCGTTGATATGAAACTTCCTGGCAGAAGTTCTGCAAGGTTCGCAGAAGAGCTTCTGTAAAGTTTGGAAGGTAGGAGACGAGGTCGTGGCAGAAGTAAAGCTGTGAGTACCGGGCGTGAGTCGTGCTTTGGTAGCTCAGTTGATGGAGCACTTGCCCGCGAAAGGCAAAGGTCCCGAGTTCGAGTCTCGGTCGGGCACACAGTTTTAATCTGCCAGGAAGTTTCATATCAGCGCACACTCCGCTGCAGAGTGAAAATCTCATTCTGGAGTGTGTTTGTTGTTTCGGAAAGAATATTTGTTTACAAAAATCAAATTGTACGACGGGCAGAAATAATGCACTACCGCAGCGGTCACGGTTATTATCTATAATAATGCTGTACACAAATTACCCAGTTAATAAGTCCTTAAAAAATATAAAATGGTATTTGTAGTAAGACAATATGTAAAGGGAGTTCCTTATTTATGATTAATAAGTTAGTTTCGCAAAATATGGGCAAGAACCCGGTATCTATGATGCCCTTTTGCCTATGGTAGTTGAAATTCTCTTCTGTTAAAATTGTCCACAACAAGAAAGTTTTAGCGCTAAATCCGTATGCACTGTCAGAAGCTGGTTAAAAAACCTTTCTATCGATATCTGTTTCGTCCCTGTACGATTACAATTCGCTGAGAAGGAACGTAATATGATGATAATAATAATAATAAGAACATAATACGATTTCCAGCCTTCGTCAACGTTAAAACGGTTATTAAGTAATCCCTTCAATCCATATTCTTCTGGCCTCTGTATTCCAGTTACCTAGAATCCTACTTGAAGTTTCAGCATTCAGTAATATACTATGAAAGCAATTTGTCGTTCCTCCACTGAAGACAATCTTTTGCACTCCGTGATTTCTGCTGGAGCAGTAGGCGCACCAGCGAACACAACCATTGTGCAACCTCGTATTGGGAACACCAAAGGGACCGTGCAGCATGTTCCTAAAAGAGAAACCGTGTGTACTGTTGGCAGTACGCCTATTTCGCAGATTCGTAATTTCATGAACACTGAACAGAATCACATACAGAGGGAATGGAATAAATCACACCAGTTGAAAACGCAAGGGGCTGCTACAGCCTTTGTGAATTTATTTAACCTCACTGGGGTGTATAGTGGAATTCTATACGATCCTTCAGCAATGCGTAATCCGTTATTTGTCTGATTCAAGTGTGAATAAGTGTGAACTGAACTCCATGCTGGAACATAATACACCTGCAACCTCCGAGTGGCTGGCTGAGCAGATGTTTAAAGATAAAATACGTTCAGTACTGTGGTACACACAGTATGAGAAAGTGTAGAACCAAAAAAGAACGCAATGGTTATCGCAAGATTAAAAATAGTACACTATTCGCGATTCAAAACGCCACAAATAGTATTTTCATGTTTCACAATCAGCGTAGAACATCCAGAAAGTTTAAGAAAGACTTGTCCCGTATAGTGAAGTCATTTTTGAACTACTCACAACTGAAGATCGTTACCATGAGTCTCAACAAGAAATACATTTAGTCTTACTTTCGCAGACTGTACACGAGATATTTAGGAAATAATAACTATCGTAAAAACGTAAAAGTATTTTACAGCAATGACAGGACGACAGTTTTCTCTGAATAAACGTTATTTGTATTCAAATTGCATCAAGATCAACCAGTAATGTTAATGTGCACGTCCTAAACTATCCGCGTACTTACTTTACTTCTCAAACGGTACAAAAGTGGGAAACATCTCGTCGATGGATTCTTGGCTACCTTTCTTTTGTCCTTATAAAACGACTCAATGTTTCACAAAACATATATTTATGCACATGAAAAGGAAAAGAAACAGGGATAGGGATATTTGAGAGAGAGAGAGAGAGAGAGAGAGAGAGAGAGAGAGAGAGAGAGAGTCAGAATTTGAACAGTCCTCAAGACTTTAAAATCAGTGCCGTATCTTATCTTATACACACATATTCAGCAAAAACCCAACGGAATGCAATTTACTGTGCCAAAAGCCATCATTCCCACACTTGATTCCAGAACGGATTACGGACGATAACGAGGGCCATTAGTTTCAAGAGGTTTTACATTGTCCACTGACGATCTAAGGTACATACAAACCTGGACGCTATCACGGAGGTCCGTGGAGAAGCTAAGGAGAGTATCATCTAGTTTGGAATCGTTAGAAAGTTTCACAAAGTAGGGTAGCCGCTACACATACTGTAACATACGCTTAGTGATCGCCTCGGACATGTTCCGGCTGTAAGGGGCGAGGCCTTTTGCATTACCGTCCCTTATGGGCGGTAGTCGAAGCCGATTGGGCGACTTAAAGAACGATTCCCTAGCACAACTGGTGTCTTCAACACACTTTGCAGAGTAATTTCTAAAAGACCTGCTAGAACGCACCAGCAACAGTAGCTCTATAAATCGGAGCAGGAAACGGCCAATGATGGCTCACATTCTGTTCCAGATACTGACTGACTGGAATGCCTCATGGTTTTATATTTTCGTGGAGCGACCTGGAGCTCACGAAATCGAGTACGAGGCCAACAGCCCTTGTTGGACTGAGGTGGCAGAGTTTGTGTTTTCAAGTGCGTATCATTTCGGAAGGATGGACTTGCTGATTAACGAAGTTACGGAAAGCCTACGGAGCGTTCAAAGGTGCTTTCCCATATTTGAGATTTGAATTTTGTTTAGGTACTTTCCTGTTTCTCTCTAAACCTAGTATATGGTGGACACATTAGCTGCTGGAGATGTTGCGAGAAGTGGTGGACTCGGCTACGGTTAATTCATAACAATTGATTGCAAATTCGATCACGGTGTTTTTGAGTGTTCTGTTCCGTACTGACTTTGAACTACATTCCTCTTTTTTTTTTTTGTTAAGTTGAACATCGGAGGAGGTTGCTAGTAGCCAGATCGAGACGTTGCACTGAACTGTTAGCAGTGGACAATTCCAATCCAGTCGCCGGATTTCGGAATCTTTCGAGACAGTATCAGTTGACTTTGGAGTTGCGAAGTGTAATTCTACCTCGCGTGTTGAAGAGAGGATGGCGATCTTTAGAGTGCTTTTATACGGCAGCAGAACAGAGTTAATCCGGATCCGCTAACGAACGTTTCCAGTTAAATCGTGCGCAGCACATCGCCAAGAGTACGTGCATACAAGCCACGCCAGCTGGTGCGACTTCGTGCGAAGCCATGGGAGCTAACAAAGACACACGAGAAGAACGTTTAAAAATATAGCGTCATTAAAATATATGTAAGTATACGCAAGGCTGAAAAAATTAAATGCAATCAAATCAACCACAGTAAGAAAATAAAAATAAAGAGAGAGAGAACGAAGTATTTGATTTTCAGAAACAAAAAGGCTACAATATTTCAAAATAACATGCAATATTCTCATTAGAATCGTGACAAGATTACATTCCGATAACGACTTCATCTCGTGTACTGTTACTTAATATCGTTGGAATGTTATCTTTTAATGGAAATTTCCAAATCACTTACTGGCATTACTCGTCTATAGGTTTCAAACGTCGTCCGATACACTGACCATATCACTGGTATGTCCATCGAGATTTCCTAGATATGGTGTTCACAAATACTGTGTAGCACGGAATACCCCATTACCAGTTCTGTGACAGAAGTCCGCTGCGTTACACTCTGGAACCAAATATAGATCATTTAAATTTTCCACCAGCTTTCAAAATTGTTACTTTGTTGATCAGTAAGACTCAGTTTTCTTTCTTTTTGGACGTCCAACTGAGCTGTTCTATCGCTGATAAAGATCTGTAGTTCATAACATTTAAAGCGATATTTAGTCTCTATGGACATTAAACGACTTTTGTTGTAGTTTTCAAGAGCATTTCCCCGCCTAGCGCTGCATTATTGCCCCAATGTACCTGTTGTGAGAATAATCTCTGTACCCGGCGGTTACAACGTCGCTGAATGTTTTTAGTAAACTGCCATTAATTTTAACATATGTTTGTGTAAATTCGAAATTTAAAAATATTGGAATTCACAATTTTGCTATGGAACATAAGCATAACCTGCAATCGGAAATGAATCTCTGCAGGCCCCCAGATCTTCTGAACTCGGGTCACCACAGACAAGTCTCGTTATGAAACAAGAAAATGTCGATAAGATTTTAGAATATTTACAAACTTGGAAAGTCTGTCGAGTTCGGTTTTTCCGTATGTATGTGTGAATCTAACTTCCCCCCCTCCCTCCCCTCTGCCCCCCCCCCCCATCCTAGGGAACAGGAACAAAGATCAAGTTACATCATTGGCGTAACTGGTACTTCTAGGTAGCGAAGAATTGCTCAACCGATAGCTTATCAAAAACTTGGCTTATCGTTTGTAGACGGCAGTTATCACAAGGCGTTGCATCGAGTTCTCGTTTCGCCACTCAGGCTTATTGCGCATCAAAAGCAAAACTAAATATTTATTACTACCGCCACAGCTGAACATGATTTTATCAGAATGAATCAATCACCCTGAAGTAGAGTGCGTTGTTATGAAACGCCTACCACATTAAAACTAGAACGCAGATCTCTCGTTTCTCGAGCAATGCTTGAACGATTGAATTGTTCAGTCAAGACTCACGACCTGTCTCCACAATTTTATACATTTGAGTCTCCGTACAGCTCTCACTTTTAACCTGGCAAGAATTTTTTTCTTTTTAATCAGATTCGCAATATGCTTGACTGTATGCAGCGAATGCCTCATAACGGAATGAACTTCACAGATAAGGTGCGATTACAAACAAAACGAAAAGAATTATGAAAGCGCTCTCACATGGTCTGTGTATGTTCTTCCTATGCTATTTACTTCGCTGGAGAGTCACTACATAAATGGTGGTGGTCTGTATTTTAAGCATACTGTTGTCCACCTAAATGTGAATTAGACGTATTGTAGTCTTCTAACTGTGCATGTTACCGCTGCGACTATCCTACTGATGATGCCCCTTCTGGATACATTTTCTTGTGATTGCCCTAAGGCTTTTTTTTCCATTAACGCCGTTCCGAATACAACAGAAAATTGAGTGCATTGTTTTGGTAGCCGGTATGGTGTAAAAGTTCCCCACTTATGCTCCTAATAAGTGTAGATAATACAAGTTTTCTGCAGCGATAATCACACTTAATTTGATATATAATTTATCTAGACAACTTCATGGGTGCCCGCCCGGCTAGCCGCGCTGTCTTGTGCCCTGCTTCCCGAGCGGGAATGCGTGCCGGCCCCCGGCACGAATCCGCTCGGCGGATCAGTGTCCAGGTCCGGTGTGCCGGTCACCCTGTGGACGGTTTTTAAGGCCGTTTTCCATTTGCCTCAGCGAATGCGTGGCTGGTTCCCCTTATTCCGCCTTAGTTACATTATGTCAGCGATTGCTGCGCAAACACCGTCTCCACGTACGCGTACACCATACTTCTCTACCATGCAAACATACGGGGTTACACTCGTTTGGTATGAGACGTTCCAGGTGCGGAACAAGGGGGCCGAACCGTACAGTAAGCCTGGGTTCGGTGTGGGGCGGATGGACTGCTGTGGCCTGTGGTGGGATTGTGAACCGCTGAGGGCTACGGCGGAACGAAGCCTCTCCATCGTTTCTAGGTCCCCGGTTCAATACATAATACACAATTTCAGGGGAACATCATTTCCTTAGCATTTTATATACACATTGCGGTCGTCTTTAGGCTTTCAAATCCAACAGATTCAAGACAGTTGGCTGTGGAGTCAGAAGTAGTTTACACTGTAGTGAAATTGAAGTAGACAGTTCCTGTGAGTTTGTGTGGGTAGAGGTTACACTTGACATCCGGAATAAATCAATAACTGGTTCCTTTTAACGACCCCCCTACTCAGATGATACAGTTGCCGAACAATTCAAAAACACTTGGGTCTCATTTCAAACAGTTAATTCACTCATACAATTACACTTGGTCGGGACTTCAATTTACCCCACCCCCCACTCCCAAAAGCAGTAAACGAGAATAAAATTAACAGAGAGTCAGCGACGAAATTCCGAAGAAAAAGTTCGTAAAATATACTTAGATATGTACTTAGTTTTGGAAAGAAAAAGCTTACAGCGTTGCAGTTATACCTAACACAGGAAGGGAAAGTGCAACACAAGGTGTGCAGTGTAAATGAATGCCACGAATAGTTAAAAATTATATACACTGAAGCGCCAAAGAAACTGGTGTAGGCATTCGTCTTCAAATACAGAGATATGTAAACATGCGGAGTACGCCTATATAAGACAAGTGTTACTGCTGCTAAAATGACAGGTTATCGAAGATAAGCGAGTTTGAACGTGGTGTTATAACCGGCGCACGAGCGATAGGACACAGCACCTCCGAGGCAGCGGTGACGCTGGGATTTTCCCGTACGACCATTTCAGGAGTGTACTGTGAATAGCAGGAATCCCGTAAAACATCAAATCTCCGACAACGCTGCGTCCGGAAAAATATCCTGCAAGAACGGGACCAACGACGACGGAAGAGAATCGTTTAACGTAAGAGAAGTGCAACCCTTCCGAAATTGCTGCAGACTTCAATCTTAGGCCATCAACAAGTGTCAACGAGCGAACCATTCAACGAAACATCGATATGGGTTTTCGGAGCCGAACGCCCACTCGTGGACCCTTGATAACTCCACGACACAATGCTTTACGCCTCGCGTAGGCCCGTCGACACCGACATTGGACTGTTGATGACTGGAAACATGTTGCCTGGTCGGACAGTCTCGATTCAAATTATATGGAGTGGATGGAGGACGTGTACTGATATGGAGACAAACTCATGAATCCATGGATCCTGGATGTTAGCAGGGGACTTCTCAAGCTGGTGGTGACACTGTAATGGTGTGTGGCGTGTGCAATTGGAGTGATATGGGACCCCTGATACGTCTAGATATGACTGACAGGTGACACGTTCGTAAGCATCCTGTCTGATCAACTGCATCCATTCATGTCCATTGTGGATTCCAACTGACTTGGGCAATCCCAGCAGAACAATGCGACATCCCATACGTCCACGACTGCTACAGAGTGGTTCCAGGAACACACTGAGTTTAAATGCTTCCGCTGGCCACCGAACTCCCCAGACATGAACATTATTGAGCATATCTGGGATGCCTTGCAACGTGCCGTTCAGAAGATATCTCCATCCCCTCGTACTCTTACGGATTTATGGACAGCCCTACAGAATTCATAGTGTCATGTCCCTCCAGCACTACTTCAGACATTAGTCGAGTCCATGCTACGTCGTGTTGCGGCACTTCTGTGCGCTCGCGTGGCCCTACACGATATTAGGCAGATGTACCTTTCTTTTTAATACTCAGTGTATTACCACAGACCCCGCATTTCTAATGAGACGTTTGCGTTTCTCTAACCCCTCGCCCTACTCTTTATGTTTCAAAATGCCAGCAACCTCCAGTTCGATTGTTCAGCAACGTATACTATACTTTTAGTATCGAAGTAACATGTGTTCCTCGATCCCTGAGGAGACTGCTTCAGTGTGAGATAGAGGCGCCTGAAAGTTATTTGCTGTCCGATGCAACTACACTGGGAAGAGAAGCCTAGCTTGAGTGTCTATCTTGATAGGGTCTCGGACGCCTGTGTAGAACAGAAAAACTCTAATCCGACCTAACTGATTTGCTTAAAGTGTATGGATGTCACAAAACCGTTTGCGACCCACATCTGAAGCAATCTGTAGAAGATGAAATCGTAGAGCTGCTGTTAGGCTGTATCGCCTCCGCCATCATTATTGCACTGCTTCGAAAGAAGACTGGGCTCCAGAGTCTAGTCGACGACTTCATCATCAGTCAATTCTGCTTCAGAATTTGCCAATTACAGCAGATGATGCAGCCAGACTACGACAGAAAGTTGAATTCATCGGAGTACCCATTTTCTCTTTTGATGAACTGCTACATTAGTAACAAAGTTTCGGTGTTCGCACCTTGGTTGAACCGAAGACTTTTTATGGCACTTAACAATACTCACTTCCCAACAACAGATATACATGTGGTCCAGGAAACCTTCACTCCCCGAACAAAATTAACTGTAGATATTACTCTTGCTTCATTGTGGATGGGTGAAGTGACAACCAGCGACATTCAAAGAACAAAGCGTAATTACGGACCACAGCACCCATCAACCTGCAGTACGTTTCTATTGTTTGTCCACGAGTGACAAACAGTACTCAACATGAACTGCAACTCGTCAGAATAGACCACTCTCCCCACTTTTATACATTTCACTTTTCAATGTCCGCCTTACAGACGAAGATTGTCGTACTTTCGCATGCACACTGACGTACAGATATTTACGGAGGCAGAGTTAAGTCTTGCACACTGCAGCACTGACATCTTCCGTTGTTACTGTTAGTTTTCCCCTGAGCTATCATCATGCATATCAAGCAAAGTACAGCGGGTTTCAAATTCATACAGAATACCGACAACCGTTCAATATGTTAGTGGTACTTTTTTCTTCGTTACTGTAATACCACCCTTTTGTACAGTCGTAACATTTCCCAAAGCAAATCCTAATCACAGCCATTCTTGTTGCAGCGTGTTCTGCTCGCAGCAGCCTTGGAACAGTTGCGATCTTTGAATATAATGCCAAGTGAGACATTGTTTTATGTATTGCATGAAACCTGAAATCGCCCAATGCAGGTTGTGTGGATTTCATCACAGTGAATGCAGCTTAAATAACACGTCCAGTATGATCATAACGAGCAAACCACATTAGAATTCAGAGTAGATTAAGGGTTTCTCTCTTATTTTTCTGCCTAGGTCAAAAGGTCATTCATAAACATCCGACAGACAAGGTACGCTGAGAGAAAGACTTGGACACCCACATTTGTAACCAATTCAAACGTGAGTATAGCGCGTGACAACAGTCATAAGTGGCCAATTTACAACTTTATCAAAATAACAGATTGATCTGGAAGGGGACTACGTTGTTGGGTCGCTTTGGGACGTGCACACAATACAGATGTTGCAACAGTTACGCCTTTCCGTTCAGGGTACAATCACACGCTCCTTGTTGAAGCGTAAACCTGGGTTTGCTAGCGAAACAGTTGTATTACTTTTTGTGCACTTTCGCAACTAGCTGTAGATATTCTGCTGCGTAAAATAAAAGCGCCACATGAAAAAGCAATGCGAACTATGAACAGGAATCACAGGAGTTACGTTATCGAAAGCAAGCGTCGTTTGCAACTGACTATCACACTTAAAGCATAGCGATAGAACAACGGCAAACCAACGAGAAGGGGTGAGAAAGCTTATTCTCTGTTTAGTTGTTACGGTAACTATCCTATGTTTAACAGTGTGGCGACGAATCTGCGTGAAATTCATCTCACTCGTTAGTCCATTCTTGATGATCCAGAAATTAGAAAAACCTGCTCTGCCTAAGGTCTCTTATGTTTGATAAGCAGACATGTGTGACATGCGATATTACTGAAAGCTAATTACATCTAGCACATTTCGCTTTTCTCTCCATTTCGTTAATGTTGCTGTTCTGCAATTTATTACTTCTGTAATAGGATTAACACTGACATAGATCATTGTGGCTCTATCTTAAGATCCAGCTCTCAGTACCACAAACATGACCCGTGGCCCATGAACCTCACAGCAATCAGGACGGTGTTTGCTGTTACAGTAACGGCGCAGGTGTCGTTGGCGCTTCTTTGAAACTAATTGTACAGAACACCTAACACACGCATTTCTTGTTATTTTCTCGTGTGTATAATAAGGACGTCGTAAACCGACAAAATTCAGCATTCATGAGTAAGCAGCACCTAAATGATATAAAAATGCAACATAAAATTTTATGTGGGTGTATGAAAAATCTACATTCCAGCTCTAACAGTAAGTGATCAATAAATAATAGATATATCAAGTCTGTGGGTCGCGCCAGAAACCTTGACTGCACTTCGGAGGGAGCGGGGTCGGATTATGTCGCGAAACCTCGAATACCAGTAACTGTACGCTGTCTTGCAGTACGAAACAGTGGTTTGTCAGTAACCCTTTCCTATTTTAACGCTAACCTATTAACAGAAGTTCGATAAAATGCTCACAAGGGAACCTCCACATCACACCCCCCTCAGATTTAATTGTAAGATGGCCCAGTGGATAGCGCGTCAAAAACTGAACACTGATCAAGCAAGATAACGGCAACAAGGTGTAATGAACTGTGAAAAAAGAAGCAAAATAGAAACAGCGAACGGTCCAAGCTTAACAAGTGCAACGTTGAGCGGAGTCGTGGCGTCGTGGGTAAGTGGACTGTACTACGAAGAGTGCGATCCGGGTTCTGTTCAAATGTGTGTGAAAACTTATGAGACTTAACTGCTAAGGTCATCAGACCCTAAGCTTACACACTACTTAACCTAAATTATCCTAAGGACACACACCCATGCCCGAGGGAGGACTCGATCCTCCGCCGGGACCAGCCGCACTGTCCATGACTGCAGTGCCCAGACCGCTCGGCTAATCCCGTGCGGCCGATCCGGGTTCTACGCCCCAACTTTATGAACTGTCCGTCCAGTCACTGAAGTGTTTGTTCTCTTTCTGTAGTCTTGGCAGTTGTCATGTTATACACTGGTTATAGTATTCGAGTCATGCGGTAAGAGTAAGTTATCGTTGCAAGTAAATGTGATGAACAGTGAGAGCAGGCGAGATGCCACATAGACATCTCACTGAAATGAAAAACAACAAATAAAACGGTGTGAGTTGTGTTACAACAATGCAATTCAAAAGTCAACAGTTCCAAAACTGAACGCAACTTCAAAAACGTCAACATACGTTTTGACGGAGCACAGAGAGACAGTGTGATTGTGAAACTATTGTGTTTTGTTGCAGCCAAAGTGACAAACTATTATGTTTTAATCATTTCCTTGGGAGTGATCACATTCATATTCCTACGAACATCTAAATCGGGCAAGGAGGCATATCTCACAAGGCCTACAAATTAGGTCCTATCATATGACACACGTACTGTCATTAATGACGTGTATGACACACCAGACGTGTTTTCCGGTGGAGGATTCGGTTGACTTGTCGCCTTGCCATCGAAGGTTTGCGGTTCCCGTTCGAGAGCCACTTCCTTTCGGCTACTAATAGAGCAACTGTACAGAATCAACTTCCATTGTAGGTCCCTTCCGTGCACCTCGCTGTTGCAAACGGGCGTTACACCACGACACAGACACAAATTTGAATACAGCGACAGCGGAAAAAAGGGGGGGGGGGGGGGGGGGGAGCACGAGGGAACTTTGTGTTTGAACACAGTTCGCCTGCTTTTTAGTGCAACACCATGACCACTTAACTACGACTCGCTTCTGTTCTTCCTTCAATGTTGCACTTGTTAAGCGTGGACCGTCCACTGTTTTACATTGCTTTTTTTCACAGTTCAATACACCTTCTTGTTGTTTTCATGCTTGCTGTGTGTTCACTTTTTGACGGGGCTGTCCACTGGGTCCTCTTACCACTAAATCTCAAGGGGGTGTGATGGGGTAATTTCCCTTGTCAGAAGACCCCTCAGTGTTCTTGGCGGTTACATCAATGGTGAACGTTACTTATAACCAGTCTTGATTGCAAAATTTTTTATTCACATGACCGGTTTCGGTTCATTCAGAACCATCTTCCGATCTGTAACAATAATGATACTAATTTATTATTTTCCGGAAGCAAATCTTTTTCATCCTATTTAATCAACATCAAATGGTGAACGTTCTTCCCGTAAAAGTGTTCTAAATACCCATAAAAAACCAGGTGAGAGAGATTGCCTCAAAGGGCGAAAGAGGTGTTTTCCATTCACCGTTGTTTTTATCATTTGGTACTTTGCGTTGACGTTAGTCCCGCATAATTTCTTTTCCGTCAACCAGAACAGGTCGCTTAACAGTGTTGAGCACATTTCAGCCCAGTGGACAAACTCCTCAGCTTTCGAGCTTCTCTGTCTTTATGAACACATATCCAACAAATATTAACTTAAACACGTTCCTTACTTAGGCTCTAATAGTTACGATATTTATTTTACGTTACTTTCACTGTTGAATACGAAAACGTAAATTTTCTGTTTAGGCCGAGAAAACAGGAGCTCCCGATAAGAACGTGTGATTTTTTGCAGTGACATTTTCACAAACAATCAAAGCTTGGACGCCTTGATCAGCCCAAATTCTTGCAAGGGCCAATAATGTGCAGCCTACTCAACTATTAGAGAACGACGAGATTGGTGTTTAACGTTCCGTCGACAACGGGGTCATTAGAGACGGAGCACAAGCTCGGATTAGGGAAGGATGGTGAAGGAAATCGCCCGTGCTCTTTAAAAGGAACCATCTCGGCATCTGCCTGAAGCACTGTAGGGAAATCACGGAACACCTAAATCAGGATGGCCTCACGCGGGTCCTTCCGAATGCGAGTTCAGTGTGCTAACGATTGCGCCACCTCGCTCGGTCTATTCCAATATTAGATTTCTGAAATTAGGTAAATGTCTTAATGCAGCGCTTGCCGCTGGTGCCTGCTATTGTGTTTCACTTTCCAAGAGTCATCTCAAGCTCGGTATTGAGGTATCTGACATCCTTTTTTCGGATCCAGTCTATCTGTTTTAACTTTAGGATTCGTTTCAGTCAAATGACTAGCGACACAAGCATTCGATAAATCCAGCACTTCACTTCATGCGATACGAGCTTTATACAACAGCAACAAGATCACAGAAAGACGAAGAAACCAACCTGTAGGAGATACTTCGGCCATGTGTGGGCGACCCTTATGAAATTTGCAATCATTAATGCTTGGCGCAAAATTAACATGGAAAAATGACAAGCATGCGACTTGCAAAACTAGTCAACCTTGTAGCCACGGAGCGCAGAAATACATACCGCAATGCGAACACCTCCTGACGTATGGAGGTTTACAAGAGTGGAAACAGCTATTTTTTTATTAATTCAAAGTTTTTATTGGCACGTTTAGACAAATATGGGCTCCCCTTCCGTTTGCTTAGAATAGAATATAACTCGTTTTGAAGTGATACTGGAATGTTCTCTTACGCTGCAGTAATTAATAACAGTAATCGCCATAAGCTGAAAACATTGTATGGAAGGCGCTGATATCGCTCACACCAAAAACAGTAGCTGGACGCATCGGTTACTGGGTAAAATTAGACACAGCAAAATTCGGGATTATCCACGCACCAGTAAACTACACACAACAAACAGCTGGCATTATGATTCTGTGCCGATCCCTAGCTTGGTTACTGGCGTCCGTGCGATAACAGCCTACACAAATGTTCGTGAAAACCTCAGCACTGAAAACGTTACATCTGAACTGCGTGTTCTATCATCCACTAAGTACATCACAAAACACAAACTATTAGCATTACGAAATCTTTGACCTACAATTCGGCATGCGGGCAGACCATCCGCTGCAATCAGACCCCCAAAACGGCGTCGTACGTAATAAAGTGGATCTGGGTATGTTCCTCATGTTCCTCGCGAATCTCCCTGCATGCGGGCGTCCTGCAACTCCATAAAGCTTCAGAAGTAATTGCTGGAAGGTGACGATAAACCAATTACCGACAAACTATATTCTAAAAATGAACTATGAGCACTTGCTGGGCGAACGTGCAGGCTAGGTAAGTAATTCGAACCAGTCAGCGTACTACGGAGGCCTGCGCGTTCGTCGTTACATTTGCCGAGCAATTTTCCGCTGAAAAATGGCATTTGGATTGCCACGGTCTCTTACACGTCAATGACGCAGTGGTTACTGATTCAGTATGTTCTAAACATTCTTGGGCTTTTTTCAAAGAGTTATCAGTATACTCACGAAAAGACAGTCGCTACTTTACTCATACACGAGTACTATAAACAGAAGCAGATGAACAGGTATATTCAATCTCCCTAGATTTCCGAAAGGCTTGCTACCTGACGAAACTGTTGTGAACAGGTTAGTATCGTCGTGGGCGACTGTTAAGCTGAATGTTTCAGAAAGTTCAACTATTGAATATGCTGGATACATCACTATTCCAGAATTATACCAGAACGTCTAAACATGACTTTCAATATTTTGTCCAAGAGCAGCTAAATTCGACACAAAAATTAAAAACTATACACCACTTCAAGCCGACTGGCGATCACTCTTCGATTTTTAGCTACTGGTGATTCGCACAGAAATTTAATGTGCCTCTTTAAAGTTCACTATTCATCAAGAAGCATTGTGGTAGCAGAAGTATGCAAAGCTTTGGCAGAAGGGCTGAAATATTTCATTAAGGAACGTGGATTAAGAATTCAGTTTTTCTTCACTGGCGCACACCAATTCTTATATTAGGAATTACATCTCTAAACAGTATGACATCAAATCCAACTCACGTGGATCAAGAGGCACCCGCACTTCCTCTTTCTATGCAACTTTTTTGTCCCGTATATGGCACAGATTCGAGGACTTCGGCATTTTTGGCATGCTTCAGCAAGCTTGATTCCGTACACCTAGGCAACAGTTTACTCTGTTTTTACAGGTTGCGACCTTTTGATGTCCCATAGCTCTGGTCGTAGATGAATCGCAATTTATGAATTTCGTAGTTTTCTTGTTTGTCTAGTTCTCTCTTGCTGTGCATAACGAACTCACGGCAACAAATTGCTACAACACATGTGGCAATATATATGCGCGAAAACTTTCGAACAAAACCGAAATGATATTTTTCCTCTCAGGCACGTGATTGCAGCGCTTTCGGTGTGTGACGTAGCAAGCGAAGGTGTGTGTGTGTGTGTGTGTGTGTGTGTGTGTGTGTGTGTGTGTGTGAGAGAGAGAGAGAGAGAGAGAGAGAGAGAGAGAACTATTATTATATTCAATAATATACAGAGTCATATTGCCCCGCAATATGAAATACTCTACGTTGTTAGGCTACACCACCAGCTCCTCGGCGATATGGAGACAAAAATCTGCAATATCAGCAGTATCACCAAGCCATACCGCAAAATGGCTGTATATTGCAGCTACATTGCAGCAATGTTTACGACAACCCTATTGCTGTCAAATATTGCCCTAAAACATGGCCTACCTAACCGCACCATAAGGAAATGCGGAAAGGCTTTGACAAACCTTCCACTTCATTTAATGAAAGGCAGCTACCTTTAAACGCGGGAAAATGTAATATGATCCTTGTAACGAAGAACCCAAACATTATCTACAAGATTAGTGGTCAACATCTTGAGCACCTCAGACTGCTTAAGTTTTCAGGAGTAATACTATGAAACGATATGAAATCGGATGACCACGTGAAATCAATATAAGGGATTTGTTGGAGGAGTTTTGGGGAAAATGTAATGAATATGTACAGGCAATCGCATAATAAACGTTAGTGCGAGCAATTCACAGTGTTGGAGTCTTTATCAAGCAGTCATGACAACAGACATAGAACGAAATCTGACAGGCGCTACTAGCATCTTAATAGGTCGGAACAGTCCATACGAAAGTGTAAGAGAAGATCTCGGGTAACTTATATGAGATTCCTCGTAGAAAGGCTGCTTGGCAATTTAGAGCCTGTATTCGAGACTGTGCGACCATTAGCTGTCACCTTCGAATATACATCATGAAAATGTGAAAGATATTTGTGTGCGTAAGGAGGCATATAGACAGTCATGTTTTCCCAAGCTCAATACACGACTGGAATCCGAAATAAAATGAATGATACTGGTACGATGTACCCTCCGCCACGCACTGTAAAGAATATCTAGGAAGCTTCTGAATAACACAGTTCAATTAAAGGTCGTGCGCAATCAAAAAGGAAATGTAAAATTAGAGGTTAACGTTCCATCAACGAAGAGGTCATTAGAGACGGAGAACAAGTCGTGACTGGTGGAGGAGTAGGAGGAGTAGGAGTAGTAGTAGTAGTAGTAGTAGGAGGAGGAGGAGGAGGAGGAGGATAAAGAAATAAAGAAAGAAAGAAAGAAAGAAAGTTGGTCGTATCCCTCTTGGCTGTTGTCTTGAGCGAATTAGAATACCCATCGCAAAATCTAAATTACAATAGCTGAACAAGGATTTGGACACCACTTCTCCTGAAAGCGACCGATGCTTGTTTTCAAGTTGGCGCTTAGACTGACATATAATCATTGAGTGAGCAGTAAAGGATGTAGACGTATATCACATAGGGTATAATAAAAAGGGTGAAGATTTCTCAAGTTTCGACTCTTAACACATGTGTAAAAAAATCAGTGATACCTCTGAGACAATCAGGTGATAAAGAGAAAATACCGGACGTCTAGTGAATAAGGAAACATATGTCTGTTCAGAATATAAAAACATCGCGTTGCAGAAGGTTCACACTATGGATTCTTACGAGTTGCAGGAGACTATAAGCAAACCTGAATGCGTGCATATGGAGAACTATTTTCATAATATGAGAATGGTGGATACGATGTTCGTACAATAACTGACACTTTAAATTTTATATATATAGTAATTAGCCAGGCGAAGAAGCAACCAGCGTAAAGCGGCATAACGTAAATACGCCCATCACGTTACATTACAGAATTCAGATCTCTAAGAGAATCGTCTCTGAGAGGTAGAAAGAAGCCGGAGATTTAATTTCAGTTTAAGTGCAATCCAGTGAAATGACTTTACATTACTGTATTGCAGTATTAATTCAAATTATACGAGGGTGTGGTGAAAAGTAATGCTTCCGAATTTACGTGAACACACTTAACTGATCTTAAATAAAAGAAGCGTTGTTAACACTCTACATATTTATTCTTAATATCTACACGATAGCCACCTGGCTCCGAACGCATTTCTCCCGACGAGAGACAGTAACAGATATCGGCAGTGTAGGATGTTTGACGTTAACCGAACCACGAAGCCGGCCGAGGTGGCCGAGCGATTCTAGGCACTACAGTCTGGAACCGCGCGACCGCTACGGTCTCAGGTTCGAATCCTGCCTCTGGCATGGATGTATGTGATGTCCTTAGGTTAGTTAGATTTAAGTAGTTCTAAGTTCTATGGGACTGATGGCCTTAGAAGTTCAAATGGCTCTGAGCACTATGGGACTTAACATCTGAGGTCATCAGTCCCCTAGACTTAGAACTACTTAAACCTAACTAACCTAAGGATATCACATACATCCAAGCCCGAGACAGGATTAGAACCTGCGACCGCAGCAGCAGCGCGGTTCCGTACTGAAGCGCCTAGAACCGCTCGGCCACAGAGGCCCGTTGCAAATATGTATACACAAAGAATAAAGATATACGATTTTAATAACGTGTGCTTAATTTACATAGCTTTCAGAGTTTTCACGTAATATATTCGGAGGCAATATTTTACAGCATGCACTCGTAAATTAAAGGGAGTAGTATTGAACGGCGTAGGACTTGCCCAATAGAAACCTCTTTAATTCAGCCTTAAAATTCACCACATTATCTGCAAGCCATTTAATTCACTCTGGTACGCTGTTGAACATATGTTTAACTTTTTACGAACTCTTTGTAGAGGTTGTTTTTGAACCTAGTGTTATATTCCTGATTTTCACTATTCTTATGAAAAGAGTAACATTGGTAATGATAAAAGGTCATTCATGAATATATTCATATACATTGTTATAACGTAGTCATCAAAATCACAGATTTTTTAAGACGCCCTTGCAGGACATTCAGGAAAAAAAAAAGAGTCTAAATCTGTATCTTCTGTACACCGGAAGACACTGTCATTACACTAATTAACGAGTGAAGCGTCCTAAAGAAAATAAATGCACGACTGGTTTAGCAACTTTCGAACCACTGTTGTAAAGGAAAGAAAATGTTTCATTATGCGAGTCCTCATGCCAGCAAAAGAATTAAGGAAGCGATAAAAAAACCTTGAGACAACGCAGCCAAGCCCTTTTTAACTTCTGCCCTAGCATCAAGTTAACGTCATATCTTTGGTCAAGTATGATTAATCGCTTTGCAAAAGGGTGATTTGAGGAAGGATCCTCGTACAGCAGCTACTAAAATTGTGCTAAGGCTCGCTAGAACATTTCAAGTTAGTGTAAAACCGTGGAAAAAATGGATTACTTGGAGAAGTGTTCTGTTCTTCCTGTTAGAACTCTGCCTAAGTTCCAAGCATTCCGAAGTAAAACCTGAATCATTTGCCGATTGCCTTTCGAAAGATTCTCTTTGGGCGCTGTTCCAATGTATGGAGCCCCCCCCCCCCCCCCCCCCCCCCACCCACCCATACGGCAGTATGTCGCTATAGGCCTCCAAGCCGTCTCCGACATTTCTCAAGCTACACACAGACAGTAACAAGGAAACGGGAGCTCTGTTGGTATGCACTAATCATCTCTTCTCTAATGGTCGCATCCTCAGAAAGTACATACGTAACCGCTCTCCGATACGAGGAAATCAACTCAGTGTTTGCTCTACAGTAAACTGTTTCTAAAGGTTGGAATAGCTCTTGGGATTCAATGAACACAGACCTTCGGAATGTAGTACTGCTTTCAGAATCTACCCGGAAACAGTTTCATTTGTGTTTACTTACTCTTCAGAATGTGGACAATTAATTTAACTGTGCCTCTCTGGGAACCCAAACACCTTGCCTCACGCTGCCTAATGTTGCATAACCTGTTACTGCTTCAGCGGAGAACTGTTTGCCGTTGAAGGGCAATAAATCAGGAGTCCAAATCATGCGGCCCATAAACTGGGAAATTGTGTTTGCTACGTTCTTACGTGCGAATGTACCATGAAGTTACGATGTCCCACAGAAACGTATCTGCTTAATTAACATAAATTATGCAAATGTGAACCTAGTATGCTTTATATAAATCAGTCTTGTATATTTAACGAATTAATTATCGTAATATTTATCGCCACTTTCCAAATGCAATTTTCAGTTTAATCATTTTTACAGTTACATGAATTGTGTGTACAAAACGCCTTTTTCAAGCTTCCAGTCTTCAGTATTAGACGAACAGGCATAGTGCGCCACTGGAACTACTTTGTTCTTGTTCCAAAAAGAAGAAAATAAGCAACAAGTGTTATCCAGGATAGCCACATTGAAAATTGTAATAAATATAATGTACTGGAATGTTAGATCCGAATTGTATGGCACTGCCTGTAGTGAATGCTAATACTGTGATGGTGGTGGTCAACTTTACTGCTCCATTCTGATTGTTTCTGTTTCATGGTTTCCGAAGTTTTAAGACTTTCCCGTGCTTTTCTGGGACAGCTGAACAGAATGTTCTCACAGTTTGCATCAGTCAACCAACGTGTATTAACTCAGACTTTCACCTACAAATACGTCCTGCTCACAAATCAGACAGCAAAGTGCTATTAACCTCACAGACAATACAAACAAAAACATTTCAGAACAACGCGAGAAGCACGAAAAAACATGGGAATCTTATGTATGCAGGGTCTCGATTGTGCCAACTAACAAGCGTTTTCACAGAGTGGGTAGCTCTTTGTCATAGTTCCGTAGTAAATAAATGAGACACTGGGAGAAGATTCTTCCATAAAACGATGCTAAACAATAGTATCTCATTACACTGTAAGAAATAATGCAAGCAGCCAGAAGTTTTCTTGAAATTATTTTATTATACCGATACTAGTTTCTGGCCATATCCCAACGTCAGATAGTAGCGTTGACTTCAAGTTTTACATTTGTGTCCTAAAATATAAAGGTTTTTGTGATTCATCATTTTACAGTTGCGTCCTAAAATTTAACAAAGATTTTGTAATTACACACTGCTTCAATTACATATACTCAACACTTTGTGCTTACTTGCGGAAAACTTCCCTTTTACATAAGGTACAATTGGTTATTACCTACAGTGCGGTGTTCTCCAACCAAAATTGATTAAATAACGTCTGACACGTCTAGTAACGACTAGAGTCATAAAGTACAAAATTATTCACGACAGCTCCACACACTTCTTCGAGACACAATTACTGCAAAGCAAATATTGGATACATGAATTTATTTGGCTGCGAGAAGTGTTCGAAAAATCAGACAGGAGAAAACGTTTGAATCACGTATTTAGCTCCGGGGCTTGATGGAATCAATATCAGATTCATCAATGAAATTGTGACCCCTCCTAACTATGATGTATCCCTAAGAACAAAAACCCGTGTCCAGCAGTTGGAAGACAGCACATGTCACACTGGTCTACAACTAGGGCAGCAGAAGTGACCTACAAAACTACCGTTCAATATTCTTGACCTCGATTTATTGTAACATTCTGAGCTCCAACATAATGAGGTATCTTGAACAGAAAGACTACCTCTGTTCCAACCAGCGTAGATTTCAAAACATCGATCACGTGACACCCAACTCGCACTTTTCTCACATGGCATACTGAAAGCTTAGGATCAAGGCAGTCAGGTAAATGCAGTGTTTCTTGATTTCCGGAAAGTATTTGACTCAGTACCGCACCTCGGCTATTGTTAAAAATATGGTAGGCCGACCGGTGTGGCCGAGCGCTTCTAGGCGCTTCAGTCTTGAACCGCGCGACCGCTACGGTCGCAGGTTAGAATCTTGCCTCAGGCATGGATGTGTGTGATGTCCTTAAGTTGGTTAGGTTTAAGTAGTTCTAAGTTCTAGGGGACTAATGACCTCAGATGTTAAGTCCCCTAGTGCTAAGAGCCATTTGAACCATTTTAAAAATATGGTAACATGGGTTACAAGTTAAATGTAGAAGTAACTTCGGATGTGCCCCATGGAAGTATGTTGGAGCCTTGCTGTTCATGTTATACATTAATCAAGTTGCATTCCATTATGAATGTGGGTGCACTCAACGAGTGTGATATGACTTTCAAATGATAGAGCACAGCAATAAGTCGCCCTTTTCTTTCAGGTTTTATTAGGCAAATCTAGATTTTGGTTACTACCTAGCCATTATCAATGCACTGTTTCATAGTATCAAAGCGTGTCCTAGTACGTCAGTCCCCCGTTTTTCAGACTAGTCTTAAACGAACTGTGACAGAAGCCCGAACAACATGATACTTGACGTACTAGGACATGCACTGATCTATGAAATAATGTATTGATAACGGCTAGGCACTAGCTGAAATCTGGTTTTGCTTAATAAAACCTGAAAGAAAAGGACGACTGATTGCTGTGTTGGATCATTTGTACAATAATAACTTTGCGGGCAATATTAACAGTAACCTCAGACTTTAAGCAGATGTTATCTATAATGAAATACTATCTGAAAAAAAGCTGCATAAATATTCAGTCAGATCTTGAAAAGATACCAAAGTGGTGCAAAGTTTTGCAATTTGCTTTTAATGTTCAGAAATGTAAAACAGTCCACTTCACAAAACGAAAAAACGTAGTATCGTATAATATCAATGAGTCACTGTGGGAAACTTAGATACGAAATCGAATGATTACGTAGGCTCAGCTGTAGGTAAAGCAGGTGGTAGACTTCGGTTTATTGCTAGAATACAGTGCTATCAGTCTACATAGGAGATTGTTACAAATCTCTCGTGCAAAGAATACTGCTGAAGTATGTGGGACCCATACCATATAGGACTAAAAGAGGATACTGAACGTATACAGAGAAGGGCGGCACGAATGGTCCCAAGTTTGAGCCGTTGGAAAGTGACAGAGAGATGCTCAAGAAAGTGAACACTCACTCTTGAAAATAGACGTAAACTATCCCGAGAAAGCCTACTTCGAAAGTTTCACAACCACAATGACTCCAGAAATATACAACACCCTACGTATGGCTCATACAGGGGTCGTGAGGGAAAGATTAGAATAATTACTGCTTCTTTCTGCGCTCCATACGTGAGTGGAACCGTAAGAAACTCTAATAACTGGTAAAATTGGATGCACCCTCAGCAATGCACTACGCGGTGGTTTGCAGAGCATGTAGATGTAGATGGATTTAGTGATATTGATGGTAATAAATATTCTTTGAACAAGACATTATACGTAAAACCACGAACACATCTTTCAGTGGTCAGGTGCCGCAATATCTGGGAATTTTCTACCAAGTAGCTCCAGAATGATCTCTAACAGACATACAGTTGCAAGTCTCGTGTTTCGAAAACTGACTAACCCATTTTTTCTCTAAATTCTCGCTGTGTTTTACAAGTTCCGAGATAGTGCTCGCAGCACAACGTACAATGTTGAGTCACAACCATAGCGTACTACACTCACGTCACAAAAATCATGGGACGCCTCATGGTGTCGGGCCTATTGTCCGACGTAGTGCAGCAACTCGACGTGGCATGGACTCTAGAAGTCGTTGGAAGGCCCTGCAGTAATACTGAGCCCTGCCTCTACAGCCGTCCATAATTGCGAAATTGTTGCAGCGCAGGATTTTGTACACGAACTAACCTCGGGATTATGTCTCATAAATGTTTGATGGGTTTCATGTCGGGGATCTGGGTGACCAAATCATTCACTCAAACTGTCCAAAATGTTCCTTAAACCCATCACGAACAACTGTGGCCCAGTGACATGACGCACTGTCATCCACAATAATTCCATCGTTGTTTGGGAACAATGTCCATTAATGGCTGCAAATGGTCTCCAACTAGCCGAACACAACCATTTCTGGTCAATGATCGGTTCATTTGGAACAGAGAACCCAGTACATTTCATGTAAACACAACCCACAACATTATGGAGTCCCCACCAGCTTGCATAGTGCCTTGCTGACAACTTGGGTCCATGGTTACGTGCGGTCTGCGCCACACACTAAACCTACCACCAGCTCTTACCAAATGAAATCAGGGCTAATGGGGCACAGTTTTAAATTCGTCTGGAGTCCAACATATGGTCACGAGCCCAGGAGAGGCACTGCAGGCGATGTCGTGCTGTTAGCAAAGGAACTCGCTTCGGTCGTCTGCAGTCATAGCCCATTAACGTCCGCCTCGATCTGAGTGGTCGACGCGGCGGAATGATATGCAAAGAGGTCTGGGTTCGATTCCCGGCTGGGTTGGAGATTTTCTCCCCTCAGGGACTGGGTGTTCTATTATTACCACCACCACCACCACCACCACCACCACCACCACCACCACGCAAGTCGCCGAAGTGGCGTCAACTAAAGAGACTTGCACCAAGTGCCAGGTCTACCCGACGGAGGCCCTAGCCACACATTTCATTTCATAGCCCATTAACGCCGAATTTCGGCACACTGTCCTAACGGATACGTTCGCCTGAAGTCCCGCATTGATTTCTGTGGTTATTTCACGCAGTGTTGCTTGTCTCTTAGCACTGACATCTCTATGCAAACGCCACTACTCTCTGTCGTTAATTGAAGGCCCTCGGCCACTGCGTTGTCCGTGGTGAGAGGTAATGCTTGAAAATTGGTATTCTCGGCACACACTTGACACTGTGGATCTCAGAATATTGAATTCCCTAACGATTTTCGAAATAGGATGTCCCATGCATCTAGCTCCAACTACTATTTCGCGTTCAAACTCTTAATTCCCGTCATGCGGCCACAATCACGTCGCACATTTTCACATGAACCATGTGAGCAGAAATTACAGCTCGGCCAAAGCACTGTCCTTCCATACTTCGTGTACGCGATACTACTGCCATCTGTATATGTGCATATCGCTACCCCATGACTTGCCACATGGGTGTATTAAACTTTTCGCATGCTCGGATTCTGAAACTCTCTAAATCACAGGACTGATCTCAAAAAGAAAAATAGAACTTGCGAGCTTTCGCTGTGGAATGCTTTCTCCACTTGGCAGCAAACAACGATTTCTTTTTTGGCTTCGGCGACGACTTCGTGTTACCAAAATTGTAGACATTATTACACAACACATTCCTTGTGCAATATGGCGCAAGAAGTGTTTCTGTTCCAAGGTAATAAGCAGGGCACTTTGTAAAAACATCTAGATCTTAACATCTACATGGATACTTTGCAAATCACATTTAAGTGTCTGGAAGAGTGTTCATAGAACCACCTTCACAATTCTCTATTATTCCAATCTCGTATAGCGCGTGGAAAGAACGAACAGAATCTTATATACTTAGCTCGAAGTATTCGAGGACTTAGAAATATTACAACATATTCACGACCTATTTGTGAGTTATGATAAATTGCAATGAATTAAAAATCCTTGCTCTTTCAGGGGGGCTTTTCTAATTAATTAGCAAGGCACTTTTCAGCAACACGTCACCAACCTCAAATTCTTCATCTTTGTGTGAAATTGGTAACACGCAAATTCTCAGCCATATTAAAATTCTATTGCGTTATTGTGCACAGGAAGTAGATGTTCAATACTTCGTCTGCAATTGTGACGCACATAAACGAAATGGGCTGCTCATTCAGGAAAACTGATAAATACTATACTCATTAATGTGGTTCACAATACGGACTTTTTCTAAATCTTCACGAATGATGCTAAAGGCACGAGTTAGACGTCAAATGAAAACGTTGATAGTAACTACTTAGTATTATGATCATTTGTTCTCATTCAAGAGTCCTCCAGTGAAAAAATATTAACAATAAACTGCGTTGTAACTATACCATATTTACACATTGACGTAACTCAGCAACTGTCTCCGGCCTTTCGCAAACAGTGTAAATATCTTTGTATTGCATACAAGCAAGTAAGACGTAGATGCTGCTGTTTATTTAAAACACTACAGAAAGTGCGGTACTAGCTCTGGCTCATTCTACTTTCCTCAGCACCTTTAAGAACTATTCTAAAAATTATGGCATGTGAACATATTCGCACTTTTTTACGCTGTGAGGAAGACACTGGCATTGGGAATTATAAGTAATAGATACCAGAAGATATCAGCCAGTGACTGTGACATAAAAAGAGCGAAGAGGACAAAGCCAATGTGAGAGAAAGAGGGGGGGGGAGGAAGTGGCCGTGGAACATAATTAACAATGACAGAACAGGGCTAGGAAAAGAGACGCAGACAGTGGCAGTTGAAGAGGAATAAATAGAAGGAGAAAGTGGAAGTCGTCGAGAGCTAGTGATAATGTGACTGTCTATGATAATGACAATGAGGGAGATAGTGACAGTGGGAAGGAAGGATTGAGACTGTAGCAGTAAGAGAGCAAGAGGAAGACAGCAACAGTGAGAGGAGACAGTAGTAGTAGGGGAGAACGGAGCAGACTGTGGCTATGATGAGACCGATGGGGGGAGAGGGGACGGGGGAGTGGGATGGGGTAGGGTACGAGGCGGGGGGCAGGAGGTGGGAGAGACAGACAGTAATCGAGAGAGAGGGAGAGGGGGGGGAGAGAGAGAGAGAGAGAGAGAGAGAGAGAGAGAGAGAGAGAGAGAGAGATTAGTGTCACTATCCTATAGTACAGGGTCAGAGTATGAAATTATACACTTCCTTCAGCTTAGGCAAATGGAGCTAATTGGTTCTTTTTGAATTTTATGTGGTCTGCGGTGTGACTTAAGGGGCTTATGGAGGCACCATTGCTTCACTGGTGGTTCCTTAGAAAACCTCAAAAGTTTTTTTGGCATTTTTTTCTGACCGAAACAGAGCCGCGGATTGCAAGACAACGCACAGCAGATGGCTGAAATTTGTACAACAGCACTGTTCATTTCCTTCCCATCTGTACCCGTTTCCGAGATACAGAAGTTCAAAATTACTTCTACAGGTAAAATACGGCATGGGGCGCAAACGAAGTTTATAAAGTGACGTAGAACGAAGAAATATGCTGCCAAGTTGTTGAGTACACAAATGGTTCCTAGCCCAAGGGTTATCCTAAACACTTGACATACAGCTTAAGCTGTCGCGTGCGTACCGACAATGCATATTCGTTCGTAGATCCAATGTACCCAGCATCCTCATCACCTGAAAAATGACATGAGAGGTTGGATACTGTTGTGAAATACTGAAAAAGTAAGAATAATATAACCGTGGATGGCAGTGTGCCTCTCAAATACGTTGTATTAATTAAACTGATTAACAGCGACAAAGAACTGCTGAATTTATTTTAATGTTCATAAATGTGCAAAATACGGAGGAAAATGGTACTAAGTTACATATGGACAGAAATCTGATAGTACGTTCCGCTGGCCACTTTCTATTCTTGCTACACGCAAATGAAATCTCATTTACATCGAGATAGGAAGCCGAATCCGTGGTTTTTGCCGGTGGCACAAGAACTAGTCTTGGATTTAATTAGGAGTTAGCAGCAAGGAAATCGTGCAACATTTCTATGAAAGTTTTCAACAGATGGACTTTATTATACGCATTTCTTCAGTTCTTTATAGGAAAAAGGAAACAATGGCATGGTGTCAGCAAATGAGCTTCAGTTTTTTGCGGGTAAATATTAACGAGCATTTAAAATGGAAAACATATGACTGCACATCTTTAATAACACTTACGTTCAAATATTCTACTCAAGAAGTAACAACCGTTTGGAGACGTAACGACCGGTAAGATGGCTTATTTTGTTCAATTCCATTCAATACTGTTGTGCTCTTAATTTATTTAAACATATCTACACTACCGCAAAAGTACGAGTATTCATATGGACAAAAAACAAAAGAATAACAGATGGGATTCAAACGCTTATATCTTGCATGCTACAACTAGATACATAACCCCACAGTAAATTTATAAACGGATGATTTTTTTTTTTAATTAGCGACGCATGCTAGTTTGAGTTCAATAACAGAAATCCACCGTCTAACAATTATTTATTAATGAAGTATGGTTAAGATTTAGACTTACTGTCAATTACGTATCTCCAAGAGGCCAGCATGCAACCCTGAAAGTAATGTGTTGCGAAATGTTGCACAAACTGCGCATATCATAGCAGGAAGTATGTATAAATGAAAGACTACCTGGCCAAGCTTAGAGACGTCCGTCTTCTGTAAGACATTGCTAATCGCTCGCAGAGGCAAGAAAAATGTGACGTTTGCCACGGATTTATTTACATGTACCATTAACAGAATACATACTACTTCTACAATATTAACAGTTCGAGCACATTTCATCGTGTCGCCTCTCGCACAATAAGTAAGAAAGTACAAACTTCACGTTTTGAAGATTAACAACTTCAAACATTTCCAAAGCTTGCTTCTACAGTTCCGGATCTACAATATTGAAATTGTAGTATTTTTCGCGTCAGTAGCATAAGCGTTACATAAACCGACACTGGAACCACACAAATCCAAAAAATTAAAAAAGGCAGTAAGGAGCCTGTGTCAGGAAATCCGATACGCAGCGTGCAAAAGCAAAGCAAGCCGCTGCCTTGCACAACGCTCCGCTGTAACGAATTTGCGGTTTCTCAAGTGGCCTCGTTCTAGCCATTGCTCTTAACAAGTAGGAGAAAAAAACATCTGTGGGTCTCCGTACGTTAACGTGACAGTAAGGGCATGTCACTCGCGTAGCTTTCTATTATGGCCGCAGTTGAATTCCAACATTAAGACCTTATAGTAACTATTCCTTTATTTGAAAGATTCTGCTAAATGTTGGATACGTAGAGTGACCTATATGCATATCGGATACTTTTAGTTTTTTCCTCAAGTCAGCTAATGACTGGCAGTACAAAAATTTATGTAGCTTAGGAATGCGCTGCTTGTCACGAATTAGACGAATAGGATGGATTAAACGTTCGTCTTCAATAAAATTTTGACCTTATCTAAAAAGTGCAATCTTATGATACTCAGGCGCTCTCACGGGTTTTAATCTAAGACTGTTTTACTTTTTTGTTGATTTGATGCAATCCTCCATTCCCGTTGCCTGTCAGCTCTCCTCATCGTTACATCATACATGCTGCGGAATACATCAACGACCTGACTGAAGTACTCATATCTAACACTAACATTGTCTCTACGACTCTACCATCATTCCTTCAATTAGTTTACAGTAACGAATCCTGTCCTAGTATGAGCTCAATCATTCTCTCATTCGATACACTACTTTTTTTTATTTGGCATCTCTCATTGAAAGTTGTCTTCAATCCTTAGTCGATCAGTCCAACTAACTTTCTAGTCTCTGAAGACTCATTTATTTCATTTCTGTCTTCCATATTTCGCAACCAAATAGAGTGGTGACCTAAACACTGCTTTTCATTATTTTTCCGTTCTCACTATTTATATTTTTATATCTTAGTATTTTTAAAAGTAACTTTGCTACTACGTCTTTCTCCCATATTTCTTCTTATCCGTTTTACTTCAGACACAGTAAAATTTGTCCAACTCTTCTAAATTCTCTCGTCCGATTTCAACAAGTAGTTATTAAGCATGTCTACCTGCTACAAGATTACATTTCTTTTCTTTGTGCTTCGGTGCATCTTACAGAATTTAACTATCCTATTACATACAAACAGATTAAGCAGCAAGGAGAATATCATCACAATAACTCATGCCCAGCAGCACTATTTATTAAGTCTAGAAATGATTGCAACAATGTTGCACTTTTTTCTCAGATCTGAGAATGACCACACCCCCTCTCCGAAACGACCATATCTAATAAAGTACTGCGCAATTTAAACTTTGGGGTAATGACAATTTCCATCAATTAGAACAGACACTTACGATATTTATACATCAGCTTTACAGGGCTGCACACTTAAGATATTCGGCCTTGCAGCCTACGCTCACAAGAACTTCGTAACAATTGTACTGATCTACGCTAACAGGGGAAAAAACAGAAATCAACGGAAAATCGAGGTTGGAATACCGACGAGGTTATGAAAAGGCTAGAACACACACCTCCAAACGCTCCGGTGAGGTGTGCTTGCTTGGGTGAATGTGTTTGTTTTCCTTCCTGAAGAAGGCTTTGACCGAAAGCTCAAATATTTGTCTTTTCGTCGGACCTGTCTGCAACTCAACGTGTCATCTCCACACTGAGTAGCAATCCATGCTTCTCACGATACTGTAAATAAATAAAATGACGTTACGGTTCAACGTCCCAAGCCTACCATACCATTACGCAGCACAAGCACTCACTCACTGGAGAAGGGAACTGGTGGTACGCTCTTCAAAGGGATCACCATGATATTCGTCTTGAGCGATTTACAGAAGTCACGGAAAACCTAAATTATGGCCGGACGGGGACTTGAATCGCCGTGTTCTAAAACACGAGTACAGAGTCTCGTACCGTTGCGCTCCTCATTGTCGGTAACAGTAGCGGCGGCTAGCACGCAATCGTCCAATGATCTGAGGCGCCGTACAGTTGGAAGGTTGGAAGCAGCGTAATGACTGGCTGGCGTTACAACAAGGTCAGCATTCGTTCTTCGAGACACCAGTAGGATGTGGAAGGAGTACCAGCTAACGACAAATGTCTCGCGGAGATCCCATGAAGCCAATCACATCATCCGCTGATCATGGATACATTCACGTACTAACCAGTTACATCCTACAGCACTCAACAATTCGTTAGAGTAAAGAGCTAGCTGTGTTTCACAAGAATGATGTTTTCCTTTGTACCAACAGACCGTTCTCATCGAGGCAGTTGATACTGTTCGAACACAATATACGTTCGAAAATCCTGCTGCATATCAACGTCGGAAGTTCCATGCGGCTTTTCGCGGATGATGCTGTAGTATACAGAGAAGTTGCAGCATTAGAAAATTGTAGCGAAATGCAGGAAGATCTGCAGCGGATAGGCACTTGGTGCAGGGAGTGGCAACTGACCCTTAACATAGACAAATGTAATGTATTGCGAATACATAGAAAGAAGGATCCTTTATTGTATGATTATATGATAGCGGAACAAACACAGGTAGCAGTTACTTCTGTAAAATATCGGAGTATGCGTGCGGAACGATTTGAAGTGGAATGATCATATAAAATTAATTGTTGGTAAGGCGGGTACCAGGTTGACATTCATTGGGAGAGTGCTTAGAAAATGTAGTCCATCAACAAAGGAGGTGGCTTACAAAACACTCGTTCGACCCATACTTGAGTATTGCTCATCAGTGTGGGATCCGTACCAGATCGGGTTGACGGAGGAGATAGAGAAGATCCAAAGAAGAGCGGCGCGTTTCGTCACAGGGTTATTTGGTAAGCGTGATAGCGTTACGGAAATGTTTAATAAACTCAAGTGGCAGACTCTGCAAGAGAGGCGCTCTGCATCGCGGTGTAGCTTGCTCGCCAGGTTTCGAGAGGGTGCGTTTCTGGATGAGGTATCGAATATATTGCTTCCCCCTACTTATACCTCCCGAGGAGATCACGAATGTAAAATTAGAGAGATTCGAGCACGCACGGAGGCTTTCAGACAGTCGTTCTTCCCGCGAACCATACGCGACTGGAACAGGAAAGGGATGTAATGACAGTGGCACGTAAAGTGCCCTCCGCCACACACCGTTGGGTGGCTTGCGGAGTATAAATGTAGATGTAGATGTTAATGATATGGACCTGTAATTTAATGGATTACTCTTATTGCCTTTCTTTAATACTGGTGAACTGTGCAACTTTCCAATCTTTGGGTACGGATCTTTTGACGAGCGACCGGTTGTATACGATTGTTAAGTATAGAGCTATTGCATCAGCATACTCTGAAATGAACCTAGCTGGTACAGAGTCTGGACTGAAGACTTGCTTTTATTAAGTGATTTACTTACTCCGAGGATATCTACTTCTAAGCTACCTATATTGACACCTGTTCTTGATTCGAATTCTGTAATATTTACTTAGTCTCCTTTAGTGAAGGATAAAGAATAACTAATGGTTAAGAATGGGCACGCAATCTGGAGTCTATGTTTTTAGTCCCCATGGAAATACACTTCGCGGCAAGGAAAACATCGTACCTAATCTGAGGAAAATGAAAGTGGAACCGTTCAGCCGCGCTTAGAGCCGCTACAAATCATTCAACTAAACACCCTTAGATAACGATGATTAATAATGGGCCAAGAAGAGTTGTCTACATCCTGCTCTATCATCTTCATATTGCTGCTGCAACGTAACAAGTACCTGCTTGCTTTAGCATTTAGCAAACTGTGAAATTAGCCGCAAGGTTAAAAAACATGTACCAAATCCCAACGCAGCTCCGTAGTACAGAGCAAAGGGACAAAAGTACGTCAGCAGGTGAGTTGTCACGTTTCGGACGTACTGGGGAAACAGAATGTCCGGATATATACAAGCAACGTACAATGGAAACTCTTTGATTCGAAAATTCTTCCCTGTAGTGCAGTGCACTTTTCACTGAAATTCACAGAACAGCTAGCTATCTTCCAGGTCCTTTGCTGATTGACAATTACAATGTCAGCGGCAAAACTCAGTTTTCTTCTCCGTGGATTTTAATTCCTACTCCAAATTTTTATTTTGTTTCCTTTACTGCTTGCTCAATATACAGATTGAATAACGTCGGGGATAGGCTACAACCTTGTCTCACTCCCTTCCCAACCACTGCTTCCCTTTCATGCCCCTCGACTCTTATGACCGCCATCTGGTTTCTGTACAAATTGTAAATAGCCTTTCGCTCCCTGTACTTGATCACTGCTACCTTCTACATCTAAGTCTACATATACGTGATTACTCTGCTATTCACAATAAAGTGTCTGGCAGAGGGTTCAATGAACCACCTTCAAGCTTTCTCTATACTGTTCCATTCTCGAACGGCACGCGGGGAAAAGGAGCACTTAAATTTTTCTGTGCGAGCCCTGATTTATTTTATCGTGATGATCATTTCTCCCTGTGTAAGTGTAGAACTTGAAAGAGAGTATTCCAGTCAACGTTGTCAAAAGCTTTCTCTAACTCAACAAATGCTAGAAACGTAGGTTTGCCTTTCCTTAATCTATCTTCTAAGATACGCGTAGGGTCAGTATTGCCTCACGTGTTCTAACATTTCTACGGAATCCAAACTGATATTCCCTGAGGTCGGCTTCTACCAGTCTTTCCATTCGTCTGTTAGGAATTCGTGTTAGTATTTTGCAGCCGTGACTTATTAAACTGATAGTTCGGTAATTTTCACACCTGTCAACACCTACTTTCTTTGGAATTTGAATTATTACATTCTTCTTGGAGTCTGAGGGTATTTCGCCTGTCTCATACATCTTGCTCACCAGATGGTAGAGTTTTGTCACGGCTGGCTATCCCAAAGCTATCAGTGGTTCTAATGGAATGTTATCTACTCCCGGGGACTCGTTCGACTTGGGTCTTTCACTGCTCTATCAAGCTCTTCACGCAGTACCATATCTCCTATTTCATCTTCATCTGCGTCCTCTTCCATTTCCATAATATTGCCCTCAAGTACATCGCCCTTGGATAGACTATGTACTCCTTTCACCTTTCTGCTTTTCCCTTATTTGCTTAGAACTGGTTTTCCATCTAAAGTCTTGATATCCATACAGATGTTTCGTCTCCATGGGTCTCTAATTTTCCCGTGGGCATTATCTATCTTACCCCTAGCGATATATGCCTCTACATCCTTACATTTTTCCTCTAGCCATCCCTGCTAAGCCATTTTGCACTTCCTGTCGATCTCATTTTTGAGACGTTTGTATTCCTTTTCGCCTGCTGCATGCATATAGAGTGTTAAATGTGCCGCGGACGGACGAGCCCCAAGTTTTTCATTAACAGAATTGTCTGAGAAGTGCCTTGTTTCTAGCGAGCCTGGCTGCAGCGTGGAATGCGCAGTGGGGTTTTCTGGAACGCCCTATTCGCGCGCAAAGTTATCAGGAACATGCTGCCATGGTGAGCGCCGTTGTATTGTGTTGTCAGACATTAAAAAGCGCCGCCTGTCGGGACGAGCACGGCGCTAGCTTCGATAACTTCACTACGAATCGCGGTGTCGACGTTTCACGATACACGTCAATTACGGTACCTCTGCAACACCCTATCACGAGCGCAGCTATTTGCAAGGCTGAAGTCCCAGCACTAGGTCTTCCGCGATGTGTTCTTCCCGTAATACTTATAAATTCTGAAACTGAAAATACTAGTGATTTCTTACTGAAAATTAAGCAGCAACCAGCTGCTGTTAATTCTATTTATTCGTGATACAAGGGGCACGGTCCTGGTATCCCGTCCAGTTTTGTACACATTACAACACTATTATTCTATCAGTCATCTACTTTATAAAACATTTTTGCGTTTAAAATTTGCCATAATGTAAATGTGAAGTGAAAAGCCTGTAGTGAAAGTGTGATATGTGATGTTAAGAGTGTTGTGCTAATGAACGTTTATAACTTATGCACAGAAATATGTGAAACATATAATTCACTAAAATGTATTTTGTCATGGATTAATGAAATGAAAATGTTCGGATATGTAATTTTATGTATTTGTGCAAGTTGTCATTTACATAAAATAGCACACGTGTAGGACACGTTATGTAAACCATGATGTGCTTTTGTACTGTACCGAAGTCTTATGCCTTGCCTGGAAATGGTTGCACAACAGCCTCAGATGACGACTGTTCAATTATTACGGCTTTGATACAAGTAGTTGGGCTATGCTATTGACGTTCAAGCGACGCCGAGAAGAATTCGTTAGTCCATACTTCAAGAAACTTGTATGCCGTACCACGTGTAGTGTAGCCGCCATTACAATTCGTCACACCCAACGATTACAGTCAAGTTATCAACTACATAATGAACTGTAGAGGCGTGAACCATTAATTCAAAATAACTTTTTTTAAATAATTATTGTGCTAAACATAAAATATGGTTCATTCTGTTATTTCATTCCTAATCTTCCGCAGGATGTTTCAGAAGTGATGGTCAATCTTCAGGGAGTGATCATTCCAAACCAAAAAGTCGAGAAAACATGGGCCCTAAAAAGGATACCTTAAGAGCTATGAGCAACACTATCTTTGATACTGCGAAACAAATCTCTTCTACTGCAAGCTCTTTGTCGCTCAATATCCTGAGATGTGGTCGTATGGACCAAAACACGAAAAAATGTTCAGTAAACATGTGCTCTAAAACGTATACCTTAAAAGCTAGGAGCACTTTTTCAGCTTCGCCACTTTGAAACAACTTCTAATGAACAAGTGCTCATAACTTCTCAGGTATTCATTTTAAAGCACACGTTTAGTGGACTTTTTCCTTGCTTTGGTTCATACTACTACTTCCGAGCCGCGCGGGAGTGGCCGCACGGTTAGAGGCGCCATGTGATGGATTGCGTGGCTACTCCCGCCGGAGGTTCGACTCCTCGAGTGTGTGTAGTTCTTAGCGTAAGATAAAGTTAGTTTAAATGGTGTGTAAGTCTAGGGACCCATGACCTCAGCAGTATGCTCTCTTAGGAAAGCAAAGAGCTTGCAGTAGAAGAGATTCGTTTCACAGTACCGAATATCATAATTGCTCATAGCTCTTTAGACATGCGTTTTAGAGCCTCTGTTTTCTTGACTTGATTCTGTATTATCATTCCTCTCATATCCCTGAAGATTGACCACTACTTCTGAAACAACCTGTAAAGGATCCATTCCTTGTGTTTGATTATTCCGAGGAAACCTGTTATAAAAACATTTGAAATGCCTTATTCAGTATCTAGAGGCACTAATTTTCATCCTTGAATTAATGTCTGAAAATACTTGTGTGCTAACCTTTAAAGTACAACTAAATGTACTGTATGATTTACGTAGTAGAAGTGTTGAAGCGAAATTTTCCTTAAGTACTCAAGCAGATGTTTTCAGATAAGTTTCACGATTTTAATACTCTTATTCTCTTTGTGGTAATAAGTAAAGTGAAAATGAATAAGTAAGTCTTGCTCAAAAGACGAACTTGTCATACATATATACTTAAGTTTTGAGTAGAGATAAAATTCTTTCAATTATAAAATTCAGTAAGGTACAAAGATTTATAAAAATAAAGTGGCTTATGTGGCTCAGTAACACTGAAATAGGGTTGCACAAAAATACTGAAAGACAATACAGAGTGACCACGCCCTATCTTCGGCATTTAACAAATCGTTTGTTAAGAGAAAAGTATAAATGAATTGTCTTAAATTTAAATGCGTGTATTATGTTATTACAATACTTAAATATTTTATTTGTTGGTTATGCAAAATGCAAATATGGAAGTCCACCCTTGCCAATTTTTTAACACAATGACTAAAAACTCGTGGCCTTTCTAAATCAAAATATATATGTATGTGGGTGTAGTAGCTAAACGATTCCTGTCTTTCTCAGAACCATATCCTGGAAAGTTATATTCATTTCTGAAGTTATGTCAGGGAACAGCAACTTAAGCATTTCTTTGCCTGGGTAGGCTGGTGCGTAAATCCATTAGAGAAACCACTTAATGAACTTGGTACAGAAGGGTTCTAGATTCAGTATTAGCCCATTTTACTGAGTTTATTTCTAACAGCTAGAAAACTGTTATGAAAAAGAACTAATTGACTGATTTCTGTATCTACTGGTCATACATCACGGTCAAATGCTGTAAAAGGGGTAACATTATACGTCAGGTGCATACTGCTTGCACAATTCCCAGTATAATGCTGTTGTACGGAGCGTTTCCCATAGCAGGACTATTTGTTCTATTGGAATACAGTGTTATAACATATGGAGATATTGGGCGTTTTGTGGTTCTCCACACAGCATGTGGTGTTTCATTCTTCGGGTGGTTTTTTGTCGCCGATCCCCTCACATTTCGAGAGCACAGCCTGAAGTCTCTTCAAATTTTTCCATATACGAACGAGACGGATCGTGATTTTTCGTCTGCTGGGACAATGAGATGTTAATTCTCAGTCCGACATTTATTAAGCACGTTTGCTTCGCAATTTCCATCTATATATCACGCTAAGCGACCGTGACGTGAACTGAGTGTGGTTCTTGCTGGTTGGTTACTGTGTAAAGAGGGTGCCTAGGGTGTGTAACTTGTTCTTTACCTCTGCAGAAACTTCTCGTATTATGCGCCAAGATGCCAAACCGAGGTTCTAGGCTTAGGATTGCAGTTGGCTTGAGACATCGACAAATCAGTGAAAACACTTTACTTAGGGCTACGCCAACGTGTTTTATATGAGACGATGACCTATGAAGAACAGCATATGCGCCAGGTGAAAACAGAGCGCCAATCATGTGCTAACTCATGACGGTTGGGTTCCCCAGATTCTCCAATTTATCGTTAGGAGAAGGTTTCTGATACCCATCTTGACTAATCCCGAAGCAGTGTAACCTGGATTTCATATCTCTAAAACATTCCACCAGGATATTTTGGTAGAATTTGTTGTTCTTTCTCCAAGTGTTAGGGATTTGCCTGTTGAATCCTCCTGTTCTTGCGCAGTTTTTCTTTTTTTTTTCCTTCAGATAATGATCCAGTAACTATGCAGTGTATTCGTATACGCAAATTTTCTAATCGGTGTTACATAATGACCAGTACTTGCATTACAACGACTCTTAATAATTATGTTTCTGCCATCAAATTGGTTTCAACCTGTGGTCACAGATACATTTAAATCACGATCACAACCAACATTTACTATAATGTGTCGCTTGCGCACTTCTGTGTTCGTGCATTAAAGCAGCCTTTGGCGCACAGCATAAACGGCGGAATTCAGCGCTCCGAGTTCCAGTGTACTATAAAAAGATCAAACGAGCCATTCAGAGAAGAATCTTACTGCGGCCAAAGTAGCCGGCTGCCGTTCTTTGTTGGTTCCACGAACTCTGCGGCCACAGGGTCGCCATCTGTGTATATTTTCTGCACTTATTCATCAGACTGAAATCTACTTTCTGTCAACATGGACAACCCGTACGATGACTTATTTCTAAGGCTTCTGTGTTGTTTCAAAAGGTTTAGTCTCACACTTCAGTTTAGTTCCTCTAGTGTCATCATTTAGACGACTATCTTTTTCCATATAACGTTGCACGCATTCGCTCCACACCCTTAGCTCTGATATTCAACGTTGTGGTCTCGACAAGTGGTGGAGACTGGTGGTGACTCCTCTGTTAATATATACGACGGACTCACCATGTAAAATACACTGATCAGCCAGAACATTATGGCCACCTAGCTAATAGCCCGCATGTCCACCTTTGGATCGAATAACAGCGACGGCGCGTCGTGGCACGGAAGCAATGAGGCCTTGGTAGGTCGCTTGAGGGAATTGGCACCACATCTGCACACACAAGTCACTTAATATCCGCAAATTCCGTGGACGATCACAAGTTCTGACACCAAGTTTAATCACATCTCAGATGCGTTCGATAGAGTTCAGACCTCGCCATTGTATTCCTCGAACTACTCATCACACTCCTGGCCCTATGATATGGCACATTATCTTGTTGAAAAATGCCACTACCGTCGGGAAACATGAACGTCATGAAGGGGTGTACGTGGTCTGCAACCAGTATGATAGTCCTTGGCTGCATGATGTCTTGCAGGAACTACTGCACCCATGTATGCCCGCGCGAATGTTCACCAGAGCACAACGGAGCCTCCGCCAGCTTGTCTCCGTCCCGCCGTACGGGTGTCAAGGAGCTATTCCACTAAAAGACGACGGATTAACGCCCTCCTATGGGCATGATGAAGGAGGCATCGGGATTCATCGGACCACGCAAGGCTCTGCCATTGCGCCAACGTCCAGTACCGATGGTCACGTGCTTGTTTCAGTCGTAGTTGCCGATGTCGTGGAGTCAACAGAAGCGCATGCACGGGACGTCGGCTGCGGGAGCCAATCGTTAGGAGTGTTCGGAGCACTGTGTTCAGACACACTTGTACTCTGATCAGCATTAAAGTCTAATGCTACTTCCGCCACAGCTCGCCGTTTGTCCTCTTTATGTCTGCCCAGCCTGTGAAAAATGAAATGATCGTATAGCATTTACTGGCTGGGATATCCCCTTCAGGGTTCGGCCGCCGTATTGCAAGTCATTCCAGCTGACGCTACTTCGGCGACTTGCGTGTCAACAATGATGAAAATGATGGACACACAACACCCAGTCCCCTGCCGGGAATCGAACCTGGGCCCCCTTGTGTGGTAGGCGGCAACGCTACCGCTGTGCCTATGACGTCCAACGTTTGGGATGAGGGGTGGCCCCACAAGCCCACGACGTCTGGACGTAGTTTCACCTTGCCACTTGAAGATTCTCACTACAGCACTCTTCGAACACCACAAACGTCATGCAGTTTCCGAAATGCTCGTGCCGAGCCTCCGGGCCATCACACTCTGCCCTCGGTCAAACTCAGTTACATCGCGCGCCTTCATTCTCCACACGGACGGCACGCTCACTGATACTACTTGCATCGTGCGTGTGTGGGGCCAGCGATCATTCCCCGCAAGGTGACGCTGCTATCGCCCGGACGGATTTATATAGAGTGTGGCTGATCAATGTATGCTTACCAGAGTACTATAAATACTCAATTTCTTTCTGACAACGTTTCAGTTTTTTATTTTAAACTAAACCAACGAAACCTGAGTGGATCAAAGGTTACATGGGTATCAATAAAAATGAACAAGGGACAGTATGAAAACACTAAGATTGCTGGAACAGTAACGATGTCCACTTCCTGACGAGCTGAAATTTATTACCTACGTAAGGTTTAACGTCCAGCTGATGACAAAAATCATTAGAAAGACAACCTATAGAAAAAAGCACATCTAGTCCTATGAGGAGACGATCAGCGTAACAAATCTACAACAATGCTGTGATAAAAAACTACAAATAAAAGAATTTAGCTTGTACGAGTAGGTACGGGATTATTACAATTGAAGTGCAGCTACTCACAGAGGTCCGGTATGGGGTGTAATTATCGTATGGCAGGGATATTTGGTAGATATTCAAATGCGTTAATAAAGAAGTAATGAATGCTGAAAAAAAATTAATTCCAATTTTGATCACTTGGTGAAAAATCTGGCGTTGTGACTGCAAGAAATATGTAACAGATTAGGAACGGACGTTGGCAGAAGAGGTCAAATAAATGAGAATGACATAATATTGATTTTATTATTAACAGCAGTTTACACTATTTGTTCAATATGAATACCGGAGAATTCGACGAGTTGCTGTACAGTTCCAGATTTGCACCTATTGGCCAAAATTTGAATTAATTTTCCCAGCGTAAATCTCTTTCGCATTAAGATATTAGCATTGGATCTCCCAAGTTTCATTGTCGTACGATGTTTACAGCCCACAATGGGCATCCGCGAACAGCTGCACTTAATTGTAACCACCAAGTATATGGCAACTCTATGCTCGTAGCCACTACACATGCACGCAGCGGCCATGCTGGCTGTCCCTCCCTCCCTCCCTCCCTCCCTCCCTCCCTCTCTCCCTCTCTCACCACCACCTCCTCCTCCTCCTCCTCCTCCTCCTCCTCCTCCTCCTCAACTGCGCACGCCGCGCACATTCCATTTCGCTCTCTCCATCTCTCTCTTCCACCAAGACCTCCAACCGCCTCAAAGTATTTCATCGCTTCGATGTCTAAGCTTCACCGCCTGGGGTTTTGCAAACCCGTGCCACGCAGAACAGAGTACAGCTCCTACTCGAGTTTGCTTTCGCAACGTGCAGACCAATTATTCGGTACGGCGAATCGCACACCGCTATTGGTCGCAGTATATTCGATTCGTGTTAGTTATTTACTACAGTTGTAAAATTCAGTATCTTGTAGCGACATTGTTCTACGTTCTATATTGCAAAATTAAACTGTCTATTTTAAAAGACAATGTCGCGTTGGCTTAAAGACGCCGCAACAAAATCTTGCATAGAAAGTTCAAAAGTGATTCGCCCGAAAGATGCGGCATCAACCTGAAAGAATACCGATTAAGACTAAGAGATTCAAGAAGGTGATGTAAGGACTTCAAGCTCCATGGTTTCATGCATTATGACATCTAATGACTCACTAAAGGCGAGAAAAAGTATGACAAATCTTACATCAGTCTCGGATTTGTTATTTCTAACAGCTCACCTCTCGGCATGTTATGTACGAGCAAGCTGCTTGCGAATAGTTTCATGGTACCTGCTAAGTTGCATCGACATTTAGTAACTATACAACCTGATTGCAAAGACAAGAATGGCGAATTCTTTGTTTGTGAGAAAGATCTTCCATCCCGTGTAAAAATTTAGCGTGTTCTCCCAATTGTGGAAAAAGTCAGACCTCGTACATATTCAGGTATGCGATTCCTGTAACCGTTTTTCCCCGCAGAATTAACAGGTCGTAAATCTATCCTCGGAAAATGTTACGAAACACACGAAACTCTGGAATGTGTCTCTCGTCCTCGACTGAGGTATACAGCTGCTGTGTTCTTCACGTGAATGGCAAAAGCCAGACGACTAGCCTCCTTTCCTTTATGCAACTGCAGGGGAATTTAATTATTCTGTTGTCCAAAATTAAAGCAACAAATGGAAATTTTGCAAGGCTACTTTTATTTTGCCACAAAACAGTATAAACAGGTGATAATAAAGTAGAAAGAATATAAAGAATTCAGAACGTAAACAACTGCAACATGCATAAAGGTAGACAAAAATGTTCGTTTTTCCAACTTCACGGATTTCCACGCACATTCCGACAACTGGTTAATATGCTCAGTGTGCGGTGTGACCACCTCTGGTAGCAATACAAACCTGACGGCGACGGGCCATGCTGTAAATGATATTCTCATGTTGAGGCACTAACACCCATTCTTCCTGCAGAGCTGCTCCTAAGTGTTTGAGAGTGACCGGTGGATGCTGACGTCAAGCAGCTGGTCTCCGTAGTGCATCCCAGAAATGCTCTGTGGGATTCAAATCGGGAGAGCTAGCAAGCCAAGCCATGTGTGCAATACCTTCTGTTTACAAGAAAACATCAACCACCCTGCTCTGTGAGGTCGAGAATTATCGTCCATCAATACGAAGTCTGGGCCAACAGCACCTTGCAACAATCGCAAATGAGGTCCCAAGAGCTCGTCACGATACCTGACGGCAGTTAAACCTTGATGATTCACCCGTACAATTTCATAAAGGGTTCGAGTGGTAAACATAAGGCCTGCCCCCACCTTTAGGATTCCTCCTCGATATAGGTCTCTTTTCACAATGTTTGGGTCCCGAAATGCGAACCCATCGAGAATCGCTCTCCAGACTAAATCGGAACTCATCTCTGAAAGTAACATTGGCCCACTGTTCGATCGTCCAGGTGGCATATTGATGACTTCACTCTACACGTTCTCTTCTGTGAAGACGGGTCAGAGGTTGACACACAGCAGGCCTCCGACAATAAAGGCCACTCCGCGGAAGCCTTCTGCACAGTTTGACTCGGTACAGCACGTCCAATGGATCTGCGAGCTCACATGCCAGTTGCCGTGCAGTACTAAGGCGGTACTGTCATGCCCTTACAGCCGAATAACAGTCCTTTGTTCGTAAGTCAGACGTGGTCGGCCCTGCCCTGGTCTACGGGATACAGTTTCTGTCTCTATGAACTGTCGCCACAGGCTAGAAACAGAACGATACACATTAAGGCATCGGGCCACATCAGTTTGCGACTGTCCTGCTTCCTTTCTTTCTACGGTGCTCCAGCGCAGAGTCTGATAGGCATCTTCTCTGTGCCATACTACTCCGTCTGTGGCCGTGTACACAGCAACTGCAGATATGGCGCTACCCGGCAAACACCACCTCGTTTCATAGGTGCCCTGATGTCTATTGGCATGGTTGCCTGTTGACCGGAATACCATCTTCCGTGCACAGAACATTCGTACGGGCAACTGGTTGACAGTTTGTATGATTATATCGTGAATTAGTCATAGGACGGGGAAATAGCGGTTTGTTGTTTTAATTTTGGACACCAGTGCAGTTTAAGGGGCTCCGGAAAGGCTCAAAATCATGAAAAGTCCAATTTTTACTTTTTTGCGTTTTCTGAATCTGCAGACTATTACCTTTTAATAGATATATAATTTATTCAATTCCGAAGACTACAACTATTTTTAAATTTTTTTTGAAATGTGTTCTACATGGGCGTGACCCACTGTGGCGCTGTTAAACTGCTGTCAAATGGTGTTATCATTAACGTCCGTGTTCATCAGGTACATTTCAGTGATTTGAGATAAAGTATGTGTTGTGGCTAACCTGTGATGGTTCAATATATATCGCTGGTGTGATTGTCGATTGTTTCATGTTTATTTACTCTGTCGTTATCTCGAAAATATTCGTAATTAATTCTGTTTCTTGAGTCTCTGTTTTGTTGAAGTATAATAATGAGCAAAAGTAAAGTTATTAAAAATCCTCTGACGGCTTTTAAGAAAAGGAGAAATGTTGGAAAGCCAAAGGTATGTGTTATTACTGTAAACAATAAAGACGATAACCAAGTGAGTGAACCTAACCTCTCAAGTACACCTGCCCATAGCAGTCAAAGTGGGAAAGAAAATACTTCACAGAAGAAGCTTGGTTCAATGAGTGAAAACTATGAATGTTTTATGGGCGAATCGGATGTGAATGAAATATTTGATATGTCGGTTCTCAAAGGAATTTTTTCAAACTGTGTAAGATGTATTCATTGTAGTGAAGTTGGTCTGGAACTCTCCATAATAAAGCACGTAGGACTTGCTAGTGAAATACAACTGAAATGTGATAAGTGTTCATACATGACCACCTTTTGGAACAGTGTTGCAGTAACTGCAACTGAAGAAAATAGTAGCAAAATCTACGAACACAACAACGAGCGATGCTTGCTTTAGACAAGGAACGCCTTCGGGCTGCAGACAGGGCTGTAAAGAGTCTAGAAATACAAGCAAGAGTAAACAGGAGGAGCAACAAGAGGAAGCTGGAGGAGGAGTTTGCAGAGGATGAATATAATCCATCCTATGGACCTGGAATGCACTAAAAAGTTAATCCAATCTTTGTCGCTCGATTCCCAAAACTTTTATTTTCTCATACTAATTACATGTTTTCTAAGGATCTTCCAAACATATTTGCTTAAAACTTTCAGTAAATGTTACACAGTACCTTCTGCATAATTTAACACAGCCTTTTTCCAAAAAACTGTATATTTTTGAATATATAAATAAAAAATTGCAAAAAAATGTTGTGAATTTTCGTTACAATTGAAAAAATCATCTTTAATAACTAAACTAAAATTTTGTAAAATCCCTGTGTTAAGTTGTAGCCCATATTCCAATAAATAATCTGTAAGAAGTTCAACTTCCTACCTCAAATACTTTGTGAGGAAAGATGTAATTTATAAGCGTTATTTTAACAGTGCAAGTATAGGGCGTTCCGGAGCCCCTTAACTAGAGTCATTTACGGTAGTTCTTTTAAGCGCTGAACTCACTTCCTCTTCCTACGCTTTTGTAATCTCGTATGGTTCTGGTTACATAAATTTGCCTTATAGGCTGGCTGTTGAAGTAAGGAGTGCTGTGAGTATGTGACAGGTCCGGCGTAACGAGCTCGGGGTTGGGGGAGAGAGGGGAGGGTGGGCTGGGCACGCCGGTCGCTGTATAAAGAGAGGGAGAAGAGCTGCAGCTACAGCGTGTTCCTCTTATCGGGGGATACAAGTCGCTTTGCCGAACGGAGACCAGGATAAGAGGCCACCATCCACTCACAGGCCGGCCTGCAGTATGGCCGAGATAAAAAAGAAAGCCTTAGTTTCAGACGATGGAACTCTGTCAGCAGGTTGTTAAGAGAAATACTTGGCTGATAAGCATCTCCGGGCTTTCCTAAAAACTTCACAAAACAGCTCTGTCCTACTTGATGTTCGGAAAGAAACAAATACGCCACTGGCGGTCTGTAGTAACTTGTGGGAGGATTGCCGAGCGCGTTTTGCTAGCGGGAAAACGGGGACAAACAGCGCGTTAGAGACTTGAAAAGTAGGAAACATGGAAAGGAGGAATTGCGGGGTAGATGCAGACGTCACAGACATGAGGCGGAGGCTAAGTTGCGGCTGCAGTATCAACTTGCTGAGTCGTGGTGTCTCCACTCTGCTCACATTGCACTGATGATTATGCGAAGCGTGCGTACAACTCCGGCACACTACGACAAGTGAGAGTACTGTAGTTCAAGTTACCTCTTACTGTCTCAAATTCGTCAGTGCTTCCTGAGATCTTTAGGATTCTGGGGTTTAGTTCCAGATACTCACTGTGATCTTCATAGTCAAGTTGTAGTACACTTCACACAAACAGATGCGAGATTTTTAAGCAAATCCACTTCTTTCAGTAACTATACCAAATCAGAAATTTGATTTGTAGATATCTTGTGAAGTTCATGTCCACAATGTTTTTATTGCTTTACAATTACAACTCTTTTACACACGGTCCAGTAACAATGTGAAAACCGCCAGGTTCGACGTCAACGTGCAATAACCACTCACAGATGACAGGATCGGCAATTGGCAATAAAGCGTGTTGCGGGAAGGGGAAAGGGGGAGGGGAGGGGCGCTTTCGGCCAAGAGTGGAAGCATTTCCGAAGCAGCTAAGTCTGTAAACCGTTGGCGCGCCGCTGTGGTTAAAGTACCGGGTGATCAAAAAGTCAGCATAAATTTGAAAACTGAATAAATCACGGAATAATGTAGATAGAGAGGTACAAATTGACACACATGCTTGGAATGACATGGGGTTTTATTAGAACCAAAAAAATACAAAAGGTCAAAAAATGTTCGGACAGATGGCGCTTCATCTGATCAGAATAGCAATAATTAGCATAACAAAGTAAGACAAAGCAAAGATGATGTTCTTTACAGGAAATGCTCAATATGTCCATCATTCCTCAACAATAGCTGTAGTCGAGGAATAATGACGTGAACAGCACTGTAAAGCATGTCCGGAGTTATGGTGGGGCATCGGCGTCGGATGTTGTCTTTTAGCATCCCTAGAGATGTCGGTCGGTCGATCACGATACACTTGCGACTTCAGGTAACCCCAAAGCCAATAATCGCACGGACTGAGGTCTGGGGACCTGGGAGGCCAAGCATGACTAAAGTCGCGGCTGAGCACACGATCATCACCAAACGACCCGCGCCAAGAGATCTTTCACGCATCTCGAAATATGGGGTGGAGCGCCATCCTGCATAAACATCGTACGTTCCAGCAGGCGTTTGTCCAGCAGGCTGGGGATGATGCGATTCTGTAACATATCGGCGTACCTCTCACCCGTCACGGCAGCAGTTACAAAACCAGAATCACGCATTTCCTCGAAGAAAAAAGGCCCGATGTGCTAAACCCAACCCATACCGTGACTTTCTCGTCGTGCAATGGAGTTTCCACGACAGTTCTAGGATTTTCGGGAGCCCAAATTCTGCAGTTGTGGGCGTTGACAGACCCTCGGAGCGTGAAATGAGCTTCGTCGGTCCACAACACGTTACTCAACCCATCGTCATCTTCCGCCATCTTTTGAAACGCCCACACCGCAAATGCCCTCCGCTTCACTAAATCGCCAGGTAACAGTTCATGATGCCGATGGATTTGGTACGAATAGCATCAGTGGTTACGCTTAAGTGCCAACCGAACAGTAGTGTATGGAATGCCGGTGCGACGTGCGACTGCACGATCGCTGACTTCCCCGTGCATAGACGAGACCGCTACAGTCTCCATTTCTGCCTTAACTGTCTCAGCAGCATTACGCCTTGTGCTCGGTCGGCCACTACGGGATGTATCGTCTAAACAACCCGTGGCTTCGAACTTCGAAATCATTCTCGCCACAGCTGCATTTGTCAACGGACCACCCGTTCCAATCCCCTTCGTATGGCGATAGGATCGTAACGCTGAACTAGCACATTCCCCATTCTGATAATACAGCTTCACTAAAGGCGCCTTTTTAGGTAACGACAACATGCTGCGACTGCTGGCGCATCTGATTCTCTCTCTCTCATTACAGCTCCTTTTATACACGATTGTCATGCGCAGTCACTGACGTTATGCTGTCCAGGGCCATCTGTCGGACATTTTATGAACTTTGTTTTTTTTTTTGTTCTAATAAAACCCCTTGTCATTCCAAGCATGTGTGTCAATTTTTACCTCTCTACCTACGTTATTCCGTGGTTTATTAAGTTTTCAAATTTATACTGACTTTTTGATCACCCGGTATACTTGAGCATGCCAAACTGGCGGTATCCAAAACCGGCGCCGAGGCAACTGTGGTGCACCAAGGGCCTTAGATGACAGGGTTGAACGACGGCTGCGGGGATGTGTACAGGCGAACAGACGTGCAACTTTTGAGCAACTGACCGCCCAGATGAACCAAGGGGTTACCAACAGCGTCTCTTCAACGACCGTTCAGGAAACATTGCTGCGCACGGGCTGCACCCATGCCGACTCCTGTTCATCGACGACGAAGGTTGGAATTTGGACGGCAGTACTGCAGCTGTACATCCACTGAATGGCCACGGGTGGCCTTTCCAGGTGAATGACGTTTTATGCTTCATCGTACAGATCGCCGTTTGCGTGTATGGCGTGTAAGGCTAAAAGCAAACACCCTGTAACAACATTTGGAAGGGTTCAGGCCGGAGGAGGGAGCGTAATGGTCTGGGAAATGTTTTCGTGACCTTCCCTGAGCGATTTCATTCTGGAATGCACAACTGATCAACACAACCATGCATCTATCCTCGGAGACCATGTCCACCACTACATACAATTTGTTTCATCCTCGCCACGATGGCATCTATCGGCAGGACAATGCAACGTATCGTACATCTCGCACTTTACGAGTACTGTTCGAAAGCATCAATGATGTGTTCACTGTGCTCCCCTGGGCACCAAATTCCCCGAACTAAAACTAATCGAGAATCTGTGGGGCCACCTCTATTTGACTGTTCGCGCCAATGATCCTCAACCGAGAAACCTAATGCAATGAGTACGGCACTACAGTCGGCAAGGCTAACCATCCCTGATGGTATCTTCCAGAATCTCAGTGACACGCTTCCTGCACATCCGCACTGCAAAAGGAGGTTATTCAGGCTTTCGACAGGTGGTCACAATCATGAAAGTAGGCTGTGTAAACCGCAGTGTACAGTTAAATCTTGAGTTCATCACATAAATTCACTTTCAATATTATTTTAATAACCCACCTGATTCGCTGCTAGTGCCTAAATAAATTGACGCGTTACTAATTCCGTTGCGTACATTATATATAGTACTAGGCTTCAAGGATGTGCCTGATTCATAATTAATTCAGATTCAGTTAGATTTCACATTCACACAAAGTGGTTTTGCGCATATTACCACCTTATGACGGATCACGTTCCACTTAAATGGAATGTTGCCTCATCACTGAACATTAAACGTGAATGGAAATCAATCTTCTACGTTCACGCTCATAAAACTCTAGGTGTTATTTATGATCATCATGAACGGTTTGTACCCACTGAATCCTGTGTGGTTTGAATCACAAACGTCGCAACTAAACATGTCAGACAGACCTATGTAGAATGGTTAAAACTGTGCTGGGACGAATAGGCTTCTGTAGTTTACCTCCAAATTCTGTTGAAAGCGCGTCACGTCTTAAGCGCGCACGCGGACGCGATCTATGCACTTCCCTTACATAATTAAACAAGTGTCACGAACCCGCTCGTGTCAACTTCGAATGCTTTAAGGCGATTGGTTCATGAACACAAAGGAAAGCCTTGAAAAATTTGTCACTGTTCTAAATAGTGTAGCTCAAAGAATAACAGTTTTAAGTCTATGTAATGCTTACCATCTTTTAACAGATCTTTTGGGATCATTTTGGTGTTTGAATCACGGCTGTCGCCCTTTTTCTGAATTTTATTTTGTGTTGCAAGTAAAATAAAGCATGTTATTTATGTACAGCATAGGTACACGTATTTCGAAATAAAAACACAGTAGAAGCTTCATTTGTTCTGAAAGTTCTTTAGACTATAATCTTTAAAGTGGGCTTTTTAAAAGATAATGCTGTCATAAATCATGATTCAAAATTTTTTTGATAATGATTATCAAAAATTTCAGTAATTAACCCAGTTTTTCTTTAGAAAGTATAATTTTCAAATTTAATTCATAAGAATATTCACTTGTTAGTTGAGTATGTTTTATGACAGTACACAAAATTTCAGCCCTCTATTTAATAGTTTTTAACCTACGTGTATCGGAAGATACAGTTCCAAACTTCCGAAAAATCCAAATTAAAGTTAAAACCTTTTTCTCTAACTACCGTGCATAACACTGACATATCCCGAGTCCACATTCATCTTGTTTCTGGTAGTGCTGTCCCTTTTCTTTTTCAGACTACTACTAATTCTCGCTTGTGTGATGGCTTCGAGCACTGATTTGTCTGCTTCGAAGAGTCTCCTAAGGTTAATGGCAAATAAAGTTCTTTGCATTTTTAGTCCACCAGGCACTCTCATCAATTCCATAACGTTAAACATTGACACTGCACCATCACTGAACCAATGCAGTGCACACAACATATCTATTTTCAAAGTATTTAGACCCCTGGAACAGTTTTTCTGATAGCTGTTCCCATATAGAGTTGTTGAAACTTTCATTTGGTTTTTTAGTCCTGCCATGTAATTACTTCTCCAATAATCTTATGCCAATAAGATACCAAGAAGTCACAAAAAACAAAGTGAGAACAAAATTCTGTTTTTAACGGAGTTGTGTGCGTGACATGGGGGAGTCGTCACGTCTCCATATACTTTGGTATAATTTCCTGATCTTGTTGACAAAACTTAGATACTTTAAGATAAAAATTTAAAAAACAACTTTTTGACAGAATGAGATTTTCCCCTCTGCAGCGGAGTGTGCTGTTATGAAACTTCCTGGCAGATTAAAACTGTGTGCCGGACCGAGACTCGAACTCGAGACCTTTGCCTTTCGCGGGCAAGTACTCTACCATCTGAGCTACCAAAGTACGACTCACGACCCGTCCTCACAGCTTCAATTCTGCCAGTACCTCGTCTCCTACCTTCCAAACTTCACAGAAGCTCTTCTGCGAGCCTTGCAGAACTAGCACTCCTGGAAGAAAGGAAGATAGGAGACGAGGTACTGACAGAATTGAAGCTGTGAGGATGGGTCGTGAGTCGTACTTGGATAGCTCAGATGGTAGAGCACTTGCCCGCGAAAGGCAAAGGTTCCGAGTTCCGAGTCTCAGTCCGGCACACAGTTTTAATCTGCCAGGAACTTTCACAACTTTTTGACACTTATTCACCTACTACTCGCCTTAAGCTGTACGAGGTGCCGTGCCGTATACGAAAGTCACACCGCATAGTTGTAACGGGATTTCACCTGCTGAAATTCACATCGGAGAACACGTTTTACTGCCGTGTTACCGCTCGATTCGATTGTAAGCACAGTGGGTAACGAAGGAGCAAGCTACCCGCACCAAGGGGAAGGGGACCCCTACAGGCAACCTCGTCAACCGTCTCCTTACGACGATGCGCAATTTGAAATGTACCCCCACGTTTTTGTCTTATTTCTTGTCGAAGAGAAGGTCTTGTGAACTCGAATGAACGTTTCATCGCCCAGTATACAATTACGCAGATGAGGGCGGTAAGCACGAGTGAGACTTCTACCGCATGCTTGAAACTGGATGGTGACGAATGAGTCCGGTGGGGTCAGTGGTGGGTGTCACGCAAAAGGAAAGTGAAACGGTTGCGGGCTCTGGGACAGGTTGGCGTTGCGCAAGCCGTGATCTGGGTCCCTCAGTCAGCAGGCCGACGACCTCGGCCGGCGGTTTCTCAGCCTCGCCTGTCCAGACGGCGCTAGAGCCGCCGCCGAAGCAGCAGCCGCTGTTTATTTTTACTGGGGCACGTGGTGCGCACGCCACCTTGCCAACGGGATCACCGGGCCGCTCCCACGCACGCACTGTTCCAGCCCACACATTAACACCCACCGCTACTAGGTCACGAGCTACCCTATCCAACACGAGGGACTACTTCCGGCAAAAATGAAACGTGACTGCGTCAATGGTGTCCAGAACTATCGCTAGGTGGTCAGGCGAAACCCGTGCAAATACCTATACACGTTCGACATAGCTTTTCCGGAAGTCTCACATATGATGTGACTGCCTTTCAATCATTTCGCGTATTCAAATTATCGAACCATTTTGACGGGATCGTGCACACTGACAAAGTGAAAATCAGCTTTCACTGTCGCAGGAAGAAAATGTTTCCTTGGTTTCAAGGCCAGTATCTATCAATGTCAGCACGGTAGCCCCCCCCCCCCCCCCCTCTCGTCGTCGTCCTACCTTTGAATTGTCAGTCAGAATCTACCGTAGTTCATAGAAACCCCTCTCGTGTGATCATTTACTATTCATTAAAAAAGGCAAAGTCAAAAATGTTACACGTGCCTGAGATACTTCACAGTACGGTACTGTCGATGACAGCAGTATCAATTTCTCCACCATTACTCTGGCTCATTATGCGATAGGCTTCCTTTTCGTAAGAAGTCAACCAGTTTAATTCTCTGTCTCGCAATGAGGCTGTTTATCACGTCAGTAGGTCTAAGCACTCCGGGAGACGAACTGGCCTTTCTTTCAAGCTCCACATAATTAGCCATTATTGAAAGTGCTATATGTACCTCAACGATACAGTTTGGTACCGAACACCATTTTCTCACTGTACTGCTTGCTCGGCTGGCCGGTGTGGCCGTGCGGTTCTAGGCGCTTCACTCTGGAACCGCGTGACCGCTACGGTCGCAGGTTCGAATCTTGCCTCGGGCATGGATGTGTGTGATGTCCTTAGGTTAGTTAGGTTTAAGTAGTTCTAAGTTCTAGGGGACTGATGACCACAGGTGTTAGTGAAGTCCCATAGTGCTCAGAGCCATTTGAACTGCCTGCTCAAATCAAGTTGAGCACTTCCCATTTACGGTCGCTTTCGTCAGCCACCGCACCAATTGTCACCACAGTTTGCACAGACATACCGGCATTATGTCGCTCTTTGAATACCTTCACCTTTGTAATTACTCCGCAATGAGCTTTTTCTGCGATTTGCGCTGTCGTCTTCTGGAGTAATATGAAAATTTTTTGATCTTAAAAACACGTGAATGCATTCACTTTTTATTCGTGCAAACAATATGTAGAGTGTTGCGGTGTCGTATTTGACCACGCTTGTAAAACGCTTACGTGACGTCCGGTGTGAGGCGAAAGCGTAGTTTATAAAGTGACATAGCATGGAGAAATATGCTGTCAAGTGTATCTTTATCAGAAGGGTTCTGGAGACCCCATGTTGCAGAACTGAAGCACATGCAAAATTTTTGTGCCACGTAAAATCCTGTCTGAGGAGTGAAATTAGTTTTGCGTTGTTCCAATTTTACATTGGTAAACTACCAAAATTTTACCTGCCCAAAAAGTTAAGTTCTGTTCATATGATTGACATACCCTGCTGTAGCAGGGAAAAGAAGGGAGCCACCGGATACATGCACCTGTCGGAGCAGAAAAAAAGCGAATGTCCTCCGTTTATTTAAAAGACTGACTGAAAAGTGGGGTAGCAGCTGTTTCATTCTACCTTCCGCAGCAACCTTAAAAATCTTCCCAAAAATTTTGGCATGCAAACGTATTCGCGCTTCTATATGCTGAAAGAGGAGTCAGTGGCAATGGAAGAGAGATGTGAAAGAAATACTGGTAAACAGTAGACGGTGGTTGTATAGAAAGAGCGAAGGTGACAATGGCAGTGTGAGAGAAAGAGACGGACACAGTGGCAGTGAAACATATTTGACAGTGATATGCGCGTGCGATATGTGAGATCGATGTTAAAAAGAGCCTGAATATGCTGCATATCAAAATTTTTGGGAAAATTTTTAAACGTTTCGAGGACCGTAGAATGAGGCAGCTGGTGCCCCACTTTTCAGTCAAGTCATTTAAAAATTGTGCATATTAGCCTTTTTGTGCTCCGACAGAATTTTCCCGCTCATGTTAAATTACTCCAAGAAAAATTAAAATATTAGTCTTGTTTTTCTTAAAGTATGGTACTCTACAAGTCCCCCCCATGAACCATGGACCTTGCCGTTGGTGGGGAGGCTTGCGTGCCTCAGCGATACAGATGGCCGTACCGTAGGTGCAACCACAACGGAGGGGTATCTGTTGAGAGGCCAGACAAACATGTGGTTCCTGAAGAGGGGCAGCAGCCTTTTCAGTAGTTGCAGGGGCAACAGTCTGGATGATTGACTGATCTGGCCTTGTAACATTAACCAAAACGGCCTTGCTGTGCTGGTACTGCGAACGGCTGAAAGCAAGGGGAAACTACAGCCGTAATTTTTCCCGAGGACATGCAGCTTTACTGTATGGATAAATGATGATGGCGTCCTCTTGGGTAAAATATTCCGGAGGTAAGATAGTCCCCCATTCGGATCTCCGGGAGGGGACTACTCAAGAGGATGTCGTTATCAGGAGAAAGAAAACTGGCGTTCTACGGATCGGAGCGTGGAATGTCAGATCCCTTAATCGGGCAGGTAGGTTAGAAAATTTAAAAAGGGAAATGGATAGGTTAAAGTTAGATATAGTGGGAATTAGTGAAGTTCGGTGGCAGGAGGAACAAGACTTTTGGTCAAGTGATTACAGGGTTATAAATACAAAATCAAATAGGGGTAATGCAGGAGTAGGTTTAATAATGAATAAAAAAATAGAAGTGCGGGTTAGCTACTACAAACAGCATAGTGAACGCATTATTGTGGCCAAGATAGACACAAAGCCCATGCCTACTACAGTAGTACAAGTTTATATGCCAACTAGCTCTGCAGATGATTAAGAAATAGATGAAATGTATGACGAGATAAAAGAAATTATTCAGGTAGTGAAGGGAGACGAAAATTTAATAGTCATGGGTGACTGGAATTCGTCAGTAGGAAAAGGGAGAGAAGGAAACATAGTAGGTGAATATGGATTGGGGGGGAAGAAATAAAAGAGGAAGCCGCCTGGTAGAATTTTGCACAGAGCATAACTTGATCATAGCTAACACTTGGTTCAAGAATCAGAAAAGAAGGTTGTATACCTGGAAGAATCCTGGAGATACTAAAAGGTATCAGATAGATTATATAATGGTAAGACAGAGATTTAGGAACCAGGTTTTAAATTGTAAGACATTTCCAGGGGCAGATGTGGATTCTGACCACAATCTATTGGTTATGAACTGCAGATTGAAACTGAAGAAACTGCAAAAAGGTGGGAATTTAAGGAGATGGGACCTGGATAAACTGAAAGAACCAGAGGTTGTAGAGAGTATCAGGGAGAGCATAAGGGAACAATTGACAGGAATGGCGGGAAGAAATACAGTAGAAGAAGAATGGGTAGCTCTGAGAGATGAAGTAGTGAAGGCAGCAGACGATCAAGTAGGTAAAATGGCGAGGGCTAATAGAAATCCTTGGGTAACAGAAGAAATATTGAATTTAATTGATGGAAGGAGAAAATATAAAAATGCAGTAAATGAAGCAGGCAAAAAGGAATACAAACGTCTCAAAAATGAGATCGACAGGAAGTGCAAAATGGCTAAGTAGGGATGGCTAGAGGACAAATGTAAGGATGTAGAGGCTTACCTCACTAGGGGTAAGATAGATACTGCCTACAGGAAAATTAAAGAGACCTTTGGAGAGAAGAGAACCACTTGTATGAATATCAAGAGCTCAGATGGCAACCCAGTTCTAAGCAAAGAAGGGAAGGCAGAAAGGTGGAAGGAGTATATAGAGAGTTTATACAAGGGCGATGTACTTGAGGACAATATTATGAAAGTGGAAGAGGATGTAGATGAAGACGAAATGGGAGATAAGATACTGCGTGAAGAGTTTGACAGAGCACTGAAAGACCTGAGTCGAAACAAGGCCCCGGGAGTAGACAACATTCCATTAGAACTATAGACGGCCTTGGGAGAGCCAGTCCTGACGAAACCCTACCATCTGGTGAGCAAGATGTATGAGACAGGCGAAATACCCTCAGACTTCAAGAAGAATATAATAATTCCAATCCCGAAGAAAGCAGGTGTTGACAGATGTGAAAATTACCGAACTATCGGTTTAATAAGCCACAGCTGCAAAATACTAACGCGAATTCTTTACAGACGAATGGAAAAACTGGTAGAAGCGGACCTCGGGGAAGATCAGTTTGGATTCCGTAGAAATGTTGGAACACGTGAGGCAATACTAACCTTACGACTTATCTTAGAAGAAAGATTAAGAAAAGGCAAACCTACGTTTCTAGCATTTGTAGACTTACAGGAAGCTTTTGACAATGTTGAGTGGAATACTCTCTTTCAAATTCTGAAGGTGGCAGGTATAAAATACAGGGAGCGAAAGGCTATTTACAATTTGTACAGAAATCAGATGGCAGTTATAAGAGTCGAGGGGCATGAAAGGGAAGCAGTGGTTGGGAAAGGAGTGAGACAGGGTTGTAGCCTCTCCCCGATGTTGTTCAATCTGTATAATGAGCAAGCAGTAAAGGAAACAAAAGAAAAATACGGAGTAGGTATTAAAATTCATGGAGAAGAAACAAAAACTTTGAGGTTCGCCGATGACATTTTAATTCTGTCAGAGACAGCAAAGGACTTGGAAGAGCAGTTGAATGGAACGGACAGTGTCTTGAAAGGAGGATGTAAGATGAACATCAACAAAAGCAAAACAAGGATAATGGAATGTAGTCTAATTAAGTCGGGTGATGCTGAGAGAATTAGATTAGGAAATGAGACACTTAAAGTAGTAAAGGAGTTTTGCTATTTGGGGAGTAAAATAACTGATGATGGTCGAAGTAGAGAGGATATAAAATGTAGACTGGCAATGGCAAGGAAAGCGTTTCTGAAGAAGAGAAATTTGTTAACATCGAGTATAGATTTAAGTGTCAGGAAGTCGTTTCTGAAAGTGTTTGTATGGAGTGTAGCCATGTATGGAAGTGAAACATGGACGATAACTAGTATGGACAAAAAGAGAATAGAAGCTTTCGAAATGTGGTGCTACAGAAGAATGCTGGAGATAAGGTGGGTAGATCACGTAACTAATGAGGAGGTATTGAATAGGATTTGGGGAGAAGAGAAGTTTGTTGTACAGCTTGACTAGAAGAAGGGATCGGTTGGTAGGACATGTTTTGAGGCATCAAGGGATCACAAATTTAGCATTGGAGGGCAGCATGGAGGGTAAAAATCGTAGAGGGAGACCAAGAGATGAATACACTAAGCAGATTCAGAAGGATGTAGGTACTGGGAGATGAAGAAGCTTGCACAGGATAGAGTAGCATGGAGAGCTGCATCAAACCAGTCTCAAGACTGAAGACTACAACAACAACAACAACAACAACAACTCTACAAGTAGTGAGGGATGTCTGATGGAATCTGACGAATGCCAAGTCCTGTCTGCGCATAAAGGAGGGTAAGAATTTAAAGTCCTGTCGACAACGCTCGGATAGTACACGAATGTTGTTATCGGCCTTGTTTTCAAACGAGCCATAGTGGTATTTGTCTCAAGCGATATGTGTCACTCTTCGGATGGCAGGACTTAGATCTGAACCAGCCTTCTCTACAACGCGTGTGCTACGTCTTACAGTACCATGTCCTTCGGCATGGACATGAAATATGCAAAAAAAAGTGGTATTAGATGCTAGATGGAGCAGGTTAAAAATAGCAGATACGAAAAGATTTACAGCGTTACTACCCCCCACGCTTTACGTACGAGGAAATCAAGTTCTATAGTACTTTCAATTCCTTATTTAGATTCAAGCATTACTCTGAAGGACAAGCTTTGACCGTTGTTCTGCTGAGTTATTGCAATGTTTAGCATTCTGAAGGCGAAAACAAAAATTGCAGTGATAACGTTGGTGATGAAACTGAGGAGTGTAGCTGAGGAGTGATTACGTAAGATAGACGGAGTGCTTTCTTTTAGAAGGAAATACAAGAAGAAAATACAGGAAGAAAACAAGTCGATAACGAGATCGGATAGGTTTCACATTGAAACAAACAATGATTGGACTATGGAGAATAAACTTAAAAAGTAAGTGATTTCGTAGAATCTGAAAACAAGGATTTTGTATAATGCATCCTTAATACAAAAATATGTCTTAACCGTGAATCTAATAGTACACGGAAAATAGGCACACTTTCGATACAAGCGAGTCAAGTAATGTTTTCTTTATAACATTGTAGCAACTTTTCACGCTAGAGCCAAAGCTGATCTTAATTTTATGTAAGTGCAAAATACTTCAAATAAAACTACAAATGTGGAGCAAAATTTAAAAAAACTTTTCTTTATAAACAGCCTGCTGTCTCACTGGCCACCCTGCTCATCGACTCCGGCACTACCAAAATTCCTTAGGGGGAGGGGGGGGGGGGATAAAATTAAGAGCGAGACAGCGAATTCACGATTTCATTCTTTACAGATGGTGCTAGACCACACTAAGTCTCGTAAGACAAGCTGAGCTGCTGCGTATTCGAAAACTCCTGCGAGTATAGTAAAAACAATTTTACTTTTTGTACAAACTATGAACGGCGTCTTCGTTTCTGTGATTCCTGACAATCGAAAATGTTTCATAAGGACAAGGGAAATGAGACCGTTTCATTTCTTTTAGTACAAATACATTTTATACACACAAACATCCACTGTTTGTCAATAACAATACCACAAATAGATAACACAACTGAATCAAAACTTAGGTAAAAATATTTTTAAAAACCTCACAAATGCTACAAAATCCTATCTTTCGCACCAGCTAAATGCAGACGTTTTGAAATGATTGTGCAGATGCGTTTCATCATCTGCTCCGAAATTTAAAATATTTTGAGTCTTACTACGATCCAAATCTTTTTTTTTTACTTATTCCTGCCAGCTAGTCTCTTAATTTTTCTTTTTGTGTGTGTGTGTGTGTGTGTGTGTGTGTGTGTGTGTGCGCGCATATGCAGTTTACCACCGAAAAACTCAAATCGCGAGGGAACATCTTGAATGCAAATGCCATTACAAATTATTATACAGAATCCACGAACAGACGTTTTCTGTTAGGCACAACCTGCTTAATTAGGACTATTCTGTCAGCAAATAATCAAAACCCTGTGTCACAGCGCCACAAGCTTTTGCCGTCGAGGAAACGTGTGCGTGTGAGCTTTAGCTGTGGGACGATCAGTGCAAAGACCTTACGCCTGGAAGCTGAAACACTTCAGTGTCATGGGACTGCAGCCTATCTCTGGAAATGGAAGATTGCACGTTCGCACGTGTTTCTCTCGTGGAAACTTTAACCTTGAACGCCCTTGACCGACGACGAGACAGTGCTCCCAGCGGGCAAAAAAAAGTGGAAGGCCTCGGCCACATAACGAAGCGTAGTGTGGCATGGCAGGAAGTGTGCGATAGTATACCGCCGGACGCATGGCCGATGTAAGAACCTTGCTACCGGTACTCTCAAAACTAACTGACATTCTCGAAAACGACCTCGCCCAACTATTGGAACAAGTGGAGGAAAACCACAACCACCTCGAAAACCAAACTTTTTATATCATAAAAAAGTTTTATTAACAATTCACTGTATTCCAACATAAACCTCCTGCACACACAGGGATCGTCTAAAACACGACACACAGGAACATACCAAGCAAACATCAATTAAGTAAAATTACGTATTTTGTAGAAACTAGTACCTCTTTCCATGTTTAATTATCACCGTTTACGAGTTATTGAGAAAAAAAAGGTGCTACTAGCTATTTTCGCAATCGTTTGCAGACGCGTTCTGAAAATGAATGTCTGCTTCGGTGGCTACAGTCTTGCACGTAACATTTGTTAGAATGCGACGTATCAGTGGGTGAACTAATTTATTTAGGACGCGCCGTCCACTTTTAAGTACTATCAATGAACGGAGTAAAATAAAACAAAACAACGAGCATGCTTCAAATCACATAAATACGTACACAAAATTTCTAGATGTCTTCAGCAATTAAATTTCACTCAGTAGCAGCATACTTGCAACCCATTATGATTACGGTAAATGGAAATTTAAAAAACTATTATGTCTGCACAGAATGTGAATTATCAGACACTCACCAGAGAGACGGGAAACTTCTCCAAACCCTGCTCTAAAAATGAAAAGCCTAGTAGCCGCACCACTTCATTTCTTCCCCCCCATACAAACCACTCAAACAATGTAATGCTTAATTAACGAGGGATGAGCCGCTGGAAGCACCATATCCATTTCAAAGCCCCTTTCCTCATTTCTTCACAAAGCTCTTTTTGCCAACCCTTTAAGGTCTATTTTACGATACACTAGCCAGTAAAGTCGACAGACGGGCAATGATAAGAAAAATTAAAAAAAATACGCGTATGTATGTGTACCGGCCGGAAAACGTATACTCTCCCGAAAAACCTTTACAGGTCTTACATGAACGAGTTGCTACCAGCGTTTTGGTACTCTTCAAAGCTTGTTAAGATTCACAATCCCGTGGCAGATGGAAACGAAAATTTGTTTCACTGCGTTTTTTTTTTCGAGCTAATACTGTCGCATGAGCATTGCAATTTCTCCCCCCCCCCCCCCCCCCATCTGTCGTTCTTCCCTTGTCGTGAGACCCCAAGTTAAGACGTGGCCGTTGTCTTACCTTGCTTATCCTCTTCTGCAGTACTGGGCCTCTGATTAATTCTTCTGTTAAGAGCGCTCAAGATTCCTGGAGACTGCCCGGAGTCGGTAACTGGTCTGTGCTGTCTTGAATAAAAATAACCCTGGTCAGTTCGGTCTTCCTCTGTGTGCGGTGCTTATAGAGAACACGGGTCTGCGGTCCCCTTGCAGGTTAACTTCGAAGGGGGAGGGCGAACAGGCCTGCTCTCAGCGGAGGACTGCTAGTCTCTTCGAGCCTCCCGCTTTACCTGCCCAGTCGCACTTGCAGTCTCTGGGGTGTTGGATGTACAGGCAAGGTGGAATTTCTAAAGAAGAGTACTTTTATATTTTGATTAGGAACGTAAGTGCACGACTGCTGAAACGCGGGCACCAGCTCACTAGTCGACCTCCGCGCTTTCGAGCAGGCACTGTAATATTGACGCGCGGGCCCGAGGCCTGTTTTACAGCGCCCTTCTGCGCATGCGCCGAGCACGTGATTGACCAACCAATCGGCACTCGCTCCCCTCCATTACTCCGGCGGCACCTCAGGCGCTCCTCGGGCAAAGGAAGTTGCGGCGCAGTTCTTTTACGCTGATCGAGACAATTAAGTTATAAGCCGCGACGTCATGCTTTATATATATAAACTTTTAGTTTCCACTGACTTCATGCGCACGTCGATACTCATCGATTAAGACAATGGAACATAGTGATGAAAGCCTCCTGGAATTACGTGTATTAGGGTACAACTGCACAGAAACAGGCGAAACGATGAAAGTAATTGAAATAATTTTAAAATATGATTTTAATACACTGTTAGAGGCACGTTGAAATATACTTGTGCCTCCGGCAGTTTTGAATAAGAAAATTATTTTACAGCAGTTTCTCCCTTTTCAGTCATCTCTATTTCCCTTCTTCGCTACAATTTTGCGTAAGGTCGACACCCGAGTCACACAGTGCATCACAAGCATGACCCGCAATCGATTGCTAGTTAATGTATCTTTAAAAGGTATCATCGATTCTTCTCTTATCCTCGCCTCCAGCTGTTTCCACTCAGGAAAACATTTGCAGATCACGCCTTAGATTTTCTTACTCACGTGTTCATGTTATTCGAAGTGACAAGACGTTTTTCTCGAAAGCTATCTGGGCGGCCGGGAAGCAGGTGAAGCAACCACAAGTATCGTACCGAATGGCTAATATTGCTCCGTAATTGCTTACGATTTATTCACTCTGGAAATATATTTTGAATGCTGGGTGCAGCAGTTGGGGATACTCTTTCCTTCGTAGTATGTGCAGTAGATCATGAGTTGACAACTATGGGGTTGAACACTATCGTCAAAACAAGGAAGTGAAGGAAATATCGTCAAAGGCAGTGGTACACAGAACTAGTCTAGAAGGAAAGCACCCCCCCCCCCCCCCCTCCATATTTTTCAACCATCCAGATATGCTCAAATGAAATGATCCCCTATTTTCACCACTTATGATTATCATTTATACCAACAATTCATTGCAAATACGTGACGCTATGTGAAATTTCATATTGTCGCGTGAGTGCAGACTGTAAAACAATCATTTGTTAGGCTCGGCACTGCACTTCGTCTAAAAACAAAAAATGACGCACGTGACGTGCGTCCGAGCTGGATGATAATCCGCCCAATATGTTCAGGTGCGGTGAGGTGGCTTACGTTTCTACACGACACAGATAGCTGTATCATAAGTGCTGCCACAACGTAGGGATATCTACGGAGAGGCCAGACGCTGTGGTCCCTGAAGAAGTGCAGCATCCTTTTCAAAAGTTACAGGTGAAACGATCTGGATAATTGACTAATCTAATGTTGTAACATTGGCCAACAAAGCCTTGCTATGCTGTTACTGCTAATGGCTGAAAACAAGCAGCTTGTTATTTTTCTGGAAGGGATGCAAGAGTCTCAAAGAATATGAGATGAGATAAAGAAAAGTATTCTGAGAGTCAAAGGAAACGAACATTTAATTCTGATGGAGGACTCGAATTCATCAACAAGAAAAGAAAGAGAAGGAAAAATTGCGGGAGAACATGGACGAGGAAAAGAAGGAGTTCTCCACCTGTTATAATTTTGCACAGAACATAATCTAGCTAGTGGTAACACTTGGTTGAAGTACCATGTAACATGGCTGCATACGTGGGAGACACCTGGAACACTTCAGATATTTTTATATAAACAAAGACATATCTCAGAACCGTATTTTTCAGGGGCAGATGTGCACTCTGATCAAATATTAGCTGTTTTCAAATGCAGGTTAAAACTGAAGAGATCGCGAAAAGGTAGGAAACTAGGGGTGGCACTGGATACACTGAAAGAACCAGAGGTTGTTGAGAGACTCGGAGGAAGGAATACCACAGAAGAGGAAGGGGTTGGTTTCATGAATGAAATAGTGAAAGCAGCAGAGGATCAAAGAGACGTAGTAGGACTCCTTAGCTAATGCAGACACATTTTATTTAATTGGAGAAAGCAGAAAATATAAAAATACAGCAAATAAACCAAGCGAAAGGGAATAACGACATTTTAACAATGGCACTAAACAGAAAATGTAAAACCGCTAAGCAAGAATGACTAAGAGAAGGAACTACATGAATATCAAGGGCTCAGATGGCAAGTCACCACTAGGCAAAAAAGGAAAGGCTGCAAAGTGAAAAGAATACTTAGCCAGTCTACATAAGGGAAACAAACTTGAGGATAATATTATAGAAGGAGGAAATGAAGTAGGAGAAGGTGAGATGGGAGACATGATACTGAGAGTACAATATGACAGAACACTTAAAGAACTAAGTGAAAATAAGGCCCCTGGAGTAGACGATATTTCCTCAGAACCGTCGAGATCCTTAGGTGAGACAGCCATTATTAATCTATTCCACCTGGTATGGAAGACACACGGGACAGGCGACATACTTCAGTCTTTAAGAGCAACGCAATAATTCCAGTTCCACAGGAGGCAGTGTTGACACATGTGAATACTACCGAACCCGTCAGTTTAATAAGTCTAGGTTTGCAAAATAAGTCTAGGTTATTTATATAAGAATGGGGAAACTGGTAGAAGCTGACCGCGTGGAAGATCAGATTTGGTTCCGGAGAAATGAGGGACTAGCGAGGCATTACTGACCATGTAACTTATCTTAGATAATAGGTTGAAGCATTTAAAGGACATGTAGATTTAAAGAAAGCTTTTGTGAATGTTGACTGAGCTCTGAAAATTTGGAGGTAGCAGGGATAAAATACATTATTTTCAACTTGTAAAGAAACCAAACCGCAGTTAACAGTAGTTGGAAGATATGAAAAGGAAGTCAGTGGGACAGGGCTTTAGCCTATCCCCAATGTTATTCAATCTGTTCACTGAGTAGCCAGTAATGGAAATGAAAGAGGTATCTGGAGAAGGAATTAAAGTTCAGGGAGAAGAAGTAAAAACCTTGCGGATTGACGATGACATTGTAATTTTGTGAGAAAACGACTTGCAAAAGCAGTGGAACAGAATGGACAGTGTTTTTAAAGGAGGATATAAGGTGAACATAAACAAAACCAAAACGGTAGTGGGATGTAGTCGAATTAAGTCAGGCGATGCTGAGGAAATTAAGTTAGGTAATGAGACACTGAAAGCAGTAGATGAATTTTTCTATTTGGGCAATGAAGTGTCTGATGATTGCCGACGTAGAGAGGATAAAAAATGTAAAATAGCAATGGCAAGAAAATCGTTTGGAGGAATAGAAATTTCTTAACTTAACTAAACTAAACTCCGTCCGAACAGCCCTCGGAAAACCCAACGGAGCCGACCCACCGCCATATCATCCTTAACCGATAGATATAACAGGATGCGGATATGAAGAGTCATGCACCCTGCTCTCCCGACCGGGCTGAGTGCACCCGGCTTGCCAACAGCTCTCTGCAGACCCAGATGGTCACTCATCCAAGTGCTAGCCAAGGCAGACAGCGTTTAACGTCAGCGACCTGACGGGAAACGGTGTTACCACCATGGCGACGCCATTGGTGAAATTTGTTAACATCGAATAAAAATTTAAGTGTTACGAAGTTTTTACTGAAAGCTGTTGTCTGGAGTGTATCTTTGTACGGAAGCGAAATAGGAACGACAAGCAGTTCAGATAAGAAGAGACTATAAGCCTTTGAAACAAGGTGGTGCTAAAGGTGAATGTGAAGATTAGATTTGTAGATCACACAACTAACGGGAAAGTACTAAATAGAACCGGTGAGGAAGTTATGGATAGCTTGACTGAAAGAAAGATCCGTTGATAGGATTCAATGTGAATTTAGTATTGGAGGGAAATTGGAGGGGGGGGGGGGGGCAAAAACTGTACAGGGAGATCGTAGTTTGAATACAGTAAGTAGCTTCAAATGGATGCAAGGTTGCAGTCGTTGTACGGGAATGGTAAGGCTAGCACAGAGTAGACTAGCGTCGAGACCTGCATTAGACTGGTCTTGGGACTGAAGAAAACCACAACAACAATATTATTATTGTATTTAAGGTGCCTCCAATGTTCAAGTCTATACGACAAGTATAGCTAAAATATGTATAATGATACGCTTACATACCCTTCGTATGTAAAAGTTAAAAATGTGTATAAAAACCTTGGACTTCGTTAGAACTTACTTAAATGGGAACTGAATAAAATAAAAAATGTGAATTGAATAGATGCAGCTGGGTGATCACTAGCTTGACTCAAATGTCGGAACGAAGAAGAGTAAAGCAGCAATGAAAGACAGCAGCAATGAAAGACACATTCTCTCTCTCTCTCTCTCTCTCTCTCTCCTCTCTCTCAAAACACACACACACACACACACACACACACACACACACACACAGGCACGCACGCACGCACGCACGCACGCAGAAGGTTTTTGTATCTGATTTAAAAATATTTCGTACAAACTGACCGAGTTATGATTAAATACGTTGAGATATGAAAGCGATGTCACTGCCACCTAGCGAACAGCCGACTTACTCGAGAGAGCACCAGTACCTTAAGGCAACAGAATGCGCGACGAACTTCACGACTGGTGTGATGGACTAGTGGTAGCCGGCCGGTAGCTCAGCGCGTTCGGTCAGAGGGTTTAACTACCTTCTGTAATAAAAAGAACTGAGTGAACGGATCAACGAACAACCAGAACGAGTGTCACCGGACGTCCGCAACGAACAAAGTCAACGAACAATATAGAACAAAGTGAGATAAAAGATGTAGGATCGAACCCCGACTGAATCACTTTTTTTTTTTCATTCTGCCTTTCAACCTAGCGATCACTTCTCAATGGTGTGGAGATTCGTCAGAAACGAAAGATGGCTCGGATTCCGTGTAACAGTATAGCTCAGACTGCACTAAGGCAGTGGCGCGGCTTGGAGCTGTTGTCCACGCCGGGGGGCGCGCGTGTAAGAAGAGGTGTTTACATGGCTGATACTTGCGCGTGTTGTCCGAATAGATCGCCATAGCACACAACTTTAGAAATACTACGCTCCAATTTACGTTTGACAACGGCTATGCAGTTTGGATTCCGTAGAAATGTTGGAACACGTGAGGCAATACTGATCTTACGACTTATCTTAGAAGAAAGATTAAGGAAAGGCAAACCTACGTTTCTAGCATTTGTAGACTTACAGAAAGCTTTTGACAATGTTGACCGGCATACTCTCTTTCAAATTCTAAAGGTGGCAGGGGTAAAATACAGGGACCGAAAGACTATTTACAATTTGTACAGAAACCAGATGGCAGTTATAAGAGTCAAGAGGCACGAAAGGGAAGCAGTGGTTGGGAAGGGAGTGAGACAGGGTTGTAGCCTCTCCCCAATGTTATTCAATCTGTATATTGAACAAGCAGTAAAGGAAACAAAAGAAAAGTTCGGAGTAGGCACTAAAATCCATGGAGAAGAAATAAAGACTTTGAGGTTCGCCGATGACATTGTAATTCTATCAGAGACAACAAAGGACTTGGAAGAGCCGTTGAACGGGATGGACAGTGTCTTGAAAGGAGGATATAAGATGAACATCAACAAAAGCAAAACGAGTGCAATGGAATGTAGTCGTATTAAGTCTGGTGATGCTGAGGTAATTAGATTAGGAAATGAGACGCTTAAAAATGTACACTGGCAATGGCAAGGAAAGCGTTTCTGAAGAAGAGAAATTTGTTAACATCGATTATAGATTTGTGTGTCAGGAAGTCGTTTCTGAAAGTATTTGTATGGAGTGTAGCCATGTATGGAAGTGAAACATGGATGATAAATAGTTTGGACAAGAAGAGAGTAGAAGCTTTCGAAATGTGGTGCTACAGAAGAATGCTAAAGATTGGATGGGTAGATCACATAACTAATGAGGAGGTATTGAACAGAATTGGGGAGAAGAGGAGTTTGTGGCACAACTTGACTAGAAGAAGGGATCGGTTGGTAGGACACGTTCTGAGGCATCAGGGGATCACAAATTTAGCACTGGAGGGCAGTGTGGAGGGTAAAAATCGTAGAGGGAGAGCAAGAGTTGAATACTCTAAGCAGATTCAGAAGGATGTAGGTTGCTGTAAGTACTGGGAGATGAAGAAGTTTGCACAGGATAGAGTAGCATGGAAAGCTGCATCAAACCAGTCTCAGGACTGAAGACCAACACAACAACAACAACAACAACAACAACAACAACAACAACGGCTACGCCAGAGCCATGGCTTTTGAAATAGAGCGTTTTTTGTGGGAAGAAGTTCGTTTACTTGCTACAGACCTAGTTGGGATACACCTATCGATTGTAAGCAGCACAATGTACGTCAAGATGACCGATGAAGCTGCATGTGAAAGAACTATTGCCGCTGCTCAAAGAGAACTTAAATTTCGCCACTCTGATGACCGTATCGGCGATGTAATAGTAGCTCCTTCAGGCTTGGGAGTGAGGGTCATTCGGATCCTTGAACTGCCGTTTGAGGTACCAGAATCGATGGTTATTGAATCGCTGGGACCATATGGAACGGTACTCAGTCATACGCCTGCACGCTGGGCGAGTTTCAGCACTTATCCCATGTTAAACGGCGTCCGACAGGCGCGGATCGTCCTTAACAAACATATCGTATTGGAGGATGTCGGGCTATTGTGATTTACGATATCCAGCCGCGGACATGTTCTGGCTGTGGTGGAGAAGGACATATCCGCCCGGGGTGCATACAACGCCGCGTCATGCAACTGCCACGTGGCGAAGCGTCACAGTGATAAGTTGCCACGCAACTGCCGATGACATACGTGTCAGTTGCCCGCCGCGAGGTGTTCCCGAGTTCGGAGCGTGCCACGGACGTGCTGATTCAAGAGCGGACCCAGTTATTGGGGCATGGAGGATGCTCCTACACCCACCTCACGGCAGATGAGGGAGGAACTTCCCGCACCCTCACAAGTAGCACTTGGCGTGAAAGTGGAGGTCGGGACTGTGGCAGCAGCAACGGACTAACGAGCGCCCGATGAACGTGAGGCGTCGCCTATGGCGGCAGAGGGCAGGGCGCGCAAACTACGATCGCCGAAGCGTCGCAAGAAACTTCGAAATAGTTCGGGCGACACGTCCTCCCCGAGCCTAGGGGACACGGAAGTTATTCGCACTGAAGAGACGTTTGACATGGAAGACGTGCCGTTAGAGGGCGCTGAAAGGATTCCTTCAGACGGTAATCGGATATACTGCCTTCCAGACGGTCCCTCTTCATTGACACTGACCGGGTACTGCCGAGCGAGGAGTCAGCGACAGTGTCCCGGTAGCCACATCGACATGCAGCAGAGGGTATTTCTGGGATTGATGACCAATACGACTGGGCAGAACCACTCGAAGGGATACCGGAATTGTCACCCCCACTTGATGACTGCTCACTTACAGGACGCACACCACAGAACGAAAACAACGGAGGGCAGCCCGTTGGCGGGCAACCCTCTGATATGACAAGCATGACGACGACGACAACGAACCAAGCATATAAGGTGGGAACAGTGAACATTAACACCGCAAGATCGCTTGCAAATATGCAATTTTTCCGGGGCATGATTTTCGCAAAGAACATGTATATTCTGCTGGTGCAGGAAACCTGCAATGCTGCCTTTCCCGACATGAGTGGTTACAACACTTAACTTAGCGCCGACACCAAACGTGTGACGTGGCACGGCGATGTTAGCCCCGGAAGGGATTCCGGTGTGTGACCTCTATCATCTCCCTTCTGCCCAGGGTTTGGCGATGACCGTGAACGGCATCCGTATTGTCAACATCTATGCACCCTCCGGATCTGACAATCGACGGGCGCGAGCGCAACTCTACTCAGAGAAAATTGTGCCCCTATTCCATGGCAGATATGATCACATCTTAGTAAGAGGGAACTTTAATTGTGTCCTCAAACCGAAGGATCAAACCTCGAATTTTAGCTCCTGCTACGCATTGCACACGATCTGCCGAGACACGACACTAATGGACATGTGGGAAAAGACCCATGGGCAGCGTAAGGGTTAGATATTTTTTACTAGCCACTCGGCGAGCAGACTGGATCGGATTTACGTTTCTGACGAATTAAGACATCACCTGCTGTCTGCTGAACGTTGGCCCATAGCTTTTACGGATCACCTTACATATTTATGCACGATAACCCTCCTACGGCAGCAGGTCTGGCAGAGGCGTAGTTCGTGGAAACTTAATTCATCCATATTGGTGGATCCAGAATTTGCCGTCTCCCGTTGCTCCGTACGGTTCTTTCATGGTGGGTGCTATGTGCAATACCGGCGATGCGAATAATTTATGGAAAGGAAAAAGCGAGATGGCTCCGAGATACACCTGAGTATTGCTACATGGTGCTCCGCGACCTGTCCTCCAGTGCCCCATCGTCCGACCGTCAAGCGGAGGTCCATCGCAATCAGACGTGCATTTCATCGACCACGACACGTCGACTGGAGGAACTTTCGGTCTGTGCTCGATGCTTGGAAGCGTCGATGGAGAACATATTTGCATGCATCATGTGTCCGGGGGCCATGCGCGTAATCGCCAATCCTTGATCACAGTGCTCCATGATGGTGATGATCGGCCCTCGACTCACAACATGACATTGCTGTTTGGTTTCTGGCGTATTACCGCCTCCTTTTCACCGGAACCCCGACGGACGATGGGATAGGAGAAGACATTTTGCGACAGATACAAACGGGGGTGGACGGTACGGATGTAGAGGCGTTATTGGAACCCCAAACGGAAGATGACATACAGACGGCACTATGGTGCTATGCATACATTTCCTGGGCCACATAGGTTGACACTAACTTTATCGCGAATTTGCAGATCTAATGATGTCCCAATGGGTGTCTACGTATAATGAATTATTGCGCCTGACATAGACGTCCCGTCGCAATTCATGGCGGGAATGCTTATAACAACACCGAAATCGAAAGGAACTGTCAGCGCCCATCAATTTTGACGACCCACGATGCTCAAGACCGACTACAATATCTTTGCGCGAATGTTGCCGGCAAGGCACAGGACTGTAATATCCAAGACATTACCACCAGATTAGGCTTGTCTAGGGATTTGGAGAACATCCACTCCTAAGTGAATATCGTGACATCATTGCCCTGATGAAAGCCTGTCGCACGCGATCCGGAGTTCGTATCAGTGGATTTTGATCGTGCCTTTGATAGGATCAACAATGATTTACTTGCCTCGACCATGCGACACATGGCAATTCATCTGGAGTTTATTACCGTCCTCATACGCCTCCTTCGTGGCGCTTCTCCGACGGAGACAGTCAATGGAAGGAAGGTAGGAACGATTCATGTTTGCAGCTCAGTTAGGCAAGGATGTCCCTTGACGATGGCGCTGTTTGCAATAGCGCTAGAACCATTCACGTAGACTCTTTGACAGACTATTACAGGCGTGCGACTCCGTGGAAGTTCTTTCACGTGTCTGCATATGTCGACGACTTGATGATACTCGTCCGGTCGGAGAACGAAGTACGTAGGTTGGTTGCCATCCTTACTACATACGGCGTGGTGGCCGATAGCAGGGTCAACATGAATAAAACAAAGATTATGCACATCGGACGGCGCTGGACACACTGCACAGTTCGTTTACGACGGTGGACATCATGCAATGCTTTGGAGTTTTGTTCACCCGGTCGCTTCGGCAATCAGCGACGGCGAGCTACCGGCGTATACTCCAGCACGTCCGACTGCACATATGAAACAATTCACTCAAAAGGGTGGAATACACTAATGTTCATCTTGCCTCACGACCGCCACACCTGGCACAGGTACTGCCGATGCCACATGATATTGCTGACAGGTTAGTAGCGGCCTTTGGATACTATGTCAGCCAAGGGATTCTTTTTAAGGTTCTCTCTTCAACACCATTCTGGAGAACTTAATCACACGAATGTGCGGAACAAGGCTCTCGCTCTATACCTGCGAGCGACGCTACGGACCTGGAACCAACGGCAACACGCCATCACGTCGGCGATCCTGGACGTGCTTCTTCCAACGTCCTTTGAACCGCCGGTGGTGGCAGGCACAATATCGGCTTTTTTTCTCACGTAACGCGATTATTTGTTGATTTTAGTTATGTTCGGTTACAAATACCTTCTACAAGGATCCCCACAACCCGTGAGTACATAGATACTCGAGGCGTCATCATGTTGTCGAGCTTAAATACCCAACGAGGGATTTGCGACACTTCTGGCGAGCTGTTCACACGCCTCACCTCGCCAAATCAGCGAGATCGTCTTGGTATACATTAATCAACCGCAAGACAGTCAACCGCCGACGACTGCACGACATTCACATGTTGGAATCCCCGCTCTGCCTTATATGTGGCATGCAGGACACCGACGAACATTTTCTTCAGCGCGATGAGGCAAAGAATATTTGGCAGCTGACGAAACGCATCATGGCACTCCTCCAAGGCAACGACGACTCCATGATCACGGCGGACGCTTTATTTTCCCCGGAAGCGATCTTTTTACCCTCACATAAAACGTCGAAAATACGCTGGATTGGAAGACACGAATCGCACTGCTCGCTATTGCGGAATCCGACATCACTGAACACAAAACTGTCTTTGCAAACTTTCTAGGCAGCATGTTTCACGACCCCCGGAGCGGTGCGGAGTCCCAGGTTTACGTACTTTACCGGGCACGGATATTCCTCCCAGTGAAATGACGAGGATGTCACTTCGGCCCTACATTTCTTTTCTTTCTTTTTCATATGTGATTGTTTTTTTCCTGGGATATTAATATAAAAATAACAATAAAAGAATTAAATAAGTGTACAATGTTTCCTTCCCACTGCCTCTCCTTTATTCTGTCAGGAGCCGGATTCACCGTGGCCAGGACAAAAAAAGTGATAGAGCGTTTGGCTAGAAATCGAAAAGATGTACGACCGAATCCTGACAATCACTTTTCTTTCATTCTGTCTTTCAACCTAGTGACTCACCTTTCAATGGTTTGGAGATTCGCCTGAAAGAAAGGTGACTCGGATTCCATATAACAGTATAGCTCTCTTTTCCCCCGGCTGGATAATTGGCTAGGGACATACAAGTCACCAAGGGGCATCCAATTGATTACAGTCGTTTCAGAACAGCACAGAGGAAAAACATGCGACTCAAAATTCTATCGACTTCAAGTATTTATGTATAGAGTAAAACGCAACCTGGAATGCAGCTTTACTTCGTTTACATAAGGAAAGTTTTTGCAGTAGTATAGTGCATGAATCAACTTTCACCTTTCCGTTTCCCTTGAACACTATTGCCTGCGATGTGAGACGAAAGATAATTTTCAAATTATACAGAAGACTGTTAAACTTATGTCTAGTGGCGAGAAAGAGATTTAGACCTCTTAAACATCATGAAGTTATCTTCTTGAATAGGACTCAGAAATTTCTTGCGCAAGAATGCAAAAGATTATGAAATGTTTTTACAGATGTAGGAGGGACGCATTTCAAAATATGCTCTTCTCAGCTTACCAGTCGCAATCGCACACTGAATTCACTGCAAATTCTTCCAACAACGGGCAACGAGTTACTCAACTTCGAAGTACTGTAACAAGTATGACCAACAACGAAAAGACACCCACCCAGTGGCGCCAACATAGGGGGGGGGGGAGGTACTTTGTGCCCTCCCCCCCCCCCCCCATATTCAAACATGTATTTCTCACCGCTCTCTCCCCGTTCCTCATCCTTTACTGGCAAATTTGTTAAAACTTGCACATACATTTTTGCATGTTGTTGTTGTTGTTGTTGTTGTTGTGGTCTTCAGTCCTGAGACTGGTTTGATGCAGCTCTCCATGCTACTCTATCCTGTGCAAGCTGCTTCATCTCCCAATACATACTGCAGCCTACATCCTTCAGAATCTGTTTAGTGTATTCATCTCTTGGTCTCCCTCTACGATTGTTACCCTCCACGCTGCCCTCCAATACTAAATTGGTGATCACTTGATGCCTCAGAACATGTCCTACCAACCGATCCCTTCTTCTTGTCAAGTTGTGCCACAAACTCCTCTTCTCCCCAATCCTATTCAACACTTCCTCATTAGTTACGTGATCTACCCATCTAATCTTCAGCATTCTTCTGTAGCACCACATTTCAAAGGCTTCTATTCTCTTCTTGTCCGAACTATTTATCGTCCATGTTTCACTTCCATACATGGCTACACTCCATACAAATACTTTCAGAAACGACTTCCTGACATTTAAATCTATAATCGATGTTAACAAATTTCTCTTCTTCAGAAACGCTTTCCTAGCCATTCCCAGTCGACATTTTATATCCTCTCTACTTCGACCATCATCAGTTACTTTGCTCCCCAAATAGCAAAACTCCTTTACTACTTTAAGCGTCTCATTTCCTAATCTAATTCCCTCAGCATCGCCCGATTTAATTAGACTACATTCCATTATCCTCGTTTTGCTTTTGTTGATGTTCATATTATATCCTCCATTCATGACACTGTGCATTCCGTTCAACTGCTTTTCCAAGTCCTTTGCTGTCTCTGACAGAATTACAATGTCATCGGCGAACCTCAATGTTTTTATTTCTTCTCCATGGATTTTAATACCAACTCCGAATTTTTGTTTTGTTTCCTTTACTGCTTGCTCAATATACAGATTGAATAACATCGGGGAGAGGCTACAACCCTGTCTCACTCCCTTCCCAACCACTACTTCCCTTTCATGTCTCTCGACTCTTGTAACTGCCATCTGGTTTCTATGCAAATTGTAAATAGCCTTTCGCTCCCTGTATTTTACCCCTGCCACCGTCAGAATTTGAAAGAGATTATTCCAGTCAACATTATCAAAAGCTTTCTCCAAGTCTACAAATGCTATAAACGTAGGTTTGCCTGTTCTAAATCTAGCTTCTAAGATAAGTCGTAGGGTTAATATTGCCTCACGTGTTCCCATATTTCTACGGAATCCAAACTGATCTTCCCCGAGGTCGGCTTCTACCAGTTTTTCCATTCGTCTGTACAGAATTCGCGTTAGTATTTTGCAGCCGTGACTTATTAAACTGGTAGTTCGGTAATTTACACATCTGTCAACGCCTGCTTTCTTTGGGATTGGAATTATTATATTCTTCTTGAAGTCTGAGGGTATTTCGCCTGTCTCATACATCTTGCTCACCAGATGGTAGAGTTCTGTCGTGACTGGCTCTCCCAAGGCCATCAGTAGTTCTAATGGAATGTTGTCTACTCCCGGGGCCTTGTTTCGATTCAGGTCTTTCAGTGCTCTATCAAATTCTTCATGCAGTATCATCTCTCCCATTTCATCTTCATCTACCTCCTCTTCCATTTCCATAATATTGTCCTCAAGAACATCGCCCTTGTATAGACCCTCTATATACTCCTTCCACCTTTCTCCTTTCCCTTCTTTGCTTAGAACTGGGTTTCCATCTGAGCCCTTGATATTCATACAAGTGGTTCTCTTTTCTCCAAAGGTCTCTCCCTGCTTAGCCATTTTGCACATCCTGTCAATCTCATTTTTGAGACTTTTGTATTCCTTTATGCCTGCTTCATTTACTGCATTTTTATTTTTTCTCCTTTCATCAATTAAATTCAGTATTTCTTGTGTCACCCAAGGATTTCTACTAGCCCTCGTCTTTTTACCTACTTGATCCTCTGCTGCCTTCACTACTTCATCCCTCAAAGCTATCCATTCCTCTTCTATTGTATTTCTTTCCCCCATTCTTGTCAATTGTTCCTTTATGCTCTTCCTGAAATTCTCTACAACCTCTTGTTTCATTCAGTTTACCCAGGTCCCATCTCCTCAAATTCACACCTTTTTGCAGTTTCTTCGGTTTTAATCTACAGTTCATAACCAATAGATTGTGGTCAGAGTCCACATCAGCCCCTGGAAATGTCTTACAATTTAAAACCTGGTTCCTAAATCTCTGTCTTACCATTATATAATCTATCTGAAACCTGTCAGTATCTCCAGGCTTCTTCCATGTATACAACCTCCTTTTATGATTCTTGAACCAAGTGTTAGCTATGATTAAGTTGTGCTCTGTGCAAAATACTACCAGGCGGCTTCCTCTTTCATTTCTTAGCCCCAATCCATATTCACCTACTACGTTTCCTTCTCTTCCTTTCCCTACTGTCGAATTCCAGTCACCCATCACTATTAAATTTTCGTCTCCCTTCACTATCTGAATAATTTCTTTTATCTCATCATACATTTCTTCAATTTCTTCCTCATCTGCATAGCTAGTTGGCATATAGACTTTTACTACTGTTGTAGACGTGGGCTTCGTGTCTATCTTGGCCACAATAACGCGTTCACTATGTTGTTTGTAGTAGCTTACCCGAACTCCTATCTTTTTATTCATTATTAAACCTACTCCTGCATTACCCCTATTTGATTTTGTATTTATAAGCCTGTAATCACCTGACCACAAGTCTTGTTCCTCCTGCCACCGAACTTCGCTAATTCCCACTATATCTAACTTAAAGCTATCCATTTCCCTTTTTAAATTTTCTAACCTACCTGCTCGATTAAGGGATCTGACATTCCACGCTTCGATCCGTAGAACGACAGTTTTCTTTCTCCTGATAACGACGTCCTCTTGAGTAGTCCCCGCCCGGAGATCCGAATGGGGGACTATTTTACCTCCGAAATATTTTACCCAAGAGGACGCCATCATCATTTATCCATACAGTAAATCTGCATGCCCACGGGAAAAATTACGGCCATAGTTTCCCCTTGCTTTCAGCCGTTCGCAGTACCAGCACAGCAAGGCCGTTTTGGTTAATGTTACAAGGCCAGATCAGTCAATCATCCAGACTGTTGCCCCTGCAACTACTGAAAAGGCTGCTGCCCCTCTTCAACGTTTGTCTGGCCTCTCAACAGATACCCCTCCGTTGTGGTTGCACCTACGGTACGGCCATCTGTATCGCTGAGGCACGCAAGCCTCCCTACCAACGGCAAGGTCTATGGTTCATGGGGGGGAGGGGGGGACATTTTTGCATAATAGTATGTAATGATTATATAGGAAAAAATACCGATTTTACAAGCTATTGCGTATTCCTTTCTGCTACCCCTCCAACCTCTGCATACGATGAACTGTCGTGACAGGGTTTGTCCCCTGCATCTGCACTATTCGCACACTTTTACTGTACGGAGGTATGCGGGGAACGAAAGCTCACCATGAGCTCGCAGCGCTTTGGCTGCTAGGACGAGCTCCACTTCCTCCCACAGCAGCCTGCTGGCAGCTTGTAAAAGAAACTAATGAGCAATAGTGACACCGAATTAGATAGCGATCGCTAGAAGGAGTAGGTAACTTTAAAGACTCTTCATTCATTTTTGTAAATTCTGTTGACAATCACTAGGTACAACACCACACAAATCAGCACCGGCTCCAGGGATTTTGCCGCCCTGCGCTAACATGTCAAGCCCCCCCCCCCCCCCCCACCCCTTTTTCGACATAGTCAACTTTTCCCTCAATATATTTCATACATGACGACTTTTTCACATATCACACTTATTCGTCTCTTTGTTGTGAATGTGTCTTTAAGATCAAAGCAGCAGTCAGTGATACGTTTACAGTGCAATACATTTTAAGCCATTTTTGTTGGAGGAAACGCTTCTTTCGTAAATCGGAGCACACTGTTTCTGTACCATAGATAAGTTTCAATAAGACCCTTGGTTTTATGGATAATTTGTATTTCCAATTTATTCTCACATTCCTTCATTTACGCAAGATGGATTTGTCGCCCCCAAAAATCTGTTGCCCTGGGCGATGGCACGGTTCGCCCCTCTCTAGAGCCGGCCCTGACAATAATCAACACTCTTGTTACATGGCTACTTCTTGTTAGGCGCACAGTACTGTTGGCAGCAGGCCGCAGCTAATGTTGGCAGCGAATGTAAATATTCCGGAGCTGGGCATCGCCAGTGGTCAGTTAGTCTTACTGTGACTGGGTTCAGTTGAAATCTTTCGTCCCTTACTGTCCAGTTTAAAATGCACAAGTTTATAATTAGGAAGAAATGTGACAATGTGGCAAGTGTTAGTCATGGTGAAGCTAGACCCAGTGTTAGTGGTGCTGTGTGTGACAACAAAGACACAGATAGTGACGGGACTGTGGCGGTGACAAAAAACACTGTTCCCGGAAAAGAACAACGCCGTTATCAGCCCTCTTGGAAACAGCAATTTGCATGGATCGATTACAATAAGGTAAAAGACATTTTTTTGCAACATTTGCAGAAAGATGTTTGAAGAAAATCGTTTTAAGTTTTCTCACAAAATGGAAAAAACTTTCATGGAAACTGGATTTTCGAACTGGAAGATTGGGGTAGGAAAGTTGAAAGCGCATGAAGCATCGGGCTGCCACAGAGACGCTGTACTGAAATTCAAATCCTTAAAATCGAATGTCAATGTATTTAGCCAGATTTCCAAAGAAAAACTAACACAAATGAAAGAAACCCGAGCTTGTTTACTAAAAATCATATCTTCCCTCCGTTATTTAGCAGTGCAGGGGCTTGCAATACGTGGGCATACTGATGAAACAAGTAACTTTGACAATTTATTACGCCTTCGATGTGGAGAGAACTAGCTACTTTTGATATGACTACAGCGCCAAACTTACAAATGGACATCCCATGATGTGCAAAACGAAATTCTGACCATTTTAAGTCATACACTTCTTAGAAAGTTATTGGAGGATATCAAGAGTGCAGAGTATCTTGCAATAACAGTATCTGTATAAGATGTGCTGATGCTTCGCTAGAGATAGAAGAATATTTTTTTGGCTATACTTAATACAAAGTACCACAGCTAAGGCTCTGTTTGATATTATTACCGACATTTTAAAACGATTTGATTTGCCTACATCTAATTGTAGGGGCCAATGCTTTGACGGTTCAGCTAATATGGCCGGATTATATAATGGTGTCCAGGCAAAGTTTATGGAAATGGAGAAGAGAGCTATGTTTGTGCACTGCCTTGCACACTGTTTAAATCTAACACTACAAGACACTGTGAAAACAGTTCCAGAATGTCGAAATGCATTGAATGTTATGAAGGACTTAATACATTTTGTGAGAGATTCACCTAAAAGATTAGATCTTTTTGCTCACCTGAAGGCAGATGCCTCTACAAATTTGAAACCGCTTTGTCCTACAAGGTAGGCCGTAAGATACTTGGCAATGTCTTCAGTTTTGTCCAACTATACAGAACTTGTCCTGCACCGCTGAGCGATCGTTTTCTTGTCTGCGGTGGGTGAAAACGTATCTTCGTTCTATAATGAGGCAGGATCGTCTTAATGCCATCGCCCTTCTCAACACCCATAGAGATGAATCGATGAAACTCGACCTTGATGCCATATGTGACGAGTTCATATGCAGGGATGATCTGAGGAGGAGTACATTTGCCATCAAAAATTAAGGTATGTTTCTTCAACTTCATTTATGTATTTGTTTTGTACCACTACTGACCTATACTCCCACTGAAATGACATTGTGATTGACGTTTCAGCGAGTCGAGGGGTAGGGGCTGGTCGCCAGCCAATCGTAATTTGCATGATTTTCAGCTGTTTGCATTTTTCATTATCCTCACAATCTTTTTTTGTTTCTTGAAAGTTGTTATGCTGTGAGGGGAATTTTCCAAGAATATGATGTTATAACTCAAAAGGGAAAGTATGCGTGCATAATACACCTCTCTCCTTCAGCACTTGTGTTGTTCCATATAATTCTCATTGCATAGGTCATTTTAGATAGCTTAGAATTTAAGAATGTGATGGGGGAATTCCATTTCAGATTGTCTTGTAAGTAAACAAAGCAATTTTGTTTCAGTGACAATTTTTTGGTTTTCCAAAGAAATATTTGGTTTTAATGGATTTTTAATTTTGCTGTATGTGGAATTGTAAAGTGGCGGTTATTTTTCTTTTTTTTTAGGGTCAATCAGCAGCTTATTCCTCACAAACCACTCTGAAATCTTTTCATTTGTGACTTCAGCATACAGCCTAAGAGCCTTTCTACTTCCATCTTCAATCAATACACTGGTGTCATCTGCAAATAGGGCTGGTTTGGATTGTCGAACATGTAGATGGAAACGCAAAGTTATCTGTCAACTGCAGTACCTAATAAAATGATTCTAGCCCTCCCCCCCCCCCAAAAAAAAAATTTTTTTTCAAGTCGGCGCCTCTGCACCCACCTCACCATCAGGCTGTGATGTGAGACAATTTGAAATAATCAAATATTTTTAGTAGATGGTGTTTTATATTTTACACTTCAGATAAAACCTTCGTTTACGTAAGTATATCCTTTCAGCAACGTAGCAGATGACTCAACTACAGCATCCTGCTTTCCTTGAATCAAACCTAGATGTGGATACGATTCTTTGCGTGGCACGGCGAAGAAGTCTGCCATAATTCCACGACAAAGAACTGCCCCAATGAGTCTAAACAATGCATCACAGTGTGTATTAAGCTTCACAACAGGAGTGCTACAACACAAGTTAAACATGTGGATGACGCATGTTTTTGTCTTTTACTTGCGGCGCCGCCTCAGCCAGTCTACTATACATATTGTAACACACACACACACACACACACACAATTTGCTTACAATATTTACAAGGCCCCAGGGGTAGACAACATTCCATTAGAACTACTGACAGCCTTGGGAGAGCCAGTCCTGACAAAACTCTACCATCTGGTGAGCAAGATGTATGAGACAGGCGAAATTCCCTCAGACTTCAAGAAGAATATAACAATTCCAATCCCAAAGAGAGCAGATGTTGACAGATGTGAAAATTACCGAACTAACAGTTTAATAAGTCACGGCTGCAAAATACTAACGCGAATTCTTCACAGACGAATGGAAAAACTGGTAGAAGCCGACCTCGATGAAGATCAGTTTGGATTCCGTAGAAATGTTGGAAGACGTGAGGCAATACTGACCCCACGACTTATCTTAGAAGATAGAGTATGGAAAAGCAACTCTACGTTTCTAGCATATGTAGACTTAGAGAACAGTTTTGACAATGTTTACTGGAATACTCTCTTTCAAATTTTGCGGGTGGCAGGGTCAAATACAGGGAGCGAACGGCTATTTACAATTTGTACAGCACCCACATGGTAGTTATAAGAATCGAGGGGCATGAAAGGGAAGCAATGGTTGGGAAGGGAGTGAGACAGGGTTGTAGCCTCTCCCCGATGTTATTCAATCTGCATATTGAGCAAGCAGTAAAGGAAACAAAACAAAAATTCGGAGTAGGTATTAAAATTCATGGAGAAGAAGTAAAAACTTTGAGGTTCGCCAATGACATTGTAATTCTGTCAGAGACAGCAAAGGACTTGGAAGAGCAGTTGAACGGAATGAACAGTGTCTTGAAAGGAGGATATAAGATGAACATCAACAAAAGCAAAACGAGGATAATGGAATGTAGTCTAATTAAATCGGGTGATGCTGAGGGAATTAGATTAGGTAAAGAGACACTTAAAGTAGTAAATGAGTTTTGCTATTTGGGGAGCAAAATAACTGATGATGGTCGAAGTAGAGAGGATATAAAATGTAAACTGGCAATGGCAAGGAAAGCGTTTCTGAAGAAGAGAAATTTGCAAAAATCGAGTATAGATTTAAGTGTCAGGAAGACGATCCTGAAAGTATTTGCATGGAGTGTAGCCATTTATGGAAGTGAAACATGGACGATAAATAGTTTTAACAAGAAGAGAGTAGAAGCTTTCGAAATGTGGTGCTACAGAAGTTTAGATGGGTAGATCACATAACTAATGAGGACATGTTCTGAGACATCAAGGGATCAACAAAATGGTTCAAATGGCTCTGAGCACTATGGGACTTAACATCTGTGGTCATCAGTCCCCTAGAACTTAGAACTACTTAAACCTAACTAACTTAAGGACATCACACACATCCATGCCCGAGGCAGGATTCGAACCTGCGACCGTAGCAGTCGCGCGGTTCCGGACTGCGCGCCTAGAACCACTAGACCACCGCGGCCGGCAAGGGATCAACAATTTAGCATTGGAGGGCAGCACGGAGGGTAAAAATCGTAGAGGGTGACCAAGATATGAATACACTACGCAGATTCAGAAGGATGTAGGTTGCAGTAGGTACTGGGTGATGAAGAATCTTGCACAGGATAGAGTAGCACGGAGACTGCATTAAACCAGTCTCTGGACTGAAGACCACAACAACAACATTTACAATGGTTACTAATATACCACTTACATTACGATTTGCTCCCATGATTGCCATGAGATGCTACTGGAAGCCAATTCAGTATGGAGCACATACACGGAGGAGACAAAAAATTATGGGATAGCGATATGCACATACGTACACAGATGGCGCTGGTATCGCGTATTCAAGATATAAAAGGGTAATGTATTGTCGGAGCTGTCATTTGTACTCAGGTGATTCGCGTGACAAAGTTTCCGACGTGACTGTAGTCACACTACGACAATCAACGGGACTTCGAACGTGGAGAGGTAGTTGAAGCTAGACGCATGGGGCATTCCATTTCGCAAATCGTTACCGAATTCAATATTCCGAGATACACAGGGTCAAGAATGTGCCGAGAGTACCAAATTTCAGGCATTACCTCTTACCACGAACAACGCAGTGGTCGTCGGCCGTCACTTAACGACCGTGAACAGAGGCGTTTGCGTAGAGTTGGCAGTGCTAACAGACAAGCCTCGTTGCTTGAAACAGCCGCAGAAATCACTGTGGAACGTACGACGAAAGTATCCGTTAGATCAGTGCGGCGAAATTCGGCGTTAACGGGCTATGGCAGTAGATGACTGACTCCAGTCTTTGCTGACAGCACAACATCGCCTACAGCTAGGGCTCGTGATCATATCGGTTCAACCCTAAACGTCAGGAAAACAGTGGCCTGGTCAGATGAGTCCGGATTTCAGTTGATAAGAGCTGACGGTAGGGTTCGAGTTGACGCCGACCCCACAAAGCCATGGACCGAGGTTGTCGACAAGTCACTGTACAAGCTAGAGGGGCCTCCACAATGGTGTGATCTGTATTTACATGGAATAGAATGGGTCCTCTGGTCCAACTAAACCGATCGACTGGAAATGGTCATGTTCGGGTATTTGGAGACTATTTGCAGCCATTCATGTTCCCTAACAACGATAGAATTTTTATGAATGACAATGCGTCACAAGTGTTCGCGGCCTGTTTGAAGAACATTCTGGACAACTCCGGCGAATGATGTGGCCACCCATGGACCATTTCTGGGACTTTATCGAGACTCAGTTCGTGCAGAAAGTTCTGCACCAGCAATAGTTCCGTAGAGGTAGCATAGCCCAATATTTCTGCAGGAGACTTCCAACAACTTGCTGAGTCCATGCCACGTTGAGTTGCTGCATTACGCCGGGCAAATGGAGGTCCGACACGGTATTAGGTGGTATCATGATTTTCGTCACTTAAGTGTAACATTGAAGGCTCTAGACAACACTCCTGGCGTGTGCTGCGTATATCGTGTTACGTTACACGAAAGTGATGATATTCACTAACCTATCGTTGTTTTCTGAATTTTATTCATGGCTCACAAACAAAATACGCTACGCCAGTCAAGTCTTCTGGCCGCAGATAAATTGAAGTTTCCCGCGCGAAGCCATGCTAGGTCGCTAGTACTTAAATTCGATTTAAAATAACGGCTACCAGTCAAAATTTATTTGCTCCTGTTTAATTTTTATTTCTGAGACTTGCTTCGAGGTACAAACATCACTGGGCTATCATGATGATATAAAAATATTTAGACTAAGTATACAAAGGTTTTTGTAGAATGATCTGGTTGCATAGCTGGTATGGAACTGAGGAGAAAGGGAAGCACAATACGTCAGAAAAATTGCTATGCTGAGACGTAAACGCAAAGATTGCCGTGCTGCAATACCGACAAGTATCAAATAGTTTGCCATTGCTTCTCCGATCCAGTCAAGAATTTTATCATACTTTGTTCCGAAAACAGTTTGTTCAGGAGTTCCAAAGAGCTAAATTGCTATCCGATCATTCGTTGCAAAAAAATAGATCTCCATGCCTCGGAATACTCAAATGACATTTTCCGACGTTTTGATGGTGGAGGTTTGGGGCACTGACGGATCTGCCAACAAGCAGCAGCAGTATGATCTGTATCTCTTACAATGTTACACTCGATTCTGGGTGGCCCATTGATCAGTGTGCATGTTTCAATAGAAATGCCAATCTATTAGACAAAATCATCTGACAAATCTTTATTTACAAAAACATCACAGCCCCTGCTTCGCAATATTTCCAACTGTATCTGGCGCCATATTATTTTATGGAAGGAAAGCGATGGTACTCAATGGAACACTGAAAACGCTTAAGCACTACAACAGCAGCTCTGGAACGTTATGAGTCGTTTTGGATGCACCGCAGTGCTATTCATAATTTCCGGCTAGTGTCTAATACTGCTGTTATGAATACCGTGCTTTTTCGAGTTTTCCTTCGTTTCGTGTCTTTCGTGATTTAAAACCTACGCTCAGCGACAATCTGTTGTGCGGTTACAAGCTAATGTTAACGTCTCCCCGCCATCTAATCGTTACGTGTAGTTTTGGATTCATTGCAGCGCATTACGTAATTTACTGACAACGTCGGTATAAAACTGTTGTTAGGAAATATCGAGCTTTCTATTTTTCTTCTACTCCCAACGTTTAACGAACACCTGTCGTGTTATTCCATGTTTGCCTGACGCCTGGAAGTTCGCTACACAACTCATCGAAAGTTAAGTTTCTACTAACTATTACGTTATTACAGTTTAAAAGTGTTGTAGAAATTTTTATTTTACTGCAACAGTAGAGTCATATGTGACAAATGTGGATGTTGCTGTACGTTAATTGGTATTGGAGAAGCACGTCAGGATAATGGTTTTGTATTTCATTTCTCTGGGAGGAAAAAACAAAAAACACACCAGATGAGGCTCTTCCATGGAGTAGTCGAGGCAAAGTAAGAAAGAACAGCGCTCTTCAGGCTTAATTAGAAACGGCATATTTTGTATTACACAGGTTGAAGGGGAAAAAGAGACCAAGGCAGTTGGGGGGACGAGACAAGTAAGTTAACGGGCAAAATGAGAAAACCTCAGAAATTGCATTTCAAATTTCGGTTAGCAATCAGTTTGACTTGTTACCTGAAGTAGAAGGAGGGCCTCAAGCAGTTTTTGACCGAAGTAGGGTGCAGCAGACTCACAGGAACAGCTTTAAGGTTAGATCTGTACAAAAGATCTGATCTCCCCTAGGAAACTTCCAGCTATTTGCGAGAAATCTAGATGCACTATTGAGCGACCTGTCAGACAGCTTGAAACTGTTAATAGTTTTCAGAGATTTCAAAGTAGATTTCTTAAAAGATACAGAAAAGAAAATGAACTAGAATCATTATTTGGGTGTGCCAGTCTAATTCCAGAAGTCAGTTTCCCACGCCCGGGTTCCCGGGTTCGATTCCCGGCGGGGTCAGGGATTTTCTCTGCCTCGTGATGGCTGGGTGTTGTGTGCTGTCCTTGGGTTAGTTAGGTTTAATTAGTTCTAAGTTCCAGGCGACTGATGACTTCAGCAGTTGAGTCGCATAGTGCTCAGAGCCAGTAGGATGCTGACTGATAACAGTCTTATAGACAGTTCTGAGACTGAAACAGTGCTAATATACTATCTGAGCGTGATGCACAATTAATGGAAATAAACAACATGGCACCTTGCAACACTCAGGCAGGTTCACACATAGCAATGAGGTTTATTAATGAGAACAGGATACAATGTTTTAATTATAAGTCAAAATGGAGAGAGAGATGCTACTGTAACATTCAATTTATTCTGTAGGAAATTTATGTCAATATTTGAAAGTTGTTTTTCTATAATCTCTAGAAGATCCACTATGTACAGCAAGCTGTGGATAACTAAGGGAAGTAAAATCTCATGTTAGAGGAAGAGGGAAATTTATATGAAGGCCATAGTAAGTCAAGATCCAATATTACTTGGATACTACAAAAATACAGTAGAATTTTTAGGAAAATTATTAAAATATCTACAAGTATGAACATCCTGACAGAAATAAGCTACGCAGATAGTAAGGTTGAAATTACAAGGGTATTGTCAAGTGGAAGACAGGATGGCCAGGATACCATAGCAATAAACTAAATGACAATCTTGTGACTGATAATACACAAGTTGCAAGTACTTTTAACAATCATTTTCTAACTGTAGCAACAAAAAAGGATTAAACAATTCAGCTGCAGAAGCAAGATAATATATTAAAAACGTCATTCTACAAAACTTTAAGCAACTAGAAGAAGCTCAAACATTCTTCACTGAAATTAATATAATTGCAAAAATTTCAAAATACCGAAACTCATTTGGTGTTGATGCAATTTCAAATAGCATTCTGAAAAGTTGTTTCAACTTAATTCTTAATGTCTTTAATGATATTTATAATGCATCACTGGCAAAGGTAATTTTTCCAGACTGGTTATAATATGCAGTTGTTAAACATCTTCATAAGAAAGATGAGAAAACAAGACAATTTGCATAGCATATCACAGTTTGGATTACAGAAGGGTTACTCGATTGAGAAAGCTGTTTATACATTTACTGATCAAGCATTACAACCCTTGAATAATAAAATATCGCCACTGAATATTTTTTGTTATCTCTCCAATGAGTTATTTTGTAGATCATGTTGTTCCCTTACCAAAAGCTTGAGTTTTATGGAACTCATAGCTTTACACAGAGCTGGTTTGAACCATATTTAATAAACAGAGTGTAAAAGGATGTGCTGAATAATTTAAATAACGTCAGAAAGGTAGAAAATATTGATGACTGGGGAGAATTCACAAAGTAAGTCCCAAAGGGTTCAATTTTAAGTTCACTCCTATTCTTTACAAATGTGAATGACCTTACACTTAACATTCAACAAGCAGAATTGGGTGTTTTTGAAGACAATGCTAGCAGTATAATAAATCCCATTAAAGGGAAAACAACAGAAAAGATAGTAAATGATATTTTCTAATTAATTACAAAATGGTTCTCAGAAAATAAACTCTCCCTAAATTTTGAGAAACACATACTAGAATCAATTCTGTACAACAAATAAAGTCATGCCAAAAACTGATATAGCACATGAGCAGGAGTCAGTAAATGGTGTAGAATTTCCAAATTTTTAGGTGTACATGCTGATCAAAATTTGAAGTGGAGGAAGCATATTACTGAGCTTCTCAAAGAATTAAGTTCAGCTACTTTTCCTCTTCTTATAATTGCTATTATTGGAAACAAACGAATCAACCTCCTGACATATTTTGCATATTTCCCCTCAATAATGTCTTATGCAATAGTTTTTTGTGGCAACTAATCACCTAGAAAGGCAGTAGTTTGCACAAAAGCGAGCAGTAAGCATAATGTGTGGGGTTCACCCGTAGTCGCTATGGTGGTCACCCTTCAATGAACTAGGCATTTGAAGTGCGCCGCCACAATACAAATTCTTCGTAAATAATCCATCACAATTTGAGAAGAGCAGTGATGTGAATGATGCAGTCTCTGACGGTTGATCCTGAGGGTAAAGAAATGTAATGTACTGCGCATACGTGGAAAAAGAAATCCACTACCGCACAATTACACTATTGATGGCAAACTGATAGAAACAGTAAACACCGTAAGGTATCTTGCAGAAACTATTCATTACGACCTTCTGTGGAATGACCACACACAGCAAATAGTTGGAAAAGTACACTATGTGGTCAAAAGTATCCGGACACCCCCAAAAACATACGTTTTTCACATTAGGTGCTATGTGCTGCCACCTACTGCCAGGTACTTCATATCAGCGAACTCAGTAGTCATTAGACATCGTGAGAGTTCAGAATGGGGCGAATCTCGGAACTCACGGACTTCGATCATGGTCAGGTGATTGGGTGTCACTTGTGTCACGCGTCTGTACGCGAGCTTTCCAACCTCCTAAACATCCCTAGGTACACTGTTTCCCATGAGATAGTGAAGTGGAAACGTGAAGGGACACGTACAGCACAAGAGCGTACAGGCCGACCTCGACTGTTGACTGACAGAGACCGCCGACAGTTGAAGAGGGTCTTAATGTGTAATAGGCAGACATCTAGCCAGATCATCACACAGGAATTCCATACTGCATCAGGATCCACTGCAAGTGAAAAAACGTGGATTTCATGGTCGAGCAGCTGCTCATAAGCCACACATCACGCCGGTAAATGCCAAACGACGCCTCGCTTAGTGTAAGGAGCGTAACCATTGGAAGACTGAACAGTGGGAAAACGTTGTGTGGAGCGACAAATCAGGTACACAATGTGGCGATCCGATGGCAGAGTGTGGGTACGGCGAATGCCGGTGAACATCGTCTAATGGCTCTGAGCACTATGGGACTCAACATCTGAGGTCATAAGTCCCCTAGAACTTAGAACTACGTAAACCTAACTAACCTAAGGACACCACACACACCCATGCCCGAGGCAGGATTCGAACCTGCGACCGTAGCAGTCCCGCGGTTGCGGACTGCAGCGCCAGAACCGCTAGACCACCGCGGCCGGCGAACATCGTCTGACAGCGTGTGTAGTGCCAACAGTAAAATTCGGAGGCTGTGGTGTTTGGTGTGGTCGTGTTTTTCATGGAAGAGGCTTGCACCCCTTGTTTTGCGTGGCACTATCAGCACAGGCCTACATTGATGTTTTAAGCACCTTCTTGCTTCCCACTGTTGAAGAGCAATTCGAGGATGGCGATTGCATATTCCAACACGATCGAGCACCTGTTCATAATGCACGGCCTTTGGTGAAGTGGTTACACGACAACAATATCCCGCTAATGGACTGGCCTGCACAGAGTTCTGACCTGAATCCTATACAACACCTCTGGGATGTTTTGGAACGCCGACTTCGTGCCAGGCCTCACCGACCGACATCGGTATCTCTCGTCAGTGTAGCACTCCGTGAAGAATGGGCTGCCATTCCCCAAGAAACCTTCCAGAACCTGATTGAACGTATGCCTGCGAGAGTGGAAGCTGTCATTAAGGCGAAGGATGGACCAACACCATACTGAATTCCAGCATTACCAATGGAGTGCGCCACGAACTTGTAAGTCATTTTCAGGTAGGTGTCCAGATAATTTTGATCACATTGTGTATATGACAGACTGAGCTTCATAGAACATTAAAGAAATGTGTCTCATACACGATGGGAGTGGCTTAATAGACCTTTGTTCGGCCAATTTTTGAGTATTGATCATCAATCTGGGACCCTTACCAGGTAGGACTGACAGAGAGAAGATCCAACGAAGAGAGGCGGGGAGGGGGGGAGAGGTACGTTTAGTGACGGGATCTTTTCATTGGCGCGAGAGCGTTACAGAGATGCTCAGCATATTCCAGTGGCAGACATTACAGGAGAGGCGTTGTGCATCACGGAGAGGCTTTCTACTGAAATTTCGAGAGAGCTGTCTCTGGGAAGAGTTGCAACATATAATTTCCTCCTACACATATCTCACGAAATGACAACGACGAGAAACTTCGAAACATTGGAGCTAATACTGAAGCTTACCGACAATCATTCTTCCCACGTGCCATTCGCAAGTGGAACAGGGAAAGTAGGATCAGTTAATGGTGCCACTAGTACCCTCCGCCACATACCATTAGGTGGCTTGCGGATAGTGATGTAGATAAAACTGTTACCCATACCTATAGCACGAGAGAGAAAAGTGATCTTTATCGCCCTTTATTAAAGCTGTCACTGGCTCAGAAACCAGTTTCATTGGCAGCAACAAAAAATTTTGATCTTTTCTCAATAACGTAAAATTGTCTGACAGGTAGCTAAGCAAGTGTTAAAGCTAATTTACAACCGTTTCTCTTGGAAAACTTTTATTCCACTGACAAATTTCTAAATTTCTACTTAAAACCTGGTAGGCAGTAAAATAATGAAAAGAACTAAAAGTCTGTTTGTAAGTGTAGCTGCATGAGTATGATTCAAATAAATAGTGTGTTCATTAATGTTAATACTAATCAATATACATATCCTGTAAACTGACTCGCTCCACATCGTTTCGATAAAAAGAGTCCTTCAAATGAGCTATGGAACGTTAACTGACTAACCAAGCATCAGCTAACACCATTGGCCTGATAAACACAGAGTAGAAAAAACAGGAGTTTTGGACAGACCTGTAGATAGTTATCCTCTTTAGCTTGAAAGGAAAACTATACAGACTGTCTCAGGAAGAAAAGTGGGTGAGCAGGGAGATGAGAGAAATTATCATTTGGAGCAAAAAAATTCACTGGTCCTAAAAGGTTTACATGGGAAAACCCACTTTCTGTAGATCATTATTCCCTTGTGGTGCACTGTTTCTATCTTACTGATTTATACCTTTTCGTTCTGGACGACTGTGCACTAAATACTTTTGCTATCATGAAACTGTGCTGTTATATTCGTAGTTGGCTCTTGTTTAGTGAGTGTGAGTGCATCCCAGCCAAAATATCAGATGACTATTTCGTTACACAAATGTTCGTTGATAATGCAACAGGTTTCCACTAAAGCAGAATACAGAGATTTGGTGTCTATTTCAGACAGTAATTCTGTCTCTGTTGAACACAGACTGCACTTTCCAAAACACAGAATTCCGGATTGTCGTTTCTTCCTGAGTACTTAAAACATTGTGTGAAATCTGTAGACTACCCTGTGCACATACTTCACATGTACGAGATCGACAACTACTGCAGCACTTTAGCAAAGTAATGCGAGAAATAGGTGAACGTTGGTACAGTGATAGTCCATCAGCAGTTCCGAGCCAATTAATGGAAACTTTGGGCTTAAAATATTCGATTGAAAAAACCTGTTTGTGTGTCATTCTAAGAACACGATATTTTGCTGAACAACAGCTTCAGTGAGCGGTTCGCAAACATAAACGAAAAGCTTGAGAGTGTTGCTCCAGGAATCAATAATTTGCGTTACCACATGCTGTCTTTACTATCGGAAAAAGTAGGAGCCAAACTTGTAATTTTTCTAATAGTATTTGAATCAAATCAGTCGCTGTTTCCCAATGAAAGACGGCACGAATGAGCCTGATAAAAACATGCTAGCTGCCTAACAAGCTACTCTTGGGCATTCCAATTACAAACCTGAGTAGCACACGCAAAGTGTTGGAAAGGGATGCAGAAACACATAATTGAGTGCTGGTATGACCACCATAGCCAAAGCCCAGTAAAGATGTTTAGTCTTGGGGAAGATGGTACGAACGAAACACCAGTAAAAGAGTAATCGATATACAGCTAAGATTCACGTAAAACAAGTACGTCACTGTTGTTTTTCGTAACAGGGACTTTGATTAGGACAATGTTGTGTCATGGATACTGGCTGCCAAAATGCAAAGCAGAATATTCAAGATACTGTTGACAGTATATTTATTCCTTCACTTATACACTGACTACGAGTGGTAAATCATTGTGAGTGTACAGGAGGAGAGGCTTCCACACAGAAAGTACTATCTCCCTTATTATTAGATACAAGCAGACCTGACAAGAAAATTGTCACATATTAACATCGCCTCTAGCCTTGACAGTGGCCTCAGATTGGCGAGGAAGAGAATCCGCGTATTTTTAGCTATATCACATATAGCTGAAGCCACACGTTGATGATTAGACCCCGCAGTTGACCATAATGAGTGGACGTTGACTGCTATGTTTCACCCACTGGCTCAAATAGTCCCACATACACAGTCTAGTCACATTAAACTGGCCACTGCCTATATTTGATGTCAACTTGCAATAACCACTCACAGACGGCGGTGGTAGCACTAGGAGTGGAATATATATAAAGCGTGACGGGCTGAGTGGGCGGTGTCGTTGTAATACGGAAACGGGGCGATTTATCCGACGTCCAAATGGGTATGATCATTGGCTTTCGGGCCAAGGCTGGAAGCATTTACGAAACGGCTGAGTTTATAAATTATTCGCGTGCCCCTATCCAAAATTGGCGCCGAGTCAACTGTGGTTGCACCACGGGCCATAGATAACAGGGGTGAACAAATGCGAAGATGTGTACGGACGAGTAGACGTTTAACTGTCGAGCAACTGACCGCCTAGCTGAAACAAGGGGCTACCAATAGCGTCTCCTTAACGACCGTTCAGCGAACGTTGCTGCGTTCGAGCGGCTTCAGAAGGCGCCTGGTTCAAGCACCCATGCTCACTGCTGTTGATCGGCAACGAATGATGGAATTTGTACGCCGATACCGCAACTGGGGCTCCGCCGAGTGGCGGTAGGTGGCCTTTCCAGATCAGTCACGTTTTATGCTCCCTCGGACCTGAAACGTCTCAAAACAAACACCCTGTAACAATCGTCGGAAGGGTCCACGCCTGAGAAGGGAGCGTTATGGTCTGGGGTATTTTCGTGGCATTCCCTGGGTGATCACGTCATTCTGGAAAGCACAACTGATATATACAAGTATGCATGTTTGAGGACCATGTCCACCCCCAGATGCAACTTGTTTTTCCTCAGCACGTCACACACAGCTCGTAGTGTACGTGAATGATTTGAAGAGCACCAGAATGAGTTTACCATACTCCCTTGGCCACCATACTCCCGGGATTTTAACCGAATCGATAATCTGTGAAACCACCTCGAGCGGGCTGTTTGCGCCATGCATCCTCAACCGAGAAACCGAACGCAGCTGGCAATTGACACTGGAGTAGGTATGGCTCCCCATCACCGTCGGTACCATCCAGAAACATACTCACACTCTTCTTGCTGCCGCGCGGGGTAGCCGTGCGGTCTCAGGCGCCTTGCCACGGTTCGCGCGGCTAGAGGTTCGAGTCCTCCCTCGGATTGTCCTTACCGTAAGTTAGATTAAGTAGTGTGTCAGCCTAGGGACCGGGGCCCTCATTAGTTCGATCCCATAAAAACTTACCACAAATAAAAAAAAACCGCTTCCTGCTCGTCCGCACTAGAAAAGGTGGTTACTAAGGCTTTTTTACAGGTAGTCAAATCAATGTGATTGGACAGTGTATTTGCTATAGGATTAATTCTGTATGAGCTAGCGGGTCAGTTGAGCTGCAGTAGAGTGCCTGCGTGTTTTTCCAAGCCAGTGTCATGTTCTCGCATACCTGTCAATGTCATTGTTCTCATAAAGGATGACGGGAGTGTCCGCAGCAAGCCCATTATGAAGACATGGAAGAAAGGGCGGCATTTAGTCACACGGAATTTTGAAATAAATATCCTGGTTCATGTGACAGTAACCTTAATGAGTGGGTCCGAGAAACACCTTTAAAACACCAAAGTACTTTCTCTGGCCTAAATTACATGATCCACACACTGAATTAAACGCCTCATTGGTCCTCAAGTAAAATAATCGCCTTGCATCATTTCAAAAAAGGTAAAATCGTTACTTGGATACACTATAGGCCTAAAATCACCTGCTGTCCACTTCGTGTGTTGTTGGCCCAGTTTGTGTGTAGTTTGACCCGCTGAAGACGTGCAGTTTCATCTGAAGCTATGAGCAATGGCCTTTGGCTAGGTACGCGTCTTAAAATGTCCACCGTATGCTTTTTGTTCCCTTCGCAATGTTCGCTTAGTCATACTGTTACTTGTCTGACAGGAAATCACGAATCCAGTTGCACAACTGAGACAATAGTCCATAGGCACGCAATTTCAATAAAAGTCGCTTGTGAGGAAAAGAGTCAAAAGCGTTCTGGAACTGTAAGAATATCGAATCAATTTGGCATTCCCTGTCGATACGACTCATTACTGCGCGAGAATAAAGAGCTAGTTGTGTTTCACCAGAATGATATTTTCTGAATCTGTGCTGACTATTTGTCAATAAATCGTTTTCTTCAAGGTAAGTCATAAAATTCGAACACAGTATAGTCTCCAAAACCCTATTGCAAATCGATGTCAGTGATAAGACCTGTAATGCAGCGGATAACGCCTATTTCTTTTCTTGGGTGCTGGTGTAACTTCTACAGCTTTCCAGTCTTCAGGTGCGGATCTGCCGACGAGAGAGCGGTTGTATACGATTGCCAAATATAGAGCTATTGTATTAGCATACTCTGATATACAGTCTGGACCAGAGACCTTGCCTTTATTAAGAGATTTAAGCTGCTTCGCTAGAGCAAGGATATCTACTTCTAAGTTACTCATGTTGGCAGCTGGTCTTGATTCGAATTCTGTAATATTTATTTCGTCTCCTCTGGAGATGGAATTTAGGAAAACTGTCTTATACACTATGTGATCAAAAGTATCCGGACACCTGGCTGAAAATGACTTACACGTTCGTGGCGCACTCCAACGGTAATGCAGGAATTCAATATGCTATGGCCCATCCTTAGCCTTGATGACAGCTTTCACTCTCGCAGACATACGTTCAATTAGGTGCTGGAAGGTTTCTTGGGGAATGGCAGCCCATTCTTCACGGAGTGCTATACTGAGAGTGGTATCGATGTCGGTCGGTGAGGTCTGGCAAGAAGTTGGCGTTCCAAAACATCCCAAAAGTGTTCTATAGGATTCTGGTCAGAACTCTGTGCAGGCCAGCCCATTACAGGGATGTTATTGTCGTATACCCACTGGGTGCATTATGAACAGGTGCTCGATCATGCTGGAAGATGCAATCGCCATTCCCGAATTGCTCTTCAACAGTGGGAAGCAAGAAGGTGTTTAAAACGTCAATGTAAGCCGGTGCTGTGATAGTGCCATGCAAAACAACAAGGGGTGCAAGCCTCTTCCATGAAGTGTGCTCTATGCTGAAGTGCCACAGTGACAACGCTACAGATGGTGAGCTCCGCCTTCCCTGCAAGCAAGACTGGCAGTCTTTACTACTTCAGATAGCCGCCCGAAACCAGAGAGAATCTCTTCCGACACAGAGCGACACACGTTTTTAGCACCTACATGAGCCACCACCCGCAGCTGGCTGCACCCTGTGGTCTTCACGGCATACGGAAGGCCCCGTTCTACATGTGGAATGACTCCTCCCGCCTACATAAATGTCAATATAAAGTGTTCATTTGTGTGGCCATATTATCCGTAATTGCTTTACAATTCTTGAGGGTATGCGCGTTTTTTTCACCAGACGCGTTTCGCTTTACTGACTTAAATCGTCATCAGTGTGTTCTGCAATTAAGTTATTTACATTTTGATTTGCTTTAAGATCGAAAATGGTTCGTTAACAATATGTTGGTTTGTACTTCCGGTGATTTTCGCTTGATTTCTTGCTTACATCGGGAAATCACCGTAAGTACAAGCCAACACATTGTTAACGAACTGTTTTCGATCTTAAAGCAAATCAAAATGTAAATATCTCAATTACAGACCAGTGACGAAGCTTTACCTAAATAAAGCGAAACGCCTCTGGTGAAAAAGAAAACCACACTTTTTTTATCTGCGAGAGAACAAAAATACCCTCAGTATAAAGTACTTATGAGTGTGTCTGGGAGCAATAAAATTTGCTCCAACTAACGCTCTCTTAGTTGACGCAAATGAGCTACTGCTGCCCCTATGTCTCAAATATTTAAGTTGGAAATTTCTACTATAACGATTCCGGTTTGTACACGGTCAGATTCTACAAAATATTTATACCGTGTTCTCAGAGTTCAGATAGTTCCTAAATACAAATCTTCCTCCTCGTCTTTTCAGATGTACGGAAACTAGCCCGTTTATCAAAAGAAATTAATCTACACTACAACTACCTTACTATAATTCAGATTACTAGATCAGTATGTTAGAACCGAAAGTTGTGTTACACACACACACACACACACACACACACACACACTTTGGCAATGGATATCCAAATTGTGGAGTTTTGAAGGAGTACCTCACCTCTCCACTTATAGGAACCCAAAGCTCATTTACACCAACCCTTCGAACAACGAATTGGCTAACTGGGATAGCAGCTGACGCGGAGTCAGAAATTCATGCTGCCCTATGAAACAACGACTATAACAGAAGAGTGGCAATAATCGTAGACATACAAAAGGCAGATATTATGCCAAAATTAACCTGGTACCGGTGGCACAATAATATAAATACTCGAGTAGATCAAAAACCACTACATAACGGCTCACGTTCGACCACGGCTGTTAGAGGAAAAACTGACATGACAATGGCTTGGTGGCATCCCCATTTTTTCAAAAGTGCTAAGGAAGAGTCTGGTCTACATGGGCTGCCCTCTGTCGACTTCGATAACCGTACTGTTATGTATAATAGATTTTACAGTAAACAGCCTGTTATACTAGTTTTTTAACTCGATTGCAGGTCACCTTTCAACACGATACAACTGCATATTGCTTTTTAAGGGTTCGTACAGTCGTATGTCGACGGCTACTAGGATTGAGGGGGAAAAAATCTTCAGCGCAGTTCTACCACGTGTAGACTTTTCATGTGCATCTCTACGTTCCGCGAACACAGGTATGGCGAATTTTACATCCAGAAAGCTTGCATTTATTTCACCAACAGCGTCTGCAAAATCTTCACATTTCAGAATTTAAGATATTCTGCACAATATGAATTTTGTCTCTAGTAAAATAACAACTGTGAAGCGGTTTCATTAACACTGCTTATTGATGGAGAAACATTTACACGGGATAGAATCAACGTACAAGCAACAATCAATGGTAACAGAGCGAGTCAGATGATAATATAGGATCAATCTTCTACGTTCTTTGCTCCATCAGCGTGTATTGGGGCTTTGTAGGATTAGTAGGGCAAGAACTATATCAGGACAATTTGTTAGTGGGGGTTGCCACCTTCAGGGGCAAACTTATTTATACAATCACGGTTATCAAGTTCCCGACCACTACACATCTGGTGAGTAAGTTTTCTTTTTTAAAGCGCTATAGAGTTCCTAAGTTGACTGGTTCTCTCTGCTACATTTGGAACGACGCAGGAAGGTTCTACTGTGTGGCAGAATAGAGATAACAGCAAATACCACTGCAAGACAGTCTACTGCGATGTATTGAGAGACACTAAACAGGACACACTGAAACCATGATCCAGTCTGTAGCAGTAGATGCTGTGGTTAGATGTCAGATTGCTGAAACACTCGCACATCCCACGCACTCACCTGCTAGACGTCCACACACAGTGCGCCCACCCCCTCGTACACCGCCACCATCAACATCCAGAGATCAGAGGAAACTACCGCCGGGACCGCAACCGCAGACACGGACGCGTGTGTATGCCAGAGTGCACCACCCTGGCCGTGGAAGGCATCCAGGATGATTGGAGTGGTAGGAATTGGGATTTTATCGATACGTTCAGCACAAACATCCATCATTTTAAATCTTCTCGCACGCAACACATACAAGCCCACTTCTGTGGCGCTCACCTAGCATACCGGCCACTTTGTCAGCCCTCTCTGCCGAAAGATCAAAAAGGTCGGTGCATTCTTTTTACGCAGGCCGAGGCGGAGCTAATCCATTACTTCCAGTTACCGACTCCTCGTGACTGCCTCTGCAGCTTGGATGTACAGTAGTTCTAACCAATTCCACCAGTTTAAAAAACCCACTTTCCCCCTTCTGAGGCAGCGATGTTGTTGACCGTACATCTCTAATTTCTCACGCAAAATGTAGATTCCCCCTGTTTATACGAGTTACTTTCGAAGATGGAAGAAATCGGACAATACACGCGTTTTCACATCGCCGAAGTGTCGTTACTTGTTGTGAAAATCCTGTACAGGACTATGCCATAGACTGTATTCTCTCCAAGTATTCTTTAATATTTTCTTATCTGTCACGTCCTGTATCTAAGGACTATAATATTAAACTCATTTTTGGCTGATGATTTAGTGCTAAGATCTACCGCTGTCACAGGATGCCTCCACACTTTCGGACTCTCTCTTCAGGTAATAGCACAGAGAAGTTGTAAATGTGTTTATACTACACACCACTTTACAAATTCGGTAGTCCATCTGATTTTATTACGATTGTCGTCTCTCCCTGTGTAGGCGAGAGATTTAATTATTGTCAAAAGATATCGCTGCAACGAAAAAAACGCCAAGACAAGAATCATATATGTGGTGCACTAGCCATCGCCTCCGCCCGCCAAACAGCATGATGCTGATATCAATTTGACAGGCAAATTAATTAAATTAATCATGAGAGTTACTTTGCATGGTGCGTAATTTCTCTTTTTCAGTAGTCAGATTACACTCACCAGCTGCGTGTATTATGTATTAAACCGGGGACATAGAAACGACGGAGAGGCTTAGTCCCGCCGTAGCCCTCAGTGGTTCACAACTCCACAATAGGCCACAGCAGTCCACCCACCTCACCGCCGCCCCACACCGAACCCAAGGTTATAGTGCGGTTTGGCCTCCAGTGGATACCCCCCTCCTCCCCCTCCCCCCGGGAATGTCGCATACCAGACGAGTGTATGTTTGTGTGGTAGAGTAATGACGGTGTACATGTATGTGGAGACAGTGTGTGTGTGCAGCAATCGCCAACATAGTGAAACTGAGGCGGAATAAGGGGAACCAGCCCGCATTCGCCGAAGTAGATGGAAAACCGCCCTAAAAACCATCCACAGGCAGGCCAGCACACCATACCTCTACACTAATCCGCCAGGCAGATTCATGCCTTCCCGCTTGGGAAGCAGCGCGTTAGACAGCGTGGCTGCCAGGTGGGTTACACACACCAGGTAGTTCAAATGAAAATCCCTGGAGGGAAGATGATGATCTTTTCAAGAACCGACATTCGAAACTGACCACAGAAGGACTCTAGCGCCATCAACATACATTTCGCGTAAGGACTGCGCTATTAAGAACACGATTGCAATGACCATGTTACTGTTACCCTGCATGAAAAGCAGTCTTGGTTCTACAGGCACACACAAGAGTCGCTGAGAGTATTACACTTTCTCGCAGAAATGTTGTCTGTGATTTGGATTAAGTCTATCCAATCAACCACATACTTGTATTGGATCCTATGGGGATATCTTTTAACGATTATTGCCTCTGGTGACTCATATTCATGCCACTTTCATATCTTGAAACGAGTCACCTTTTTCGAGCCTATCTGCTACAGGAAAACTCCAATGTGACTTTAGACAGTCCCTCTGCATCTTGTGACTGTTCCTCAGTCTCTGCAGTTTCGTCCGTGTGATGATACCAATTTAAGTCAGAACTGAACGGAAGTCGGACAGCGTTATACCTACCACCTTCTGCACCCTGTAGAGAAACAGGTTGAACCGTGTTAATGGGACAGGAATGTCTGTTTTGACCACTTGGTAGAAATGAGGACATTATGTCATAGCTCTGCCAATGGTGTAAGATGTGTAAGGCCAGCGCCAAAATGAAGCAGTCTCCAGCAACATGAAGCAGTACCAAAGACACTATGGGGACTGAAAGAAGGATGAGAATTTTGCTACTGCACTGCTGTGCATCTCCACACTACCTACAGGTACTATAGTCTGAAGGAGATCTGCGTCCTTCAGGGTGTATTCACATCTGTCACACAAATATTCTCTCTATCATCTTTATTTTGTACCATCCAAAAGAGAAAAACCACAAACTAAAAGCTCCACCAACTACATCCGACACAGAACTTGGTAAGATTTTACCGCGTCTCTGTCTAATAATATATAAAAAACAAATACCGTCTGTGTGCTGGCATCGAGCATATGTGGTGATCCTATCAAACATAAAGGTATTGATCCATTGGAGCATGTGACCAGTGATCAAAGTCGCTTGCACAGACCAGAGTAAATTTTCATCGCCTATACTGTAGTAGGGCTACTCCCACATACTGCCAGTCGCAAGAGAGGGTAACTGTTCTTTTGTCTGATACATTGTTTTTTCTGCTGTAACATGTCCAAGCAGTGTATTACTATAGCTCTCTACCGCCAAACATTTTGTTTTTTCCACTACAACTTCGAGGGACAGGAATGTCTGTTTTGACCACTTGGTAGAAATGAGGACATTATGTCATAGCTCTGCCAATGGTGTAAGATGTGTAAGGCCAGCGCCAAAATGAAGCAGTCTCCAGCAACATGAAGCAGTACCAAAGACACTATGGGGACTGAAAGAAGGATGAGAATTTTGCTACTGCACTGCTGTGCATCTCCACACTACCTACAGGTACTATAGTCTGAAGGAGATCTGCGTCCTTCAGGGTGTATTCACATCTGTCACACAAATATTCTCTCTATCATCTTTATTTTGTACCATCCAAAAGAGAAAAACCACAAACTAAAAGCTCCACCAACTACATCCGACACAGAACTCGGTAAGATTTTACCGCGTCTCTGTCTTCCAATATATAAAAAACAAATACCGTCTGTGTGCTGGCATCGAGCATATGTGGTGATCCTATCAAACATACAGGTATTGATCCATTGGAGCATGTGACCAGTGATCAAAGTCGCTTGCACAGACCAGAGTAAATTTTCATCGCCTATACTGTAGTAGGGCTACTCCCACATACTGCCAGTCGCAAGAGAGGGTAACTGTTCTTTTGTCTGATACATTGTTTTTTCTGCTGTAACATGTCCAAGCAGTGTATTACTATAGCTCTCTACCGCCAAACATTTTGTTTTTTCCACTACAACTTCGAGGTCTGTGTCAGGAACTAAGCTGACATTAACATGTTTCGATCCTTGGGTGTCACTGGAAGCTAGACATGCCAGGGTGTAAATTCTGCTGCTGCTGTTCCCACAACACGCACACTGGATTATTGAAATAAAAGACCATCACAACATAAGGACACTGAAAGAGCTTTGCAGCATTGCGGAGCATTTGCGAACACCTGTCCAAAGGTTACTGATGATTTCTAAATTTAAACTCCTCTTTCAAGGCAACAGGGTAGCAGATGGCTCCGTGTTCCGTTCTGATTGATTCCTCATATTGCGGTCATGCACACTGTCACTGTTTTGGTGCTGGCCATTCCTGGAAGGTGGTGTTCCCACCAAGACTCTCTCTCCATCTTAAATAAGTGATGTCAGTCAATCATTAAGTGGTAATCAATAGCGTAAAAGACACCGTCGATGTACTGCAACAATCACCACATTTGCGAGTGTAATCAATTTTAGCAAGTTTAACCAGTTTTGTCTGTAATTTCTACACTGATCAATGACATGACAGCATGATTCCCAATTTCAGCATCATCGCTAAACCGCTCCTCCACTACTTTGCGAGTACAATTGCGAGTGTAGATACATTATGGTGCAGTATGTCCATTCATTGGAAATTCTCGAACATATACCGAAGTATACCGGACAGCGATCTTCATATTTCTAGCACTCCCATCATAGGGCGTAATTTACGATTACGATTGCCCATCTTTCCCTATATGGATGGCAGTCACAGAGCATTCTCATTTTATTGGGATAAAGTTAGAGATTCGAAGATCTCCTCACATTGTCTTTGACCAATGCTCCCTGCAACAGTGTCGCCAATTTAATTTGCAGCTGACCAGAAGTAAATTTCCACATTCCATGTCTTGTGAAGGAAGAGAGTGAGAAGAGTCCGTAACTGCTGTTCAGCAAACACTGTTCCGCACCAATCTTATTCACAGCATTCATCCAAGTGCACAATATATTTCCAGATGCGCATGTCGAGGAAGTTAGCATTTCTTATCGGTGTATAGTAGGTATGAGAGTGTTGTGGTGATACAAAAACCTGTTACAAAGAAGAAACATGTGCTTTATGCATGGTGGAGCTCCAGACAGACTTACATTGCAGCATTTTACGTAAATCAACTGTGCTATCAATTGAGAAGTATTGCTCTAGTGTCCGAGGTCAGTACCAAAAAAGTATTTGTAAGATTGAAATGATCGTGGAGCATGAACACATGCGTTCCTAAGGCTACATGTTTCTGCACTTAGAACACGCTATGGTGCAAGAGCGGTGTGGTTACTGACCATTACCTATGCGGAATGCAAGCTGTTAATATTCCAGTGTAAGAAATATATCCCAAGTGCATGACATACATTCTCTATGCAAGTTTCTCTACGATGAACTATGGTGATAATCCGTAAAGTGATAAAACTTCTACCTTGCACACCAAAGAAAACATCGATTCATTGTAACACAAATACTACATAGGCTTCCAGAGGTTTATGCCCGATTACAGTTAGGAAATCATCATACGTTTACAACAGCCTTATAAACTGATCCTCAACAGCCGAAAATGCATACAAAGAACACAACGATCAGTAGCCAGAGGAGATGTAACAGTCTTGCCGCTGCCTCTGGTAACCTTCCTCCTGCACACAGAAGCCATGGTCCTTTGTTAGGCTGTATTGCTCATGTGCAGGATAATATATCCGTTCTGCCTTGACATCATGTCTCTACAATGCCTCCTCTCTCCATTATTAAGGTGTGTATATGTAGCATCAGATTACTCTCCTCCTCCAGAACACACAATGTTACTGATTTTACTCAGTACTCTTTACTTGGTATTTGTGTCTAATTTTGTACATTTTCAGTTAAAATCCGTAATTTCACTAGGTTTCCGCAATTTTACATATTTCATGGCATCTCCCTCACTCCAATTTTTACGTGTCTTACATCAAATTTTCGGGATTATACCACGTTTTCCTCGAATTTTACAGATTTTATATCATCTTCCACCTTTTTCCCCAGTTTACCATATGTAGAACCATGGACCTTGCCGTTGGTGGGGAGGCTTGCGTGCCTCAGCGATACAGATAGCCGTACCGTAGGTGCAACCACAACGGAGGGGTATCTGTTGAGAGGCCAGACAAACGTGTGGTTCCTGAAGAGGGGCAGCAGCCTTTTCAGTAGTTGCAAGGGCAACAGTCTGGATGATTGACTGATCTGGCCTTGTAAAACTAACCAAAACGGCCTTGCTGTGCTGGTACTGCGAACGGCTGAAAGCAAGGGGAAACTACAGCCGTAATTATTCCCGAGGGCATGCAGCTTTACTGTATGATTACATGATGATGGCGTCCTCTTGGGTAAAATATTCCGGAGGTAAAATAGTCCCCCATTCGGATCTCCGGGCGGGGACTACTCAAGAGGATGTCGTTATCAGGAGAAAGAAAACTGGCGTTCTACGGATCGGAGCGTGGAATGTCAGATCCCTTAATCGGGCAGGTAGGTTAGAAAATTTAAAAAGGGAAATGGATAGGTTGAAGTTAGATATAGTGGGAATTAGTGAAGTTCGGTGGCAGGAGGAACAAGACTTCTGGTCAGGTGACTACAGGGTTATAAACACAAAATCAAATAGGGGTAATGCAGGAGTAGGTTTAATAATGAATAGGAAAATAGGAATGCGGGTAAGCTACTACAAACAGCATAGTGAACGCGTTATTGTCGCCAAGATAGATACGAAGCCCACACCTACTACAGTAGTACAGGTTTATATGCCAACTAGCTCTGCAGATGACGAAGAAATTGAGGAAATGTATGATGAAATAAAAGAAATTATTCAGATTGTGAAGGGAGACGAAAATTTAATAGTCATGGGTGACTGGAATTCGAGTGTAGGAAAAGGGAGAGAAGGAAACATAGTAGGAGAATATGGATTGGGGGGAAGAAATGAAAGAGGAAGCCGCCTGGTAGAATTTTGCACAGAGCACAACATAATCATAACTAACACTTGGTTTAAGAATCATGAAAGAAGGTTGTATACATGGAAGAACCCTGGAGATACTAAAAGGTATCAGATAGATTATATAATGGTAAGACAGAGATTTAGGAACCAGGTTTTAAATTGCAAGACATTTCCAGGGGCAGATATGGACTCTGACCACAATCTATTGGTTATGACCTGTAGATTAAAACTGAAGAAATTGCAAAAAGGTGGGAATTTAAGGAGATGGGACCTGGATAAACTGAAAGAACCAGAGGTTGTACAGAGATTCAGGGAGAGCATAAGGGAGCAATTGACAGGAATGGGGGAAATAAATACAGTAGAAGAAGAATGGGTAGCTTTGAGGGATGAAGTAGTGAAGGCAGCAGAGGATCAAGTAGGTAAAAAGACGAGGGCTAGTAGAAATCCTTGGGTAACAGAAGAAATATCGAATTTAATTGATGAAAGGAGAAAATATAAAAATGCAGTAAGTGAAACAGGCAAAAAGGAATACAAAGGTCTCAAAAATGAGATCGACAGGAAGTGCAAAATGGCAAAGCAGGGATGGCTAGAGGACAAATGTAAGGATGTAGAGGCCTATCTCACTCGGGGTAAGATAGATACCGCCTACAGGAAAATTGAAGAGACCTTTGGAGATAAGAGAACGACTTGTATGAATATCAAGAGCTCAGATGGAAACCCAGTTCTAAGCAAAGAAGGGAAAGCAGAAAGGTGGAAGGAGTATATAGAGGGTCTATACAAGGGCGATGTACTTGAGGACAATATTATGGAAATGGAAGAGGATGTAGATGAAGATGAAATGGGAGATACGATACTGCGTGAAGAGTTTGACAGAGCACTGAAAGACCTGAGTCGAAACAAGGCCCCCGGAGTAGACAATATTCCATTGGAACTACTGACGGCCGTGGGAGAGCCAGTCCTGACAAAACTCTACCATCTGGTGAGCAAGATGTATGAAACAGGCGAAATACCCTCAGACTTCAAGAAGAATATAATAATTCCAATCCTAAAGAAAGCAGGTGTTGACAGATGTGAAAATTACCGAACTATCAGCTTAATAAGTCACAGCTGCAAAATACTAACACGAATTCTTTACAGACGAATGGAAAAATTAGTAGAAGCCAACCTCGGGGAAGACCAGTTTGGATTCCGTAGAAACACTGGAACACGTGAGGCAATACTGACCTTACGACTTATCTTAGAAGAAAGATTAAGGAAAGGCAAACCTACGTTTCTAGCATTTGTAGACTTAGAGAAAGCTTTTGACAATGTTGACTGGAATACTCTCTTTCAAATTCTGAAGGTGGCAGGGGTAAAATACAGGGAGCGAAAGGCTATTTACAATTTGTACAGAAACCAGATGGCAGTTATAAGAGTCGAGGGACATGAAAGGGAAGCAGTGGTTGGGAAGGGAGTAAGACAGGGTAGTAGCCTCTCCCCGATGTTATTCAATCTGTATATTGAGAAAGCAGTAAAGGAAACAAAAGAAAAATTCGGGGTAGGTATTAAAATTCATGGAGATGAAATAAAAACTTTGAGGTTCGCCGATGACATTGTAATTCTGTCAGAGACAGCAAAGGACTTGGAAGAGCAGTTGAATGGAATGGACAGTGTCTTGAAAGGAGGATATAAGATGAACATCAACAAAAGCAAAACGAGGATAATGGAATGTAGTCGAATTAAGTCGGGTGATGCTGAGGGAATTAGATTAGGAAATGAGGCACTTAAAGTAGTAAAGGAGTTTTGCTATTTGGGGAGCAAAATAACTGATGATGGTCGAAGTAGAGAGGATATAAAATGTAGGCTGGCAATGGCAAGGAAAGCGTTTCTGAAGAAGAGAAATTTGTTAACATCCAGTATTGATTTAAGTGTCAGGAAGTCATTTCTGAAAGTATTCGTATGGAGTGTAGCCATGTATGGAAGTGAAACATGGACGATAAATAGTTTGGACAAGAAGAGAATAGAAGCTTTCGAAATGTGGTGCTACAGAAGAATGCTGAAGATTAGATGGGTAGATCACATAACTAATGAGGAAGTATTGAATAGGATTGGGGAGAAGAGAAGTTTGTGGCACAACTTGACCAGAAGAAGGGATCGGTTGGTAGGACATGTTTTGAGGCATCAAGGGATCACCAATTTAGTATTGGAGGGCAGCGTGGAGGGTAAAAATCGTAGAGGGAGACCAAGAGATGAATACACTAAGCAGATTCAAAAGGATGTAGGTTGCAGTAGGTACTGGGAGATGAAAAAGCTTGCACAGGATAGAGTGGCATGGAGAGCTGCATCAAACCAGTCTCAGGACTGAAGACCACAACAACAACAATAACATGGTCATGTTTCTGACGTACCCATGTGCTGTTTGATTTTCTACGAGAATACCTGCGCTACTTGTACACCACCCTACTAAAAAAATCCTAAGACTTGCACTCTTCACGATGATCCACTTGCATGTATTTAGGATATGTCAAACTTGAAAAATATAGTAACAATCATTTTGTACCTATATGAAACTAAAGACACGAGATACATCCAATATGTTGCAAAGAAATGGTCTACTTTGTGTATGTCTTTGTTCGTCTAGAGGAGGGTACCGAAACAGGTTTTACATCGATGACATGTTTATGTAATAAAGGTGCTCTAAGTCGCACACAAAACATGCAATTGTATACGAGTCAATTGCAGGTCATACTACACAACTGATGCATCCTAAGAGAACAACGGAAAAATGGTTGAATACATGATAAATGACCTGCAGCAACATCTCCCTCTCAACTGATCACTCCATCTACTTCCTGTCGTCCTTTAATGTAGATCCATGTAAGTTTAGAGGTTGATGGATCTCTTTTCCAGGAAAGCATCAAAGATAGCAGTCATCCTGCATATATCACTATTACCTCAATATTGAGGTGTCAGCTAACAAACAATTGCTGTATTGCAACGTTCTAGCCCGCAGCTCGTGGTCGTGCGGTAGCGTTCTCGCTTCCCACGCCCGGGTTCCCGGGTTCGATTCCCGGCGGGGTCAGGGATTTTCTCTCCCTCGTGAAGGCTGGGTGTTGTGTGATGTCCTTAGGTTAGTTAGGTTTAAGTAGTTCTAAGTTCTAGGGGACTGATGACCATAGATGTTAGTCCCATAGTGCTCAGAGCCATTTGAACCATTTGTTTTGCGGGTGATAAAATCGGTCATCTACTCAGAATTAATGGAACATTGCAGTTCCATCAGGCAAGAGACTTATTAGTCGTGGGTTTGTTCTGCATCAGAACTATGATCTCAAACATGCTCTTACGTTGTGCAGAGAGTTGTTGTTGTTGTTGTTGTTGTTGTTGTGGTCTTCAGTCCTGAGACTGGTTTGATGCAGCTCTCCACGCTAATCTATCCTGTGCAAGCTTCTTCATCTCCCAGTACCTACTGCAGCCTACATCCTTCTGAATCTGCTTAGTGTATTAATCTCTTGGTCTCCCTTTACGATTTTTACCCTCTACGCTGCCCTCCAATAATAAATTGGTGATCCCTTGATGCCTCAAAACATGTCCTACCAACCGATCCCTTCATCTTGTCAAGTTGTGCCACAAACTTCTCCCCAATCCTATCCAATACCTCATTAGTTATATGATCTACCCATCTAATCTTCAGCATTCTTCTGTAGCACCACATTTCGAAAGCTTCTATTCTCTTCTTGTCCAAACTATTTATCGCCCTTGTTTAACTTCCATACATGGCTACGCTCCATACAAATACTTTCAGAAACGACTTCCTTACACTTAAATCTATACTCGATGTTAACAAATTTCTTTTCTTCGGAAACGCTTTCCTTGCCATTGCCAGTCTACATTTTATATCCTCTCTACTTCGACCATCATCAGTTATTTTGCTCCCCAAATAGCAAAACTCCTTTACTACTTTAAGTGTCTCTTTACCTAATCTAATTCCCTCAGCATCGCCCGACTTAATTCGACTACACTCCATTATCCTCGTTTGCTTTTGTTGATGTTCATCTTATACCCTCCTTTCATGACACTGTCCTTTCCGTTCAACTGCTCTTCCAAGTCCTTTGCTGTCTCTGACAGTATTACAATGTCATCGGCGAACCTCAAAGTTTTTATTTCTTCTCCATGGATTTTAATACCTACTCCGAATTTTTCTTTTGTTTCCTTTACTGCTTGCTCAATATACAGATTGAATAACATCGGGGAGAGGCTACAACCCTGTTTCACTCCCTTTCCAACCACTGCTTCCCTTTCATGTCCCTCGACTCTTATAACTGCCATCTGGTTTCTATACAAATGGTAAATAGCCTTTCGCTCCCTGTCTTTTACCCCTGCCACCTTCAGAATTTGAAAGAGATTATTCCAGTCAACATTGTCAAAAGCTTTCTCCAAGTCTACAAATTCTAGAAACGTAGGTTTGCCTTTTCTAAATCTAGCTTCTAAGATAAGTCATAGGGTTAGTATTGCCTCACGTGTTCCCATATTTCTACGGAATCCAAACTGATCTTCCCCGAGATCGGCTTCTACCAGTTTTTCCATTCGGGCCGGCCGGATTGGCCGAGCGGTTAAAGGCGCTACAGTTTGGAACCGCACGACCGCTACGGTCGCAGGTTCGAATCCTGCCTCGGGCATGGATGTGTGTGATGTCCTTAGGTTAGTTAGGTTTAAGTAGTTCTAAGTTCTAGGGGACTTATGACCACAGCAGTTGAGTCCCATAGTGCTCAGAGCCATTTGAACCATTTTTCCATTCGTCTGTACAGAATTCGCGTTAGTATTTTGCAGCCGTGACTTATTAAACTGATAGTTCGGTAATTTTCACATCTGTCAACGCCTGCTTTCTTTGGGATTGGAATTATTATATTCTTCTTGAAGTCTGAGGGTATTTCGCCTGTCTCATAGAGATTGCTCACCAGATGGTAGAGTTTTGTCAGGACTGGCTCTCCCAAGGCTGTCAGTAGTTCTAATGGAATGTTGTCTACTCCCGGGGCCTTGTTTCGATTCAGGTCTTTCAGTGCTCTATCAAATTCTTCACGCAGTATCATATCTCCCATTTCATCTTCATCTACCTCCTCTTCCATTTCCATAATATTGTCCTCAAGAGCATCGCCCTTGTATAGACCCTCTATATACTCCTTCCACCTTTCTGCTTTCCTTTCTTTGCTTAGAACTGGGTTTACATCTGAGCCCTTGATATTCATACAAGTGGTTCTCTTTTCTCCAAAGATCTCTTTAATTTCCCTGTAGGCAGTATCTATCTTACCCCTAGTGAGGTAAGCCTCTACATCCGCAGCGGCCGCCCAGCTCGTCACCACACAGAGAGGATGTCGTGATGGAAAATAATCCCCTGAACCATGTTGAGGCTTTTATGGGGATTGACGGGAACAGCCAGTTCAAATGGTTCAAATGGCTCTGAGTACTATGGGACTTAACTACTGTGGTCATCAGTCCCCTAGAACTTAGAACTACTTAAACCTAACTAACCTAAGGACATCACACACATCCATGCCCGAGGCAGGATTCGAACCTGCGACCGTAGCAGTCGCGCGGTTCCGGACTGCGCGCCTGAACCGCTAGACCACCGCGGCCGGCAACAGCCAGTCACAAGCAAGTAACGCCCAGGATCGGGCTGGGGATGCTGTCTGAATAAAGACCACACCGCTTCTCATCTTTGACAGCACTGTCACTTCCCCACACTTATCCTCAAGATGTTCAACAAAAAACAGAGGCTTCATAGGCAGAAAGGAGTTCCCATTCATTCTGCTACAGACTAAATACCGAGGAGAATATGACTCTTCTTTCTGTCAGCATTGTACTCGATCTTGCCCTTCTTAGGGACTACTGGCGCCATATGGTCACCAGTGAGAGATTATTTAGTCCGCTTCATTGTGGGTCCCCACGGGCACCAACCAGCCACAGCAAAGGCCGCCACACATGATGGCCATTGCCGGGAGTCCTGATGACCCAGGAAGACAGGCATGTGCTCCTTGGCATACATGAGGAGTTTACAGCTCAGGCATCAGCAGTGCAATCCCTGTGTTGTCAGAGGGCTACCACCAGATGGGAACATGACGGCCCCACCACAACGGACTGGCTACCGTGCTGGATATTGGGTGCAGAGAAATCCAATAGTCATGGGGGCGAACGAGGACAGCAGACAACGGAAGAAGATGACGATATACCCCAGAAAGTGTCCTTGCCCAAATAGTTGAATTGCAGGTTGAGATGCAAAGCCTTGACAAGAGGTTCAGGAGATCGAATCTAAGAGCACTATGGATAACTCATGCACCACAAAAGGCGTCCTTCCCCATATTTTTAGTCACTTCTTAAGACAGGCAGGGATACCTCGGGCCAATTCTAACCCCCGGACCCACAGAGGGGCAGTAACTCTGTCTTTGCTAACCTTATGGCCAGGAGCACTAGTATCTCTTTTAGAAGCCAAAGCTGTTTCAGATAAAGGCTTCCAAATAAGGCCTGCCTCATCTGCATTTTATATATAAAAAAATTCATTAGCAGACGATTCCGCTTCGATTTTTAATTTTTCAATAATATTATCTGCTGCTATTGGGTATGTCATTAGTTTCCATTTACATCCAACTCCCGAATACAGTGCCTTGTCTAGAAATTCGGTAGCCAGGCACTGCTCGCTTCAAATGAAAACTCAGTTTTCTCGACTAAAAGTTTTGCTTTTTCGCAAACAATCTGTCCTGGAAGAGAACTTCCCAATGTGCGCTGTTGCCAAAACCGCTTGAATATGGCCTTTTCAAGCTCTCTGTGTTTCTTCTGATTTAATCGCTTTTCTCGAGAAACTCCAATCTTCATTCTCAAGCACAGACATAAAGTTTAAGAAAAACTGAGGACTTTTTTTTTTATCTTTAAACTGTTGATGTTCTAACACTAAACATCCCAGCTAACTGCTTACCACTAACGACTGCCCAATTTTTCAAGGACTTTTATTTTGTCTGCCAACGTTAAGACAACGCGTTTCCTTTCGGAAAACATGTGCCGCACAGTAAATTAAAACACACAAAACAAAAGACACTGAAGACGACGAATAGCGACCAGTATGGGCCTATACGTTAAGGTCACGACGCAAGACTCATGTAGGCTGCAACGAACAACACTGCGAGCACAGCAATGCATGTACTGTATTCGTTGTTCACTGTAAGATTTTGTCTTAACACATTCGCTACGGATTTTAGGATAGAGAAACGTACTGTCTACTGTAATAACTGTCGAAAAACCCAACAATTTTAGGCAGGTAGTACAAATTTATTTTTTCTAAAAGCGATCTGGATAGTTGAAGTTTTACTGCGTAAATACTTGAGAAGCACGACATCTGATAACGACATTTACGAGCACTAACGCACCGAAGCAAGTTCTTTTCACGTTCTGGAAAGAAAGTTCAACGTCGAGTCAATAGTAGGGTCGCCATACGTACCGATTAAACGGGAATCTGCAGACTTTTCTTTGTCCCGGTGTCCCAAAAAGGGCTCAGCCGGAACGCTAATGCCCGGATTTTCAAGTACGAGTATCGAAGGTTTACATTCTGCTGTTTCAATATATTAAACATTCTGCACAGTTTGTTCCTATTTTTTTCAATTGAGCATGGTGGGAAATCTGACTTAACTCATCATACTGGGACCGAAAAGCACAAGAGAAGTTCTCAAGAAGACGCATTCAGTTAAAAATTCACACATGTTTTGTGAAATAGGATACAAGAGAGGAGAAAAATGTTCACTGCTACTGCTGAATTGACAACAGCATACAAACTGTAAAACATCCCAATTAGATGAAAGAAGATAACATTATCGGCCTCTATTCATCACAGTCTGATTCTCACAGGTGTAGGAATACAGAGCATAGCTGTGAGCATTTAGTGATGAAAGTAGGAGACTGTAGTATAGAGACGTATACATTGTGACGTATACGTAAGTTCTGCTAAGTCCAGGAATTGTGCACGGATCGTCTGTTAAAGCGAGCGCTAGCGATAAGCGGAAAATCTGGGTTCGAGTACCGGTCCGGCACAAATTTTCATGAGTCATCAATAGATAGAACATCTGTACGGAACACGGCTGAAGTCAAGTTACTGGCATTCAGAGAATTTATTTCGAAGTAATTTTCGACGGCTGTTTATCGTCAACAATATCTGTTCATCCAGACGTTCAAGTAAGTAATGAAGCTAACTTCTGCACAAAATGAAATATGTGACACTATATCCAACTTAGTGCTCGAATTGTTGAAATTAATTTTTAAAATTAATATCGCATTATGAGGTGACAGCTGCAGCACTATACCCGTCTCTGTGGTTGGGGTCGCTAACGCACGCTTTAACGGTGGTGCTCAAGCCAGGGATAACACGGTACGAATCCTGGTAGTGGAAAAAAATTTTCACTGTCAGTATCTGGCGACAAGGGGGTAAAGTACCTGACCAGGAGACTTTGCGTCATTGTACTGATTTAAATACCAAATTTCTTCGCAGTCTCTCGTGCAGTGAGAGCGTGCGACGCTGTTGATGGTGTACCGTTGGATAGGCACGTTTAACCTGGCGGTCCCCTTGGCGCTGTCGGCGAGGAGTAGGCTGTGCGCCGGCAATGGGTTTCATTTTTTCCCTTTCATCATCACCACCACCACCACCACCACCACCACCACCACACTACCACTACACTCATACGTAGTAGAGAAAGAGGTGCAATGTGGAATAGGGGTAGAAATATGAAATACTGTGCTTTTTCGCCTTTTGAGTGCTGTACTCTGGTGAGCTGCTTGAAAACTGCATTCAGCAACTGTAGACTGCTTTGGGATGCTTTCATGTTGCGAGAACGGAAACAAGACAGGGTTTTTTTCAATATCCCCACCACGTCGTACTAGCTCTAACCAAGCGACCAATGTAAAGTCATATCTGTAAGGCCAATGGGACAGCGCTATATTTCAACATGCAAACTGAGTTAATTTCCAGATTGGGAAGAGCTGACTTCCTTTGGCCATCTAAGTCACTGCTGCTGCCTTGAAAATTTGCATACTCATGTGAAAATGTTTCCTCTGAAAATTATATTTATTTGCGATAATTTTACTTGTTTGTGAGAATTATGTGTAGTGTGTTCGTATTGTTGTTTTACAGAGTGCAATCAGATATCTATGCGAGTATGAAGTGAAATCTGAAGCTTCTAGAAGAGTTTCTACCAGAAATGTTTAGTGTATTTTACAGTGCAGTGGTAAAAACAAGCCCTATAGCGCGAATACTATCAAATGGGCGCCAAATAAATTATAGGAAGGGCAGTTATTTTACACAGTGTGTAAGCGCACAGCACTATATGGATTTTTTTTTCTTCGTAATATTTGATAAAGTATTCACACAAGGCATGTCTACTGCACATTGACGCATTTGTTGTATCAAACCTTTTTAGATTTTGGTTTAGATGTTTGGTTAAAAAATCATTGTTACCAAATGCACCCTTTAGTCACGTAAACTGGACCTCCTAAGTTACTTAATCTGAACCCCTTACCTTTTTTTACGTTTAAAGTCTTTTTGTATTAATACACACTCTTAATGTCTAGTTGATACCTAGAGAGTAATAGGAAGGGTTGATCAAAGAAAGTAGAGTCTGTCTAAAATGACTAAAGCTATTGATGTAGTGCAAAAACAGATGATTCGGAAGGAGGTCAATGAGCAGTTTGATGTTCCAAAAGCAACTCTTATGCGTATGTCCAACAAAAAGTATGATACGCCTGAGGAATCAACAAAAAGAAAAGAGCCAGCCCTACACTTTTGGGTAAAGATCTTGAAGAAGAGCTGGTTTAATATTGTCTTGTTATGGAAGCTACTTTCTTCATGCTTACTGGCAATGACTTGTGAAGGATGGCTATACAACTGGCAGAAAGAAATAACATTGAACATCCATTCAAAGACCAAATACCCGGAAAAATGTGTATAGTTCTTAAAGGACACACAACCGAATTATTAGAAACAAGTCTAACAGGAAAATCCTATAGCAGGGCTCTTTGGTTCAGCAAAGAAAACGCACAGCAATTCTATAACTTTCTGGAAGATATTATATTATACATATTTTGCAACTTATTTAGCGTATGTCTAATACAGACATACCATAAAATTAAATTACATGTACATATTTACACGTAAGAAACTTAAGTTTGACTTCACAACTGAATATCCAGTCCTTCAATCCAGCGCAATGCATCTGAAGTTGCTGGCAGGAAGTCCTCTTCGGCACCGTGATAGGCTCGGTTATTTTGCAATTAGATTATGCTACCTCCAGTTTAATACAGCTTCTAATTTGTTTAGTGGCATTCTCATTATTTGTACTTGGGGTCCGATTGTGACACCTATTTTTGAAACTAGCTAATTGAAATGCTTTTTAAAATGTTTTTCATAATAACTTTTCGTTTATTTCCTATTACTAAAATGTAAATGTTGTATAACGTTATAAAATAAATACTAAACGTTTTTAAAACACTGTTTACTCTTTTCTATTTGTTAAAAACGAACTGGGGGTCCGCTTTTAGGTACTTTCCCCTCTGACTGTGATTGGTGCTCGTTAACTCTCAGCAATTTAAGCTGCAGTCTTAGGTTCCTGCCTAACCACACCCACGGAAATCGCCACATAGTCGAAAAAGACTGTCAAATATTTGTGACAAGAATGAATACAAATATCATTGCTGGTCTGAATCCGTTATAAAAGCATATATAAGATCTAATGAGCGGCGAATCTGTAACGACCACTCCACTAATTTGAAGCCTTTAATCACAAAGCCACAGAGGACACACAATATTAGCATCAAAGTTACGCCCATGTTTGGATCTCCTAACAAATACAAACCACCACACGGGTGAAACAGCGCTTTCCGATTGGCCTCACAGCTCCGACTTTTCATTGGTCGCTAGGTTACAGCTGGGACGACGTGGTATGCAGTTCGCAGGCCCTGCGATTTAACGAATTCGATAGGAGGAATAATTGTTGCAGGTTGGTGGAATAATTGTTGCAGGTTGGTGGCTTCCCGTTTCATTATTGTCATAATAAATAAATTATTATGATATTTTCCAAACAGACGTTTAGCTAACATATTACGCAGTACAATGACGTGTTTGTTGCCTATTTAAATTTAATTTCAGATTTTATTTACGTTTTCAAGATCCCTGAGTCACTAATATCGAATGCTAGTATTCCACATTTGTACCTTCGCATTCCGTCTATGTATCGTATTTCCAAAGCTTGTTTTCTTTGTAGGGCATAATCCGTATCACTTCAGGCAGGGGGGTTACCTTCATAGTCTCGGATGTTACTGAATTTAGCAAACGTTAAAATTCAGGAGTAAGTAAGAAATATGTAATTTTTTGTTTTCTCCAAAAAAAATTCCTGCCCAGAGTTACAGGCCTCCGAAGATGACACTGCGAACACCATTTTGAAGATGCGGATTTCGGAATTTTTTGTTCAAATGCTGTATCTTTGTAACAGTTCTAGACTTTTGTTAGAGTTTTTTTTATTTGAAAGATAATTGCTTTGTGATTACAATGGTATCACCTGTCTGGAAATATCTGTCAAAGTTATTTTACTGTCACCATTTGAATTTTTTTATAATTTACAGAAAAAAGTTTTTTCCAAAAATGCCAATCCAAAAAATTTGGATTTTTCTGTTGATTAGTACCATGTAGTACTATATTTTCTGTAAAGGAGAGCTTCCACTTTTAAGTAGGGCACGTTTTATTTTAAAAATCATTTTTTTATAACTTTGAAGGGTAATGAATGGATGTCTTCATTGAAGTTTTTTTAACTAATTTCTTTGTTACAATGTTTATTTCTATTGTCTTTGTTGCAGTTAATTCTTATCACTTTCTTTGTTACAGTTATTTCTTTTCACTTAAAGTGTTGCAAATATGTCTCACACTTCGCTGCAGTTTCTTCGTTATGGTTGTTCACTGCAGGTTTCTGTAGACGTTCAGTACTAATTTGTTTACTGATTACGCTTCTAAGAAATATGAGACCATCCAGTGAATTGTGTGTTTTCGTGAGGAATTTGCCAGTTGCAGTGGGTTTTGCAGAAAGGACTGTTTGAAATGTCTTCTGACTGGGGCCACAGGAGAGTGAAGTGTGCTGACTTTTTGCATGTCCATAAAAGACTGATATATAAGACAAAAAAAGACTTTGCCGGGCGGAGTGGCCGAGCGGTTCCAGGCGCTACAGTCTAGAGCCGCGCGACTTGCCTCGAGCATGGATGTGTGTGATATCCTTAGGTTAGTTAGGTTTAAGGGGATTGATGACCTCAGAAGATAAGTCCCATAGTGCTCAGAGACCGAGCGAGGTGGCGCAGTGGTTAGACACTGGACTCGCATTCGGGAGGACGACGGTTGCCATCCTGATTTAGGTTTTCCGTGATTTCCCTAAATCGCTCCAGGCAAATGCCGGGATGGTTCCTTTCAAAGGGCACGGCCGACTTCCTTCCCCGTCCTTCCCTAATCCGATGAGACCGATGACCTCGCTGTCTGGTCTCCTTCCTCAAACCAACCAACCATAGTGCTCAGAGCCATTTTTTTGAAAAACAGACTTTGTTCAGGTTGGGAGTAATCGGTCTCTGAAGACTGTTTCAAAGTGAAGTGTTTCCAGTGACGACTTTTCGTGTTCTAAGTGTTTTGACAGAATAATCATCATCATCATCATCATCATCATCATCAACAACAATGATAGTATCTGAACAAGGTGAAGCCTCTCATGGTGCATATGATGCAGATTTTGCATCAATAGAGGAAGAATTAAATACCCTGAATCAGTGAACTACAGAGGTAGATGTTCGTCCTGTTAAGAAACCTTGGTCAGTGAACTCGAGTCATAAGCTCTATGCATCAAGAAAAGTGCAGAGAAATTACTAAAGCTATGGATGAATATACTACAGAAAACCTGACCACACTCTTCAAAGTAAAAGTTCCATTTTCAGAAGAAAATGAACCAAAGCACTCTTGTCAGGAATTTTTCACAAATATCAGTTCAGCTGTTCAACACTGTGCATCCTACAGTGAAAAGGTGCAAGTTTTAACTATTATTCCATATACATTTTCAAAGAAAACAATTTTGAACCACATTCCATCAATATCGAAGTTAAGGGGAGACAAATCAAGAAATGTGAACTGAGGTCTGTAAAAGGAGTCTTTGGAAGACCAGATCCCTATTATGGTCATCCTGTAAAGGCGGCTCAAGTTCAAATGGTGCCGTCATTTTATCTGGAAGATAAATGGAACTGTTCTCGCCAGAGTGCCAACAAAAAAAGACACAATAACTGTAACAGTTGAAGGTAAAAAAGCCGTCAAAGTGAAGAGGTACATGACTCGCAGTATTAAAGAAACTTTTTAAATTTATAAGAGCAACTATACAGCTTTACATATTGGAAGATCAGAATTTTATGCACTACGCCCTAAGGGGACAGTTCCACACCCTCCTAGAGATGTCTTTTTATGTGTGTACTGCGCCAATTTTGAACTTTGTGTTGTAAATTTGAGGAACTGGAGCATGTGACATATGACACCTTGGTTGGGCATGTGAAGTCTTAAGTAGTCTGTGACTGAGGGCGAGAGACATGTTTGTTTCAAGAATGTGATTACTGCCCTGGAAAGGGAGGACTGTCTATACAGACGTAGCAGATAACTCTGCAGAAATTACATATGCAACAAAGGAGGAAAATACGCTAATTAAGAAAAATTTTGCTTTTGGCAGTTTCATTGATCAACTTGGTAAATGGTCAGTGAAAGCATTAACACACCAGCAACTGAAGAAATTGCAACAACACATTTCAGAAGTGAAAGGGTGTCTACAGACTGAAGAACTACACTCCTGGAAACTGAAATAAGAACACCGTGAATTCATTGTCCCAGGAAGGGGAAACTTTATTGACACATTCCTGGGGTCAGATACATCACATGATCACACTGACAGAACCACAGGCACATAGACACAGGCAACAGAGCATGCACAATGTCGGCACAAGTACAGTGTATATCCACCTTTCGCAGCAATGCAGGCTGCTATTCTCCCATGGAGACGATCGTAGAGATGCTGGATGTAGTCCTGTGGAACGGCTTGCCATGCCATTTCCACCTGGCGCCTCAGTTGGACCAGCGTTCGTGCTGGACGTGCAGGCCGCGTGAGACGACGCTTCATCCAGTCCCAAACATGCTCAATGGGGGACAGATCCGGAGATCTTGCTGGCCAGGGTAGTTGACTTACACCTTCTAGAGCACGTTGGGTGGCACGGGATACATGCGGACGTGCATTGTCCTGTTGGAACAGCAAGTTCCCTTGCCGGTCTAGGAATGGTAGAACGATGGGTTCGATGACGGTTTGGATGTACCGTGCACTATTCAATGTCCCCTCGACGATCACCAGTGGTGTACGGCCAGTGTAGGAGATCGCTCCCCACACCATGATGCCGGGTGTTGGCCCTGTGTGCCTCGGTCGTATGCAGTCCTGATTGTGGCGCTCACCTGCACGGCGCCAAACACGCATACGACCATCATTGGCACCAAGGCAGAAGCGACTCTCATCGCTGAAGACTACACGTCTCCATTCGTCCCTTCATTCACGCCTGTCGCGACACCACTGGAGGCGGGCTGCACGATGTTGGGGCGTGAACGGAAGACGGCCTAACGGTGTGCGGGACCGTAGCCCAGCTTCATGGAGACGGTTGCCAATGGTCCTCGCCGATACCCCAGGAGCAACAGTGTCCCTAATTTGCTGGGAAGTGGCGGTGCGGTCCCCTACGGCACTGCGTAGGATCCTACGGTCTTGGCGTGCATCCGTGCGTCGCTGCGGTCCGGTCCCAGGTCGACGGGCACGTGCACCTTCCGCCGACCACTGGCGACAACATCGATGTACTGTGGAGACCTCACGCCCCACGTGTTGAGCAATTCGGCGGTACGTCCACCCGGCCTCCCGCATGCCCACTATACGCCCTCGCTCAAAGTCCGTCAACTGCACATACGGTTCACGTCCACGCTGTCGCGGCATGCTACCAGTGTTAAAGACTGCGATGGAGCTCCGTATGCCACGGCAAACTGGCTGACACTGACGGCGGCGGTGCACAAATGCTGCGCAGCTAGCGCCATTCGACGGCCAACACCGCGGTTCCTGGTGTGTCCGCTGTGCCGTGCGTGTGATCACTGCTTGTACAGCCCTCTCGCAGTGTCCGGAGCAAGTATGGTGGGTCTGACACACCGGTGTCAATGTGTTCTTTTTTCCATTTCCAGGAGTGTATGTTTAGTGGTTCAGTTTGATTTTGCTGAGGACTGGTCTGTAATTCTCCCACAAAAAGTACAAGGGTATCACTGGAGTAATGAAAAGGTTTCAATTTTTACAGTAGTGACATATTTTCAAAACAAGATCACAATGGTTGCAGTGATAAGTGACGACACAGGACATGGCTCAGTGCATGCTATGCTTTGCTAGCAATGCGCAAACTTTTTCAACTGCAACAGGGGCAGAGATGATCATAATTATTTCTGATGGTGCTCCTCGTCGTTTTAAAAATCGTTACCAGCTGTTTGAACTGAGTAAGTCGCATGTGCCAACTGACAGAGTATACAGTGCTACTGGTCACAGGAAGGGGACATGTGATGGTGTAGGAGACGTGTTCAAAAAATGGCTCTGAGCACTATGGGACTTAACATCTGTGGTCATCAGTCCCCTAGAACTTACAACTACTTAAACCTAACTAACCTAAGGACATCACACACATCCATGCCCGAGGCAGGATTCGAACCTGCGACCGTAGCGGTCACGCGGTTCCAGACTGAAGCGCCTAGAACCGCACGGCCACACCGGCCGGCCTAGACCTGTTCAAGGACCATGCTAAAAAGAAGATTTTAAGTGCTCCAAGTTCCTATTGGTTCAACAGGAAGGCACCACTCAATATCAAAGGAGGATACTGCAGCAGTGGAACACACTTTTAGTTCACTGACTGGCTAATTTCAGTACAAAACAGACTGCACAGAAGTTGTATAAATTGAAACCTCTAAGTCTTTGGACTTTCCACATTTGGACCTTTCACACGCATTTTGGAATCATTTAAAATGCTTGAAAAATGAGTCTCTTACTCATCTTTCAAACCTAAAATTATGTTAAATAAAGCTAGGTTTTGATTTTTATGAGCCTGTTATGTGATAATGTGGTGATAAAACAGGTTTTATGTATGGCAAAAATTTCAATTGTTTATAAAAACTGTTCAGACTAAAAGTGGGAGCTCTCCCTTTCAGGGAATGTAGAACTATATGGTGCTAATCAACTGAAAAAAAAAAATCATAATTTTATGGATTGGTATTTTTGAAAAAATCCATAAATTATAAAAAGTTCATAACGCTATATAGTAAAAGAACCTTGACAGGTAGGGCTGTATTTCGGAGCAGAATTTTCAGAATTTTTTTTTTGGAAAAAAAACGTTCCTTACTTAGTCCTCCATTTTAACGTATGCTAAATTCAATAACATCTGAGACTATGAAGTTAAGATTTTTTCCTTGTCTGCCTGAATTGATATGGCCTATGCCGTAGGTATTGCTTCAGATATGACTTCATGAGCTCGAAAACAGTGGGACGAGTCTGCTATGGGAACAAAAATTACAAATGGTAGAGAAAAAGGACTTGGGTTTCTTGTGCGAGGGAAAGGCTTTCCAAGTTTCCAGAGCCGCTCTAATTATTCTAGAAAAAAATCAGACAGAAAGGAAATTTCGATTCGAAAACTCACGGCAACCTCATTTAATAGATATTTAGGTTTCTTAAGAGAAAATATTTTCCTCTTCGCTTTCACAAGAAATGCTTTCCACCGAACGGAATATAATGTCGACAAAACTGGTCTTAGCATCGTGGAGAACACAGTTCCCCACGTTTCTGCAAGAAAGGGAAAGCGACAAGTAGCAGCCACCTCTTCTGCAGAGCGTGGATCACTTGTGACCATTGTCACCTGCGCGAGTGCTACAGGAAATTTTGTACTGCCCATGATGATGTTCTCTCGTAAGAACCGCAGCAGCCAGCTAATGAGAGGTACCCACCTGGATCAATTCTTGTATGTTATCCCTGTAGATGGATTCAAAGCCAGCCACTCACTGATTGTTTTAAACATTTTCTGAGTAAGGCGAAGCCTACTGCAGAATCACCGGTGACTAGTTCTGAATGGCCATTGTAGCCACTTCAGAAATCTTTATATTATAAACCTCGAACGCTAAAACCATGTCATCATCTTACGCCTGCCTCTTCATGCCTCCCACAAGATGTAACCGCTTCACATAACTTTCATGAGTCCTTTGAAAGCATGTTACTCATAGCAGGTATGCGAATGGCTGAGAGAAAATGCTCGTCCTGTAACGAACATAGACATCGCCGAACCGTTTGGGAAGGCCTAGCTGAAGTGCCAGCCATGAGAGATCGCGGTAAATGGGTTTAGGGTGACTACACTCAGCTGGCGGCTCCACGGGTAGCGGAGGCTGTGTGGCTTGGACTGGGCGGTTTTTTAGGTTAGAAGGCCTCGGGAAAGTACGGGGAGGGCTGCAATCTCAAAGGGTGCATGGCAAATACAGGACGTGCTTGGATCAAGGAACAGTCGGAATTGTTGTAAATTGTTGTAGTTGTGCTGGGAAAGTCCCTGAGCTTCAAGCGCTAATAGAAAGCACAGAAGCTGAAATCGTTATAGGTACAGAAAGCTGGCTAAAGCCTGAAATCAGTTCTGCAGAAATTTTTACGAAGTCTCAGACGTGCGAATTGATATGGGTGGAGGTTATACTTAACAGCCGAACTAAGTTAATAATTGGCTCCTTCTACCGACCCCCAGACTCCGATGCTGAACAGTCAGAGAAAATTTGAGTCTCGTAACAAATAAATACCCCACTCATACGGTTATAGTTGGTGGGGACTTCGACCCTCCCTCGATATGTTGGCAAAAATACTTGTTCCAAACCGGTGGTCTTCCGAGATTGTCCTAAATGCTTTTTTCCGAAAATTATTTCAAGCAGTTAGTCCACGAACCCATGCGAATTGTAAATGGTTGCGAAAACACACTTGACCTCTTAGCCACAATCCAGAGCTAATAGAGAGCATCATGACTGATACAGGGATTAGTGATCACAAGGTCGTTGTAGCTAGGCTCAATACCGTTTCTTCCAAATCCACCAGAAACAAACGCAAAATAATTTTATTTAAAAAAGCGGATAAAGTGTCACTAGAAGCTTTCCTAAGAGATAATCTCCATTCCTTCCGAACTGACTATGCAAATGTAGACGAGATGTGGCTCAAATTCAAAGATATAGTAGCAACAGCAATTGAGAGATTCATACCTCATAAATTGGTCAGAGATGGAACTGATCCCCCATGGTACACAAAACAGGTCCGAACGCTGTTGCAGAGGCAACGGAAAAAGCATGCGAAGTTCAGAAGAACGCGAAATCCCGAAGATTGGCTAAAATTTACAGACGCGCGAAATTTGGCACGGACTTCAATGCGAGATGCCTTTAATAGGTACCACAACGAAACATTGTCTCGAAATTTGGTACAAAATCCGAAGAAATTCTGGTCGTATGTAAAGTACACAAGCGGCAAGACGCAGTCAATACCTTCGCTGCGCAGTGCCGATGGTACTGTTACCGACGACTGTGCCGCTAAAGCGGAGTTACTGAACGCAGTTTTCCGAAATTCTTTCACCAGGGAAGACGAATGGAATATTCCAGAATTTGAAACACGAAAAGCTGCTAGCATGAGTTTCTTAGAAGTAGATACCTTACGGGTTGCGAAGCAACTCAAATCGCTTGATACGGACAAGTCTTCAGGTCCAGATTGTATACCGATTAGGTTCCTTTCAGATTACGCTGATACAATAGCTTCCTACTTAGCAATCATATACAACCGCTCGCTCACCGATAGATCTGTACCTACAGATTGGAAAATTGCGCAGGTCGCACCAGTGTTTAAGAAGGGGAGTAGGAGTAATCCATCGAACTACAGACCTATATCATTGACGTCGGTTTGCAGTAGGGTGTTGGAGCATATACTGTATTCAAACATTATGAATCACCTCGAAGGGAACGCGGTCTATTGATACGTAATCAGCATGGTTTCAGAAAACATCGTTCTTGTGCAACGCAGCTAGCTCTTTATTCGCACGAAGTAATGGCCGCTATCGACAGGGGATTTCAAGTTGATTCCGTTTTTCTAGATTTCCGGAAGGCTTTTGACACCGTTCCTCACAAGCGACTCCTAATCAAGCTGGGGGCCTATGGGGTATCGTCTCAGTTGTGCGACTGGATTCGTGATTTCCTGTCAGGAAGGTCGCAGTTCGTAGTAATAGACGGCAAATCATCGAGTAAAACTGAAGTGGTATCAGGTGTTCCCCAGGGAACTGTCCTGGGACCTCTGCTGTTCCTAATCTATATAAATGACCTGAGTGACAATCTGAGCAGTTCTCTTATGTTGTTCGCAGATGATGTTGTAATTTACCGTCTAGTAAGGTCATCCGAAGACCAGTATCAGCTGCAAAGCGATTTAGAAAAGATTGCTGTATGGTGTGGCAGGTGGCAGTTGACGCTAAATAACGAAAAGTGTGAGGTGATCCACATGAGATCCAAAAAAAAATCCGTTGGAATTCAATTACTCGATAAATAGTACAATTCTCAAGGCTGTCAATTCAACTAAGTACCTGGGTGTAAAAATTACGAACAACTTCATTTGGAAAGGCCACATAGATAATATTGTGGGGAAGGCGAGCCAAAGGTTGCGTTTCATTGGCAGGACACTTAGAAGATGCAACAAGTCCACTAAAGAGGCAGCTTACACTACACTCGTTCGTCCCCTGTTAGACTATTGCTGCGCGATGTAGGATCCTTACCAGGTGGGATTGACGGAGGACATCGAAAGGGTGCAAAAAAGGGCAGCTCGTTTAGTATTATCACGTAATAGGGGAGAGAGTGTGGCAGATATGATACGCGAGTTGGGATGGAAGTCATTAAAGAAAAGACGTTTTTCGTCGCGGCGAGATCTATTTGCGAAATTTCAGTCACCAACTTTCTCTTCCGAATGCGAAAATATTTTGTTGAACCCAACCCACACATGTAGGAATGATCATCAAAATAAAATAAGAGAAATCAGAGCTCGAACAGAAAGATTTAGGTGTTCGTTTTTCCCGCGCGCTGTTCGGGAGTGGAATGGTAGGGAGATAGTATGATTGTGGTTCGATGAACCCTATGCCAAGCACGTAAATGTGAATTGCAGAGTAATGATGTAGATGTAGAATATACCTGTTAAACGCTCACATTGTCACGGATGCAGATTTCATTGCCAACAATGAAGTAATAATTGATGATTTATTCAATGTCCAGACATTGAAACATCTACAGGAGCCGTGGCTTCTAAAAATGGGAAGGCTAATGTTGAAGTCTAGGCAGGAATATCTTCCATCACTGAAACTATACCGTGGCAAATCTCACCTGCTCCAAAAATAAGGAAGAAGCCAGGCACCAGGGGAAGAAAATCAGGTTTTTCAGAACTCCTAAACTCGTATGCATACAAGACATTTCTCGAAGTATCGACGACAGCAAAAAATGAACCGGAGAAAATGGAGCAGAGGTCACCAAAGCGTAGGAACCAAGAATCATCTGATTCTGACGATCATGTGTTTAGTGTGAGGTCATTCGTTCACACTCAGTAGCGTTCTGGACAACAGTAGACCCACTAATGAACGTGCCTATTGTCTCTTTTTGCTCATGTAAATTTTAGCAGTACATGGTAGGGGAAGAATAGGTAACGTGCGAAATGTGGGCGCACACTGTATTTGCAGATTACGATCAAGGACGATGTGTGTGCGACTTCTACAAGTGAAATCACTTAGAGTAAGGATTTTAGTAACTGAAAATGGTATATACCGTATGGGCTATTCCGTAGTTGTACCCCATAATGTGAAGAGCCAAAAATGTTAATATTTGTGTTAAGCTTAATTTTGAAATATTCCAACCGTCGTATGTATTCGAAAATAAAGGAAGCATTAAAATACATCCCAAAGTGTGTGCTACAGATATTTTGTTTGCTTAATGTGAAAACCTGAGAAATTTTTGAACACAAAACAAAATGGTATTCCGTATTTGTACTACTTCCTCTATTACAAATATTGTTATGGAGCATGTTGCAAAATAAATGAAATAAACTGCAATACCAATTTCGGGGGTGTTTAACAGTAGAGGTTCAGACAACATACTCAGTCGCTTAAATACTGAACTTGGGAAGAACTTGCACAAAGCGAGCCGTTCGCCATACGTTTTACGTAACACTTTCAGCTACTGTAGACATTTTATCTGTTAATATCGAGTGACTCTTTTTAACTACTTTTCCACCTATACGATAAGAACCTCAAAACTTGCTGACTTCCGTGAATCTGTAGATACAGTACCTTCCACACGCAAGTTTCGTCACACGCTAAACTAGATGACTGTCTTTAATGCCTGCGGTAGGGAGAATCTTATAACAGTGGCACGCTCTGAAATCTGTTTTCTTGTCAGAAGAAAATTTTGAAGCGAAAGCCAGTATTGAGAATACAATAATTTCACTACAAGAGAAAGAAAACTGTTGTTATCTGCGTATGAAATCTAAAGAAATTTTAAAAATGCATCATTCTCTGAACTAACTACCGAAAAAATTAACAATGAACCATCGAAAGAATTAACAATGACGTACAAGAGTTTTATGAAGCTGCCATTCTTACCCTACAAAACGGTCTCGGTTTTTACATTTTTGAGTGGGTGTCTTCGACTAAAATAGTGGAATGGGAAGACATTAGAAAGTATACTGATTTATTTAAACGGAGAAGTAGTAGATATTTGTGAGTCAGTAGGTGCATTTCTAGAATGTTCTGGCTTCAAAAGTTTCAGAGGATAATTGAAGTCAGTATAACTAAAGATATGCCAATATACGTTTTCAATTGTACGGAGTAATTTTAATGCTGAGAGAATTTTTTCATTACTGGGAGCTCAATGGACTGAGGAACGGAGTCGTTTGGATATATCAGCAACGGAGAGCATTTTACAATGTACTTATAAATTTAAAATGAGTTTTACAGAATTCTGTAATTATGCAAGTGCACAAACCGATCTACTAACTCTAAAAGCTGTCAAATCATCTGAGAACGATAACTGCTCCATAATATAATCTGTGTAAAAATTTTGTATGTGAGTTTCTTGTTTATACTTTGTTCTTTTCAAATATTTTTATGTAAGTATCTCGCCCAGTAGTGGCGCATAAGTTAATTTCTCCAGGCGTTTGAAGTTACGCCTCACCATCACACGACGAGATTTCTGTGGATTTACCCCAATTTTAGTGTACATCATCGTTTATGGCAACTTTGCTCAATACAGACAGGAGAGTCAAAGTATGGGTAGGGAACACAAACCTGTATGTATAAGGTACCATCGTGGTTCATGTCTTAATGGTTAGAACAAAAAGCTCATGTAAAACTAAATTAAGGGCTGCCAAACAATGATTTAAACTCTGCTACTCCCAATTACAAGACCAGTGTCGTTACCACGAAGCCACATTGTCTGGGTCGTACACATCTCGAAATCCACCTGCAGTGGCTTGAGAAAAAAACAGAATGCAATGTTTACTGTTACGTAACAGTCCTTATGCATGAACAATGTGTGTTCATTTTTTTAACGAGACGAACGAACTGAAACATCAGTTTTGAACTATATCGGTACCTTTAGCACATTTATTATATCTTAACATTCCTCTTACATCCCCCTCCCAGATTTAGTGCGCTACTCGTGATTTCTGTCGTAATCTCAGCTCTTTCCTTATATAAAATTGGGAAAAATCTTAAACCAGGTCTTAGATATCGTACTTTGTTTCCTTTTTTAATTAGAAGCTTTGGCGTACAAGATACCTACCGTTTAATTTCAACTGCGACGTATTACTAGAAACGCAGTTAGCTTTAACCAGATTTCAAAACGGTACTTTTCTTACACAACGAACTTAACCGCTGCATGGTGAAAGCTTGGAAAATAATTGCTGCGACGTGAAGAAATCAGTAGCGGTTATTTCATATGGGCAACTTTCTAGACTTTTTGCCATCTGCCATTGTTAACACTGTCCGTACGTATCGGTTCAAGGCATTTTTCATAGGCCTATATATCAACATTTGTAGCACAGGCCTATTCTACTTCGTATGTTTTAGTTGTTACAAATTATGTCTATACTATATCTGACGTGTCCTATACTATAAAACCAAACGGTCCAAAGACAATGTACAAAGTACGTAACAGGTCATACGGTAATCTTTTTTTGCGGCGACACGATAATTTTCTAAGCCAACGACAGAACTGAATGAGTAAAACTGGAGCGCTCTGAATACAGGGGTATTTACTCAATTACAGCCGTAAGCGACAATAACGATTTACTTCTGTGAATGCCTTACTGGGGAGATCATCAGCTGGCACTGTTACTCAGTTTCTGAATATTTTTTACATCTTACCCAAAATTGACCACCAGCGTCCTCCAGTTGTTCGCTGCGCAGTACAGTATCCCACGTGCATTAAACTTCTGGTACGAGTTTCCCGGAACGCTGTCAACATGTTATTCGATCTGGTACGGCGATATTTTACTGTTTTAGCATGACCAATGCAAAGACTTTATTACAACACGCGAAGGCCTCTGATTACATGCTTACTGAATTGCGTTAGTTGCAGTACGAATGATTCAAACAATTAACGTGAATGTGCCTACCAAATTCAACGTCGTTATTTCTACAGTACTATATTTCAACAATATTTTTCGCATAGTCTCTGATCAAGCACAGGCAAAAACCATCTGATACAACGTATCACGTCAAAATTATGGTTTAAATTGATGTGATCAGCTGGCCATTGGCGAAGCGTGTTTTTGAAGTGAAAAATAATTACCGATATAAACAGAATGTTGTATAAAGCGCCAAAAGTGAACAGTGCCTACTCACACTTTATACCCTCTTGGAAAAGTTTCTTTACCCGCTCAAAGCGCCACGCCTGTAGCATCTTGATACTGTAAACTCTTCGTTAAAAGAACAATAAATAATATTCATGAAGCTATAAACAAGAAGGCCACGCTATTAGCATGTATTGATATTTGATAGTGTTTCAATAGCAAACATAGAATCATGACATGGTCATGTACATAAAAGAATTTTGTTGAAATCTGTCCATGGCGGAAATAAAATGATATATGGCTCCGTAGATGTATACATAAATTTCAGAGCATATGCCAAAGATGATGCATGAAGGCACAACCTTCTTTCCCTTTTGCAAAACGATATGCCTGTTTGAAGGGAAGATCCAGTATTTGAAAATATGTTCTGTTTGCATTAACCTTACTTCCTTGGTGATGCCTGAAGTTACTTTTACATCTGTCAGTGACTTTTCATCCAAGGTAACATGCTGCATGCTCCATACCAAGAACTACTCAATCCATTCACAAAGTTCATTTGACACCCCATATCATCACACTTTCATTAATAAGTGTTGGTGTGGTACTGAGTCAAGCGTTTTTCTGATGTCCAGAAATAGGCTAGCCTAATGCATTTACGTGACTCTCTTGATCAATACATTTCAGGATGTCGTGTGAGAAAAGCCCAAGTTGAGTCTTACATTAGCGATGTTTGTGGAGTTCTGTTGGGGGTACCCTCGTGTTTGAGCTCACAATATGTTCCAAGGTTCTACAACAGATAGATGTGGCTGATATTGGTGGTGGTTCTGTTGATCACTTCTACTGCCCTATTTGTAGTTTGGTGTGACATGTGCTTCTTCCTAGCTACTGGGTAAAGTTTTTTGCTCAAGGGATCCATGGTATATCATAGTTAAAGGGGAGGTTAACTCAGATATACGTTCTGTCTACAATCATCAGACCCTGGACCTTTGTTCAGTTTTAGCATTTTCAGCTGTTTCTCAATATGTCAGACACTCATTTTAGCAGTGGTCTGAGAAATAAACCAGACCAATACTCCGGGATTTTACTTTGTAAAGGAACATTTCTGCTTTTGCATTGTTACCATTAATTTCATAGCATTCTTGACTGTTTGGGAACTATGGCATCACTAGACAGTCCTTACAATTGACAGGAATTTATTTGGGTTTTGAAAGAGGCCTGCCACAGTACTCTTTGAAGACTTTATGCACTGTCCTTTTGACAGCCAAAGTCAACCCTCTGTCTACAGCTCTGTGCTTTATTGTACACCTATTGTATAGTACTAGCTATTTCTTTGTGTTTCTTTGTAAAGACTGTATACCATGGAGGATTTCTCACATCATGAACTATTCTTCTACACTGCACTGCAGAGTGAAAATTTCAATCCCCCAGGCTGTGGCTAAGCCATGTCTCTGCAACATCCTTTCTTCCAGTAGTGCTAGTGCTGTAGGTTTTGCAGGAGAACTTCTGTGAAGTTTGGAAGATAGGAGATGAAGTACTGGTGGAAGGAAAGCTGTAAGGGTAGGTTGCGAGTCGTGTCTGCCTGCGAAAGGTGAAGGCCCCGAATTCCAGTCTTGGTTTGGCACACAGTTGTAATCTGCCAAGAACTTTCGTATCAGCATACACTCCACTGCAGAATGAAAATTTCATTCGGGAATTGTTCTACTAGGTACGAGTGTCTCCAGTGCTTGGCTCAATTATTCTCCTAAACTTGAGCCACAGTTCATCTACATGCTCATATCCAAGGTTGTGTTTCCTGCTACTCCTTGAGATATGACATTACTAATTCTTTCTTTAGAGTTTCCACTTATTCTAGTTTCATTTCTACTTTGCTAATCACTGTTGCTGAAACTAACTCCAATCACCAATATGATTTTCAAAGTGGTCATCATAACAGAGGTCAGATCTATTTGGTGCCATTTCATCTAATATATTTCCATCAAGAGTGGGCTTCTGAACTATCAGTTCTAGGTACTTTTCACAGAAGACATTCAGTATAACATCACAGGATGTCTCATCATGCATACTCACAATTTATGAAACTGTCCCATTCATTTGTTCGATGTTTAAAATCTCCTCTGATAACAACAATATGGTTGGGGAACTATGTACTAATGAGCTGAGCTTTTCTTGAAATTTTTTGGTTACATCTGAGGCTGGGTCTGGTGGTTGACAGGTGGCTGTAATTATAAAAGTTATGTCGACCCTTGGTAATCAGTCTTGCCCAAATAATCTCGCATGCAGCTTCAATTTCGATCTCAGTGACTTTCAGTTTTTTGTCTGCTGTGACAATACATCACCTTTCATTCCCCATTAGCCTATCCTTCTCATATACAGTATTTGACTGAAAGTATCTGGATACCTATTGTTGTTGTTGTGGTCTTCAGTCCTGAGACTGGTTTGATGCAGCTCTCCATGCTACTCTATCCTGTGCAAGCTTCTTCATCTCTCAGTACCTACTGCAGCCTACTAATGAGCTGAGCTATTAGTGAACATTAATGTGAGGTGTGTCAACCTTTCACATTTGTGATGGCTCGAACACTGACTGTGGACACTTTCAATGAGACATCTGAATGTCTAACAAAGGAATGGCAGCCCATTCTTCCTGAAGAGTTGAACCCAGGGAAGGAAGCAATGTTGGATGCTGGGTTCTGGAGCAGAGTTTACTTTCTAACACATCCGAATCGTTCAAGTCAGGACTCTGGGTAAGACAGTCCATTTCAGGAATGGTATTGTCCACATATCATTGCTTCACAGATTCTGCTTGATGGCAGAGTGCACTGTCATGCTGATACAAACACTCACTGTCTCCAAACTGTTTCTTTACTGTATAAAGTACACAGCACTGCAAGTGGATTCATATTCTTCCGCATTTAGTGTTTTCTTTAGCAAAATAAGGGGCCTAAATGATGGAAAACGCCCCATTCCTTAACACCACCCATCTCTGTGCTTCACTGTTGGCATTATACTCATTGACAGGCAATATTCTCCAGACATTTGTCAAACCCTTCCATCTGATCTCCATAGGGTATAGTGTGATTCATCACTCCATATCACTTGATTCCAGTCATCCACTGTCCAGTGGCATCACACTTTACACCACCTGAAGCATCACTTAGCACTGGCTACAGAAATGTGTGGCTTATGAGGAGCTGCATGACGATTGCACATCATTCTTAACTCCTTATGTGAGTCATTGTGCTAGTTGCACAGCCAGAAGCACTTTGGAACTCTTAGGTGATTATTTCCACTGATTTCATGCTATTTATTACAACCACTCTCTGCAATGCTCAATGGTGCCTGTCAGTCAGTACATGAGGTTCACCTGGTCTTGGTTTAGATGTGCTTTTTGCTTTGGGTTTCCATTTCACACTCATATCACCACCAGGTGATGGAGCTGTTATGCAGATGATGAGCCATGATTAGTCCATGTGCAAAGTCACCGAGTTCTTCTCACTGACCCATTACGCCGTTACTGCTTCTCTACTGACAAAAGCGTTACTCCCTGTCTCCTACTATACTGGCAGCACTGCTTCTTGTGATATCTAATGGTCAATTCTGCAATAAATAGTGGTGTCCTGGTGTATTTGATCGGATGGTGTATACTTAAATTTACTCCAAAAATCTCACTGCTGTTACTTTCAGATTTTAGTCAGCTTTCTGATCATAGTGTTATGTGAGCACCACAACTGTTTAGGTGCTCTTCGAGTCTGATATTTTGTTGCAAATTCTTCAGATTTTTTTATTGTCTTGTACATAGGGTGCATTTTTTTAGATTTTAACACTAATACACCTTTAGATGTCATTATCTGGACTGGATGTAGACTTGCACAATCTAAAAATCCTTGTGTGCAACCCTGCACCTCCATTTACTTGGGTAGCAGTCCCCGACATGTAGTGTATCCCTGGTGCATTTAAGGAGTTCTTAAAGTTTTCAACCCTAAGGCATAATTCAAGGAAATTGCAGCCTAGCTTGTCACAGAACCTTCAAAGTCTCTAGTTTAAGTCAGTCAACTTAGAACTAGGGGGTACAGTCAATTCTGGAAACAATGTTGCAAATTGTGAGATTCACTGAAATTCTGCACGCAAAGCTGGGCTTCTCACCCCTCTCTGCAATTAGCTCGAATCATCCAGTAATAGCCTCAGAGACCAGACAATGGACTTTGGTTGTTCCAATGTGCACCACAATATGATGTTGGTTTAACGCTGATGTTTCAGTGGCTGCTGGAACATCCTCTTCAACATGTGAATGAGACCTCCAGACATACAAACAGAGAGTGTGAAGTGCCCTTCCCATCCCTTGTCGCCAGTTCTTTAATGGGTACCATCATTTCCTGTATGTTCAAACTGTTGACTTTAATGTGTCAGTTTTCCCTCCTTCGTACTGGAAGAATGATTGTTCACACCTCTCTGCATGAGCCTGAATTTATTTAATTTTAGTGCCACAGTCAGTAAGCAAAATTTATGTTGGAGGAAGCAGTATTTTTCCTGACCTGATCTGGAATGTGAGCTCTCAGAAATCACTGTTTCTATTCTGTACATGAATTTCTTTAAACAAAATTTTAATTACTTGTAATAAGCTGTTTATTCACTTGTAGATATTTCTACTTTGTAAGATAATTTAATTATTGTACGTTATTTATATTCTGTCTGTACCTCTTATATGTACTCTGCTATGTGTAGTATGTACCACCACTGTCACACACCACCTTTTTTATATTTTGTTATGTACCACTACAGTCATCTCAGAGAGGATATAAAATGTAGACTGGCAATGGCAAGGAAAGCGTTTCTGAAGAAGAGAAATTTGTTAACATCGAGTATAGATTTAAGTGTCAGGAAGTCATTTCTGAAAGTATTTGTATGGAGTGTAGCCATGTATGGAAGTGAAACATGGATGATAAATAGTTTGGACAAGAAGAGAATAGAAGCTTTCGAAATGTGGTGCTACAGAAGAATGCTGAAGATTAGATGGGTAGATCACATAACTAATGAGGAGGTATTGAATAGAATTGGGGAGAAGAGGAGTTTGTGGCACAACTTGACCAGAAGAAGGGATTGCTTGGTAGGACATATTCTGAGGCATCAAGGGATCACCAATTTAGTCTTGGAGGGCAGCGTGGAGGGTAAAAATCGTAGAGGGAGACCAAGAGATGAATACACTAAGCAGATTCAGAAGGATGTAGGCTGCAGTAGGTACTGGGAGATGAAGAAGCTTGCACAGGATAGAGTAGCATGGAGAGCTGCATCAAACCAGTCTCAGTACTGAAGACCACAACAACAGTCATCTCTCATCATACACCATCTTAAGATAATTTTCAGATTGACTTGTCCTATTATCACGATGTGCTTTGCTGTACAAAATGTATGATCTATAGGACCAATAAAAAAATAAAATAAAATGAATATATCTCTCCAGGATGCACATCTTCCTTACAGCATTCCTTCTACAGTTTGTTAAATCTGCTCTGTGACACTGTCAAACTGGATGAAGAATTCCATGATGAAACTAAAATACCTTCAGTGATACAGATTTAAAAGTGACAGCAAATGGTTTATCTGACCATGATACTGAAATACTGAAAATAATACATGCTCATAAATGGCAGTTTTCATTTACTTGTTTATCGTGCCCAACAGACCCTACCAAAGCCTAGGATCAGGGATCTAGAACAAGTCAAGCTGTATACAGAGTGTTTGAAGAAGAACTCCCTAGTTTTAAGTATAAATTTAATGGGGAAATTAATGAAAAATTACATGAATGAGAGTACATATCATGGAAGAGAATTCCTTCAAGTTTTGTTTAATGTTAGTAGACGTCAACATGGAATCCGTTTGTTGCCGTGCACACGTCGAGATGACATTCCACTTCTCCCCATGTATTCACCAATATATTAGGTGTAACTGTCTGATCACGACAATTCTTTCCCATAAATGATTGATGTGGCTGATCGTTTCACTGTACACAACATTTTTTATGTGCCCCTCCCCCCCCCAAAAAAAGTCCAGTGGGGTTAAGTCTGGGCCTCGTGGTTGTCAAGCTATTGGGGCAGCCCTGCCTATCCACTTTCCTGGAAAGCAAGTGTTACATGGTTACTGTAACGTGGTGGGGTACCATCTTGTTGAAAAAACACAAGCCCCTTTTCCACCTCAATATTCTTTACTTGGGGAAAGACATACTCTGTCAACATGTCACAGTAAATGTCCCAATCAAACAATCTTATCAAACCGCACCAAACATTAACTTTGGCAGAGTCACGTTGATGCTGAATAACTTCATTGGATGCTCTGCCCCCCAAATTCTGCAGTTCTGACAATTAACTGTTCCACTAACATGAAATGTAGCCTCATCAGAAAAGAGAACCTTTTAAAAAAATTGACATAATCAATTCTGTGTAGTCACTGCACTGCATGCATGCCTGGACTGAACTGAACTTAGGGAACAGAGGAAAAAAACGGCACTGCTGCTGTCTCAAGCAGACCTGCCAACTGCAGGGGAGCCAGATTTGGAGAGTTGATGAATCAAACACCACAAACTAGAATTGTGTATGTCACTTTGTACAGGTTCTAGGACACATTAAAACTAGGGAGTTCTTTTTCAAATACACTGTATTCACGAAAGATAAACAATTCATAGATAGTTAATTTCTACATGTATTATCAATGAACTATCAACTGTATTGCTTCATGTGATTTGTACATGTACCAGCTAAAATTTAAACTAGTAAATTAAAAAGAAAGCTGCCGCTTTGAGAAAAGCTGCTGATTTATCTGCTGTTTAGTGGAAACAATTGAAGAGCAAACAAGCTTACTGGAAAGTATGTGTAGGAATTCCAGCATCTTTAAAAAGGTCCCTGTATGATGTGTAGTTATCTATTTTACATACTATTCTTACTTTCAGTTCCATTGAATAAATACTTGATTTACTTTGGGAGCACTATTCCAAAAGACAGTTCCATATGGCAAGAAAGAGAAAATATGTAAAATTAGCCAACAATCTTGACTGCCTCTGTAGTCGAGTGATTTGTGACACTGCCACCAGTGTGGAAGGATGCGATTTGATTCTCGTTACCTCCTTAGATTTTTTTCCCTTGGTAGGTAGGTCAGGAATGGGGTCCACTGAGCTTCGTGAGGCCAGATGAGGAGCTGCTTGAATAAAGAAACAGCAGCATTGTCAGGATTCAACTGCTGGCAGTAATTGACTGGAAGGTTAGTGACAAGCTCATCACAGGTCCCACGACATAGATCACTGCTTGTACTGCCTTGTAGGCAGTCAGTCAGAACATGCCTAAGTCTGAATCCATGAGTGATGTTTGCATTTACGTTATTTACCAACAACCTCGTATTTAGGTTAGTACAGTGGGAGATACTTCTAACATCATCATCATCGTCGATTTGCCCCAAAACTTATAGTATGTGTAAAGTTTAGCCAGAAATGAAAGTGATCCAAGTGGGCACTCCAGATGGCCAAGCACTTAGAAAAACAAAGCATTCTTAGTGTGGTTCAGGTGAGGCGTTAGCCATTTATGTTAAGATGGTTTCCAGGCAGCAGTTGGCGTAACAGAAAGAGTGCAGGATGGTAATCTAAGAGTTATGAGATCGAGTCCCTATGTGGAAATTCTGCTTAAGGCAATGGAAATTTTGGGACAGGAGATAAATTTCCAAAAAGGACTGTAGTTGCAGCATCCACAAGGACCTTTAAACTATCTTTGTAAGCAAACACACAAGCAATATTTTCTTAAGATTTAAATATGCAGTACAAATATCCATTTATAAAAATCCCTTTTGCTGGCAGAATCTTTTCACTCTTTCCAGAATTTGGTCATAGACTTTTGATTCATTTGCAATAATATAGTTTGTTACTGCCTCTCAGGCTGGTATTTGTGAAGGATTCTACCTGCCAGCATTAAACAAAAAAACTGTCATTGTGGTATATTTTATAACTTTGCCTTTTTCATGACTGTCATTAAAATTCTACTTGTAAAATTGAAATATAATGGCATCCCTTTTGTGTGGATGGACTCTAAACTCCACAACAGAAACCAAAGTGACAAACTGCACTACAGGAGTAAAACTAAACTCAATATAATTATTTAGTTGGGTAGATAAAAAATCTAATCCCCAAACAGTGGCAGAACACCCACATAAAAGACGGTTGTAACTGGCAAGCTTTCAGAGCCAGTGACTCCTCCTTCAGGCAGAAGGGTTGAAGGGAAAGGAAAGAGGGGTGAAGGAAAAGGACTGGAGAATCTTAGAAAAGGGGTAGATTTTGGGCAAGTCACCCAAAACTGTGGGTCAGGGGATACTTACTGTAAGGGATGAGAAGGAAAGACTGATTGTTGGGGACTGCATCAGATGAGATAAACCAAATATAAGGTACATTAAATGTTAAGTGCCAATATGATCGCCTTTTGTTCCTAACTTGCACAACGGAACTTTGAATGGTGTCAAGGACTATTCATAAAAAAATTGTTGATGACACAAGTATCCTAATCAAAAGACTAAACTCAACCATACACAGTGAAGATAAGTATAGTTGAATGGCAGTTTACAGCAAACCTTTTAATTCTTCATCTCAAAATAAATCACATAATTCATTTCCAAACAAGTAAAAATGCTAGCTTGTACCAGGTATAAATATCACTGATCATACACTAAGTGAAACACCTTGTGCAAAATTCATCAAGGTAGCTGGCTAACAAGCTAAAATGGAGTCAATATACAGATAAAATTTAATCATAAAGTTAAATTCATTAAGTTTTTCATTAGAAATATATCTCACCTTGTAAGTATCACCAGCACTCTGACTTTTTTGCACATTTTCACTCTTTGTCATTTTACATATGTACCTTTTGGGGCAACACAAAGTTAAGAAAGTGTTCATTCAGCAAGCAGATGCTTTGTAAAGCAGGTAACAGAACTCTCTGGCATAGACCTCTTCGAAGATTCTGCAGTTCTTGCTCTTCCTTTCTAGTACATTTACTGCTTACTGACTTTTGTTGCTATTAAAGAAATTTCATGTGATTCTTGAGTTTCTCCTGAGGGACTAATTGATTGAACTGTTCGCAAGTGTAATATTGGTTCACAGTGTCCCACAGGCACAATATTTCAGCGACCAGACATGTCACCATCATCAGGTGCACATGTCTGACTGCCGAAATATTGTGCTTGTTGGACACTTTGAACCAGCATTACACATGTTCAGTCAAAAAAGTTCCTGTTTATTCTTGAGTTACATAAGCACAGTAAACACATGAAATAATTTGCTTGTAAAGTTGGTCTCCTTTTTTTAGGGTTCAGAGTGGTGTATTAAATTTGGAGCAGATCTTAGCAACAAGTTCACTTCAAACATTTAGAGCAAGTTATTGAGAATTCCTATAAATTAGAAAGAAAATGGAACAATGTGATAGTAACCCCTTCCTCAAATTAACTTCTAGAGACAAGGCCAGAACCCTGTAGCATGGCATCATTCTTTACTAGCCTCTGTTCTTATTGCACTTAGATAACTAACATTTTATGATAAATTTCTATATAATCATGTATAAATTAAATTAACAATAAAAGATAAACATCTACCATTTTGAAAGTAGTGGCTTTTCTGTTAATTTTACTATGTTAAATTTATTACAAATACATGTAAATTGTTTATTTCAGTTTATAATAGCTCATTATTATAGCAGTTCTTAAGAACCATTTCATGTTTTTAGTATATACTTTGACTCGTGCCTAATTCCTGAAGGTTCTTCTACATGAGTGTATCTGCGAATCATGCTAAATGAATGAGTGGATGCAGTGCTTATGCAGCTATGATCTGTCCATAAATACACATTTGTGCTACTTTCTTGGGAACTGTTGAAAATTACATCCATGTATGATATCACTCTCTGTTAATCACTTTACTTCAGAATGTCATTTTTTTAATTTCTGATGTTATGTCTGTATGTAGGACTCATTAGCGTTCACCTGGGTATTCAGGTTGAATACATTTATTCTGATGTTACAGTCTTCCCTTACAAGGAGAATACTAATCAGTGGTACAAAAACAAAAATTCCAAGCACAAATTTATGGAAAGGCAGGTGGTCTGGCCAGTATGTACCTTAAAATAGCGCATCTGTATGTGCAGCCTATACTCTCTTTGATCTAACCATACACAAGGGTGTGGTGGCATCACATGGTAATCCCCTTGACAACCTGCCTCCACGAAACTCTGTTTTTGGCATGGTGACTTGTTTGCTGCAAGTCCATCACTGACAGGCTCTTCGTTTGGTCTATCTACTGCAATGGTGGTCTTCAGCCATTGACTTTTCCCTTGATGATTGTTCTTTCCATTGCCTCTTGCCTTTTACCAATGTGACCAAAATACTTACACTGAATTTTGTTTGACAAGAGTCAACAGTCTTGTTCAGTGCCAAGCCGCCTCAGGATCGACTTATTAGTTCGATGTGCTGTCCATGTTATTTGAAGTAATCTTCTATAGAACTACATTTCCAGACCACCAATCATGCAATGACATGCCATTTCCATTGCCCAAGTTTTTGCTGTGTAGGTCACGATTGGGAAGGTCGTATAAATACACACAAAAAATTAAAATTAATTCTCTTAGCTTTCAGAACAACAAACAATGATTATATTTGAGCTGACACCTGTACTTTGTTTATTGATTTACCATCTTTGACATCTCATTCATTTTGATGCATTAGCTTCCATTATTGCCTTCCTTTCCTTCACTTACAAATTAGCGTGTCCCTCTTAACGCGAGTTTTTCCTTCTGTTACTTCCCCAAAATTTTCCTCTTTTTCTTTCTTACATAGAACCTGTGGTTTCAAAGGATAGCATTCATCACATCATAATCATCATCCATATGACATCCAAAGTTGGTTACAGGCTTCCTGTAGGCTTGCATTAACGTCTTCGTCAGCAAGCATCCATGTGCACTTGCGTGTACCGTATGTGCAATGTAACTTAACACATTTAATAACTTTTGAACTAGGCTGGTTTAAGAGAACATTTCCTGGACCATCACATCCAATCCTGGTACTGCTGATCGCTCCAAAAAACAACTTTGGAGCGCACCACTGGTGACTCAGTATTATCCTGGTGTGGAATGTATTAATCAGCTACTTCCATAGGGGCATGACTTCCTAAAATCATGCCTTGAAATGAGATCCATTCTGTCTGGAATCTTGCCCACCACTCCTAGAGTAGCTTTTTGTCCCCCTCCCAATTTCTCCAGTATTCTTGTCAGACCCTACCCTACGGCTCCAACCCCTCTGATTGTCCTCACTGAAAGACTTGCCCCATGCACCATCCTACCAACACCTAAAGCAGCCCTGTAACTGGCAAAACATACTATCAAAGGAGGAGCCACCTGTGAAACAACACGTCATAAACCAACTGTTATGAAACACTGTTTGGCCTTTTACATTGGCATGACTACCACCACATTATGAATTTGCATGAATGGGCATATGCAGATTGTGTATACTGGAAACACGCAATATTCTGTTGTTCTTCCATCTCAGCTTTTCTTCACAGTAACTACTCTTTTCTTCACTCTGTTTTAGTTTTCTACATCTTTCTTTGTCTTACCCATCTTATTTTTCACCGTTCCCCTCCAATCTCTGTTGCGCACAATGCACTTAGCTTTTCAGTCTCATTAAATCATGCATGGTGTTTAAACAGTAATCTCTGTCTTGTATATTACCCTTTCACCTTTAAGCTCTCAGGTTTTCAAATCTTGTTCAATGCAGTCCCCAAAATCAATCTTTCCTTCTCATCCTGTGCGATAAGTCTCCCCTGAACCATGGTTATGGGTGACTTCTGCGAAATCTACACCTTTTCCTAGACCTCTCCAGTCCTTTCCCTTCCGGTTAAACAGTTCTGTCTGAAGGAGCCGCTAGCTCTGAAAGCTTGCTTAATTATAACCCTCTTTTGTGTGTATGTTCTGTGGCCATTTGGTGAGTAGATTTTTTTATCTATCCAATTAACACTACACCATCCACTGACACCACAGAGGTGTCATGTGCGAAATAGCGGTCAATGGCTGGCGACACCACAGTGGTGTCGTGTGCATAGTATCGCTCAGTGGTCGGTGACAACACAGTGGTGTCACAGCACTTTAGTATCTTTTGCATTCTGTTGGTGTTTTGTTTAGGTAACAATAAGTTACACACGTCACACGTTAACAAGTACGTGCCCTTTCATCATGGCAGACAAAAGAGACGATACGATTATTTACAGTGAATGTGCAGATGTCTTGTCTGACCTTTCGGCCAACTTGGTCAAGTGGGAAGAAGACATTGAAAATCAAATAAATGAAAGTGAAGCAGAATCGTCGGAAGATAGTGAAATACGTCCAAGAAGTATTTGGCGAACGCTACGGTTGCCAAATGATTTGGATGAATTAGAAGAAGACGACAGTGCACAGTGGTCAGACTTTGATTTACCGAGGACCAATAATAAATTTGAAGGATCACCCAGTCCAAACATATTTCCCAAAGATACACAGAGTATCGACGATATCGTGGAACTGTATATTGGGAACAATCTATTTGAATATATTACCAACGAAACCAACAAGTACTACAGTCAAAATTGCAACAGAAGGGAAGTCGATAAAAAAAAAAAATGCCAAATTTGACGACGTCATGGGACCCGAACTTAGAAAATGGTTTGGGCTTGCTATCCTTATGGGAATTGTAAAAAGAAAAGCAAGGATCGATGATTATTGGTCAACAAATCCGTTGATACAGACCGATATTTCGCAAAACGATGTACCGCAACCGATTCAGACAAATATTATCATTTTTACATTTTTCCAACAACAACAATAAACCGGATAATGCTGACTGGCTTTCGAAAGTGCGATTGGTAACTGATTATTTTTCCAAAAAGTTTAAAGAAACCTTTAATCGAAGTCAAAACATCTCAATTGATGAAAGAATGATACCATGGCGTGGATGGTTAAATTTTAAAGTTTACAGTCCATCGAAAATTACAAAATATGGGATACTCATTTGGATGCTGCGTGATTTGAGTACAGGATACATTTCCTCATTCAAGATACGTAGTGGCGCTGGACAGCCTTTAGCAAAAACAGTGATGGAACTATTGACACCTTCTTATGGAAAGTGGCATCACCTCTACATGGATAATTATTATAGCAGTGTAGAAGTTGCACAGAAGTTACTTGAAAAGAAAGTTCGAGTTTGTGGAATGATACGGCAAAATATAGGATCTACAGAAAAATTAAAGCATGCAAAAGTCAATGTGTTTGAAGCTTGTCATCAACAGAAAGGTGAAGTACTTGCACAGGTATGGATAGCTCGAAAAACTAAAATGATACGAATGATCTCTACAGTACATAATGCCACTTTGACTGACAGAAAATGTAGAAAAACCAATTACTCAATAAAAAAAAAAAAGCTGAAAGTGTATTAGACTACTTGATATGCAAGTCTTGTGGAGTTGCGTTACATCTAAGAGACTGTTTGCTGCATATCATACGAAAGAGAAGTACTAACTACCAAAGACAATGCAAATATACAAATATATGAAACAAACAAATTTTATATTTATTTACATACATATATTTTCAAAATTTTATGAAAGTAGGGGGACAGGGTTGTGAACTTATGAAAACTAACGACGAGATTAGTAAAACTTAATGATTTATAATCTCCTGATAATGTCAAGAACGGCTGGCGACAAGCCAAGTAATCCGAACTAGCGCTGCCGGTGACAAGCGAATACATTTGTACGAGATGTGTTAAAAGACTACAGTAATGACAAATATATTCTTTAGTATATTAATAAGATGAATCAATGTCTTGTTTCCCAAGAGTTGTTCTAGAAATTTAATTGAAATACAATCAAAAGGTTTCCTAGGTTTTTATAAAATAAAGTAGAACATTAACACCATTGTTATTGGTCAAGGGAATTATTTCACCATCATTTTACAAACAGCTTTGCAAGTTTCTTTTGTTCTACTTTGTCTGAAGCTTCAAAAATTCATATTGAAACACTAACATCTGAAGCCTTTCCTTTACTGAAAAGGTGAGTGGCTTGATGCATCCCATCTGATTTAAATTGCCTTTTTCAACTATGGATTGTGTTATTTATAAGATATTGAGCTTTTTGTTTAATTTATTTTGTTATATCACTTCATTCTTAAAGGAAGATGCAATACTCATTATTTATACAAAGTTTCCCCATAGGCTGTATAGGGAGTTACGCTATCTGAAGGTGATTACTGATCAGCTCATTTGCCTCATGGTGCATTTAAAGAACAGTGACTACCAATTCAGGATGTTTTCACTGCTTTCATTGTATATTTGAGTAATGCCATTTCCATTGGAACATATTTTTTTTACACATTCTGGTAACAACATTCTCGTACAGGTCAAAAACATGTACTTCTTACTACTTTTCTACTCATCCGTGGACAGCAAAATGCATGTACTTCTTACTACTTTTCTACTCATCCGTGGACAGCAAAATGGCATGTATAAAGGAACGATAAAAACCACTAGTCACATGGTGGACATACTCGTATGCAAAAATAACAGCCACTGCGATGGCTGAGAATCAAACCTGCATCATCTGTTCGGAAGGCAACTATGGTGACCATTACACAATTGCATAGCTAATGTTTCTAATGCCACGATGCGTTTGCTTCCCACCTGCTGGCAGTGGCCCAAGGTAATAGTAGATGTAGTATGTCCATTACGAGGTAGGCAAGTGCATTTGGACAATATCTTCCCGCTGTATCTACTGCTGACATTAAAGAGAGAGAGAGAGAGAGAGAGAGAGAGAGAGAGAGAGAGAGAGAGAGAGAAAGAGAGAGAGAGAGAGAGAGAGTCATTCTTTAGAAATAAAACACAAACACATGTGTACGCAAAAGTTGACCTCTATCATAATATACAGATAAATCCCATCCTTCACCTTTTCCAAGGTTTTGTTTGTGTTTCCACTGAAGATTTGGATCCTAAGGGCCTACTCAACTCACCACAATTATTGCTTCTTCTGTGCGAAGAGTGTTCTAATTGCTAATAGTTACGTTAATAGCTCATTACAATAATGCTTACAATATTAATAATGTGTGTTACAAGATAATATGGGGGATTAAAAAGGAATGGTGCACAAAAATAATTTTATCCACTCACTTTCAGAAAAAATAACCACTAACAGCTCACTTTCACACACAAAACTTTGTCTTGGGTAAGGAGGTAATTAATTCTTGATTGTTTATGTAACTGAGAGTAACTTTATTTCAAATAATAAAAATTAAATTTCTATACACAAATATCTGTATGTTGTCTTTACATAGATACAAGGATTTTATGTACACAGTGGAGGGATTACATTAGCATTGTACATATGATATGATTTGCAGCTTTGGGCTGACCACAAAATAAAAGTTCTCTAGCTTTCACTGACCTCAAACAAAGCATCACATCTTGTCGAAAAAAACTATTTTCTTTGAAGCATTTTATATAACAGTTCTCTTTAATCACATATGTGCAATATATTCTTTACTCTTTTAGGAAAATTATGGAGTTGTACTGGCATATCAAAGTATTGCCATGGGAATAGTAGGGAAGGGAAAAATCATATGATAAAAACAATAATATATCACTGAGTAGAGCATTGGGCAACATTCTAAGGTGATATTTGAGTCACGAACTCATGTTAATGCAGGAGTACATCACTCATTTCACATATAGCAATAATGGTTTCAAACAGATAATAGACATGAGTAACAGAATAAAATTAATTAAAATTCTTTGTTATATATCAACAATATGGTCCCTACAAATGCCTCCAGCTTCTTGTTTTACATATAACTGCCTCTGTAACGACATGCTAGATAACAATTATTATCTTTAAAAACAATAAAGAATGATTTGAAAGAATGCAATGTTAACAAAGCATACACATCTGCTTTGCTTCTGGGATGTGGGGAAGAAGAAGAAGCAGCAGCAGCCTTCTTAACCATAAAACGTAGGAGTGCAAAATCTTATAGATAAAACATTTTTGAGAAGTTGCACTATAGAAAAAAATAACAGAGAAACAAAGATCCATCTATATCATTTAACCTTTTAGGTCTTCTGTAAAAATACTTCAAATTTTATGGCAGGAAAATAATGAAGCATATTTATTACATAAAGAGTACATTTGAATAAAACTGTAACACTGAAATAAAATGCTTTAAGGCCTCATTATTTTCAACTATGTCACACATTTCAGTCTTAGAAATGTTACCACTGGGGGGCTTGAACTTGTTTTAACACTAGAAATGCTATTCGCATTACACACAGAAATGCCTTTGAAAAATTTTAAAATGTACACAGGACTGGTTTTTCTGTGACTTAACACAGTTCACTCCAATATCATTTAGCACTCTTCCACCTTTCGTAGCATTACTGAGTTGCACTAGGCGTGCCATTGTTATTGCTTGTAGGAGTGTTAGTGCCAGCTGCCAAATTGTCTATTTCTCTTTGCGCTCTAGATATTTTTACTTTATCACGTGGTGTTCCATCTTCACCAGTTTCCATCGCAAACATCTTCATCTTCTCCTTAAAGCTCAGCTTTTCTGGTACTTGGCCAATCCTTGTTGACATCTTTTGCTGTTGTTGAGCGGCTAATAATCGTGCCCTAGGATCCCTACAAAATAATAATAAATGCAAAAGAATTATGAATGCATCTGCACAAATGTAGTATAATATTACACAATGATGCTCTGGATTACAGCCAAAATAAGCTAATGACCAAATCTAGAGGATTACAGGTAACATGAACAATGTTCTCCTAAAACTCCTACAAATAATGATAATTATTGATCATAATATCTGTATAACACTCTTACTTTGTCAGATGTCTTCTATAAATATATTTACTTTTTTTATATGAGGTTCGTTGAAATGAAACCTGGTCAGTGCATCTACCTTTGCCTTACACATGAGGTGGCACCACATAACTGAGGGTATGATGGCGTTATCTATTGGTAGTGAGACTGATGCATGCACACAGTTTGATGTTGCATAGCGCTATTGTGGTTTCATACTGAAGAGAAAGTGGTCACACAAGTTATCGTCAACTAACGAACATACAAGTGAGTAAGTAGGAACAACGAGGAGTGATTCGATTTTTGGCGGCGGAGTGAGTTGGAGATAATGAAATGTATCAACAGGTGAAGACTGTGTACGGTGAGTACAGTCTGAGTTGTTCAAGTGTTGTGGAATGGCGCAAACAATTCCTTGAGGGGCGTGAGTCACTGGAAGATGGTACTAGTCCTGGACAGTCTAATTGTGTCATCACACTGGAAATGGTTGCAGAAGTGAATGTTTTAGTCTTAGACAACCACAGAATCATCATGGTCAAGACCCATCAGTGTTTGGACCTCTAAAACAACATCGATTTGCAACGGACGACGAAGTGTATGACTGGGTCCAGGCCTGGATCCGACAGCAGCCTACTAACTTCTTCAAGGATGGAATTGACCACTAGGGTCGCAATGGGATAAATGTGCTAACAGTTTTGCTGACTATTTTTGAGTATGTGTACGGTGTATAACTACATTTTTGAGTTAATAAAATCATTACGATTACTTTACACTAGCTAAGCAGGGTCCACCAATTAAATGGTCATGGGAAAGCAACTGCAAACTACCTACTCTATGCTATTGCCTGGGATGAAAATATCGGTATCCCACTTAGTTCTTCTACAGTTATGTAATAAGGAAATGTGGTTCTGCCTCAAGGAAACACAACTGTTCTTGTTTTAGTACTCAAACATGGTCTAGAGAAGTTTCTCCATCTTCAGTGGGTTCATCTATTCTTTTAGTAATACACATTGGTGTTCACATCGCTGTCTGATAGTTTCAGCACAGCTGTAATAATTACTGCCTTCCAGTATGTCATTTTTTGTAGATGTCATGTTTTCATGCTTCCACAGGGTGGTTGAGTGGATCTTCGTAACATACACTGTTTCGCTGTGTGTTAAAAAACTGAGTGTGGCAGCTCACATATTTCCTCACGCATCAAGAGAACGAAGTATCAAGGGGAACATATGCAACATCTGTATTAGTAAGCAACTATTCCACAACACAGAATCAGCAACAGGTTGTCTGTCTCACTGTTTCCAGGGATAATAAAAATTTGGTTTTCAATATTCTGCATAATTATTGACCAAATTTAAAAAAATTAAAATGCTGTCATAACCTAATTACTAATTTGCATAACCTTGTTAAAAGTTAACACAATAACACAACTGCTACAGTTAGAAATTGTGTGCTGGTCTTGAGGTAGCATAACTGATGGCGTACAAATACTCAGACTATTCACCCAGAATTTGAGAATGAAACTTTATACTTAATTTCAAATTTTAATGAAACTTTTAATCACTGGCGCCATGCACAAAATTAGAAAGGAAAAAAAGTTTATCGCTTACTATCCCTTCACTGTTGTTCATGTAGTAAACCTTTAGCATCAGACATGACATTTTAATTTATTAGAAACTCTATTTGTAGGAAAATTTACAGGCGGTATCTACAAATACCACTGAATGTACCTGCATGATTACAACATTGTATGACACACAGTTTCAGGAGATTTGTCGTAATAGACAGAGCAAATGCTTGAAAAACTTGCTTTTGCTTAAAATGGGGCCCAAATTACCCGAGTATATTATCAAGTGTTTCATAATGAGAGCACTTAGTTACTTCCAACAAACATAAAGCATGATTTCAAACCTTTTTCTTGCTTACATGCTTAATGTCAAATATTTAATACATTAACTCACATGTAATCAGACACCTGAAACCGTTTTATACACGGGTGCTTGATCCTTTACAGAATTGGGCGTTTACTGGTATGGTATAATACAACAGATAGCAATGTAAACATGATGTAAGTTATCACCGTATGGACACTGGCCACATGCAAGTAATTCTGACTGGTACAATGTGCAATCTGAACTGTACCATAATGACACCCTGTTCCCCCACCAAGCCTCTTGCAAGGGAAGATTGATGAAAAAGATGAGTGGTGTTTCTGTATTCACCATTAATGAATTATTTTGTCAGTTGCAGCAAAAGGACAGTGCTACGCTTCTGTTAATATTGTGAAAATGTACTTCTTAAATGAAGTAGAAACCAAACTGGAAATAATACATGGAGGAGAAGAGGATACCCAGAAAGGATGAAAGTAAAGGGAAGAAGACTAAGAGACAGGTGGCCGATAGGAGTGAAGGGCTGTGTGCAAAATGAAGAAGACTGGGTCAAGGTGGAGACAGAGAGATGGTAGGAAGATAGAAGAGAGGTATATGTTCCAAACAGATTCTGCCAGCAGCTGGAAAACGTAGATGATGATGATAGACATCCAATATTTCACTAGGGGTTTCACTGTAACTTCAAGTCTTTCCCTGAATTAATTAAAAACATATACGAGGCATGTCCAGGAAGTAAGCACTGTTTTGCAAAAAAAACTTCTAAAACATCTTTTTTACAAATAAATATTTATTTTTACAAGAAACAGCATTTCTTAAACTATTTTACTACATAGTTGTCATAATTGTTCACATATTTGTCATAGCGATGAACCAACTTTTCTGTGCCCTCTTCATAGAAAGATGTCATCAATGAATACAGCTCCAGCTGAACACTGGTTTTTGAATCATTGTCACTGATGAAAGTGTGCTCCTACTAAATCACACTTCAAGTTCAAGAACGAGAGGTAGTTAGAGGATGTAAGACTCGGACTGCTGGCAGGTGATTTAACTGCTCCCAACCTACTAAGTAAATAAGAGTGACACCAACAGAAAGGGGATGTGTGTGTTCATGAAGCAACAAACTGCCTTGATTGAGCATCCCACACCTTTTGCTTTGAACTGCACACCAAACTTTTCTCAATGTTCCACAGTATCATACCACATTCATAGTTTCATCTTTAGGAAGGAACACAACAAGCAGAATGCCCTGTCTGTCCCAGAACACAGTGAATGTTTGTTGTTGTTGTTGTTGTTGTTGTGCTGACAATGTTACTTTGGATTTTTGTTTTTTGGGGGATTGTGAGTGCCTCCATTCCATCAACTATTGTTTTGATTCTGTAGTGACATGACAAACCCAAGTTTCGCCACTGGCAACAATTCTGATTAGAAATTATCTCCCTAGCCACTGTATCAGATACAAGATGTCAAAGCACTGCCAAGTCACTTTGTTTCATGGAGATCCGTAAGCATTTTCGGAACCCAGCGAAAACACAATTTGCAAAAAAATTAAGCAATTTTTAACAATTTAATGCAAAACAGTTTTTGAAATTTGTGAAAACTCATCACAAAGAATCCTTATTGTGAACCACCTGTTTTCATAAATTTCATCATTCATTTTCTGAACCAAAGCATCATTGACAACAGAAGGCTACCCATTCTGTGCTACATCATGAACATTGTTTCACCCACTTTCACACTATTCCATGAGTTGTAACATTTTTCATCATAAATGTCCACAAGTTTATGGTGAATTAGACCTAGTTTCATATTCTTTGTGTTCAAAACTCTTCACAGTTGGCAGGCTCAGAGATTTCAAACATTTTGAATGACCACGAAGAAATGTAAACACAACACAATCTGGCTGTAATTGTATCACTTGAAAGACAATGAACCAGACAGACAATTGCAATACTATGACACTTAATGCTGTGATGGCAGTGGATCAAAATGGTACTGACTGACTGTACATGCCTCATATTTATAGAATGATACAAACTTACCTCACAATAATTCTGTGACCAAAATAGCATTAGTAAGTCAACAACAAATACTTAATCTAATCCATTTACATCTGCTGCCCCCTCTCTTCACACAAATTCTCCCACCAACCTGCATTCCCTGTTATCACCTTGTTTTTAATTTTTGTCTACAATCTCACTGTATTTTCATGTCAATTTTAATTCCCTTTCACCTTTCACTATTGGCCCTTGCCCACACTTAATTTGTTCCACACTTTTTGTAACTTTTAAGGCAGTCTGGTCATGGTGGCCAGAGTGGTCACATGTTTGAGTGTTGTGCTTGTGTATTTTCTCCACTTAAGAAAGCCTTTTAGCTGGAAGATTAGACGTATAGCAGTCTTTTCACTGTGCCTGTCTGCAGCTTAACTATACTGTTATCATTTTTAGAATGGCGAATTAATTAAATGTGTTTCTTACTTGTAAACTTCCTGAGCACCTATAACACCTGGCGTGTTGCTTGGGAAAGAGCCTCCTTCTGGACTCTTTGGTGATGCCAACAATGTTTCTGCTTCATTTATGAAATGCTGCAACATAAAACGTATTACATTATATATAACTGTTCTAATGTTTCTCAGGTTTTACAATGTTATATTTAATGTACTCAAAGATGCAGGCAAGCTGCATTTTTATTGTTTACAAAACAGAATGCTGCCTTATGAACTAAAAATTATACTTGTGAGATTAAGCTTAGACTACTACTTTGTGAAACTGATGACAGAATATATGGAAATTATGGAATACGAATGTATGTTTCTCCTATATGTTATGTTTAACCAATGTGCGGCCTCTATTAGTGTGCAGTGTTCCAGATGTGAGATACACAATTAAGCAGGTTTCTATTAAGAAGGACAAACACTTTACTATCAAGTACAATAAAAACTACCACAAATTAAACTTACTTCATTGATTTAACATTCTGTTGCAACTAATCATTCGATCAACTTACATTGGGATCTTCACGAATTTGGTCAAGAGGCGGTGGCTGGCTCGGTGGGGCAGGTGGAGAGGATGTGGGCGGCGGATCGTGGAACGATACTCTTTTGACAGTTGTTGTGGTCGTCGTGGCTACAGGAGAAGAAACAGGTGTGGAAACGTGGCCATGTGCCTGTCCTCCAGCTGTGGCCCGTAGCACACTCTGCTGCTGCGACATGACAGCAAAGGAAGAGCCCCTCTCAGGTGGCTGTGGCGGAGGAGGTGAGGCAAGCAGGGAATCTAGGCGCTGTGCTGCACCACCACTGCTACCTGTGCTGTTCTCCGTGACAGCACCCTGCAAGCAAAGTATATATATCACTATGAGTGTTTTCTGTTTTTGTTAGTGTACCAAATAACTAATTCCAAGAGCGACCCTGTAGTGACTACATGCAACCTAAACAACATATGAGCCTTGCCTGAAGTACAGCTTCAGCGTACTGTCCTAAAAGAGCAATATATGAGGATGGAACTTCTGCTAATGAGGGGAAAAAAAGAAAGAAAAAAAGAAGAAGTAACGCACCTGACACAGGAGGATACAAGAGAGTGGGGTGGGGTGTTGGGGGAGGAGGAGGAGGAGGAGGAGGAGGAGGAGGAGGAGGGGGAGGGGGAGGAGCAGGGGGAGGAGGAGGAGAAAAAGAGTACTACTTAGAGAAACTCATTCAGTACTGCAATGTTGAGATCCTACATGTTTGAAGTAATTAAGTGTGACTGAAACGTTAAAACTGAATGTAGCTAAAAGCTATTCAACTTGGAACATCACTCGGACGGAGGAAATTGTAGAACCAGTTAGTAATGTGAAAAATCAGGTAGTAATGTCAAAGACAGTGACTGTGATAAAAATAATAATAAAATAAAAATAAATAAATCTGTTTGAAGTCATGCATAAATCAACAAGAGCACAGAGAAATAAGGGCTACAAGCTGGAAATCATAGATAATATTTGAGTATGCTGAAACTGTTAAAAAGGATGTTTTTTGATGTATTATAATGTAAGTCTTTGCTGTTTGCTGTAGCCTGGTATCATTTATTCTGTGCGAACATACTTTTAGCTTTCAACTCAATAAATCTGCGTTGAAAACTGAAAATCCATTACAAAATGTGGATAATTTGATCAATGTGGCCCATGATGCTGGACTACTGCAGTGCAGATACACCAAAAATCATACAGAAGCTATCACAAAAATATATTTTTTAATGAAAAAAAAAAATCAAGGAATAATAAAAAATAAGATCTTAAATTATTTTGAAACTGTGAAACTTCAAATATGGATATAGCATAGCATAATAGCTCTATTATAGGTAGTGGACAATCTTATGCAGCTGGAAGTTTGATGGTATATGCACTAAATACTGTTGTGTATTTGCAGTTCCAGTCATTAAGAAGGCTATTTTTACATGAAGTTATCAGCTTTCACTGTCATATTTGAGAAACAGGCTGGGAACATACCAAATGCACCATGGTCAGACATCACTGTGCTGCATGCCAAGTAGCAGTTTTCTCCACGTCAGTTATGACCAGAGTCATTTCTCAATACATTATTTAATTGGAGACTTAACAAATATTTAGAATTCTGTGTTTATTTGGTGCCGATGAGGTCACATTAGACAGAGAACATGTATATCCCAAACTGAAGTGTAGAACAAACTATACCAATATGATCTACACTTCAACAAAATATATTCATTCATTATGTTCTGTACACATTCAGGGATTGAAACTAGTCAAAGCATACATTTACAACAGAAAAGCAAATCAGAGGAGCTGAATCTGCGTACCGCACTAACAGTAAATAATCGCTATGCTGCTTTAGGCTATTCCATCTTATGCCAACTGTATTTAATCGAATGAATTAGAAAGAAAGCTGCTACTCCTCAGCTCTGCTAACTACAAATGCAATAAATATACTACAACACAGTAGAATGGAGTAGTACGTACACTTGTCAAAAGTGAAATTTGGATGTGCTACATCATTTTCAGTGTATCTGTATTCCAGTAGTCAAATATCATGACCCACAATGATCACAGTACCCTGATCTTTACCATAGGCTGTCCAATTCAACGTGTTTCAATTATTTTGTTGGAACCTAACATTTGCACTTGTGATGAACTGAGGAAGAACACATAGCAACACAGCAAACTTCCATTTAGGGAAATTCATCTGTTAACATATACTGTTTCAAGCAAAGGTTTCACTTTTTGCCAAGTAGCACCTCATTCATGACTACTGTGAATCTGCTGGTCACAACGACGAAAAGTGGCAGCACAGGTCACTGCCTTGAACTTTTTAAAATGCTAGGAATCTTAACTTGTGAATGTAATTTTCAGAGGGTTATGTGTGTAAAAATAAGTATTGACTACTATGTTACAAATCGTTTAGTATATAATTAAGAGACTAGAAACAGCTGTAATTTGCATCTGGACAGAAAAATAAAGTTAAAACTGAAAACAGTTTATTGTACATTGGCATCAAATTATATAATAAAGTACCACAACATGTACAAGACACAAATACTATATGCTCTTTAAAAACAAAACTAAAAAATTATTTTCAAAATGAATGTTTTTATACTGCAATGGAATACTTGAATTAAAACATACTACTTATTTTAAAATGGTCTGTATTATACTATACGTAGAAATAATAATTATTTAAGACTAAAATACAAATTTAATTAGATTAAAAGAAAAGTCACTGGAAATTATTGTGCAAGAAATTAATTTTTAAACTGTTAATTTTTTCCATGTTTTGAATGACGAAATCCATACAATGTAAAATGTTTCAAGGATTAATAAAGAAATCAGTCAACCATCTGTTGCACAGCACTGCCTCAAAATCTGGAAGACGTGGATCATCAACCAGTGTTGAGCAAAAACACAGCAAAGTGGGTTAGGAGCTGTAAAATTTCACACTGATGTAACAGTATGCAAACATCTATCTGTGTACTATCTGATAACTGAATGAAGGATCACTTTAAGCTACAGTAGCACTTGCTTTCTGCCCTTTACTGTTTCATGCTTGCAGGGCTGACTGACTTAACAATCTCTGTAAAAATTAAAATCTCTCCAATTTTACTGTAACAATCACTTCATAAAGTAATGTGTCATACAGTGACACATCTCTCTTGTTTAAAATAAGAAATGTGAGTGCTATACCTTGGATCTGTCAGTTTGCCCTGAAGATGGCTGAAAGGTATGCAGCCCACGTATCAGTTGAAGAAATCTAATGGATCAACAAATACAATATTGTTTGACTTTCTTGCCACTAATCTTCACACCTTTTCAATCTCATCTATTCAGCAGTCTCCAGGCAGCCTGGACCTTCAGAAACCCAATCCAACATCTCACTGTTCCAAAATTACATCGGAATGATTTGAGGAACGTTCTATACATATAAGGGTGCACGTTGGCCACCTATATCAACTGGACTCAGTGCTTTTGAGAACATATGATTTGCCATCAAGCAAGATGTGCATGAATTGCCTCCATTATATCCAATCTCTATGAATTGAGGGTGATGGATGATTGGATCAGGATGGTTCCCAATGCTCTGATGTCTCATGGAGTCCATTCCACAATGCTCCATCATCTGGGAGGGAGGAAGTCCTGCATGCGACTCGGGGCATTATTCAGCTGCTAACAAGTTTATACATATCAAGAATACTAAATAAATAGCACTTACTTGTAATCAAGCAGAAGAGAGGGAATAAACACCAACTGCAGAGTATTTAAACATTTATATTTGCTCATTTTAAAGTTTCACCTACCATAGGAGATGATGCCCCCGGCCCAGCATTTGCTGGTGGTGGCGGCGGGTATCCATTGTAGTGGCGATAGCGACCACCTGGTGGAGAAGCTGGACCATTGCTTGTGAGGCTTTCTAGCCGCAATGGGCCTGGTTTGGGAGCCATGGTGGGCTGCCGTAAAGGTGGAGACACCTGCTGGTGCTGCTGCAGCTGTTGCTGCTGCTGCTGTATCTGGTGCTGCTGCTGCATGTGTTTCTGTCTCAGTTCTTCTTCCTGAACAATGTGTAATAATATATTTAATGGGTGGGGTGATGTCAGCATCTGATGATTTATATATACGCATTCATGTCTTTTGTGCTGGCTATCAACAATGCAGTTTTGTTTTGTAAACTACATGAGCCCATGAGAGAGGTAGTTATTTGAAGGCTAAAAAAAATCACAAAGCACAACAACCTCTACAATGCAATGCAAAGGTATTTTTCAATTTATCAATCATGGAGAATACATTGGTTATGATACCTGGAGAGGATGACAGATAACAGCATGCCAAATTGAAAAACTGAAGGAAAATTGTATCCATCCATTGAGGGACAGGAGAGGGCTGTTGTCCTGCCTCCTCCCTGGGAGGGGAGGGGGGGGGGGGAGTGATGTTTGCAAAGAAAACTTATATTCTGCCCCATGCACAGACATACGTATCAATTCAATTCATTATCAATCTGAAGAAAGACAGAACTTTTAATGGATTCTGACTGAGAGCAATTTTATCCAAATCCATTTGTCCTGAAACAGTACAACAATTTTGCTGTTTGCCACAATTCTCCTTGCAACTGAAAATGCCAAATGGCTATTGGTTCTAAAGCTGTACCTTCAATTTGTGTTGTTTTGTTTTCCCACATATCACCGGTCAATGTAAAGAACTGGAAAAATTCATACTACAAAATGTATTCAAACGTATCTGAATGTGACCTTCCTGGCAGCAAAATAATATGTACAAATCCTATAAAAGTTATATTCTCTTAGTCAAGCATGCTGCAGGCAGTAAGCACTTATTATGGAGTGGTAGCAATAGTATGTTTGGAGATTATTTAACACAGTTTATCGATGGTTATGAGTTTTATTTTGTAAGAACTTGTGTAATGTATCTTGGTCCCTTCCCTCTTCTATGAAACTAGTATGAATTGTCACGAATTCCCAACTGAGATCTAGGGTGCACATTTGATTCCACTGGATGCAAGGGATGGCCAAGTTAATTGGATGATCAAGTAATGTGTTGGCTGATGCTGCCAAGATGGTAAAGAAAAAAAAAAAAAAAAAAAAAAAAAAAAAAAAAAAAAAAAAAAAAAACAACAGAGCTGTATGGAGGCAGAACGTTGCAGAGGTCAAGGTCCTCAAGTGCAGAAGAAGAAGAAAAGAGAAGAGACAGCATTGTCTTTTATATAAATGGATATATACACACACAGATATTCATAGATGGGTTTACAATGTGGAAACATGAGGAATGGTTACAAAAATATATGGGGGAGCAAAAAGCACTAATTTTGGCAGAAGAAGACTGTATGAGGCTTTATAATTTCCACGGATGTGCCGAGTGGCAAAACTTTTTACTGCATTAGGACAGATCAGTAATTACCAAAATCTTGAGCTCGCAAAATAAGGTTATTCCATATAAGAATAGAGATTACTTTTTTCCCTTTAAATGCATTTTGCTATCAAGATAAATTCACTGAGCGATTTACTCAAACATTTAAGAGATGCTCATGCCCAGATCCCTCCAACAATGCATAAACTATGAAATACACTTACCCTGCGATGTGTTGCTTCCCTCACACGCTCCTCCTGTTCAAGTTCCGCCTGCCTGCGACGTGCAGCAGCTGCTTCTTGCTCACGTCTTGCTCGTTCTCTTGCAACACTATCATCTGCCGCTTGTTGTTGTTGCTGCAGCTGTTGTTGTTGTTGTTGTTGTTGTTGTTGTTGCTGCTGCTGCTGGTGCTGAACAGGGGGACGTGGTGGCAATGAGTTTTGTGAAGGTTGCGTTGTTGGCTGTGGTGGCTTAGGACTCACATCAGATTGCAGTGTCGCCATGCGCAGAAGGCCTTGCACACGCTCGATGCTCTCCTGCAAGTACAATAATTTGTGCAACGAAAAACTTAAATCACCAGAAGACTAATGTCTACAATGTGAATTCTGCAGACCTCAGCATTATTATTAGACTAATTATTTCAATAGTCATCCATCATTAATATTAAATTCCAGTTATTCTGGTGAAATAATAGAGGGGGGAGGGGGGAAGGATTAATCTGAATCCTGTAGAGCTTCACAAGTTATCAAAGAGAGCAAATCATTGATACCTAATTATCTTTTAATTTTGTTTTCTTTTGAACCATCAGTCTTCTGACTAATTTGATGTGGTACATCATGAATTCCTCTCTTGAGCCAACATCTTTATCTCACATTGGCACTTACACCCAATGTTGTAAATTATCAGTTTGATGTATTTCGACCTCTGTCTTCCCCTAGTTTTTCCCCTCTACAGCTCACTCAAGTATCAAGGAAGTTACTTTTTCTGTATTCTTCTATAGCACTATATCTGAAATGCTTTGAATTTCTTAATTTTCAGTCTTCCCACAGTCCATGATTCACTTCCATACAATGTTGTACTCTGAATGTATATTCTAAAAAAATTCTTCGTCAAATTAAGAAGTATGTTTCATACTAGGAGACTTCTTTTGCCTAGAAATGCCATCTGCTAGTCTGGTTTTTATGTTGTCATTGCTTCATCCATTACATATTATTTTGTTTCCAAGGTAGCAGAATTCCTTAACTTCATCAACTTTGTCATCTCCAAGTTTATTACTACCCTTTTTTCTGCTATTCCTGATTACCTTCACCTTTCTTTGGCTTTCAGTTTCTTCAAGTGACATTTTATACCCATTACACTGCTCATTTCATTCAACAGGCCCCATAATTCTTCCTATCTTTCACTGAAATTTTAATTGCAATCCTAAACCTATCTTTAATTTTGGTCATTGCTGCTTTAATGTGTAGACTGAACAGTAGGGGCAAAAGACTGCATCCTGTCTTACATACTTTTCAATCCGAGCACTTCATTCTTGGATTTCCTTTTTTATTGTTCCCTCCTGCGTCATGTATATACTATATACTGCCTGTCCTCTAAATGCTTACTCCTATTTTTCTAAAAATTTAGAGCATCTTGCACCATTTTACCATGTCAATCTTTCCATGACAGTAATTCCTATGGAGGTGTCTTGATTTTTCTTCAATCCACCACCAATTATCAACTGCAATGTCAGAACTACTACTCTGGTGCCCTTACCCTTCCTAAAACCAAAGTGATCATCATCTAGAACTTTCTAAATTTCCTTTACATTCTTCTGTATGTTATTTTTGTCAGCAACTCGGATGCATGACCTGTTAAACTGACTTTGCAATAGTTTTGCACTTAACTGCCTTTGCTATCTTTGAAGTTGTGTGGATTATATTTTTCCTGAAGTCCAATTACGTGTATCCGGTCTCATGGATTATAAACACCAACTGCAATAGCCATTTGGTTGCCACTTCCCCAATGAATTTAGAAACTCTTCCATAGCTCTGCTGAACTTTAACTTTAATGCTGGATCCTACGTGTCTTCCATATCGACTCGCATCTCTTCTCCTACCATCAAACAGTTTTTCCACATTTCAGAGGTCTTCATTGTACTCTTTCCATCTATCTGATCTCTCCTAAGCACTTAACAATGAAAATCCCCCACAACACACCTAATGTTGATGCCCTTGTTTTTGATTACATGATTTTAGTTGAGTTCATTAAACACTGCACCATTTCAGTGTGCCTCTTATTCTTGATCTCAGTCTGTTTCAGTGTCCATCAGTTTGTATTTCTCTGCTTACACTTGCTTGCTGGTATTTGTGAGTTGTTCTTCATCATCATCATCTTATTATTATTATTATTATTATTATTGGCAGTGGCTGTAGTTTTATACATTTGGTGACAGGTATAATATAACTGTTATGCAGCAGATGGTATTAACTTCACACTTAGAAATTTATTCAAATCTAAAAATTTGTGAACACCCATAATGTACACTCAGAAGCCACCACTGATTATATCATAGCTAGACAGAGCTTCTGAAATTAGGTATTGGATTGCTAAGTGTACCCAGGAGCAGATCTAAAAAGGGCCCCCATAGAAATTAGGCAGACAAACATAACTACAAGGAATGTAACTGCAAAGAAAACTTGAGTAACAGAAGTAGTTCTTTAACTGATGAACAAAAGAAGGAAATACAAAAATGTCCAGGGAAAGACCTGCTCCTGGGTACACTTAGCAATCCAATACCTAATTTCAGAAGCTCTGTCTAGCTATGATATAATCAGTGGTGGCTTCTGAGTGTACATTATGGGTGTTCACAAATTTTTAGATTTGAATAAATTTCTAAGTGTGAAGTTAATACCATCTGCTGCATAACAGTTATATTATACCTGTCACCAAATGTATAAAACTACAGCCACTGCCAATAATAATAATAATAATAATAATAATAATAAGATGATGATGATGAAGAACAACTCACAAATACCAGCAAGCAAGTGTAAGCAGAGAAATACAAACTGATGGACACTGAAACAGACTGAGATCAAGAATAAGAGGCACACTGAAATGGTGCAGTGTTTAATGAACTCAACTAATTGCAGTGTGACATACAAACCCGATCAACCAGAATTATCAATATTGTGAAAACTAAAGTTGCTACTCACCATATAGCGGAGATGCTGAGTCGCAGATAGGCTCAACAAGAAGACTGTCACAAATATAGCTTTCGGCCAGTAAGGCCTTTGTCAAAATTAGATGACAAACACACACATACACACATTCACGCAAACCAAACTCGCACACACATGAAACTGCAGTCTCAGGCAACTAAAGCCACACTGTGCTGCCTCAGTTGTCTGAGACTGCAGTCATGTGTGTGTGTGTGTGTGTGTGTGTGTGTGTGTGTGTGTGTGTGTGTGTGTGTGTGTGCGCGCGCGCGTGTGTTTCACAATACTGTTATATTCCATCCTGGATTTTCCATTGTTTGGTTTTTACCTAACAACCAGATTTATGTTATACTAGCTTTTGCTTAGCCACTTTAGGTGAATTCAAATGCTTCCTTCAACAGAGCACTGCTGATTCATCTTCTCCTCAAATGAGCAAATGCTGAATGATGCAGATGAGCTGTACAAGCAAAATTTTCATGGGGAAACTGAACTGCAAAATGGCAAACCAACCTGGTCTTCATCACCCTCCTCATCTTCATCCTGCTTGGCAGCCTCCTCAGCTCGGCGCTGGAACTCCCTCTCAAGCTTCAGTGCGCGCAGCTGTTCCTCCTGCTGTGCTGTACGCTGCGGCAGAGCTGAAAGTTCTGCTATTTGCTGGTCCCGCCACATGCGAGCAGCCTCACGGCGCCGTTGCATCTCCTGAAACAAATATGGAAACAGCATAAAATTAATGCTGCTATAAACAATATATTTATCTTGTTTACATTTTCAGCCATTTTTCCTCAACTGCTACTTCAATTGTGCTTTATCCCATACACAATGGGTGAGCAGAGCCCCCTCCTGCCCCTTCTTTATTGTTGTCACTGCGTCTCACACCTGGCTTCAGTTAAGCCTCACAAAGTTAAATTTGAATTTTTTTTTTATAATTGCAATATAACTAGCTGTGTTGCAAACAGTACAGAAAACCATAACATGTTTGGATGAACACGTGAATGAAAAGTTGCAAAATGGTTGAGAAAGGCTTCAGAGACTTTTGATAAAAATAAAATTTTGTTGCAAATTAGTGACTTTTTTTTATTATTGTGGCTTTCATTAACTCTCTAGAAGAAAAGTTCTTCAACTGTTTGTCAGCTACAGCACTAGGCATTCTCTCCTATTTCAGGTATATCAATGATATTTTAGTCACCTACAAAGGACCTGTTGATGGCATTGACTGCATTTTCAATCTTAATGAACTCCTTGAGAAAATATCTTTCACCAATGAACTCAAAAACAAGGCCTGTCAATTGAATTTTCTTGACTTGATGCTTACAGTAGAAGAAAATAAAATCTCATTTTATGGTTTTTTTTTGTAAAGAAACATATACCGATCAGATTGTACCTGCATCTTCCATGCACTCACAATCTCATAAAAGTGCTTTCTTTCACTCTACTATTCACAGACCTATTTCTATTCCACTCTCGAAAGAGAAATTCGTGGAAGGAATTAATTTAATCAGAATGATAGCAGTTAATAATAAATACAAGCCTGCCACAGTGGATTAACATCCTTAAAAAGAAAATTGTTAAAAGAGTTACTACACTAGGCACCTCTATCGTCGAGTCCAGCCTAAAGAAGAAGTTTTTTTCTATTCCTTTCTTGGGGCCCATCTACTACAAGATTCAATGCCTTCTTCATAATAAATACAACTGTAATTTCGCCTTTTCAACCAATAATAGTTTGAAAAAAATTTTTATTCATAATTTAAAGTCAACCTGTTCCACTTTGAAAAACTCTGGTGTCTATACAATTTTTGCGACACTTTCTCTTCTTACTACATAGGAGAAACAGGATGTGCCTTTACAGTCAGATACAAAGAACATCTTTTAAGAAAAAATTGTACTAGCACCCAAAATTTATCTTTTGATGATCACCTTCTGATTACAGGTCATGCGCCTAAAGCTGTTGACGACATTAACATTTTACACACTGAGAAGAAAGGCCATAGATTAGATGTTCTCGAATAATTAGAAATTTTTAAACAACTTTCTTGAAATAATGGCCTCATTCTTAATGAGCGGCTACAATCACATAATAAAAGCTGCTTCAAGCTGTTACTTGATATGTGATTTCATGTTCCCTCATGCAGTTAGCAAAATATTTTTTCTTTCTAAGTTGATTCACAATGTTCTGTTCATTAAATGGTTTATATTAACTACATTATATGTTATACCATTTTTCTACTTGGTGAGTTATTCAACTCCCTTTGTAATTCTGTTGTGGCGTTTTCAGCCTTTAAACTGCACTTCTAAGCTCTTATGTAGACAAATTGTTACCATGTCTGCTGCTGTCAGATAAAATATTGCCTCTTACTTCATATATTAAATAATGTTCATCATAATATTCATCTGCCTATATTTTGAGTGTTAAGTAGCTTGTTTGTATTTGCAGCTACTAGATGACACTCTTGGTGTAATGTTCACCTGCTTGCTAACACAAGTGCCTCAGTCTGATGCTACCATAGCTCGACACATGTGAGAAGCCCGTAGTGGCTTACGTTTTATGTTTTCTATTTTAAAATTTTGTGACTAAAGCTTTATCGTTTGATATTTACTTTATACGTGACATGTAAGTACTGTTTCTTTTCTTTCTTGTAACTGCTAGTCACTACTTACACTTAAAAAATGTTTTTCCTAAAATTTTGTACTTACTTTATAGACCAGTTTGAGTGTTTTACTTCTGATGAAGGCACTTTTAGTAGTTGCTGAAACCTAGGTCAAAAAGACTTCATTTTTGCGACCGAGGGCTGCTATGGCTTTAATTTTAAATGCCAGTGTCTTATACACGGTGTGCAAAAATAAAGAAACTGTTATAGGGTAGCACATACCAGTAGATGTAGATAAAAACACTAATTCAGAGGTCAGTAGATCACCTCTGTTCAGTTGAACAGAAGCCTGCTACTTGTAAGGGTACAATGCAGAAGCATTCGGACAGTCCACAGAGACAAATGTTCTTATTTCAACAGACAACCAACACAGCTTACTACAAATAGAAATCAAAAGGAAGGTCATATGTATTGTTTTTCAATCGTTCTGAATTAAGGAAGATACTACTGATACAGTGAACATCACATAATCATCGAGTCAGAAAAAATAAATTGCCGTATCATCAGTTTTAAAACACTAAATTCACATGTATTAGTCATCTTTATTCACAACTTATAAGGGCAAAACATAAAATAACAAAAATTTTGTTGTAACACTCTTTTGCCAAATTACTTAGAGAAGTAAGCGCTGTCTTGTTTTGCAGTCACCTGCTGTGTGTCTCACTTCATCTACAAACAGCGTATGTCCTCCACAAAAAACTTTTGCATCATAAGCCACTTCTGTTACCTCAATGTCATGTGAAAATGAAGGGTAGATGCTTAAACACATCAAATTTCAGATCACGTAGTGTATTCATAATATGTGTAGTTTTGGCAGCATGTGTTGGCATGGGGCAGGAGTGCTATCTTGAGAAAAGTGCATTGTGTGTGCACTGACTGCCACAATTAGTGAGTTTGACCATTCTTCTGGAGCTGCATCATCATAAGACGTCTTGACTTCCCAAAATATTGTCAATATGACTTTCCAACTGGACATTGAGGTCTTGAATTTTTCTTGACTGGATTCAGTGAGTGCTCCCACTTCCTTGTTCAGAATGGTGCACCCTGGTTGCATTTTCCATCACAATTCAATCAAGAAAATTGTTTTATTTTCACACATAATGGCACAACTGGCCCTAAAACATCATCTGATGCACATACTTGTTACCCAATGGTCATTGTGGCAAATAGTGTGTCCTGCTCAGTGACTCACAAGTCAGCAATCGTGCATATGTTAGCGTAGTTTCAGTACAATGAAAATGTCACCAATGTAACTTTCAAGAAGTCATTCATTCTTTAGAGCATTTTTTTATTTTAAAACTCTTTTCTTACATAAACAAGTTTATTGCTGACTACAGAAATATAAATTATTTTAAAACCACAATGCTTCATCACCACTGCAGGTGGGTGGGAGGGGGGGGGGGGGAGAGAGAGGGAGAGGGAGAGGGAGAGGGAGAGGGGGAGAGAGAGAGAGAGAGAGAGAGAGAGAGAGAGAGAGAGAGAGATATGAATAACGTGCATTGTTCATGTAGTACTTAATGAAATAATTAGAAACTAGACATTACCTTTTCACGTTCTTCTCGTTCCCATGGATTAGTTGCACTGAACTGATACTGACGTGGTGGTTGGTTAGTATTGCCAGTTGATGAGGGGTAGTAGGAGCCACGTGGAGGATCAGCCATGCTGGCAGCATATCTGAAATGCAACGTCAAGTCAAGCATTAACTTCTTGCTTGATATTCAAATACTTCTAGAAGGTTCCATTTAACATCAGAAAGTAATTTATGGCAAAGAGACTGAAATTTTTAATGAAATATTACAGCAAATATCAAGGAGATTGTGTTCTGCTTTTTCACTGCTGTTAAAACACAAATTGTAAATCAAAGTTAAATGCAGAAACATTCTTAATACCTAAAAGAATCTGCCACACATGCCTGTAGCTTCCTTTTTGCATTGTAAGTTTTTCTCACTTTTTTAAGTAACTACACAATTAGGAGGTGTCAGATTAAGTAGAAGTCTTAACGGGGTGAGAAATATGGGCAGCTGCCTACTTTGTAACAAACTACATCTTATCAATCAGAAATGAAAGCGATATCTTCAGGATGAAAGTTAAGGATTTGCTAATGACACATACTTTTTATTCTATTGATAAGTATCCGAAGGCAACTTGCATTAACTATTGATATCATCCCCTCCATCACAAAATTTAAATCTTAAGAAAAAAAGTCCTAAAGTGTGTTGAATTTTCATGTAGTTTTTAAATTATTTAGCTACTTAAGAGTTAGATTATTGCTGCAATTACTTAACATATTCTGTTGTTTGCAAATGTAATGCGTGAAAATGTATTTAACATTTTGTCAATAGCCCCATATCTTTGCGATTACACAGTTTAAGACTTCTGGGCTTCAAATGAACAAATACATACTCAGCATTACAAGGAAACGATAAATTGCTACTCACTGTAAAGGTGACACATTGAGTTGCAGACAGGCAGAATGAAAAGACACTTAAACGTTAGCTTTCAGCCAAAGCCTTCTTCAGAACATATGCACATTTGTTTGTACAAGGAATTCCAGCATTCCAGCCCGAGCTGCTGGAGATGGCGATAATTTGTGCGTGTTTCCTTTTCTGAAGGAGGCTTTGGCCAAAAGCTAATGTGTAAGTGTCTTATCGTTGTGCCTGTCTGTCACTCAAAGTGTCATCTTTATGGTGAGTAGCAGTGTATCTTTTCCTTATATTGATGATAATTCATCCTGGAGGTCCCACTGTCAAATATGTACTCAGTGCAATATGCCTTTACAAGTAAAGAGATGGCAATACACATGAAAAGGTATTTCTTAATATAGTATAAACTGGAAATCAATGCCTCACTGGGTTCTACTACTTAAAACATGCAGGCAAGCTGCTCAATAGGATTATGAACTATGTCAACACAATTTTTGTTGTGCAAGTGACCATTTTCAGACTCAGTGGCATAAAAGGCATATATTTCCCTAGTACTGCATGGAAACATGATCTGTGAAATGTAACAGAATACCTTCAGTAACTCATACTTTACTAATTGCATGGTGTCCATGCTGTGCAAGCTCTATGAAACCTTAAATTTTCACTAACAGTTGTGGAAACTGTATCACTCATAAAGAACGATGCACATGAAATAGAACTAGGGAGATGCACAGACCAGTGAATTAGACATAAAAGCTTAATATCACATAAACATGGCATGCACATAGGTCTGGCAGCATCCTCTGTTGTGTTATCGGAATGGTCAGTGTTATGTTAGGTAAGGAAGTGTTTTCATTGATATTTTCTATTGTTCATAACACAGGTAAGTCCTGCTTGCCTCTTCAGCTCTTGTCTCTCTTGTCCACTGGTCAGTACTATCTTAAGTTTTGTTTCTGGCGTTTTAGATGACCATAAACAGTGGAATAGTACACATCTTTGGTACGGCATGTAAGAAAGTTCATGGTATGATGCTGTAAAATTGTGGTTATGGTAGTCAATATTTTAAACATCTCTACAGAAACAGTTCTGTACTGTTACTTACAGTTAAGTCATGGGAATGAGATTACTTTATTATTCTTCTTTGGTATTTGTTAGCTGTTTCCATAACTTGGTGTCCTAACATTGTATTAATAGCACTCAGGAGGCAAAAGGACAAGAAAGTACTTAACTGAGTTGTTAGCAGTGAACTCTGTGGAGAAGTTTTTTTTACAAACATAATGGAGATTATACACTTTTGTGTTGTGACATCAGTATTTTCAGTACAATACAGTCACAAAGGTAATAGGGGCAATAAACCAAACAAATTATGCTGTAACAAGTTGCTGGAGAACAACAGTTCTTTTAAAGGTTGTGTAGAGTTCACATTCATCCAACATAATTAATGCTCTTAACATGTTGAAACCGAGACTTTTAATTTAGTTGCCATTTTCTACTACACTTCTGCTGTTTACTGTACCTTCTAAACATGGAGAAAACGTATTATAGCCACCAGGAGCAAGACCCATTACAGCTTGTGTTTACAAATGTAAGTATTTCTCCCTACCTGTTATCATTAACAGATCTGTGATCCTGTTGTTGTTGCTGTTGCTGCGGCTGCTGCTGCAGAGAGGGCGGGTGTTGCTGCTGACCCTGATAAAGAGGATGCGTGGAGGTAGGTGGTGGAGGAGGTGGTGGACTTTCACGGTACAACCCGTGTTCAGTTTGTTGTGCCTGCTGCTGGTGATGGTGATGGTGGTGATACTGAGTTGGCATCATCTGAGGTAGTTCTGATGGTTGGCGTGAAGGTTTGGGTGCTGTTGGAGGGGGTGCATAACCCGGTCGGTATGTCGGAGAAGTAGGTGACATCGGGTGATGAGAGTGGTGGTAACCCTGTTCCAGTACTTGTTGCTGTGGTGATGATGGATAATTGTAGGTTGTGTTTGGTACACGAGGCATATTTGGCAGCATCTGGTGGTGAGAAATGAAAACCTTCAATTACAGAACATATTACAGGCCATTTCATAGTTAATAATAAACAACTGAAATAATTATCCACTTACAATATTCTGTTCAAATTGATCAATATACTACTGTTCAAAATTTGTATGATAATTATAATTCAATGATGCACAAAACAATATAGTATGGAAAAAAGTACAATTGAACTGTAGAGAGCACATAAAGCTTACAAGGGGATCACACCTACTTGTAATCAATTTCATTCAAATTTATGGAACATTGCGAGTTTGGCCAGAAATGAAAGTGACACAAGTGGAGCTCCAAACGGATAAGAATTTAGAAGAAAATAGCGTTTTTTGATGTGGGTCAGGTGAGACACGAGTCACTTACATAGCATAGTTTGCTGGCAGCGATTGGTGCAACGGAAAGAGTACGAAACGGTAATCCGAGGATCATGGTGTTGAGACCCTTTATGTAAACCTGCTGTTACTTCTAATTTTTACACTGGAAATAAACTGAAATAATGGTGAATACATTGTTTTTATATATATTTTCATAAAGGGCTAAAGAAAATTTGGGAGTGCTAACAAATTTCCAATAAAGGATTGTAATTTTAAAAAAAAAGAAAGAAAGAAAGAAAGATAGAAATAAAGGTTGGCCTACTCAGAGAAAATGGAACCACATACTGGGAAGACTGCATCAAAATACATTTCACTGTCTCACCAGCTATCCCTGCCAATATTTGATGAAATGAAGCATCACATGCTGTTTGCTGCCAAACTGTGAATGAGGAGAACCTTTTACGAACATAAACCTAGTTTGTTTTTATATGGAAACTTAAAATCATGTAATTGTAAAGACACAGCATTTATAAACTGTGCAAAATGCTGAGTACTGCTTCCTCTGTTTTTACAATGAATATCACCAAAGCACATATAAATCAACTGTAAAATATAAAGGGCAATCGAAAAGTGTCCATTTGAGGGTATTGCTGTAGTATATATGTAATTCTGCACAACTCCAATGCAGATATATAAGAATCAACCAAGTAGCATAGGATTAGTGTAGTATTCATGTCTCTCCGGCATGCAAGCAATAAACATGGAAACATAAACTATTATGAAGTCATTACTGGATGCCTCTGAACAGGACAGTTATTCTTTTTTTGGCAGCTGAAGGACACACACCTTAGACATCCATCTTCAGATAATGCATAATGTGTATGGGGCAGCATACTTGTCAAAAACCACCATTGTGGAATGGTGTGCCAAGTTCCATGCTCGTCACAATTTGACACAAGGCACAGGCCAATCTGGGAGGCCAACTCGGGTGGGAGACACTTGAGCACCCGTCCTATAGTCCCTATCTCTTCCCATGTGATTATAACGCCTTCAGTCACTCAAAAAACGACTAGGGTCAACGAGTATACAGCAGGCAATTACGGACTTCTTCATGCAGCAGGACACAGTGTTTTACCAAACTGATTTCTTCAACCTGATGCATCGGTGGGATGATTGCCTCAATGCTCACAGTGATCTTGCTTGATCAACATACTGATTCTTGACTGTTCAGCCTTCAAACGAAAAAATTTTGATCGTCCATTAAAATAAAATTATGTAATCTTATATATGAAGTTCTCAAGTATGCCTTAGAAACCCTACCTGGAGATTTACTTGCAATCCCAAATATTACTTTGCCTTTTATTTTTCATGTTTTATACAAATATTAATAAAAAATTATACTGAGTATTTTTTGGTTTATTTACAGTGTAAGTAATGTTAAGTTCAAGATTCCCCCACCCCCACAGGTGCTTCATATTGCAATCTTTGGATTACCATTCCATACTATTTTTGCTGCACCAATCAATACCTGGGAAGTACACTAACCTAAATGACTCACACTTCATACGATGCATGTCAAAAATGTTTTTCTTCTAAATGCTCAGCCATATGGCGCCTGCGCTTCTGTCATTTCCATTTCTGGCCAAGTCCCGCAAATACCATAAATCTGGATGGAGTTGGTGATAACAAGTATGCATGGTCCCCTTCTTAGTCAAATATAAAATAGGCATATCCACTGTCCATTGATTGCTGTTTTTATTTAAAAATGATTGGTTTCAGACAATGTCGCCCATCTTCATATCATATCTTATACTTACAGAGTGACTGTTCTTAATGAACCATCAGTTCACTGTCATTTACTGATAGTTCTGTTATGACCAGTTACTCTGTAATTACAAGATATGATCTGAAAATGGGCAACATATCCCAAAAAGATTCATTTTGAACTGAAAACAGTGATTGGTAGACAGAAAATAAATCTAAATTAAGAAAGTGGATAATTCCTTGAGACAAATGTGTTCAGTCTTGGGAAGTTAGTAAGTATGTTAGCATATGACCTACCCACTAAGTTTTCTTTTACATAATATTTCTTTATTTTTACACAGATTTGGGTTTATGTTCATGCTACTAAAGCCCGAATACTTGTAATGTTTTAGAAGAGCATTCCAAGGTCTTCTAGCAAGGAATGTATGTCAAAGAAGTCTTGTCACTACTCACATACTTCATACGACCAAATCAATTGATCCTGTGACTAATATTGGTTACTTCCACACTGTTTATGGATGCCCGCATGAGAACCACAACACATCTTACGTACCGCTCCCATTTGATCTTTATAACTGATGAAACATTCAACTGGTAAAGAGATCCAGTTTTCAAACCCATACTGCAGGGTCAATACTACAATCAGTTTATGGTTACTGAAAGAGATCTTATTGAGAATACTCGGGGAGAGAAGCTCCAAAGGCTGTCTGCATAATACATTCTGTTTTCTTTGTCTTTTTTGCAAGTGACATTTCGAAACAACGGGTTATTTAGGTAGAATAAATGATCTACTGAGTTCCTCAGTCTTGGAGTGCAGTTCCAAGAACAGGTTGAGTTAACACTGATCTTCTGAGTATTCAGTCAGATATTCTATAGCAGAAAATCATGAAATCTCAGAAGATAGAATGAAGCAGATTGTGAAAGGTGCAAACTCTGGAATATTGAAGTTCCACATTGACAATATGTTTGTTTTGTGCAGAGATTGAACTCCTAAGTAACCAATGGGCTCTATGCAGGAAAACCATATGAAACTGCAAAGTATAAACATGTACTCTAAAAGGACTTTTCTTCCAGTAACACAGTAGACTCTAGTATAAAGAGGAAATGCTGGAACAAAATCTAATTTTAAACAGCTAAAAGATTTCATTTCCTGGGTTTAAAAGATGACAATAGCTACTAGACAAAAGTCAACGTAAGATGTCAAAGGCAATAACAAAGGAAAGCAATGGATAAGATGGAGAAAACGAAGTTAAATCAGAGCTGTAGAAAATAGGCAGCTAGTGTGTCAGAACAAAGAAAAAATGATGGGAGAAGTATGTTTGTGGTCATACTCTACAAAACACTGTGAAGTAAATGGCAGAGGCTAATTCTAAAAGTATCAGTCATCAGGGCCTATTCCTGTTCAATTCACACATCAAGTGCAGGAAAAATGATGGTTTAAATATCTCTTTGTGTGATGTAATTAGTCTCATCTTATCTTTGCATACCCTAAACTATACAAAGAGGGTCTTAAGACATTTCTTCCTAACTTAGAGCTGGTTCACATAACTTTGTAAGTAAGCTTTCACACAAGATTTTACATCTTTCTTGAAACATCGGCCTGTTCAGTTTTTCAGCATCTCTGTGATTTCTCCCAAGGTTCAAATGAACCTATAACTGTTCTTGCTGCTCTTCTGTGTATATGTTAAATATATCCTATTAAATCAATTTGGTATTAGTCCCAGACACTTGCACAATATTCTAAAAAGAGTGGCCAATTGTTTTTAAAGCGATCTACTTTGTAGACAGACCGAATTTTCCTACGATCCTACCAATGAACTGAAGTCTGGCAACTACTTTACCTGTGACTGAGCTATGACCATTCCATTTCGTATCCACACAAACTGGATATTGGAGATGATCAATTCCAATTTTCATTCGCTGATATTGTCATAAGATACTAAGTTTTTTTCCATTTTGTGAAAGTGCAAAATTCTACATAAATGAATATTTAACGCAAGTTACCAATCTTTGAATCAGTTTGAAATCTTATTGAGATAAAACTGAATATTTTTGCAGATTTTGTCAGAGCACTTCTTTATAATCAGTATTTCATTATAGATAAATGCATCATATGTGTAAAGTCTGAGCCTAATATTAATATTGTCTGCAAGGTCATTAATACACGACACAAAACACAGACGTCCCCACATGCTTCCTGGTGCACTTTTCTACGTCCATTGATGACTCTCCATTTGTGATAATATGCTTTGTCCTCCTTATCAATAAATCCTCAATCCAGTCACAAATTTCGCTCGATACCCCCTACGGTTGTGCTTTCGATAACTAATTTGATGCATGTGAGGAAAAGTTTTAACAAGAATAAAGGAGCTTGGCAGTAGAGAAGGAAGGTGATTGTTGGTAAGCAGAGTGAAAGCAAGCGGCAACAGAAAGAAATAGATGACAAACCATGAATTCTTTTGGCTTTGAGAAAACCAAACAGTTAAAACTGGTAGCGTGCTCTCAAAAAAATGGAACTGAGGAGAAAGTAGACTACTTTACAATGTAATGACACAAGGAGCATCTCCATTCAGCTTTTCTCAGCACTTTTCAGTGTAGAAGCCTACATGTTTGAGCCACCAAAAACAACCTTTAATGTATCATGGAATTTAGCATTACATGGAGTTCAAGTGTTTGTTTAAGTACTTAAATTCCTCAGCCACTATCAGTATCTACAATATTTAAGACTGTTCTCAGTTTGTAAGACTGTGGCAGATTTCAAAATATGACACCTGTCATGACTAAAGGTGGCTAATTCTTCAGCACTGACTAATAAGCCACAAGAATAATTAAACAGAGGTACTGCAATTCTTTCCAAATATTCACTACAACTCACTTGTGGACGAGTCAGATGTGGTGGATGGTGAAGTTGTGGAGAAGTAATGCCTCGCATTTCACGCCTTCTGACTTCTTCTTGCATCTCATGCAATTTTGCTTCCTGGCGCAACATGTCTCTTGTAGATTGAGATCTTGCTGTCATTCCCTGTAACAGAATAGTGCTGAGAGTAAAGTATTTCATTTGAATGAATACCCATTTAAGATAAACACATTAAAGTTTGTACAATATATTGCAGCATAAAAATACAAGTGGAGAAAAAGTTAGTGGGCCTTTTTGTAAATAATATATTAGAGAAGCATTTTTAACTTTCATTTACAGTCAAACATCTGCAACTTTTCTGGTTCTTACGCCTCAGTACTACAGTATTACTTTAAAATGAAAAGCCAAATAATATCTGAAGTATCGATGGCTACAGTTTAAGTATGTTTCAGAATCTCAAAATTTAAGACATGGATGAATTCATCACATCTTACAACAAAAACTTAGTGGAAATATAAACAAAAGCACGAAGATAATAAAATATGAAACCAAATTGTCTTGAATATAGTTTGAGTCTTTTTGTTCCATGTTTGTTACCATGAAAATCACAGATTTGAGGGAGGAAGTAATCGGTTACTAGACGCCAGTAATTTGGGCAATGAAGGTGCACAGAACTGACATCATCATTATCGATAAGTACTTCTCATTTGTGAATAAATCACATTTCAGAACTTATGATCAATTATGAAACAACAGAAAAGAGTGAATGAAATTTTACTTTTCAAATATTTATTATATAAACATTATGGGCAGCGGCTGATGAGATATACTGACAGGACAGATTATGAAGTAAATGCAAACTGTTTTACCTATGTTTCAAACTTAATTACCACTACTAATAACAAAACAAAACCCTTGTAAATATCATCTGTAATTTTGTTTGTGCATCTCTTCCTAATGTGTCACTTTTTTCTATATTTTATGTCAGCTGCCACAGGCTAACTCAAAATTTCTTATTTAATATGAGTGAAAATCCTATATGTTAATTGTTTCATCATACTAAAGAAACAGCAAAGGCAAATTTCATCACATCATGGATAATAGTGTGTGAACAATTTCTCCCTTCTACCAGATTCTAAGTTTTAAAGATCACATATGCCTTAACAAGCTGAATTCTGTGAAAATGTCTAAAGGACAACAGGCTAAAGGTGGCAATGCAAAAGACAAAACTGAATTTACTCTGTCATTTACCTGGGCATGCTGTGGGCTGCCATATGGGTCTTTCTGTGGAATGTACGCAGATGTGGGCCGGTCTCTGAGATCCCTAGCATTCACTGGCATTTCAGGTGTCCGATGCAGGGACGACTGTGACCCACGTAATCCAGTCTTCTGTGGATGTGGTGGACTCCTGGGAAGTAAATAAACATACATCGTCTCAAGCTAAAGGAAGCAGTTTAAGAAGATTGAATATTAAATGCACGTGTGTATACCTCCACAACAAAATTTAGAATATGCTGCATACCCATTATTCGTATGATCAATTATTCCACATAATTTGTCAAAAACTGAAGAGTTTAGTAGACAACAATTGTGCTCCACCAGCCTAATTTTCCATTTTAATTTACACTCATATGAATATCAATTATATTACTTTTTATCCCATATGTTTTTGAGTATTCCAAATAAATAAATGTAATAAGTGTCAAACAAAGAAAGATTACATTTTATATCTGTTACAAATTATTCTGAACCTTCATTTTAATTAAAAATACAATGATAAAATAAAGTAGGACCTGACAAGCTATTTATTAACACATCAAAAGAAAAAAATGTCATTCAGCATGGCACAGAAAACAATTTGTATTTTGTATTGGTTTATATAAATACACATTTGGTTAAATATTATTTTCACGAGAATTATTATTTAACGTAACACATATGATAGAAAGTTATTAGTTTATTTATGAGTAACACGCAAAACTGCATAAGAAATGTAATACTACTGTCTGACAAATGGTGTTACACGCAAAACTTGTGATGGAACTCGATCATTCTACAACTTTGGGGCTAGTTGCAATTTTCCTGTCACAGTTATATTCTTAAACACTTGCAGAGCTCTTGAGTCACTATGAATTAAATGAAAGGAAGACTGACTACTGAAGTCAATAGAAGAAAAAAATGTAGGTATGAAATACTGAGTTACCCAATTAACAGAGAATAAGTCTGCAAGAGTTCTTCATAAAAACAGAACTGAGCAGGGCAATAAAGGACACAATGTAAGAGATGTTTACGACACACAGGAATCATATCTCTCTCTCTCTCTCTCTCTCTCTCTCTCTCTCTCTCTCTCTCTCTCTCCTCATTTACTGCATGGACACAATAAATTTTTAGGGCTTGTATTCCAGTTTGAAGAAACTGCTAAGCATTCCTAACATGAAAGATGAACACACTGCATGGTTATATGAAACATAGTGACAGTAGTTGAAAAACATTTGTGGTTATTATTGAATACAAAACCACCCACCAATGTAGTAACATACTAATATTTATTACAGAAAGAATATTTAGAAAAAGAAGTAAAGAAAACTAAAGTGTAACATTCTGTCATCAGAGAGAGACTACAGTCTCAGATATCACAAGGACAAGCAACAAACTGGCCACATTCTTTTCAAAGCAATCGTCCTGGCATAAGAAACCTAAATATGAATGGTTGGAAGAGTACATGAACTCCAGACTTCCTGTGTGCAACTCCTGCATCTTAGCCACTGTGTCACTATGCTGAGTCAATATTCAGAGGCCCAGCAATGGCAACAGAAGATTAATTACATTAATTATGATAAAGCAGATTCTTGTCAGAGGTTCTATAGATTAGTGGGTTCTGGGAAAGCTATCAACAGAACCACAGCAAAACTTCAAAGACAGTGAATGGGGCATGTTATAAGATCAGTACTTGCTATACGGAAATTTTAAAAGGAAGTAGTAACATAGCAGTATAGCCATCTGTATTTTCCCAAAATCACTACACAATTATCACATCTTTCAATTACTCCATCTTACCATAGATGAAGGCAAGCCCAAGGCACCATATGAAGTTTCGAGATTTGCATTAAGCTAAAATGGTACATAACAAGTAATGGATTCTTTGTAAATTGATTTTTTGATGAGAAAATTGAATTTTTAATAAGAAAGTGTCTTTAAAATAGTTTCAACTGAGGTCTTGACAAAGAAATGTAACAAAATGATACAGCCTTTGTTTTTATGCACTGCAAGCTTTCTGAGCATGTGTTGCTTATATTATAACAACAGACCATATGCTGTTTTTCTTCATGTGGATCCCAAATGCATATTATTTCAGTGGGTGGGTGGGAGGAGGAGAGGTGAAGGTATGCTTCAATTAGCTTTCTGTCAAGTTCATTCAGGTTCATAACTCTGTTAAGGAATAAGAAATACATGTGATGGTTACATAAACATTCAGAACTATTGAGCTCAGTAAAGTTTCTAAATCATAAATACAAGAAAAGTTTGCAATTTGCATGTTACCACAGCAATAAATTAAAAATGGTCAAAATAAACAAACTGAGCCATGAAGCCCAAAAACAAGAGCGAGATGTCTCTGAAGCAACTAAAAGTAAATGAGTGAAAAGGCCAGGATGTGAAGAGTTGAACAAACCTAGCACCATGCCTGCAGAATGAGAAAGTTACAGGAAATCTGCAAATGCACATGGAGCTAGTGAGATGGTTGTAATAAGTATATCTCATTATAAAGAAGTTTCATTCCTTCTCACATTTTTACAAGCATCTAGATATTTTCCTGAAAAATAAAAAATATCTAAGGTATTAACTCTGATACTATCTACGGACGGAATACTGAAAATTCCTTAGCACAACACGCTAACTAGATCACATAGCAATGGTTATTTGTACATCACATTTACACATTAGAAGCTTATTTTACAATGATAAACAGAGTAATTTAGCAGGAGGCTCTTCTTCTGGTGCTACTTTATCTATATTTCCTTTTCTTTGTGGTATATCCATCTTTTTCTAAGACAGAGTTGCAAGCACTGGAACATAAGTAGCAACGAGGGACAAAAAATAATGCTGTAAATTTTAGCTGTCAGGTTACCTGTCAGTATAAGCTGGATGTGATGCATCATGGTAGTGACCTTGTGGACTTGGCATCTTCCCACCTTGTCCTGGAGGACCACTTCCACGAATGGGACTCGAGGGAGGGTAGCCTCCATTGTGCACCTCTTGGTTACGATAGATGCTGAGGTTTTGGTAGAATCGTTCACTTTCTCCACCAACACCATGCTGGGGAGCATTCTGCTGCTGTGGTTGTGCCACCTGATGCGCATGAAGTGCAGGATTTGATGCCTGCCGGGAAACGGGTACAGACGGTGGCAGGGTGCGAGTGTCACTCAAATTCTGACTAGATCTGAAAAGCATTCATACTATGTCAATATTTCACTTACGTATTATGACTAACTTCAGCTTGCAACACAACACTGGTAATACCATATTTATTTATTACTGTATTTAACAATGGAAAATCCAGGCTGGTATGTAACAATAATAGAAAAAAGAAAGTTGCCACTCACCACATCAAGGAGATGCTGAATCCCAGACAGGCACAACAAAAATGTCACAATAAGCCTATGGCCATCACGGCCTTCATCAAACATAGATCTCTCTCTCTCTCTCTCTCTCTCTCTCACACACACACACACACACACACACACACACACACACACACACACACACAAGTGTGCACAATCGCAACTGCCGCATATGACTGCCTTTGGTAGGACAGCTGGGAATATCACTGTGGGAAGGTTAGTGGGTATGACATTCCTCAGGCATGACGAGAGGTAGCTGAATCTCTGTGAATGTGATTTAGTTGCTCCAGTTCTGGATGGTACTCAGTCATGAGGGGAGCTCCTCTGCGGCCAGATGGTGGAACGTGTGCAGGTGGTGGGCGATTGGAGAAAGAACACATGGGGGATCTGCTTTTGTGCAAGGTAGGGAGGATAATTACCTGTGAAACCAGTCACCTGATCTACAAGCTGCAACCACTGTGCTGCATTCTAGGTCAGCACGGCAATCAACAACTGTCTGTCCACATGAATGGCCACTGACAAACTGTTGCCAGTAAACATCTGCACCATCTAGTTGCTGAGCATGCTGCCCAACACGACATTCTTCATTTCACTGACTGTTTCACGACCTTCACTATCTGGATCCTTCCTATCAACACCAGCTTCCCTGAACTGCACAGGTGGGAATCCTCCCTACAATATATTCTATGTTTCTGTAACCATCCTGGCCTCAATCTTCATTAGTCATCGCCCTTTACCCACCTATCACCCTCCCTTTTCCCATTCCAGCACTATACAGCCCTCTATTCCACCAGTGCACCCACAATCTGTTTACTTATTTCCTTTTCCGCTGCACCCTCCCCCACCTCCACCCTCCATCAGCCTCCAAACTGCACCAGCTACCCCACTCTCCTCATCTCTTCCCTGTATGCTCCCACAAGCAGCACTTTACTGTCCCCCAAAGCTACCCTGCTATCTCTCCCCCTCCCTGTCCCAGCCTCTTCACCGTCACTAACGACATTGGTTCTCCCATTACGCACTGCTGTGCCCAGTCTGGCCTTGGTTTGTGTGCTTGTGCGTGTGTTTTGTCTAATTCTGATGAAGACCTGTTTGGATGAAAGCTTTGTACGACAGTCCTTTTGTTGTGCCTATCTGCAATTCAGGATCTCCAAATCACCGATTCATAACACTGTCATTATTTCATCCTGGATTTTCCATTATTTATCACATGGAAAGCAGATAGTAGACTGAGATTTATCAGAAGGATCGTAAGAAAGAATATTTCACCCATAAAGAAAGTTCCTATTTCACCCATAAAGGAAGTTGCTTGAACAATGTTCTTTCAACCAATTCTTGAGGATTATTCATTGGTCTGGGACCCTGGCCACACTGGGATGAAAGATAGGATAGATAAAATTTCAGGAAAAGATGCACGATTTCTCATGGATCTATTTAGTCAATTGAAGTGTGTGTTAGAAATGTGCAACAAACTCTAGTGACAGGGTCGTAGTGGAGGGAGGGGGTGAAAGTGGGAGACGGAGGGGGCAGTATAAGTTAAGTTTTGTAAATCATGAAGAGGTCTAATAGCAAATTCCGAGATCCCATGCATCAATATGATACAAGAAACATATTGATTCCTCAAATATGTCTCTGTAATAGTAAAATTAGAGAAATTCAGATATACACAGTGGGGTACCTACAACCTTTCTTTCAATGTACCAACCACAAAATTGAACGAGAAGGGATTAATTCTCGTACTCTATGCATCACTATACAGAACACTAGACATTGTCACTGTAACAAATATAGAGTTCTGTTAATAAAGAAACAAAGTATAACTGTGTATTTCATTCAGCCAGACATTGTAACACTCCAACATCTTATCAGCGGAATGAACCCTGATAGCTGTGAGTACCTCAGATTTCTTTAAGTAAAATCAAATAATTAATGGTGTTGTTGATGTGAACATTTATGAGGGTCAATGAGAAAGTAATGCCTCCTATTATTTTTTTTTTTACCGAAAATTTCAAATGCAACTACATAGGTGGAAAATCACAACATTGATGGCTAATTTATGACTTTTCAATGTAATCTCCATCCGTTTCCACATTTTTCATCCTTTTCTAACCTCTTCAATCGTGTGATAACTGGTGTTTGGTCTTGCACTGTCATGCAAAAGAACATCTGCCATAGCTGTTTTTGGGCAAACTCACTGAAGATGTGTTTTAGGCCATTTGAGGGTTCTTACATATTAGAAAGAATTTATTGTACATCCCTATTCCACAAAAACAACCATAAATGCATTCAGGAAGTGAAATGTGTAATACTGTCAATAGACATACAATAAAAGTAAAGCGACAAACTACCTGGCTTTCAGAACTAACAGCACCTTCCTCAGAGAGGAGATACGGATGGGTTGGGTAAGAGAGCCAGAGAGAACAAGAGTGAGTACGTATTGATGTACAAGGTTACAAAAAATGATGAGATAATTCAGACTGATGAGCCCGAATGGGGAAAAAAAGTTGTTGAAAAGTGACGGGTCCTTCTCATTCTGGGATCTGAATGACCTGCTCTTCCTTTTACACTTCACCCACTCGATCCCTCTCTCCTCCCTGAGGAATGCACTGTTAGTTCACAAAGTTAGGTAGTGTATCAGTTTTACTGTTATGTGTCTATAAGCAATACTACACACTTTGCCTTCTGAAGGTAAGAAATGACCACAGTTCTGAGTTCTGTCCCATAATTTATTCGTACATATGATTTTGTTGTCATGTAGGTAACATTCTTGCATTGTCAAGGGAGAATTGCGACAAACAGTGAAACAATTTAGCAGTTTCACAACAAATAGTTTTTAGTTCATCAACATCCATTAAACATTGCGACTTTCTTCAAACTGAAACTGAACTGTTACATCTGGCTGTGCGATGGGCTGCTTCTCTGTCTTCAAGTGTTTGTGTGTGCCTCATAATTCTGACAAAAATAATTTTCTATATGACTTACTTTGACCTTAGGGCAGTAGGTCCATTCACAGTTGGCTGGTGCTGCGGTGGTATGTGCTGGTGCGGAGGTCCATCATACGACTTTTGTGGTATACTGTTGGTTGAAGAGGTGCGACTATAACCAGGGTTGAATACCTCATGCTGCCCTACTGCCTGCGTTCTCCCTGCACTTATGTCTCCGTTACCACCTGTGGAGTTGGAAGTCCACTTTAACTCAAGAAGTTAACATCATAACACAACAATTAGAATATCATTCATAGCTTACATACATTAGAAGTAGTGTTATTGCTTTCTACATAACACAAAATTTATGTATTAATAACCCATTGTTACTTACTGTTAAGAGAAGGTACTGATTTTGAACTCTGAATTGGAGCATGAGGCATTACATTTCTTCTGGGGTCAATCGTGTGACTTTGGTCATTCATTATTCTTGATGGCAGATCACGTTCACTCATTCGTCGTGGTCCTATGTTAAAGAAAGTGGCATACTGTGAGTTAAAGTAATAAGGCTCCATTTCATGATTTAAAGGTATAATTTTTACCAAACAAAAATAAAGCTAGAATGTAAAAAGCAAAAGTTTAACTGCTTCTCAGAGAAACTGTAATGATAATAAAAATTTCACCATAGTTCAGATTTTTGTCTGCAATGCATCGTCAAGTATTGTCAACATGCACTACGCCAAAAAGCAAATGTCAATAAAATTGTTTCTTTATTTGTATACACTAATACACTAAAGAAAAGATGAAACCATAATGTCTGCAAATGGCAGATTATATTAACTAATACATCAAATGAAACTGGAAGCAAAACGTGTGTTCAGCAGGTAAATAACATTCATTAAACTACACTGATGTAAAAATCATGCAAAACAAAAATTCCTTCTTCATCCACTATCTCCTATCCACTCACAATGAAGCCATGCAAAATGTCATTATGTACAAAAAATAAGTAAAACAGAATTTAAAAAATCTTGAAACTAAATGTTGTGCTCCACTCAACTAAAGAGAGCCACATGATCACTAATGGCAACATGCTACAGTGAACGTATTGTTGCCTTACTGTCGCAGCGACCTGATCTCAGCTTCCCCATAGCCAGCAAGTTGTCCTCACTGCAAGGTCGCTCCCAGCTGCGTTGTTTCTGGTCCGGGCACCCTCTTCTCACACAAGGAGAGGTCTGAGTGACCTTTGTGGCAAAATGAACAGTTTTCAGTAAATCATCAGCACTTGCAGAATGGCTTTCGATATCCTTTTTATGGTGACAGATTTCGCCATCACTTTTCCTACGAATGCACACTGTGTGGCAGCTTTCGTGATACCTTGGAGATGTCTGTGTAGTTTTTGTTGCTAAGTTTGGGAATTGTAATAAATTCTCTACACTGTCAGTGTGTTCCCACAACTCCTGGCTATTGGTTTTATGTACATCACTTTCACTTTTGCTTCTATTATTCAATCTGCAACAGCCTCTCCTCTGGCCAGAGCACTTCCTACGAGTTTTTGTTGCACTTACATTTTCTTCACTCTGAAGTTTCCTTGTGGTGTATGCCTTTCTTCTTACACGTTTTGCTGCTAGTAAGTAACTCTCACTTTTACTCCACCTGAGCGGAGACAGTGGTCTAATATTTCTGAATGGCATAGGCTTCACTACTTTGTCTTGCTGACCGAGTGGTGACGAAATTGTCTCCAGACTAGATCCGAGTCGATACACAAGTGTGTTACCCGGTGTTCGGTATACTGTACCCCAATGGGGTCTTCCTGATAAATTGGGAACAGATTTACAAATACGCTTTCCTGGACGAATGAGTCCATGTTCACCCATCTGGGAAAAATGTTTTGCGAGAGCAGCAACTCTACCCTCACCCAGACGTACTTCATCTGGTGACTTCCAGCACTTGCTATCATCACTGTCTGCATTTACTGACACATCTTCCATTGTACTAAAATTAATTTTATGGTCCACACTTTCCAGATTACCATCACTAGTAAATAGCTCTGGAGGGGAACATACTATAGGTGGAGCTTTATTTTCAATATCCAACAAAATTTTATCGACATCTTCAATAATTTTCAACTTCTCCTCTTCATCAAGTTCTGTCCTCCTATGATTATGTGGGGCAGCAATGTTGCTCTTTTCACATGACTGACATGTGAAACCACCCACGGCACCTAACATGTCAGAAGGTGTGCAGAATGATGACTGTGAACAGCACACATCAGAACATGCGTCATCTGAAATTACGGATGACACCGAACCATCTTCAGCTTCGACAACAACTGTAGGTACCACGGGAAAATTCCCCATTCGACGGTCAACAATGCTGCGTACGGAATCACTGCCTAACATCCTTCCACATAGAACACCTGTAGCAGGACATGTGGCTCCGACGTAACACTCATTGTACGGCCTCCGACACCCCGGCACCCCACCTGTGTTGCTCCATTCGACGAGACGTTCCTGGTACGACACCGATGACGGCAAGTGCATCACAGACGATGCTGACGGGGGATCTGCTGGTGGCTTGTGCAGGGGATGGGCTGACGTCACCAGTTCAGATTTTGGTCGGGGCCGAGGGGCAGAAGAGGGCCCAGCTGTCGCTGTGAGGGACAGAGGAAGCAGCGCAAAGCAGGTTGTTAGTTGGTTAGTAGAGTGACAAAGCAAGGACAAAGCTTTATTTAAAATCACAAATACAGAGTCACCAGGGTATTTCTCTCTCTCTCTCTCTCTCTCTCTCTCTCTCTCTCTCTCTCTCGCATGCGTGCGCGCGCGCACACACACACACACACACACACACACACACACACACACTAAATTCTTTCAGTACATTTGTTAGACAGAAACAGCAGCTGTTCTTTTGCATGCATGGCAAACTTTGTTAGTTTATGTACACACACACACACACACACACACACACACACACACACAAACCCTTCCATTCCCATCCATATTATTATGAATGAACAAACACAGCTAGTTATGATTGTTAATCACTAGTACACTGCTCACATTAATTAGTGGAACATCTGCAGTGTTAACTCTACTTGACACTTTTTACACCAGTGACACTGCTGAACAGCTGCCAAGCCCATGGCTACTCAGTGTACAGAACAACCACATGCTATTTTATCTATTGGCTTAGTCCTGCATTACAGTGTTGAAGAACCCTCAAAATAAGTTTGGTATCAGTGTGATGCAGTTAGATCCACAGACTGCAGTAATAATTCATAAATAGTGTTTTCAGTATGCCACATACACTGCTATTGATTAACTGCTTGCAAGTCACTACAACAGCAGAAAGCAGATATCATTGTCTCCCTGACTGTCATTCAGTTGCCTCAGAGTAACTACAATGAGACAGAAACAATCACAAGACATGTAGGGCAAAGTTGTCAATGCATTACAGACCCACAAGGTGACTGATATTTTATGTTCTAAAAAAAAAACCACACACACACACACACACACACACACACACACACACACACATTGTGAACCTTACCTGCTATTCATGTAAACCCAAGGGAATAGCCAATTTTGACACTGGAGAACTGCATCAGTCACAAACAGCTAAGATTTGCTTGAGCAGTACACACCAAATTGTGCTCTAACAAGCTGACAGATCTGCTCAAGACTCTGTGATGGTGCTGCATGTCATCAGTACTGACAGATATTTGGACCTTGCCACCAACCAAAGTTGCCTAACCATCCAGGAGTACGCTGACCAGATACTCCTAGACCATTTGGGGGTTGCCGCGTATGTTGTTGGTCAAGAATCCCCTACCACGGGCAATAGTAATAGGGCATAAGTAGATTCATCATCAAGGATGCAATGTGAATGCTGAAAATTCATATAATGGAGTCACCTTTGGCGAGATCTATACTCAGTTCTGTCAAGCATGTGTGGAAAATTATTGAGACACGTGTTCACACTCATCTGGTGCACCACAAATACTCACAGACTTTCATGAATTAGTGGGAAAACATTCCTCAGAAGGACCTTTGTACACTTATACAGAGTGTGCCACATAGGTGACACGCTGTAAGAAATGGAAGAACACTTGGATTACTGATGCTCTCAAACTTCAATAAGAACCATCCTTGATGATAGTACGACTGATTGATTTCAACACCATTTACAATAGTTGTAAAGTACTGTTCTATGCAGTATAGAGTAAGTTCCAAAATAACCTCTACTAATTCTTTTGAATAGTATGCAATTATGCACAGGCATAAAATGTGTAAGAAATGTTCCATGATGTCTAACATACGAGAGTTGGAACTTAAATAGCGGCAACTATTTATTCACAACTGATACAAAAGACTTACATGTTTGCACCTATTACTGTCCTTCAAAGTAGTCACCAGCATTGTGTAGGACCTGTTGCCAGTGATGTGGAAGGCATAGTATACCGTTAGCAGAGCCTGTTCTGTTGATGGTGCAAATGGAGCGGCCTACTGCCAGTCGAATCTCTGGAACAGTTCTGAAGAAAATGCCATGAAGTGGTTCCTTCATCTTCAGAATCAAATAAATGTCACAAGGACTTAAGTCTGGGGAGTATGGTGGATGGTACAGCACTTCCCAGTCCCATCAACTGAACAGAGCAGCCACAGCTTGCGCTGTATGTGCCCGCGGATTGTCGTGCAGAATGATGGGTGGGTTAAGCAGAAAGCATCGTCACTTCTTTTGCAAAGCTGGCCGCACGTGACTTAAGTCCTCATGACTTTGATTTCATTCTGAAGCTGAAGGAACCACTTCGTGGCATTCGCTTCACAACTGTTCCAGAGATTCGACAGGCTCCATCCGCACCATCAACAGTCCACATCACTGGCAACAGGTTCTACACAACACTGGTGACTACTTTGAAGGACAGTAACAGATGCAAACATGTAACTCTTTTGTATTGGTTCTGAATAAATAGTTGCCACTATTTAAGTTCCAACCCTCATATTTTGTGACTTATATTACATCAATGATAAAAAAATTACATAAACATTTTCATTTCTGAAGAGACTGAGCTTCATCAGTGAAGGTAAGTGCAGTACATGCTCGGCTGACCTTGTCAACAGAGCTGTTTACCATCAAGCCTTCCACAGTGTGGTGTGCAGTTAGTGGTAGGCAATGCTCCAGTTACAGGCACATATTTGTGTCCATGCAATCACGTGTCCACATGGCACAGCACCTGTATTCCTCTGCTGACGGGTACTTACGTCACAGTTCGGCCCCTCAACAAGCAGTTAAACTCCAAGCTCTGGACTGACTGCTAGCTACCCTCGAGTTTATGCTTCAGGCCGCAACGCCTGCTGCTACCCTTCATTTGTGCCATCTTGCGCCTTCTATCACTGCTGTTAGCCATAAGACATCTGTTCCGAAAGGCCCTACTACATTGGAACTGTGGTCTTTGCCAGGATAACAGCTGCTGCTGTCAGACAGTCATTCTGGAAGCCCCACTTCTTCAACTTATTGCCATTGTCAATCGTATTCATGATCCATGGAACTAGTATTAATCTAATCTCTAACCTAATCTGATCGTGGGCCTTTCCATAGAGAAGGACAGAAGGACATTTCACTTGACTCATGTGGGCCTTTTCCTCTAAGCTGTACCGAGTTAGTTCCTGGTCAATTAACAGTAGTTATTCCAATGCGAGCACATCAGTCACCCCCTAGGCACCCCACTTGGCTATGGGTTACTATAGTAATGGTTGTTGGAATGTGTCTTTCAATATAAAAGCCAATATTTCAACACTGTTCGATTAGAAATTAAACTATTGAATGAGTAATGTATTTTCAAACAGTGACAGACAATCATGTTGTGTATGGAGAATTGCATCCACACAAACAATGACATTACTGACAATATCTCTGTTTCCATACCAGGGAAACTTCATTTTTCAAGTACAAAGGAATACTAACATGTTTCAGTGTGGACTTGAGTGAAACTGCATACTGTGAGCAAGCATTGTCAGAGTACATCAAGCATTTTCTGTTCATCTTCTGGTGATTTACGTTCAATATGGATATTTCCGCATATCATGCACACTTGGGTTCCACAACAGTAATTGTTTGAGAAAATAATATTTTTTCCAACACTGGCCGATTGATTTTGTTATTCCACTAAAACTTGTAAAAGGAATCATCATAATGCTTTGTAGGAAATCTACAACCGCTATCTTATTGTTTGCAATTATTTGTGCCTTAAGCAGAAAAATTCTAATCAATGAGCATATTTGTTAGTTCTTGACAACAGCTTTTATCAGATGTATCCCACAGCCTATAGTCTATAAGCAGCTAGTTGTTCTGTCAGTAGTATAGCAGACATCATGAGCATCTTACCTCTGCCCATGACTGGTGATGGCTGCTGGAGCAATGTAGCCAGGCCATGGTAAATGGCTCCCTGTTTTGCCACCTCCAGTGTAACGGTGGGGCCAGTACGTACCAAATATTCAGCGGCCCTGGATAACAGTGTAAGCCAAAACTCAATATCTACACATGTTTTAGCAAACAACAATTTGTTATCTGTGAGATTTGGAAAATACAGGCAAAATGTAGGTATACATAGTCTGGTGACAGTAACAATAAAGCACTTGCTATAACAATATAATTTTATCATATATGGTAACTGCAATCCACAAGGGTAACCAGAACACCGTAATATAAAACATTTATCAGGCATCGTCAGTAGCACTTACATTGTTCTTTGATAACACTGTTACCTGAATGACTGTAAGCAAATGCAGACGAAGTGCATGGCAATGTCTATAAATAAAACAAGAAAACTAATAGTGTCTGATTAGATGATCAGTGGTAACTATTTGGAGACTATCACATCCTTATTGGGAAAGACAAATGAAAGATGGACATTTGTTGGGAGGACACTGTAAAAGTGCAGTTCCTGTGTTAAGCAAGACCCAGGTAAGATCCTACTAAAACCTATCCTGCTGTACTATATCAGTGTTTGGCATCTTTATCAGGTGTGCCCAGTAGCAGACACTAAGGAAATACACAGATCTGCTGTTTGAACTGTATCCAGTATACCCATTATACATGCGTAACAGAAATAATCGCATGATTTTCACTGGTGTCTCTGCAAGAAAAGTTATGTTTATTTTTTCAAAAAAATTTAAAGTATACTGTGCAACAATTCTTCTACTAACAACGTATTATTAGTGTGACGAAGATGAGATTACAGCAAGAAAGATGAGAGAATGTATGGAAAGAGAGAGTCACGTTTCCAACATTCTAGATGGAATTGGAAAGTGTGTGCCTAACACTGATATGCAAAAGTGGGAAAAACATCGATACTGATTTCGATTTCATCATCAAGGTCTGAATGTCGATGGCCAGTAATAATTGGAGCCCATAACATATTATTTTTGACACTGATGTTACATCGTGAATTTATAGAATGACGTAAAAAATCTAATACCATGTTTATTAATCTATAAATACAATAACAAATAACATTATATGTCCCACAACTTTTTGTTTACTGACTACAAAAATAATATTTTTTGAAGAGAATCTTTCCCTCCAGTCTATTGCACTGTTGAAAGAGAGTATACCATGCTTTTAGGAACAGTTTTTCAGAAGCTGACTATGTGGCTACAAACTTCAAATAGTGAAGTGTAATTTTATGTAGTTTTTGTACCTTTGGATAGTAGTACTAGTGATGTAGTGGATCTTGTTTAAGATCTAGAAGGCCGTCTTTTAGACGATGACCGACCTGTAATGGTATGTTCACTTCCACAGTTTGGAAATTAGGTTTTTTTCATGCAGTGTTCCCTCCAGACACCATGTCTCATTTCTCTACTTTCATATAATGAATCAATCTGTCATCAAAACCAGCTTGACATCAAGAAAGCACAGACTGAATGAACAACGAAAGATATTAATCCACACTTAGTTAAAATAATACCCAATGTTCCTGCCTCAGTCATTCAAAAAAGAATTTGTCTCCACCCCATGGCCATATCCGACGAACTACAAATGTGCTGCACTAGTGTTGTAACAATACATATTCAGAAAACGATATATTTAAATGACCAAAAAATTATTGACAGTGGTAACAAGAAGCCTGAAGCCTGGTGTTTGCCAACACTGAAGGTTGGAATTTTGTCTGCCAACATCGAAGGTCGAAATTTTGTCTTTAACATCGATGTTACAATGTTTCATTATCGGTATTGAAAATTTATGTTTAAGCTTATCACACTGATATTTTGCAAATATCAATAATCACTGAATGTTCCTAAGCTATGATACTCATGTTTACATAGGTATACATTTGACTAGAAAGTGTACAAATACTCACTTCTCTTGTGTGATTCCAACCAGGCTCTGTCCATCAACTTTCAGCAATTGGTCTCCAGCCTGCAACTGACCATCCTGAAAACAAAAGAAATCATAATTTCTGCTACTTAAACATGTAACAGTGTCATGTGACGCAGAGCACAAAACAGAATATATTACAGTAACACATACGTTACTGAGTGTAGTGAGAATTCAATCTACAAAAGCCCATACAACATAAATAGTAGTATAGTGAGAATGCAAACTGTAAATTAAGCCTACCAATCCATGTAATCACGGTGTGGAAAGTTCTGGCAGAATATAAGTAATTTAGGAATAAAGGTGACTGCCCCCCCTCCCCTGCCCCCACACACACTTGTGCAACTACACTGGGCTGGCTGGGCACACAAATATGTATTCAGACAGCACAGCACAATGTCCAATGTAGCTGCAAAAGAGATTTACATAAAAGAGATTCACATCCGTGTGTGTGTGTGTGTGTGTGTTTTTTTTTTTTTTTTTTTTTTTTTTTTTTAGGGGAGGGGTGTGTACATGTGCGTGTGTGCTCATTAAAGGATTCATCAAAAAGCTTGTAAGCTTTCCGTTTTTTTTACTGTGCGCTGGTTGAAAACCCAACACTTCTACTGTTCAGCGGGTGGTCTCTTTTAATGATTCAAAAGAAAAATGGGAACTTATGAAATGAAAAATAAGTAAAAGCCTTTAACTGCTACTTTGACATTCAGCTGTATCATTAAAATTTAATGGAACAGAGTTCCAAAAATAAGATAAAAACTTGGAAAACTGAGGAGCTATAAATGCTGTCTTTGTGATTATCTAAAACACTAATCTACAGGAATTATTTTAAAAGATTCTCTCTTGAATATGCTGTATTACAGTGTCAAGTAATAAAGAAGCATATCTGATACTGAATAAACTTACAGCATCAGCTGCTCCTCCTTTCACAACAGATTTGATGTAGATGCCTAGACGATCCTGTCCAGCTCCCTGGAACACAGAGATTGAAACAAACATGAAAAACCTACATACATTTTCAAACAAAGGAAAATCAGGATGGAACAATAACAATACATTTTAATTTTATGAGCTTAATAATAATTGTTGGTGCCATTTACAATGCACATCAGTGAAAATTATAAAAGAGTACTCAGGCAGAAACAGTGAGACCACAACAGATTCAGCATGTTATAATTGTTTGTTTGTTTGTGTGTGTGTGTGTGTGTGTGTGTGTGTGTGTGTGTGTGTGTGAGAGAGAGAGAGAGAGAGAGAGAGAGAGAGAGATCTAAAAGAGCAATAGTTAGAGGCAACACAAAATGATGAAATCTCTATTAATTAAACACTCTAATTCAAAGAAAATACAAAGGCAACTGATCTGATGGCAGCTTTTGTACTCATGAAATTGATTGGAAATCTCTAATACAAGTGAAAGGTCTCTAGGTATGACAATCATTGCAATCATTGCTAGGCACCTGCATGGCATGGATTTAGTGAGATTATTGATGAGTTCATACAGGAAATTTTGTAATTTCACAAGACAACCACACCCCAAATCTGGAGCTGTTTCTGACACTTACCTATTCAGCAAACAGCTTTACCATAAGCTACCTCAACTCACTTTCAAAAATTGAGAAATCTCATATACTTATGCACCAACAGATACAAATCAAATTAATGTTCCACACTTATTCCCCGCACCTGAAACATCAGTTACCAAATAGTCTGTGTGATGATTTTATCTTAAGAAAATGAAAAACTCAAACAACAGGAAGTCCAGGTAGGAACATCACTTGCTTGTGTGTGTCTTTTTCATTGTGCCTGTCTGCAACTTGATGTGTCTTCTTTACAGTAAGTGAAAATGAAAAACTGATGAAAATGGTCAACACTTGTTTGGCATCACCCTGAATAACTATTTGACCTCATAAGCAGTGTCAATCTGTGACAGTTTTGAGTTTAAATCAGCTAATGAAAATTGTTGAATAACATGCTTAACTCAACCACCAGTGTTGTAACAGACTGATTTCCTATTTCCATTATTATAAGCATCTTCATTGTTTCAGACCAAAATTGCTAATTGGAATTATCTACAATAAATACCTTTATGTCTGTTGATTTTGTGCTGTTAAAAATAACTTACTGAGTTCTATCACTTAGGAAGTCCTGAATCCAGTCACGAATCTGCTCTAATATTTCGTTATCTTGTATTTTGTTCACTAGATGACAGTGCTGTACTTGTTACGTAACATTCCTCCGATAGCCAGTAATGTAATTAGCTCTGTGAAACTTTGGACTTCTAGTTACTGTTAATTTCCACATTAATGAGCAGAAAAGATCCTTGAATGTTTGGGAAACCATCTTGACAAGCCTAGCAGTTTGACAGAAGCAGTCAACTTGCACCAGTAACTTAAGAACTCTACCCAGATCTGGAAAAGACATCTCAAATCCTAATGGAATCCTAAAAATAGAAACTTCCATCCCAGTGAGCACTGGAAAATATTTTTCTTACCGTTTCCCATTATGGTCCCTGTGAGACAACAATACTACTCGTGCAGCTACAGCATCTAGCAATGCACTTTCTGCAAACTCAAACCAATCCTTCAATTACAGCAATGGTTGGGAACTGGAGTCCACCTTTATTGGTTCAGAAACAGTATGCCACATAGCAACTTGTTGCTATTACTGCCATCACTCTTCTCTGGTGCAAATCAGCAGGCTTATGAAAAGCCTGACATAGAATTTCTAGATCAATGTTTGGACCTTATGTCCATGGTTTCACAGAGCTAATTACATTACTGGCTATCGGAAGAATGTTATGTAACAAGTACAGCACTGTCATCTAGTGAACAAAATACAAGATTACCAAGTATCAGAGCAGATTTGTGATTGGATTCAAGACTTTCTAAGTGACAGAACTCAATAAGTTATTCTTAACAGCATAAAATCAACAGACGTAAAGGTATTTATTGAGTATCCCAAGGGAATGTTACAGGGCCATTACTGTTTACAATATTAAGAGCAGTCAAACAAAATGAGAAAGATGGAAATAAGTAAGTAAACTGTTTATTATTTGAAAAGCAACTGTCGTAACTGTTTATAAACTTATCCCACTGTGAGACAAGACAGTCAATCCCTTCATTTAAGAAATGTTCACCATTTCCTATGGAACCACCATCATACAGAAGCGTGCTCCTCTTCAACCGAAGCAAATCGCCAGCAACGAATGTCTTTCTAGTGGATGCCAAAAACATAGAAATTGCACAAGGAGAGGTCAGGACTGTACAGAGGATCTGAATGTACGAGGGTCACTCCAAAAGAAATGCACACTATTTTTGTAAAAGTACAGATTTCATTCCACATGTGTGACAGTTTTACAATTTGTAGATACATCCTTCCCACTTGTTTTCAAACTTAGTTCAACCTGTTCCCGTGAGTGGCGGCGTCATAGCATTTCTTCAAGATGGCAGCTACACTTGACGTTCATAAGAAGCAACGTGCTGTCACAGAATTCCTGTGCTGTGAAAACGAGACAGTGGGGAACATCCACAAGAGGTTGAAAAAGGTGTATGGAGATGCTGCTGTCGATTGCAGTACAGTTAGTCGGTGGGCAAGCAGGTTATGTGATGAAAGCGGGCACGGCAATATTGAGGATTGTCCTCGCAGCGGCAGGCCTCGTACTGCACACACTCCAGACAATGTTCAGAGAGTTAACGAATTGGTGACTGCTGACAGACGCATCACAGTGAGCGAATTGTCATGCTATGTTGGGATAGGGGAAGGAAGTGTTTGCAGAAAAATGAAAGTGTTAGCGTTAAAAAAGGTTTGTGCCAGGTGGATTCCCAGGATGTTGACAGTGAATCACAAAGAAACAGGAAAAACGGTATGCAGCAAACTTTTGGAACAGCATGAGAATGGTGGATGAGAATTTCTTGGTAGAATTGTGACAGGTGATGAAACATGGCTCCATCATTTTTCCACCAGAGATGAAGAGGCAATCAATGGAGTGGCATCATGCAAATTTACCCAAGGAAAAAAAAATTCAAAACCACACCTTTTGCTGGAAAAGTTATGGCTACGGTGTTTTTAGATTTCGAAGCTCTCTTCGTTGTGGACATCGTGCCAAGTGGAACCACCATAAATTCTGATGCATATGTGACGACACTGAAGAAACTTCAAGCTCGACTGAGTCGTGTTTGACCACATCGGCAAAAGCAGGATGTTTTGCTGTTACACGACAATGCTCAGCCACATGTCAGTTAAAAAACCATGGAAGCGATCACAAAACTTGGATGGACATCACTGAAACACCCGCTTTACAGTCCTGACATGTCTCCATGTGACTTCATCTCTTTGGGAAACTCAAAGACTCTCTTCGTGGAACAAGGTTTGAAGATGATAACTCCCTTGTGCACGCTGCAAAACAGTGGCTCCAACAGGTTGGTCCAGAATTTTACCGTTCGGGTATACAGGCACTGGTTCCAAGATGGCGTAAGACAGTTGAGAGGGACGGAAATTATGTGGAGAAATGAAAATATTGTTCCTAAAGGATGTATCTACACACTGTAAAAGTTTCAGACATGTAGAATAAAAGATGGATTTTAAAAAAAGGAGTGTGCATTTCTTTTGGAATGACCTCGCAATTAAATGTAATATGGCACCCATAAATCGTTGAAGAGATCCATTACCATTCAATTACACTATTGGTGAAAATGCCATTGGAAATAATAGCAGTGATACCAAGCAGCAACTGTCTGGAGCAACATAAGGTGGAATGACCGCAAGCAGGAAAAACAGACGACAGGAAGACTCTTAAGAAAATTTAATTCATCTATGAAAGAAGTGGCTTTACAAATCACTTGTTTGACTGATTCTGGAGTACTGTTCTCAGTCTGGAGCTCTTCTCAAGGAGGGTTAATGGATGACAAACAGAAGTTTCCACAAAGAGTTGCAAATTCCGTCCTGAGACCATTTAGTAAGTGCAAAAGTATTATGGAGATACTCAAAAACCTCAAATGGCAGTTCATAAAGGAGGGATGTTCTGTATAACGGGGAGGGCTGGTGTTGAAACTGTGAGAGTGTACGAAACTTCCTGGCAGATTAAAACTGTGTGGCAGACCGAGACCCGAACTCGGGACCTTTGCCTTTCGCGGGCAAGTGCTCTACCAACTGAGCTACCCAAGCACGACTCACGCCCCATCCTCACAGCTTTAATTCCGCCAGTACCTCGTCTCCTACCTTCCAAACTTCACAGAAGGTCTCCTGCGAACCTTGCAGAACTAGCACTCCTGGAAGAAAGGATATTGCGAAGACATGGCTTAGCCACAGCCTGGGGGATGTTTCTAGAATGAAATTTTCACTCTACAGCGGAGTGTGCGCTGATATAAAACTTCCTGGCATAGTAAAATGGTGTGCCGGACCGAGACTCGAACTCGGGACCTTTGCCTTTCGTGGGCAAGTGCTCTACCAACTGAGCTAACCAAGCACGACTCACTGCCCGTCCGCACAGCATTACTTCTGCCAGTAACTCGTCTCCCACCTGTGAGGACAGGGCGTGAGTCATGCTTGGGTAGCTCAGTTGGCAGAGCACTTGCCCGTGAAAGGCAAAGGTCCCGAGTTCGAGTCTCGGTCCGGCACGCCGTTTTAATCTGCCAGGAAGTTTCATATCAGCGCACACTCCGCTGCAGAGTGAAAATCTCATTCTGTGAGAGTGTACGTTTGAAGAATAGGGCAACATATTACTTCCTCTGTCCCACGAAATGACCCACGATGAAAAATATCAGAGAAATTACCTACATTCGATTTTCTTCCTATTTGTAATTTGTTAATGTAACAGAGAAGGGGAAAAATGATAGTGGTATCAGGTGTACCCTCTACGACACACCATTTAGATTGGCTGTAGATGAACAGCAAAAGAACGTGTCTCCTCCCGGTAAGAATGATCTGCGGCCTGTGGCGGCTCTTGCTGGGGTTCTGTTGTCCGCAGTGAGCTCTCCTGCTGCCGTTCTGTAACGGGGTAAGTTGGTCGGCGCGCCTCGCTGCCCGCCACTGGCTAGTGGTGCGCTACCGGGCATGCTCCAGCACCGCCTCCGCCTCCACCGCCGCTGCAGCCGATGCGGCGGCCGCAGCTGCATCTGGCGCCCGCGCGCCACGCGGGATCACTGGCCGTAAGGTCAAGGTCACACACCCCCACACGCTGACAGCGCCGCGCTGCGGCCGCGGGCTAAACCACCGAGGCGCACTCTGGCTTCGCCGTTCTTTGCCAGGTCCGAAACAAATGCCACAAGAGCGACGGGCGTACAATGTTCTGTAAGCCTCATGGGCGTACGCAGAAATTTTTCCAAGACTGGGGGGAGGGCAAAATTCTGAAAACGCCAGTTTTGATATAACTGAGTCGGTGTTTCTGAAAACGTGTACTGCCGCAATAACTAAATTTGACAAGAAGTACACGAAACTTTTATTACTTACTGAAAGTTACCAACTTAGTGTTTTAAGGTAGACTGCTTCGATACCTAAACGGTGAGCATATTCTAACAGCATACACTAAGTAAGAAATTTTATATCACTAAAAATATGAATACTGCTGCACCTTTTTTACCGAACGATCTGAAATTACGTCCTTATACGATTATATCCAGGGTATCCAACGAGTTATTAAATAAAGTAACGAACTATTGAGAAGAAACGTTATTAGAATTCCCATAATATAAGGCGGAAACTGAAAATTAAAAATCAGGACAACTGAATCTTGTTAGGAAAAAAGACGGCAAATTAATACTCCTGGAAGTGAACAAACAGGAAATAAACTTTATAAAAGGCTTATTAGACTTTGATGGCATCTGCAACACTTTGTACACAAAATTTCACATCAGAGAACATTAATGGATTCAGTTCATTACTTCAATGCTATCTACTTTTTATTGTTAATTAGCGTCGCTAAATTTTAACAAAATATGTTTTGAAGGCCATATTATTTGCGTTGTGTAGCCTAAGGCGAGTATAGGAGGGATGAAGATGGGAGCCTCCTAAAATCCTCCTCAAATTGGTCGGTAGAACAGATCTTCAACTGCTGAAGTAATGCGACCCTCGTCTGAAGTTTGTCATATTACTGTGCGGCCGTCCTTGGCAGCAGAATTCGTCGTACTGCGTTTGGTGATGAGTTGCACTCAATAGAGTTCGAGGTAGTTTCAGTTTTCGGGGAGAAGAGAACGTTTCTGTAATCTGCAGTTTCGTACAGTAGCAGACGATCATTTCTAGATATTCACGAAAATACTGTAACAAATAAAGAGCCTGTAACCACATTCCAGGCGGCGACAACCCCCTCCCCCCCTTCCCACCAATGTGAAAGCCTATCCCTCTGTGCACTGACCGATCTCTCAAATCTAATTGCAGGAAGCAGCAGAGCTCTTATTCTTCCGAAGATTCTCCTTTTAAGTTCCAGGAGCTCAAACTGTTACGATACTAGCACCACGTCTCTAAATGCCTTCACGCCGGTACTGGAGCCACACTCGACAACGATACATTAGTATATTTCGTTCCCTTGATAGGTGGACGCCACTACATCCGCATCCCAACAAATGTCAGACTTTCATCCCCCTTTACTGATTTCACTTTGTGTCACACGTCATAAGCACCATTACCGCTAGGCACAGAAGCAATTTGACAGGCTTCACAACTTCGCCACTAATGTTGCAATCGAATGCAATCGCATTATTTCTCCTCATTACTGGCACTAAACTGCAGTTGGGTACGTGTGCAAATCGATGCCATTTAGCACACCAAGTAGAAACAGTAAAACGTTCTGCATTTCCTTGCAATCATCGACGGACGATACCTTCCGATTACACATCAATGTCAATTTTCTTCACATGCATAATCAGACACGACTTAACAATGAAGTCAAAGAACCAGTAGTTACACCAATTGAAGACAAGGCCTAGGCGGAGAGCAAAAGAAACAGAAGTATGGACTAGAAATAATGAACTTTAAGCTAGGTTAGCCACAAAATTGTGGGGCACATACTGGGTACATTAAAAATGGCCTCGTAATTTTAAAATAATTAGAACACAGAAAATATAACACAGAGAATACGAAAGAGAGCATTTGCATACAACCGATGACAACAAGTTAACCAAACTAATCTTCAAGTTCTTTTGGTAACGGAAGTCATGAACAAATCGAATTCTCAAGACATCAAAAATTATTTACGAAGAAACAACATAAGGGAATAATCAACAGACTGAGGAAATTTTAGAATGAAGCTGTTAGAGGCTGAATATTTCACGGAGGAAATAAAAAAGAATGACATGATGTAGGAATACTGGAGGCAAAAGGGAAGGTAACAAGAGACTGTGAACTGAAGGTAGTATATACTCATCAGAAAGCATCAACGAGTACAAGAGAGAAGAAGCGGTCAGCGACAAAGCTGGTCTCAAATTCCGTACGCTCGTATTTTCTTCACTTTGGGACAGCACGGGTGCTGAAAACATCCCGCAAGTCAAAGAAAACACGGCATCAACATAAGCGTCGGTGTCTACAGCCCTCTGCATCTAACGAACGAACAGACTGAGCCAAGTTTCACAATATTTCTCAGTTCCAGAAATCTGGCGCCTTCTGCTACACTGATTGTGACCCCTTTGAAGAAAGCTGAATGTTAAACGCGAAACAAAAATTTAGTTATCTCTAGAACTTTATTTTTTTGTATTATTTAGTTCTTGATCAGAACCTTTAACGATTACGATTCTGTCATTCGCAAACAAACCAGCCTTAGAATTATCTGTTACAATTGAAGGGAAGTCAATGTACATCACAAAAGCAGCAGGCAGTAATGCTCTACCATGGGCGTAAGTAAATGTATCAAGCTGTAACGAACGCATTCTACGTAATCTGGACAGACTGGCTGCAACAGAGCAAGCAAATGCGAGATCGAAGAAATTAATGAGGAGTATCGCGCAGGGGAAGAAAGTCGTTGCACGTCTCTGTCGCCGTCGCGCCTAGCCCGATGTTGCTTTCTCTGAAGAAGCGCCTTCCTGCTGGCCAGTGGGCGGCAACCTGAGCTACTCGTAAGAGATACCCGTGTCCTGCTCCTGTGGGAAACGGCCGTGCTTGGGAACGGGAAGCCACCGACCCCGTCACGAGTAGATAGATGGATGACACTAACAGCTCCTGTACAGGTGAACCAGCAGTTCCAATTTTATTTATTTACTTGCCCTTCTGCGCTGCTCCACCATACAGCCACTGCATCAAAATGTCAGTGACAAGCCTGACGAAGAATATACGCATGAAGTTAGTCGAAACGTTTCAGACGACACAGTTACTCCGCTGATAATCTGAAAAAATGGCATATGTAGACTTCGTCGAGAAAATATTCTCTCTCACGTACAGGTATAGACAAAAGCACAGGGGAGGATACAAACGTATCTTATTCTGACTCTGTATCTGGATACAGACCAATAAATTCTTTATAGGTCGGGAATAAAATTATACAACTGAGAAACTAGTATCACTTACTGCTTTGCCTCGTTTTCATGATTTTCAGTAACTTTTTTTTTTTCAATTCCAATAAAATCTTTACTGGGAGCAATTCTGAAACAAGCATCCAATCTTAGATACTACAGAATATATAAGACAATACAGCAGCTGTCATTGGATTTCATTATCGTTTAAGCTTCAGTGCGAAACACTTCCTCAGACGAAAAATTCTTCCAGCAATGAAACGAAAATGCCACTCCAAGACCTGCCAGTTTGTGGAACTTATTCGCTAAAAATGGTTATTTCTGGCAGTCGAGTGGAGCCAGCAGGAAATATAAACGACGCAAGAAAACTGGTTTCCCCGACGATTGCATCAGTCAATTTTCTTTCGAAAATTAATATTTCTGGCAGTTATTCTTTTGCCAGTAGCATGGAGAGCTGCATCAAGCCAGTCTCGGGACTGAGGACCACAACATATTCTTTCGCCAATCAGTAAAACCACCTCCGAAGTAAACTATGATCGTGATTATTAGTTTCCAGTAGCAGTACCTCCAAGTTGTTCTCTGCTACGAACAGTAACACAACAAATCGACAGGTGTCCATCGCTATGCAAGAGAGGCGAGGTGAAGAAATTTAACTAGTATTCCGTTCGTATAAGTTTGCTAACTTTAAATTACAGCGGAATAGTGCTATGATAAAAAAATGTGGATTTTTGTTTATTATAAGCAATCGTATTTGTACGTCTACAATTTAAATCAATAATCTCATTTCTGCTTCTAAAACCATTGCTCTTTAAGGTTTTCTTTTCGTGATAAAGGCGAATAAAAGAGTTTGGAACATCAGCACAGTATTGTTTTTCGAAAAAAATTCATGAATAAAAAATGAAGTGTAAGCAAGTGGAAAATCCATGAATTGTTTTGTTACAAATCACGTCGTTTTTACCGATTAATCGCTCAAATAGTGTTCAACATGTAAGCAGAAATTCTCATTGGTAGTTCGACGTTGTGGCAAGAGCTCATGGTACAATATGGTGTTAAACAGTGAACATATAGCCCACACCTATCGAGTTTTTTTTCTTCGCTCTTGGCGATGCAGAATACTTCTACTGGGACGACTGAGCCCTAAGTTCGCAAATTACATCTGTATACCCATCCTTCATTACCTATGACACGTTGCAGTAGCTCTGTATAGCTGTAGACTTCATCCAGTGACTCCTGCGCAACTTAACATTCGTCGCTGTTTTTGTTCGAAATCCGACAATTTTGGAACAAATTTTGCTTTCACGCGTTTCATATTAAAAATAATAATAAAATAGTGGCTCTGAGCACTATGGGACTCAACATCTGAGGTCATCAGTCCCCTAGAAATTAGAACTACTTAAACCTAACTGACCTAAGGACATCACACACATCCATGCCCGAGGCAGGATTCGAACCTGTGACCGTAGTGGTGGCGCCATTCCAAACTGAAGCGCCTAGAACCGCTCGGCCACAGCGGCCGGCACAGACAGTTGAAGAGGGTCGTAATGTGTAATAGGTAGACGTCTATCCAGACAATCACACAGGAATTCCAAACTGTATCAGGATCCACTGCAAGTACTATGACAGGCGGGAGGTGAGAAAACTTGGATTTCATGTTCGAGTGGTTGCTCAGTAAAACTATACTGTTAACAAGTTCTTAACTTTAGTTGACGTTTTTGAATTAGGCTGTTAGTTGCTAGATGCATATTATTATATAAGATACTGACGAGGACCGCAGGCCGCACGAACACCTGAATCAGGCCGCATCGACGATGGTTGTAAAGTGTGTGTAATATTACTACGTCAACAGTGCACCCAAGTCAAGCAACATTTCAGAATACAAATCAAGTTTCTGCCAGAAATGTGTTTGTTGATATAGCAGTGTAGCACACATTCCCCTTCTGCATAGAACTGCAGCCTCGCACTTCAACATTATAGCATTTCTCGAATTGACATGGCCGGCAGGAGTGGCCGAGCGGTCCTAGGCGCTGCAGTCTGGAACCGCGCTACCGCTACAGTCGCAGGTTCGAATCCTGCCTCGGGCATGGATGCGTGTGATGTCCTTAGGTTGGTTAGGTTTAAGTAGTTCTGAGTTCTAGGGGACTGATGACCTGAGTCTCATGGTGCTCAGAGCCATTTGAACCATTTTTTGAATTGACATGGTGAGTAAATGACTATTCCAGTCGCCTACCATGGCAATGCAGGGTCAGAACATTATTTACAATTTGGTCACCAAGACGGTTGGAATAAATATTCTGGTTCATGTTGACAATAAGCTGAATTAGTGGGTTCCGGGCATGAGGCAAAAAACACTCGCACAGCATCTCTGAGCTAGACCCTTCATACAACATCTCTTAAACGCCTCACTGTGCCATCGATGCACCGGTCGCGTTGTCACTTGAAAAGACGCACGATCGCTACTCGCCACACGAGTTTCTCCGCCTCCATTAAGCTACAGTCCAGATTCTCTGTTCTTTGGCCCAGTGGAGACGTGCAGCATTATGTGCCGTTTGTGCGCAACTACATGCCTCCAAATGTTCACTGCATGCATTTCCTTTTGCAGTATTTACTTGGAAACTGGCAGAGTTGAACCTGCGTTCACTGACGCCGGTACTCATGCTTCCAGTCTCTGTCGGTCGGGTGGTACAGCATTCCCTGCTGACACGTTGCACTGTCGCCGTTTGTACACCACCACATTGGAAAACTTCAGTCACGGTGTGGTCATGGACACGTCCGAAAGCTGTAACTACTTTCTGCCACGTCGATCGAGGTGATTCCTTACAACCGCGTGGCGCAAACTCATCACTTGGCTGCCACGACTTATTTGGGCAGTGGAGGGCCACGTGGTCGCCTGTTACCAAGTTACACGCCACGTCGAGCGCACCGAGGTAACAGGTGCGCCCTTTCAGGGGCCAGTCGTCCTCTGCCGCCGCCGGCTACTGGGAGATGGGCGGAGCGCGTTTCCTCGGTAATCGCTTCCTGCCGCTCTGCTCCTGCCCCCGCCATTGTCTGCCGAGGCTCTGCATCTGCCACGCCTACAGCTGCTTGTCACTCTTTTGCCTTCAGCCCACAATGGCTCATTCCCGGCCCAGACGCAGTAAATGTACACGTACTCCACCGCAACCGAACATATCCTGTATCCCACGTTCCAGGGCAAAGCCCAGTATACAGATGGCACCGCCATCAATAAAACTTTATTTCTGTTGCATAGGTACATGTTGAACAGTAATATAACCTACGTGTCAATTTGGTGTGCTGAATATTTTCGTTGGCTCCCCTCTTTTGACGTATACATATTGAGTTGTGTGCGCGTACCATCAAATGTTTCGGTCAAATTAATAGTTGGAATATCATGCCGTCTCAAAACTACCGTCTGCGAAGTTGGCTCCTCAATTAGCACTGGTTAATAAATGGGTGGCTCAATTTAGACGACGAGAAGAAAATTGCATCCATAGCTGAAAATGTCGAGAAAATCCACAATGTGGTATTGGACGAAGAGCGAGTAAATCAGTACGCATACCCAACGCCATAGCCGTAGCATAAAAATGGAACGATACATCTTACAAAAAGAACGAGAAATTTTTGAGAATGCTGACTAAATGCAAATTTGAGAAAAAAATCCAACAATGCTCGTAAAATTTCGAAAAGAATCCAACTGAATTTGTGAGACGATTTGTAATGGTCCAGCACTTCATCTCAGACTCTAAATTGAGATAAAAGTGGAGGTCGGAAGCCTGAGACAATGCAAAGGAACTTTTTTTCTTTTTTTTTTTGGGGGGGGGGGGGGGGGGACGGACCCACAGCCTCTGAATTATAAATAAAAGAAAACATGGTCCGTAGTAGGCTGTAATGAGGACGATCTTTATTTAAAACACGCGATTACGAAATTACGACGACGTGCCATTTTCAAGTCTTAACTGTCAAAGTATTTTTCGCAAAACGTAAAAAGTAGACGTTATATTCCTTTCTTACATTGTGACTGGATCCAAATCGATGTGACAACTTTAAACATCATCAATAATTTGACAGTTACGACATGTAATAGTAATATTATATATGTGCTTCAAAATGAAAAGCAGTCGAAATTAACTAACCGTACGATTTAAATGAACATCGTCTCCTTTGTAGCCTACTACAGACCTTGTTTCCTTTTATTACTGAAAACAAAGTTGAAGATGATTTCATCACTCAGGAAGATTATGTTCTGTGGTTCCTGGCATTCAAAAGGCATTCCCCCAACTTACCAAATTGCAAATAGTAAATCAATAACTGCTAAATACCAATCAAGTGTTCTGAACCAAATGCTTGAAATAAATGTGAGGGAGAACCTTGCAAGTACAAGAAAGAAGTAAAAAGCATACCGATTAGAACACTGATTCATACAGCCATTCTCTTCTGGCTTTAGAAGCGGATATAGTACAAGCGGCACATTTGCAAGTCCTGAACGATGATGCAACTTCTATTAGACTTCATTAGGACAGTTAAAGAGTCAGTCAATGCGATTACGTATCACTGAGTCTATTCTCAACAGTCCTAGAGCATGATTTCAGATCCTTAAAATAGGTTCAAATGGCTCTGAGCACTATGGGACTTAACTTCTGAGGTCATCAGTCCCCTAGAACTCACAACTACTTAAACCTAACTAACCTAAGGACATCACACGCATCCATGCCCGATGCAGGATTCGAACCTGCGACCGCAGCGGTTGCGCGGTTCCAGACTGTAGCGCCTAGAACCGCTCGGCCGCTCCGGCTGGCCACAGTTGAACGGAATGGTGAGTGTCTTGAAAGGAGGATATAAGATGAACATCAACAAAAGCAAAACGAGGATAATGGAATGTAGTCGAATTAAGTCGGGTGATGCTGAGGGAATTAGACTATGGAATGAGACACCTATAGTAGTACAGGAGTTTGGGGAGCAAAATAACTGATGATGGTCGAAGTAGAGAGGATATAAAATGAAGCTTTCGAAATGTGGTGCTACAGAAGAATGCTGAAGATTAGATGGGTAGATCACATAACTAATGAGGAGGTATTGAATAGAATTGGGGAGAAGAGAAGTTTGTGGTACATCTTGACAAGAAGAAGGGACCGGTTGGTAGGACATGTTCTGAGGCATCAAGAGATCACCAATTTAGCATTGGAGGGCAGCGTGGAGGGTAAAAATCGTAGAGGGAGACCAAGAGATGAATACACTAAGCAGATTCAGAAGGATGTAGGTTGCAGTAGGCACTGGGAGATGAAGAAGCTTGCATAGGACAGAGTACCATGGAGAGCTGCATCAGACCAGCCTCAGGACTGAAGACCACAACAACAATTTAGGTAAACCACGGAACACCTAAACCAGCATGGCGAAATGAAGGTTGGAGCCTTTGCTATCTCATTTGATTTATCACTGCTGTACAATACAGTTTTACGAAGATGTTATTTAATATTATAAAAGGCTAGTATTACACTGTCCATTCAATTCTCATTACCGATTACTGCACTCACTATACTCACAACGTTTCATAACCCTAGTTCCACGTCGAAAGTCACCTTATCATTCTGGAAATACCTGCCAAGCAAGCCTCATCTGAAGAAAGACTAAGCAGCCACTTGCTGCGACGTCAGAAGAATACCAGGGTAAAGCAAAATTTGAGAGCCTGAAGAAGCAGCTAGCTGTGTCCTGTACAAAATGAGCTGGAAAGTTGTCCCGTGGGGCAAGAACATCACATTTGGAAGGCTTGCCACGATGCTTCGTCTTGATAGCCTCCCGTGACGTCGTCAAGAGGTTCGGTAGTATGCTCCTGTTACGGTTTGCCCCTTACGAGCGATCATTTACAAACACACCGTGGCCGGAAAAAAAACAAAAAAAAAACCACTCATCGTCATCTTATTTGGTCTTTGTCGGCGGAGGCGAATCCGCATGTTTCCACTGCTTACTTTGCTCCTATGTGTAGGGATTGTAGTGATACACTACGCACTCGCCAAGCGGCTAATGAAGTTATCCGGATTGGATGATATAGAAATTTAATGAGATAACTTACAGAATCGGGGGATATGTCACTTTGCAGCAAACAACTTCAAGTTTCACATAAAAGTGTCACGAGTCATTTTGGTTTGATGTGATTGCCATTTGTGATGCGGCAAACACCCCGCCTGTAGTCACTTTCTTCCCACACTCGTTGCAACAAATCGGGCATAACTTGCGCAACGGTGGCGTAGATTTGATTTTTCAAGTCGGCTAAATTGTTTGGTAGGGGAGGAAGATACACGCGATATTTAATGAACACCCAGAGAGAAAAATCCAGTGGTGTCAAGTCTGGGGACGCGATGTGGCCATGTGGTTGGCAATCTACGGCCAGTCCACCGATCTGGGGAGTGGTTATCATCGAAATCTCGCACTTCCAGGGGAAATGAAGTGGTAACTTTTTTTCCGGGGCGATAATTAAAACTTCATGAGTAGCACTGGAAGGTCTAACGTTATAGTGGACGAAGGTATCTGGGGCAGGTAGAAGCGGCTGGCCGGCGGACGCAGGGTAGTCAGCGGGCTCCCGGCCTGCACCTGTCGCTGGGACAGCTGCACCTGCCTTCCTCCCCTGGACACTCAGGGCAACAGCTGAGTAGTCCTCTACTTGCCTTTGTCTACTTGCAGCTCCGCACCACTTCACATTTACAACGGCACGCTTGATCGGTTCAAAAATGGCTCAGAGCACTATGGGACTTAACTTCTGAGGTCATCAGTCCCCTAGAACTTAGAACTACTTAAACCTAACTAACCTAAGGATATCACACACATCCATGTCCGAGGCAGGATTCGAACCTGCGACCGTAGCGGTCGCGCGGTTCCAAACTGTAGCGCCTAGAACCGCTCGGTCACTCAGGCCGGCACGCTTGATCGGTATTACACGTGTCGCTAAACGTATAGCAACTCACGCCCCTCCTCTTCCAGCTTGCTGCTCTTTCAGACGAATACGAATTTCTCCCGTGGTACTCATCTCATTTGGGCACATCAACTTTCCTACTGTTGCTCAAAGTGGAACAGCAATGCAACTTTAAAAAGTGTATTTGAACGGATTGAGGAACGTGTACCAGAAAAAACAGTGCGCTGCTTTCATAAAACAAGTAGGTTCCCTAGAGATTTTATTAATAATTCTGCAAAAATTATTGAAAACATATTAGATTCCTGCGCGTAAGTGTGCAAAATTTCAGTGAGATTGAACGAAGAACGACAGAACTACGGATTTACAAAGATACAAGTTCAAGGCTGCCACCATCTACGTCTCCCCTGACAATTTAAAGTCACTTAGTCTTGTAGAAAAAGGTGTGCATTATTTAGGAACACGTTTTCAATAACTTGCCAGCAGCCATAAAAAGCTTAACAACCAATGAAATTCAGTTTAAGAGAAGCCTAAGGGATTTATTGGTGGCGAACTCCTTCTACTCCATTGATGAATTTCTCAGTAAAACCAACTGATTTATAACAATTTCAGTGCAGTAGTGTGTTCATTATAAATAATTTTTATAGTAGTTATAGTACACGTCTATTACCTTATAAAAAATAAAAAAACTTTTTTATTATAAATTCAGTGCATTAGTATTTGTAAAATGACTCTTTCATATCGTGTTCATTAAAAAATGACGATCGTTCCACTTGGGACCTGTGGAATGGTACATTAGCTTATTTGTTTTAGTTGTAAATATTTGTCATGTATGTTCTACATCCTGGAGGACCTCCTCACTACGGATCAATTGGAATGAAAGTAAATGTAATCTAATCTAAAATTAACCTTGCAACCTTAATTTTAGTGCGCAAATAAAATGTGTAAGACGAAAAGGGGCGTTGAGTAGCTAGACGAAAGGACGTTAATCGAAATCAGACTGAAACATGCAAGCGTGATGATAAGTCGCAAAGAATCATATATATGACTACTCTATTGTTCCGGAAAATAATGGACGTATTCCAGCAACGTACGATTACTTAGGCAGTTGAGCGGAACCTACCGAAAATTACTTGCTAGATACTGGGGAAGGTTTCTTGTACAACAAGAATGTCACCTTTTCTGTTCTCAGCAAAAATATGTAGGCTGAAAGTTGGAGATAATAAAACACAAAATGGGGAATGTAGCCGGAGGTGGACAAGAGGTACGAATAGAGCAGAAATTCTGCTACAGTAAAACTTTCATTAAATACCAGAAAATGGAAAAAGAAGAACGTGCCAGATTGTGCAAAGGAAGAAGCTCCGGCAACTTTCCCGTTATCTACGAATGCAAAAGTTCTAAACCTTACCGAATAGAATAATCAAGGTAAACAGGGACATAAAATAACCAACTGAAGGCAAAATGGAACAGCGAGGAGTGGGGGGGGGGGGGGGGGGGGGGGGGGGAGGGGGGGCGGCGCGGCGCGGCGGCACGACCACGAACAGGGAGCAGAAATTATGGGAAAAGAGGGCCTTTTTGTTGCTGCGACAGTTTCATTTGAGAAACCGAACGCAACAACAAAGAGCAGGTTAAGTGTAACTTGAGCACATGCACATATAAGCAAAGTAGTGGTGTGAAGCAGTGTGCCTGCCGCCAGCATGATGCCGCCCAGTTAGTCTTCTACCTGTCACCTTGCGCGCAGGCTGAGATTACGATGCCTGACATTTCCGTATATCCGACACCACAAGGCACTTTTCCCATCGACCAATAGCAGTTCGGCCCTGATTTAAGGCAAAGGACCGGTTGTTACCTTATCGCAGAACTTTCTCTCCAGGGCACCTCGATTACTGCTTTTCCCAAATGAAGAAAATAATTCAAGCTCGTCTGCCCAAAATCTTGTTTCAGCTTTTTGTTTTTTCTGGAACTGTCAGCGTCTTGTTTTTCTGGAACTTTCAGCCGAAAGTATGGTCATTAGTGTATAGCTATGAGGTAACAAAGTACAGAAGAATGCAGTGATGTTATACGTGTCAATGAGAACAAATTCAACGTCTTTTCAATAGTTACACGGATTTCTGAAAGAACAGACACTGGTGACGATCCACAGCTGTGCGAAATATTTTGAAATTAGTTCGATGACTGTGAATTCCTTGACCGCTCGAGACGAGCGGGAAACCCACGTTCCACTCCACCACACTACAAATTTTCACATGTCATTATTGGGTAATTTACCTACGATTAATACACCTGATGGCAAGGAACTGGCAGTCAACCAGTTAATTTCAAATCTATCCAATAGGCGGGAGAACTATAGTTAGGTGAAAGGCAAATCAAGGACTTTAGGATAAATATTTGCAATATAATGTAGAGCACGTCGTGCCGTGTGGTTTGGTATGGAGCTGTATTTCGTCTTCTAGTGTGGCAGACGTTACTTTCATTGATGCCACATTTAAATAGTGGAATTTCTCAACACCTGAAGAAAAATCTGCATAGGCATACAGAAACCTTAGGAGACAGATGTACATTCAAATATTTCCAAGACAAAACAAATAGTTTCTTTACAACTATATCAAAGTTATTCAGATATCATCTTAGTAACGAGGCCTTAACACCGTGCAGAAAATTCATGGGACGAATTCGATGTCTGTTAACGACCTTGTAGATAGCAGTCACCTCAGAATTTTCGCAGATGATGCAGCTATCTACAATGAATTACTGTTGAAAAAAGCTACACAAATATTCGGCCAAATATTTGTGCGATTTCACAGTGGTGCAAAGATTGGCAACTTGCTTAAAATGTTAAGAAACGTTAAAGTCTACACATCACAAAACGAAGAGACATAATACCCTATGATTGAAATAACACATAGTGATAGTTGGAATCGGTCTGTTCATACAAAATACCTGGTGCAATAATTTGTAGAGGTATGAAATGGAACGATCACATGGACTCAGTCGTAGATAAGGCAGGTGACGGAATGCTGGGAAAATGGAATCAGTTTTCAAAGGAGAGTGGTTAAGGAAGACTCGTACGGCCCATTCTAGAATACTGCTCAAGTGTGGGGGATCCTTAACAAACTGGACTAACCGGGGGACAGAAGGGCAGCACGAATGGTCACAGATTTTGTTTCATTTATGGGAGAGCGCCACGGAGATGCTTAAGAAACTGAAATGGCTGACGTTTGAAGATAGTTCGCATCTACACTGTGAGAACCCACTTACGTAGTTCCAACAACCAACTTTAAGCGATGAATCTAGGAATTCGCCAGAATCCTCGAGTCATCGCTCCCATACGGATCTTGCATCGCTCCCATACGGATTTTGAAGACAAGTTAAAGCTAATTGAAGCGCTGACAGAGGCGTTTGAGCAATCCAAGCGCTGCGTATGGGAATGTAACGGGAAGAAGCCCTAATAACTCTGCCATGCATTTCACAGATGTATAAAGTCGATGAGGTTTTTAAGTTCTAATACGATGACTATTCAAGAACAATTACGTTGTGGCCGATGTTAATGACACTTTAGTCTCAAAACTGTGAAATACGAGTATTATTAACGAAAACGTCGCCTTGCTATCTTAGTTAAGAAGTTATATGCCACACTTGAAATTTATTAAGAGAAAGCATTTTTTCATTCATTAAAATTTCATCTGTTCGTTAAATGTATATGAGGAGCGCCGGAACAAAACCGGATACATCCACTTTTGCAGTATTCGCGTGTTTGAGCTGTACGGGAGAGATACGGGAGTAATAATACATGCTGCCACAAAACAATTTTCAGCACAACGCGACATCAAGTGTTTTATGGTGTGTTTCTTCTTTTTATAGCTTGTGGAGCCATTTAGAGGTCACTATTTGTTACTTTCTGTTCAAAATGGTTCAAATGGCTCTGAGCACAATGGGACTTAACTTCTGAGGTCATCAGTCTCCTAGAACTTAGAATTACTTAAACCTAAGGACATCACACACATCCATGCCCGAGGCAGGATTCGAACCTCCGACCGTAGCGGTCGCGCGGTTCCGCCTGTAGCGCCTAGAACCGCTCGGCCACCCCGGCCGGCGTTACTTTCTGTATTAACAGCAAATGCGAATTTATCGGTTTTTGTTCCGGCGCTCCTCATACGTGAAAATAACAGACATACTACTAGAAAGACTGAATATCAATGACAGCGTCTGTAGGAGTGTCCTCAGCGGCCATTACAGACCCGGCTGCTGCACCCAGGCGGCACATACTGTCTTGCATGCAGTGCCGGCCACGGGAACGGAGGGCGCGAACAATGGTGGCTGTTTGAGAAAACGCGAACCTTGAACCTCGCGGCGGTCGCACGGTGTACAGAGTCCCGCTGGCCAACACGACGCCAGCGCAGCTAATCACTGGCTAATTGCTGGGAACGCGAGCAACGAGGCCTATTACCAGCCTCGCTCCTTGCGCCAGTCGCTATTCACGCTCTTTCCATTCTTGAAAGGGCGACAACCGAGAAGCTGGCAATATTTACAGTTCCTCAGTCCGCAACGTGCGATGCTGCTACAATGGGAGAACTAACAGGTATATATTTGCAATTCAGGTGTCTCGCTACGAAAACAGTACATGCACGAGGAATAAAATGTAAATAGAATTGGAAATTTCCTCTGCACTTCTCTCTTCCTTTCTTGTGGACTTCGGATATATTCAATCAGCCAGCCTCATAAACATGATACGTTACAATTTAAACGTACATCTAATCACATTCGTCATCACACGTATAGAGCCAAGACTCGTACAGAATATTTACATTGGTTTATACATAACAATTAAATCGCGTTGCGTTCAGCTGCGCCGGCCGCGGTGGCCGTGCGGTTCTAGGCGCTACAGTCTGGAACTGCGAACCGCTACGGTCGCAGGTTCGAATCCTGCCTCGGGCATGGATGTCTGTGATGTCCTTAGGTTAGTTAGGTTTAAGTAGTTCTAAGTCGAGGGGACTGATGACCTCAGATGCCAAGTCCCACAGAGCTCAGAGCCATTTGAACCATTTTTTCGTTCGGTTGCCGAAAAGTAACATATCTCCATACAATGATATACTTCATGTGTTGCGAGTAGGGACTTCCCACAAGTAGGTATCTATTGTACACTAAGCACTGCATAAATTCGTATGTCGTGTGGCATCGCAGTAGGCAGCCGAAAGTGATGTAGTCCACGTCCTCCTACGAGCTGTAATCACACAGAGGACGAATCAATCAGTTGCAGCCGATCGAGGTGCAGTCGGACCCGTCCATGGTTAATGCGGTTGCAGGACGTGGTATAAATGCCAAGTGAGTACCACAGTCGTGCAGGGATGTCGGTTAATGCACCTCATAATGCCTTCTTTGTTGGTACGATAGACACCTATTATTTGTTCCAGAAGATTCTAATCTGCTGCCACACGTCTTGCAGTAGGTTTGCCAACGGAACCTGTTCATGCGTCTTTGTTCCGTGGTGGATGGAGCTCTTAGCGAGAGAGAAGACAATTTCATTGCTCCTGTATACTTCGTTCAGCTGTTTTCACGATACCGACTGGCTGATGGGCAAAATGTTGAATAATTCCCCACAGCTGACTACTGACCTTTACAAGTAAACTACTCAGATTGGCATCCTTTAGGACACGAAGAGAAGGTGGTGATTTTTGACACTTATGATTTTCATGGCGTTTAGTGTGATTAGCTTAGGCTTAAGTGTTACTGCTGGTCGCCAGACATCTTTTGAGTTATGCAGTTATAATCAAACTGGAGAAAGTATGGCCGAAAGACTGGGCTAAACCATGTTTCATTAAAGTTAATTCAATGCTCGGTTTCCTTGAAAAATACAATGTTGAAAATTTGAAAGACTGTAGTCTCCAGTGTTTTTGACGATTATACAGGAACTTTTGGAGATTAGAGAACGCTGCAAATAACCCGTTAGGAGGCAAAGTGGTGGTATGTTGACGATCCACTGGAACGAATGGTGTCGAAATCAGATTGCTATAGGGATCAAATTAGTGGTGTATGTGTTGAGAGAGATCACGGTTACCACCCGTGGCTTTATGATCACGAATCCAAAGGTGGACTAATTACAGCACGCACAGAAACATTCAAGAAACCATTCTTTCCCCGTTCCATACGCGAACTGACTGTGAAGGAGCCCTAACAGTGCAATGAGAAGTACCCTTCCTTTGGCATGCACTTCACAGTGATTCCAGAACATACATGTAGGCCGCACAGAACAATCGCAGTGCGTTGTCACGGATGCTCTTACAACTGCTGTGTAAAGAAAATCAGAAAAAAAGTTATGAAATACTAATCTCTATTCAGTCGGTCAAATGCTGCGTAAGAACCACATAATTGCTGTGCACAATTCGTCTCCTGTGTACGTTGACATGGTGGGTCATTTGAACTCTCTATTCTCGTCTGCCAATCGTAGCTAGTTAAGAAGAGGGGAAGGAGAGTGTTATTTCCCTGTTGGCAATATTTGGTATTTCCAGTTCCAAAATCTTCCTCACAACCAAGTGAAACCTTCCAAAAACTTGGGCATCGAAGAACTGGATCGGCTTTAATTCGTTGCTGGGACACTATCGGCCACATACCATAAGACACCGTGGAAAGGTTTGGAATTCCATCTACGACATTGGTGTACAGTGCGGTGATAAGGAACTGCACTCCAACCACCACCTCCATCTGACGAGCCAAATTCTGGTTATGACCTGAAATGCCTACAGACAGGTCGAACGCCACCAACATCGCGTCATTGCCGACTTCTGCTACACATTACAGTACCGTATATGCACTCAAGGGGAACCACGTTTCGATGACACACAAATTAACCACGAAAATCTACATCTCAATCGTGAAAGAGAGAGAGAGAGAGAGAGAGAGAGAGAGAGAGAGAGAGAGAGAGAGAGAACATTCAGCCATACCTAGGGACACCTTTAATGTTTTTCTTAATTTCGGTCTTACGAGACAAGAAAGTTGTGCGTCAGCCTCTTGCAACCTTAATTTTAGTGCGCAAATAAAATGTGTAAGACGAAAAGGGGCGTTGAGTAGCTAGACGAAAGGACGTTACTCGAAATCAGACTGATACATGCAAGCGTGATGATAAGTCGCAAAGAATCATATCTATGACTGCTCTATTATAATAGCAATTGCATAAAGTTGAATATTTGAAGAAACAATACTATATCGTTACCTCATCAGCCAAGTCCAATAATTTCACTCTGCATCTCGACGGCACAGTACGTGGAACGAACAACTTTGCTTACGGCCGGATTAGCGGATTTGATCTCGTCGTGACATGCGATAGACATTATCACCCACATAGATATCAAAACACCAATCATTATTGTCCCGTTAAAAGTTATTCAGCCAATGCAAATCATATCAATTAGATTTACACTCCATGCAGATAAGCAGTGCGATCTTTACGTATCACAATGCGATCTCAAGCCACAGATATATTTTCTTATCAGTCACAAGTAATATTCTATGAAGGAATATGGCAGTGATGTGTCTGCCGATAGAGCTTAATCACCCAAACGACTTGCATTAGACTCCTTTTTATAGTTTTTCAATATCGTGTGTATTTTTAACGTTCAGGTTGTGTTATCTGTAAATTCAAACTTTTCACGTATTATGCAACTATTACGAGGAAGCTTCGCCTCAGGAGTATTGTAGTAATATCCAGTTCGCTATTAAATATTGGGCTGGCGAAAGTATTGGCAATTAGCTCGTAATGCACAAAAATGTAAAGTTATATAATTCACGAGACTTACATGTGTAAGAAGTTTTGATTACATTATCAATAAGCTAACGTTGTTTTCTTCTTATGGAATACCACAGCCGTGGGCGTCCGAAAGGTCAGAGACGTGGTTCCACTTCAGTTCTCACGAATGGTCTGTAAAGCTGAAATGGCCAATCGTGTAAAATGCAGTAAATAAAAAGACTTGCAGACCAAGTAATAGCAGCCGAGGTGGAACCATATCTCTAACGTAAACCCAGCTGGAACTAGACCGCCACATCTGTACGTACATGGGGATAATGTTGTAAAGAGACTGACGTACATACTTTGAAGGGTGGAAGTTTGTTTTGGTTTAGGGCGCAAAAACAACTAGGGTCATATGTGCCCAAATCAGAACTGTAGAACACGAAGACAAAGAGAGGAATTGAAAACGACAACACGTCGGAGAGCGGAAGTGGAAAACGTTCTAAGCGCTAAATCTCATATGTCATGAGAATGATAAAACAATCTATGTGTTTGTACATTACTTAAATGTATCGAAAAACACTAAGAAGATATTCTGTTAACCACAGAATTATGCCACTCACTCATAGCACCGCGGCAAAAAGTAAGTCAAATTAATAAATAAATACTTTATTAAGAACTTTCAAGTACCAGAGAAGGAAATCGACTTGGCCTAAGTGCCAATAAAACGCTTTTGTTCCGAGTGTCATTTATACTGAGGCACTATGTTTTATTTGTGATAACACAAGTTCAGAAACACAGCAGTAAGTTTTTAACTAGTAGAATTGTCTTCAACACAAGCCGTTTCGCATGTCCCTTAAATTTCTAGACTGCAGAGAGAAGCACTGCTTGGCACAAAGTGCATGCGACATCTACTAACGTATGTTTGAAACACTTTCTCCGTGATTCGCCACTAGTTTAGGGATGTGCAGCAGGATACCGAGGACACAACAGCACTGATAAAACGTTTTCTATAGAAATAGCACTCTGAACGTTTTCCATTTTCATCCTTCAAATAGTCCGAACACATTAAGTCATTTGTAGGTAAATCAAATGGCAGCCTTCAACTTATTTATATATTACTGGAAAAGGGCAGAAGTGGCGCAGTGTTTATGATACTAGATTCGAATTCGGAAGGTTTAAGATCCAAATCCTCACCCCGTCACCCACATTTAGAATGGATAAGATTATCGAAGAAACGCTCAAGACAAATGCAGGGGTCAGTTTCTCCGAGAATTACGCAGCCGATTTCTGTCGCCATGTCGTATCTGTACTTGTGCCCCCTCTGTAACATCATCGTCGACGGGATGTTAGAACCTGACATTCCCTCATTTCCATTTCTTTACCTGGCGGAAAAGTGTAACAAACACTAACTGGCAGTTGATGAGCTACGTCTAGTATCTCACGAAAACATATGCACAGTACTCCTAAGAGGCGTGTTCAAGGGCCGATCAATGAATGGTCTTCACAATCCAACTATTCGCTCCCACAGGGGCTGTTAAGCTAACAGTAGCTTAATACGGTCGCGCACAAAGGCGTAACTGCTTCGAGAGCTTAATGGAATGTAGGCTGTACTAGCTGATGTCAGTAATATATAAACAAACAAAAACGATAACTACAGGAATGGTGTGCGCAACAGATGGACATTATGGAATCTGGTTGGGTAAATAATGAACTTGGACAAGAGACAAAGAATAGCTGGATCAATTTTATTAGCTCGGAAGTAGAAGGTAGGCGGAATTGAAGAAGGCAATAGGGCTTTGTATAAACAGAAACGCCAACTAATATCCAACGGAGACCAGAAAAAATATTCATGAAAAATATGTTTGGAGCAAAGCTATCTATGGATGCGAAACTTAGAGTGCGGAGAAGATAGAAAGGAAACGATTAGACCCTTTGAAATGAGGTAAGAAAAGAGAGTGAAGACGATTGATGTATTGATCGACTGAGTAAATTAGTCAAATGGAAAACATGGTTATAAAAACATAATTGAATCGAAAAGAGACAACGGTTGGCCACGTAACGTAGTGTGTCATGCTGTTGAGGATGGTGGAAGGATAGAATTCCATAGGCAGGCGTAGAAGCGAGAACACAAGGCGGATCCTTGATGATGGGGAATGTAACAGTTGTGTTGAATTTGGAAACCAACAGAAATGGAGAAATGTAGTAAGCCAGCCTTGGGGTGGATGATCAAAAGAAAAAGCGTAACAACAGAATTCAGAAGTATAGTAGAAGGCGTCGAAAGCTCTGTCTTTTATCTTTTATGACAGTTGTGAATGAAGCGCCACGGGTAAGACACTAGAGAAGTATTACAGACGCCACAGCCAACAATGCTAGTTACAACTTACACAATCGATGACATTCTCCTCCACTTCATCCTTGAACCGAACGCGTCGACGTGATTTCGGTCTGCGTCCGAAAGTCGCAGTGGCGGGCAGACTCAAACAGCTGTCCGAGCTGTCCGGCCAGTAATCACTAGCTGGACAGGCCGCGTAGCTGTGCCGACGGAAAGTCATTGGACAGAGCTGCGGGAGGAGCGGCTGGCGCTCGGTCGATCTGGAACTGCAGCGCCCACTGGCCGGGGGTCCGATGCCAACTGCAGCCGGTCACAACGAGCAATTAGGAGGCTTCTGCTCGCCGATGGCGTCACGTCAGCTGCTCAGCATTTCGCAACACTTTTTATCACCGGCCGAAGGACGCTAACCATGTGCGAGCACGGTACCACATACCGGACGCCCACGAGTGTTCCGCCACCTTCGCTTCCGGAGACGCGGCCACCAAACATCAACGGGCTCACGTCACTGAGCACCAAGCACATTGCCAATAATGGACGGAGGGCGCCCTCACACAATGACAGACGTCTACTGAGGAAAAAGCGCGCTGTCATAATTTGCCTCTGAATGGAATTTAATTACTCTACGTCTCACAACGGGAACCAAATATGAGGACAACGAGCTCACGATGTCAACAGACACTCGAATGGGTAGAGTGAGCAGCAGTCTGCGACCGTCTGTTGGTGAAGTCAGAAAATGTACGGCAAGGGCTGCCACGGAGTGATGACATACAGAATTTCTGCCTGGTGTGATGAATATGTTACATACGATGGACATAAGCCTACCGTCTCCTCTATCAGCTATTAAGAAATGTGGCGCCCTGCCTAGTTAGATGGGGTTCGTACCACCGTCCTTAGGATCAACAGTCCTCTAGGAGCATAAAAATGTAAGTTAACGCGAACCAGGAGGAAAAATAACCCTGTAATGTTCGGATACAGTGTTGGTTGTGCGCAGCTTGACACAGTCGCTTCGGTTAAATACTTAGGCGTAACGTTACAAAACGGCATGAAATGGAATAGCACGTAAGATCTGTAGTAGGTAAGGCGAATGGTAGACTTTGGTTTATTGGGATGATTCTAAAAAGCGTACCTCGACTACGAGGGTTGCAACTTTAACAGTGGCAGCTATTTATTTACAGCTCGTACAAAATAGATGAGTGTTTCAAAGTTTTATTGACCTTCAAAGTAGTCACCAGCATTGTGTATAGCCCGTTGCCAGCGATGTGGAAGTCGTAGGATACTCTTAGCAGTGCCAGTTGTGTTACCAGTTCGAGCGGTGCTGTCTATTGCTCGACGAATTTGTAGCAATTCTGAAGTGAATGCCGTGAAGTGTTTCCTTCTGTTGAGAAATCGAACTGAACTCACGACAGCTTAAGTCAGGGCACTTAGTAGCCCCATCAGTCAAACAAAACAGTAACAGCTTGCTCTTCATTTTTGGAGCACAACCTACGACCAGCTTAGAGACAGAAGTGACGACACTTTCTGCAGGACCTGACCATAATTTTGCAGGACAATGCTCAAGCACGTACAGTGCAAGCTGTTACTGATTTGTTTGATTGATGGGGCTGCTACGTGCTATACCACCAATTGCACTCCCCTGAATTAGCCCCCTGAGTTCAACTCGATTTTTAAACTGAAGGAAACACTGCACGGCATTCGCCTCAGACCTGCTACAAATTCGTCGGACAACAGAGCGCACCGGTCGAACTGTCAACACAACTGTCACTGCTAAGAGTATCCTACGACTTCCATATCGCTGGCAACGGGTTATACACAATGCCGGTGATTATTCTGAAGGTCAGTAAAACTTTGAAACACGCATCTACTTTGTACGAGCTGTAAATAAATAGTTGCCACTATTAAAGTTCCAACCCTCGTATAAAGGAGAACGCCTATACAAGGTCAACTCCACTGACAAACTTTCAGAGGTGGTAGTACAGACCAAAACAAGAAGGAAAGTCCAGCAAACGTGGGCTCTGAAATGCATAGCTTAAGAGCTATGGGTACTTGTTCGGTAGAAGACATATGTTTCACGGTAGCGAAATAAACAAGTGCTCATAGCTCCTAAGGTATGCCCTTTTGAAGCCCATGTTTACTGGGCTTTTCTTTTATTTTGGTCCATGCTACTACTTCTGAAAGTTGGTCGGTGATATTCTGGTACAGAAGCAATTCCGAGGCGGGCTGCTATATTTGTTGGCGGTAGGTTAGGTCATCACGAGACTGTTACGGAGAAGCTAACTCAAATGGGGTTCGCTGGTGGAAAACGACGTTTTTTCCGCGAAACACTATTGAGAAAACTTAGGAGGCCGATACTTGTGGCGGTTGCTGCAGCAGAATCATTCTATTGCCACCAACGTACATTCGCGTACGTACCGCGACGACAAAATAAATTAGGGCTTGTAGGAGGTATACAGTATTTTTCCCTCGCTCCTTCTGCTAGTGGAATAGGAAAGGGTGCATTTGCAGTTGTGGGTACAAGGTACACTCCTTGTTTCCCGATAGCGTGGCTTTTGGAAAGTGTATGTTGATGTTACTGTAGGCGTGGATGTTGTTAAGCGGCTGTTGGAACTACAGAGATGTCAAATTGTTAGGTGCCACAGGCCACAAAGTGTCTGTGTGAGGTTCCCGCACTTCTAAACGAAGAGCTCAATAGATTTTTTGCATCACTTTAGTGAGTGGGGAGATTTGTGTTATTTTGAACTTCTTTGTAACCACTCCTTTGACGATAGATCTCCCAGTGCAGCTATCAGTGTAACTGACGTGGAGGTAAACCTTTATTCTCCGTACTGTTCGGCAGTGTGTCTCCAGTCATGAAGGGAACACTGAGGCTGGTGTACGCTGTTCAGTCTGGCAAAATGCCTCGAAGGTATATTTCAGGCTGCGACCGTCCGCACATCACTTTACGGTAAGAGGATTCGGCAGCACCAAAATTTGGCCGCCGATCTGGTGTACGCCACATCGTATTCACTTGGACATTCGACCGCTACAGAGATTTCGCAATGAAGCTGAAAACTGACAGGAGTACCAATCCTCAAAGTCGAGCAACCGCACCAAATTTTTTGACCAATGGATGCAGCCGAGCATGAAAAACTTTTTTCCGACAATTGCATAATCTCTAGCGGTCGGCCCGATTAAGAACTCCACAATGATCCACTACTCTGCTGTTTACTCTCTTGAATTTCGAAATGGGCGGGAAGGATGCGTAGATTATTTTAGAAGTTTTCGTTATTTGAGACGGAGTACTACCTTCCATCAGAAAGTAGGCTACGACCTTAAGGTTCAAATGACTCTGAGCACTATGGGACTTAACATCTGAGGACATCAGTCCCCTAGAACTTAGAACTACTTGAACCTAACTAACCTAAGGACATCACACACATGCATGCCCGAGGCAGGATTCGAACCTGCGACCGCAGCGGTCGCGCGGTTCCAGACTGAAGCGCCTAGAACCGCTCGGTCACAACGGCTGGCGACCTTAAGGAAATAGTCCACTATTCGCCTGAAGCAGTCTTTCTTGTCATCAGTTTTCCACCACTATTTAGCGTCTCGTAACAATTTCTTATACTCGGAGTAGCATTTAGAACAAATGTCTTCAGTTATTTGTTTTACGCATTCTGATTTTGTTTCCCCCACAATTTTTGCCTTCTACGGCTCACTCTAGCACCATGGAAGTCATTCCCATATGTCTTAATAGAACTCGGATCATCCCGTCTCTGCTTCTGGTTAGCGTCTGCTTCATCTATCTTTCTTCGTCGATTCTGCGGACGGCCACCTCATTTCTTATCAGATCACTGATTATACGGCATCAATCTGTAACATCACACAAACGCTGTGATTTTTTTTCTTTTGTGGTTCGTGGTTCTCCCACGGTTCATCATCAACCTCTATAAACTGCTGTGCTCCAGACGTTCATTCTCAGAAGTTTCTTCCTCAGTGAAATGTTATGTTTGACACTCGTTTTCTTTTGACGAGGATTACCATCATTACCTGTGCTAGACTGCTTCTTATATCTTCTTTGCTCCGTCCATCGTGTGTTAACTTGCTTCCAAGGGAATAGAATGCCTTCACTCCCAATACTATGTGTGTCCAGTTTCCAACTTACTCATATCGCTAACGCCATCTCTGTTGCTCCTCAATACGTTCGTCTTTCTTTGGTTTACTCTCAATGCATATTCTATATTCATTAGACTGTTCATTCCACTCAACAGGTCGTGTAATTCATCACTTTCACAGGAGACAGCAACGTAGTAGGTAAAACTTAAATTCAGTCTAAGGAAACCCAAATCGTGGCCGAACGGAGAGCTTAGCTCCGCTCGCACGAGTTCGACACCAGAAAGAATCCAAGCTAATTTCCTTGACAAGGCATATGACCATTAGACAATCAATTTGTTGATGTGTGGTTGTACATCTACACTCCGCAACCCAGCCTACGGTGTGTGGCCGAGGGTGCTGTGGTATCACTTCATCATTCTCCCCAGCTCTGTTCCATTCGAGAATGGTGCGTGGGAAGATGACTGTCTATAAACTTCGATATGAGGTCTAATTTCTCTGATTTTATAGGCGTGGTCATCTCGCAGCACATAATGAAGTAACACGTTCCCCTACTCCTCTTCGTACGTACGCTCGCGGAATTTCGACAGTACGCGTTACTGTTGGTGAGACGCAACACGACGCCTGTGTTGTAGCGGCTGCCACTGGAGTTTGTCGATTATCTCCATAACGCTCTCGTGCTTACTGAACGGCACTCTGACGAACAGTGCCGCTTTTCGTTGGATATTCTCTCTCTCTTCTGTCAACCCCATTTGGTAAGAGTCCTGGACTGACGAACGGTACTCAACAATCGGCCGAATGTGTGTCTGTGAGTCACTTCTTTCGTGGGTGAATTTTCCTAAAAAATTTTCCTTTGAATCTCAGCCTGGCATCTGCTTTTCCTACAGTCAACTTTATTTGGTCATTCTATGCCAGGTTGCTACATACATTTTAGGACTGTTACTCTTTCCAGCAAGTTTTCACCAACAGCGTACACGAACACTGCTGGATCTCTGCGCTTTTCTACGCCTAACATGTTTCATTTATTTATACTCATGATCATCTGCCACTCCCTACCCCAATTGTCGATAGCCGGCCGAAGTGGCCGTGCGGTTAAAGGCGCTGCAGCCTGGAACCACAAGACCGCTACGGTCGCAGGTTCGAATCCTGCCTCGGGCATGGATGTTTGTGATGTCCTTAGGTTAGTTAGGTTTAATTAGTTCTAAGTTCTAGGGGACTAATGACCTCAGCAGTTGAGTCCCATAGTGCTCAGAGCCATTTGAACCCAATTGTCGATCCTCCCCAGGTGTCCCTGCATTTCGCTAGTCTCCTTGTGTTACCATCTCCTTGTACATAATAGCGCGGTGTTAATCGCTGTCTGCGGAAAGGCTTTTTCGCAATAATGAACGGCGATAAAACCATTAGGCCCTCGATAAGATCAGGCTCGCACCAGTGGTTGGCACGTACGATGGACATTAGCCTACCGTCTCCCTTATCAGCTATTAAGAAATGCGGCGCCCTTTCGACGCGAAACCCAGTTAGATGGAGTTCGTACCACCGTCCTTGGGATCAACAGTTTTGCTCCGAACGCCTCGATCACTTCGGACGGTAGAGGGCAAGTCACACTAACTTCTCTCCAAGGGCAAAAAAGAAGGGCACGCTAGACTGAAAACGCGAAGAGCCGATGAGTCAGCTCGGAGGCAAGGAAGCTCGACTCGCCACGGCCGTGAGAAGCCGAAAGCCTAGCAGAGACACGCCTGGACAAACGCACGTCGCGAGACCCGGAAGGCGTCGGAGGGGCCCCTCGCTGCACTCGGGCCAATTACGGGGGCAGCCGAACCGCGACGCAGTCGGAGGAAGCTCCGGACAGGTGTGGACTAATGCACGTCCGCCGTGGGCGCCGCCCGGCTTTTAATACGCCACTGGCTGCTACCTGCTGCCTTCCCACGCCACGGGCCGAGAAACTCAGCGGGGCGAACAGCTCAAGGGGTCGCGTCCATCTCCTTCTCTACCTAACAGCTACATTTCACGCACGAAACCATTAATCCATACGCTGTCTGATCAAAGGTATTCGAACACCCTATGTAATGCGGAACTGCCCACTACATGTTACGTGAAGCGGCCAGTATAAGAGGGGGCATGGGCAGAATGGTTCGGACAGGGGAGCTCAGTGACTTCGAACGCGGACTAGTTATTGGATGTCACCTGAGTAACAGATACATTAGGGACATTTTCGTTTTTCTGAAGTTGACCAAATCGACCGTCGGTGTCAACGCGAAATCTAGATCAGGCAGACATGTACTGACGAAGTTTTCTGTCAAAAATTGCATGAAATCGGAGGAAGGAATTACTTTTGGGTTTCAGACAGCTACGAGCAGTCCATCTAGACAAGGGCTATGCGCAGGGAGTAACAAAGAATGGATTGCAATGGTCGAGCAGCTCCTGATGAGCCACACTTTTCTGTAATTAATGCTGAGCCTAGGTGGTGTAAAGAGCCACGCTCTATTGGACAGTGAATGACTTCAAAGGTGGGATATGAGATGATGAATCGCGTTGTTCCAAGATGCAATCCGATGGCAGAGTTTGGATAAGATGGATGCTTGCAGAACGTTACTTGCAGCGGTGTGTAGTGCCAAAAGGGAAGTGCGAAAGAGAGGGTGTTACACCGTGGGAGAGCTTTTCATGCTCATGGTTAGGTCCCCTTATTGCGTTTAGGAACACGCTAAATGAGGAAAGATATGAACACATGTTGTGTACATAGTTCCGCGTACATAGTTTCCCACTAGAGCGCGCCCCGCTAAGCACAACAGCGCAGGCGCAGCGCTCGTCCGTCTCCGCACTACGAGATGGTGCGGCCATAGAGACGGACCAAATTCTGCTTCCGCCGATCCGCGTATGAATATGTAACGCAGCCAATGAGATTGCTGCTTACGTAGAACCTTTTTTCCTCGCGGATCACACTCGCGCGGTGATACATGAACGCGCGAGGCATTATAACGAGTGTACAGACCTCCGATTAGTCAGTCTGCATTAGTCTGTACCAGTCTATAGTCAAGTTTCAGTCTGCGCCTAATAAGATTACCATATTCCTGTACATAGCCATGAAGATAAATGTATAGACACTTTTGTCAAGTATCAGAGATATATGTGAGAATAAGATTAACGTACCAACACCAAAGGAACTTCATATTGTCAATTGTAAATAGCCTCCAGAACCAAGTTAACTCATTTTTATGCTTGTTATTATTTTAATAAATGTGTGTGAAAATTAATCAAGTTCTGTTTAAAGTTGGTCACCGTCAATCTGCTACGCTAAGCGTGCAAGTGGCATTTCTATCGTCTGACCTAATGGCAGAAGATAAACACGCCACGATAAGACCACGAGACATATTGCTGACACTCGCCTACTTCGTTAGAGTGACAAGTCAAATAATCTGATGGTGTGTGTACTGAAGGTCATACAGTACGCACACCTCAACACATTTTACAATATTGGGGGCCTCTGTACAATAGAGGAACAGTTCGGAGACCATGATTAATTTTATCATCATGACAATCCATCCTGTTATAAAGCACCATCTATGAGGCAATCGTTTGTGAACAATAAATTCCTGAAATGGACTAGCTTGCCCAGAGAGTCGACCTGAACCCAGTGGGACACCTTTGTGATGAGTTAGAACGTAGACTTCACTCCAGCCCCCAGCGAAACCTTCTCACACTTCGGATCTTGAGAAAGAATGGACTGCTATTCCTCCACAGACATTCAGATACCTCAGTGAATGTATCTCCCACCGAGTTCAAGCCGTCATAGAGGTGGAAGGTTGACAAAACCGATATTAATATCTACTGATAGCTGTCTGGGTACTTTTGATCAGATAATATATTATGAATGGCCTCTAATGTTGTAAAACTTAGCTTAGTAATAGATATTTCGGCTTGGGCAGTTCGTGGATGCAGCGTCTAGATCGTGGATAGTTTCACAACTCATACGCCTTGTTCAGTCTCAACATTTTATTTCCTTATTTAGGCCAACGCGTTTCGGAACTGTAGCTCCATTTTCAGCAATTGAGTAGTCCGTTTTGGGTGTTACATCTGCTTGTGCTTGTCACATAGTTGGAAATGGGAAGAAAACATTTGTTGGTTTTACGAGAAAAAGCATCTCAGGCGAGAGTTACCGAACAAATAAGTGGCCACAAAGTGTTCGTCCTCAACTTTGATTAACAATTTCCATATTTGCGTATACACTTCAACAGACTGATGTTCATTATCGCACTACACTCCAGCACGTTCTAATTTGTAATTTAAGACTATATAAAAGTAACAAATTTCACGTTATTTTTCATTTACATAAACAGACGAAATAAAAACAAATTTAACCCTCCTTTCACACACGGCACGATATATGGTATGTCTATTAGCATTCTGGGCGATTCAAACAAGTCGTCACGACTTGCTGCTTCCACCAACAAGTACGTATTTTATACATCTGTGAATTAAACGAAGAAATATATCGGCGTGGCTGATTATTGTTATGCCGTGTTGTTGTTGTTGTTTCCATTTTACGCACCATATTTCTACGACCGACCCAGCCATCTTCTCCGCGTGCTGCGAATTGTGATGTTATGTGGACTCCAACTACGCAGCGTGTGGGAATAGCTGAAGTACATCACCCTTTCCATAGATAACACTGTAAACTTTTTTTATATAATGTAAAAGTTCGTTCACTTGACGTATCCTAGGCGCCTGTGGGTGGTGCCTTCTTCATACCCATCAAACGTACAGGTTCCATATCGAGTGTGTGCACCGCTGTTTCTAATGATTCTGCACTGACGTAACTAAGGATAATCAGTCAAGAAAATCTGAAGCTGACTAGATCAACATACGCCAGCTTCCCCGACACATTCAACGAACTACTGTACTCACAGCAATGTAAACAAACATCAGGCGTAAACAATCGCTGGCGCTTACGCCGTATCTGTCTCTACAAGCTTGATGACGTAATTAACGACTTCAAAGCTTCGTCAGCGCATGAGTCATCAGAATAAGCCAGGGGTGAGGGTTTTCAACATAGAACAATTTCCAACATAACTATGCTCGAAAATAATTATTTAGTACTTTTAATTATTTACGAAAGGGACGACTGGTCCTTGTCACAAAATCGAACGCAAAATGGTTAAATGTCAATAACATCCTAGGAGAAAATTGTACAAAATAATTTTTCTAAGTAATATTTTTCAAAAATGGTTCAAATGGCTCTGAGCACTATGGGACGTAACTTCTGAGGTCATCAGTCCCCTAGACTTAGAACTACTTAAACCTAACTAACCTAAGGACATGACACACATCCATGCCCGAGGCAGGATTCGAACCTGCGACCGTAACAGTCGCGCGGTTCCAGACTGAAGCGCCTAGAACCGCTCGCCCAATCCGGCCGGCTAATATTTTTCGTTCGGACTAAAAATACTTTTTAATCCATAGAATTCCCTATTATCAACCTAGGATATATGTTAAATTTATTATCACTCATCTACACTACATGATCAAAACTATCCGGACACCCCCAAAAACAAACGTTTTTCATATTAGGTACATTGTGCTGCCAGATGCACCATATCAGCGACCTCAGTTGTCATTAGACATCGTGAGAGAGCAGAACGGAGCGGTCAGTGGAACTCACGGACTTCGAACGTGTCAGGTGATTCGGTGCAACTTAGGTCATACATACATCTGCACGTGAGATTTCCACATTCCTAAACATCCCTAGGTCCACTGTTTCCGATGTGATAGTGAAGTGGCCGGCCGAAGTGGCCGAGCGGTTCTAGGCGCTTCAGTCTGGAACCTCGCGACCGCTACGGTCGCAGGTTCGAATCCTGCCTCGGGCATGGATGTATGTCATGTCCTTAGGTTAGTTAGGTTTAAGTAGTTCTAAGTCTAGGGGAATGATGACCTCGGATGTTAAGTCCCATAGTGCTCAGAGCCATTTTTTTATAGTGGAGTGGAAACGTGAAGGGACACGTACGACACAAAAGCGTACAAACCGACCTCGTTTGTTGACTGACAGAGACCGCAGACAGTTGAAGAGAGTCGCGATGTGTAATAGTAGACGTCTATCCAGGCCATCGCACAGGAATTCCAAACTGCATCAGGATCCACTGCAAGTGCTATGACAGGCGGGAGATGAGAAAACTTGGATGTCATGCTCGAGCGGCTGCTCATAAGCCACACATCACGCCGCTAAATGTCAAAACAATGCCTCGCTTGGTGTAAGGAGCGTAAACATTGGCCGATGGAACAAAGGAAAAACGTTGTGTGGCGTGACGAATCACGGTACACAATGTGGCGATCCGATGGCATGGGGTGGGTATGGCGAATGCCTAAGTAAAATCAGGAAGCAGTGGTGTTATGGTGTGGTCGTGCTTTTCAGGGAAGGGGCTTGCACCCCTTGTTGTTTTGCATGGCACTATCTCAGCACAGGCCTACATTGATGTTTTAAGCACCTTCTTGCATCCTGCTGTTGAAGAGCAGTTTGGGGATGGCGATTGCGATTGAACACCTGTTCATAATGCACGGCCTTTGGCGGAGTGGTTACACGACAATAACATCCCTGTAATGGACCAGCCTGCACAGAGTTCTGACCTCCTTTGGTATATTTTGGAACGCCGACTTCGTGCCAGGCCTCACCGCCCGACAACGATACCTCTCCTCAGTGCTTCACTGAGGAATGGGCTGCCATTCCCCAAGAAATCTCCCAACACCTGATTGCACGTATGCCTGCGAGAGTGGAAGCTGTCATCAAGGCTAAGGGTGGTCCAACACCATATTGAATTCCTGCATTACCGATGGTGGGGGCCACGAACTTCTAGGTCATTTTCAGCTAGGTGTCCGGATACTTTCGATCACATAGTGCATGTGTGACGACGAATCGCTTTTAATTCTAAGGAAACCAGTCATTAACATGAAAAATGGTTTTCATACCACAGAATGCTCTTGCCATACCCCTCTGTACAGCCAGCCACAGAAAGGCGTGTAATTCAACATGAAACTCGAGGCAAGACGCCATTTTGGATTTCGTACATAAATGAAGCTTTGCCTACAAAAAATTTATGTTGCATGCCAGGAAAAAAATCTGGGGGCAACTCAAGCTCAGATCCCGAACCATCTTTCAGTGCATTACTGATTATTTCATGCAGTGTGTCCAGCACAGAAATCAACTCTGTCCAATTAGGACTTCCGCACGCGCTTATGGAGTCGATAGTGCAGTATATGGGTAGCCAGGGTAATCAATCGTTAGATGCACACGCCACAAAAAATGTACAACTTCCTCTTTTAGCACCAGTGCATTGTAGGTCTCTAGAGGAGTGCAGCGTTCCAAATGATTGGCAAAAAGTACATGTCATTCTCGTTTTGAAGAAGATCGTGGAACAGACGCAGTAAACTATACGCCTATACATCTGACATTGGTCAGTTACGGAACCTTCGAACGTGTTTTATGCTCACGTATTATGAATTCGATACATTTAGGTACTGCCGCCTGATGAACAAAATACGAGCGTATCGCGTGTCATACTGTGTGAGTCGATTAATGGGTTTGTCGCAAACAGAACACAGCAGGCAATTCTGAACAGAGAGTAGCTTTCAGATGTGAAAACTAATTCGGCCGTGCCGTAGGGGAGTGTTACAGGACCACCACCTTTCACAATATATATAAATGCCCTATTGTACAACATCGAGTTCCGTGAGGCTTCTCGCGAATGATGCTGTTGTATACAAAGAGTCGTAACGCTAGAAAATTGTAGCGAAATGCAAGAAGACTTGCAGTGAGTGGCAATGGACCACCAACATAAACAAATGTAACGTACTGCGATTACGCAGGTTGAGAAGAAACTTTACTGTATGACTACCCGATTGCAGATCACTGGAAGCAGTTACTTTCATAAATTAACTAGGAATAAGCGTGCGGAGCGATTTGAAGTGGAACAACCACATAAAATTAATCGTAAAGTGGATGCCGGACTGCGATTCACTGCAATAAGCCTCAGGAAATGTAGTCCATCAATGACAGAAGCAGCTCATAAAACACTCCTTCGGCCAATACCTAAATATTGATCGTCAGTCTGGGATCAGCAGCAGGTAAGTTTCTAAGAATATAGAGGACATCAAAATAAGAGCAGCATGTTTCGTTACAGGTTCACAGCTTAAGCACGAAGGCGACACCGAGGTGCTCAGTCAACTCCAGTGGCAGACGCCGGAAGAGAGGCGTTCTGCGTCATGGTATGGTTTACTGTCAAAATTCCGTGAGGGCAGGTTCCTACAAGAGTCACCCGATACATTGCTTCCTCCTACGTGTATCTCACGTAAAGACCATGAAGACAAAATCAGAGAGATTCGACTCCACAAGGAGACTTACCAGCAATCGTTCTTCACGCGACCCACAAGCGAATTGGTCGAGTGGGGCCTGCCTCTCCGCCTCCGACCGTGCATCAGACTATTTCACACTCTGAGGAAATTTGATTATAAAAAATACCTGTTACGCAAGTCAGAAGGAATCGTTACAGAGGATCTGGATGTAGTGGGAAAGTACTTTCGCATATAGACTCCAACCAAACGCCACAAAAATGGACGTTTCCTGCTACCACCTAAGTAATGAACTCACTGGAAGAAAACTCAACATGCGTTTTGAAAACAATACACTTAGATTAACAAACCGAAGTATCTAGGGGTAATCCGTGATAAGGCGCATCTCTCACAGTGCGTCTAACAAAAATAGCAGAAAACTTAAAACAAGATGCATCATCATTTAAAAGCTGGTTGGTACAACATGGGAAGCATTGGCATTCACACTACGTTCTGGTGCCCTGGGTCTTGTATTCTCAACTGCTGAATGTTGTGCCCCCGTTTGGCTAAAGAGACTATATGCACAAAAGATACATGTCGAGCTAAATAACATCATGAAAGTTATTGCCCCGTGTTATCAAATCAACACCTACGAAATGGCTATCCATACTAAGCCATCTGCTAAGACGCATAAATGCTCCTACAGACGAGTACAAAATAATAATATATGTGGATATCGATGATGCAGACCATAACTGACTCTGCTCTAGACGACCACCAGCAGTAACTCAAAGGTAAATATGGAAGACGAGTTCTACGTTACTGATGCAGGGACTCAAAAATGGAAGGGGCAGCGAAATAATATGTCATGTGTCATCCAAAAACCACAGTGATTCGACTTGCCGCGCAACACATGGTCAATGCTAAACAGAACATTACAAGCCAACATAGCAGATGTGCATTTTTTTTTCATAAACTGAGTAAGCAACAATCCCAACTATGTGACTGCGGAGAACCAAAGACCGTCAGACACATCACAGAAAAATGTACAGAAGATCCTAAGGGAAAAATTTTGAGAAGCGATATCCGAGAAACAATTTGCAACAATTTTGCAACCTCCATCGCATATCACAGGTAGCCATTAAGGATTAGGGTCCGTATAGTGGCGCAGGAACAGTCACCTTTCCCTTGCTCAATACGACAGAAAATAACTGATTAATTAAGAACCCTCCAACATGCACTGCGCAATGGCTTGCAATGTATGCATCTTCATCGAGTAAACAAAACCACGTAACTGTACCTCGTTTTGCCGGCCGCGGTGGTCTCGCGGTTCTAGGCGCTCAGTCCGGAACCGCGCGACTGCTGCCGTCGCAGGTTCGAATCCTGCCTCGGGCATGGATGTGTGTGGTGTCCTTAGGTTAGTTAGGTTTAAGTAGTTCTAAGTTCTAGGGGACTGATGATCACAGATGTTAAGTCCCATAGTGCTCAGAGCTATTTGAACCATTTGTACCTCGTTTTGCTGTGTAAATGCAAAGCCTTGATCAGCCACACCACACGTTTTATTGTTTGTTACATATAGCAGTACTAGAGCCAAGGCCTCAGCTGAAGAAAATGGACAGCGTTTCCCAAGACGCTCTTTTCACCGAGAAATAAATTGCTGCTCACTTGACAGTTGCGTGTGAAAGTGGTAATCTGTTTTTGAGAGTGACTGACAGCTGTCGGCCACTGCCGCAACCGTCGATCCTCTGATGGTCTTCCTACATTTCGTTGCAGTCTTCTCGCGTTCCAACCGTCTTGTAGCCAACAGCCTTGTCAGCGAATAGCCTCATGGAGCTTCCGACGCTACAGTTCCGCGGTATTCGATTATCTTGCAGTTACCAGGAATTTACACATTTTTTACGTTGTCTGGCATACGCATAGGCTTGTGGCTTCATGTTCGCAGTGAAGGATCGAAAATTCTTCATTCTCACAGTGACAGCGTGTATGCTGGAGAAAATATGCATAATGACCGAAATTCAGAAAACTCAGTTACGCGGTATTGCTTCTTCAACGATCATACGTAAATTTGTACAGAAGAATGGGAAAAGAAAACTGAGGACCTGTTATACGACGATCAGTTTGGCTTCATGAAAGGTAGTCGCGCCAGAGAAGTAGTTCTGGCATTATGGCTGATCAAGGAGGCATGACTACGGAAAAATACACGTTCACATGGGGCAAGATGTTCAAATTCTCAGGAAAATTAGTGTAACCTATTGGGAAAGATGGCTAATGCACGAAGAGTACAATAACCACGAGGGAAAAATAATAATGGAAGACTAGCAACGAAGTACTCGGATAGGGAATGGTACATGGCGGGGATGTAGTCTTTAGCCCCTACTGTTTAACATATGTATATCTAAGAAGCAATTACGGAAATTAAAGATGGTTTCAGGAGTGGGATTAGAATTCTGGATGACATCATTGATAAGTAAGATTCGCTGATGACATTGCTGCCCTCAGTGAAGGTGAAGGACTGCAGGACGGACGTGTTGAATGAAGTCAACACTCAGTTGAGCATAGAATGTGGATTGAAGGTTGAAGGAACAAGGAAAAAATGAACAGAGAGTAGCAGAAATGAGATTAGCGATAAGTTTTACAAAGCTATGGACCAATATTCGGCGAAGTGAAGGAATTCTGCTACCATGAAAGCAAAATGACCCAAGACGGATGAAGCAACGAGGAAGTAGGAAGTAGACTAGTATAGGCAAAGTGGGCATTCCTGTCCTCAAGGAGTATACTAGTAACAAACAACTACCTTAATTTTATGAAGAAATTTCTGAGAATGTGTGTATGGAGCACGGCAATGTAGGGAAGCGAATCATGGATTGCGGAAATACCGGAACACAAGAGAATCGAAGCGCTTGCGCTATGGTGCTACAGAAGAATGTCGAAAATTAAGTGGACTGATAAGGTAAGGAATGAGGTGACGAAAGGAACATACGGAAACACTGACAAGAAGAAAGGGTGGGATTATGGGACATGTTTTAAGACATCAGGAAATAACACCCATGGTATTAGAGGGAGCTGTAGAGGGTAAAAATTCGCAGAGGAAGACAGAGATTGGAATATATCCAAGAAATAATTAAGGTTGTAGGGTACAATTGCCAAACTGAGATGAAGAGGTTGGCACAATACTGGAAGTCGTGAGCCGCATCAAACCAGTCAGAAGACTGTTAACTGGCCTTCCTCTAGCGAAAAAAAAATGCAGATCTGACATCGTAATTTTATTAAACAAGAAAAGGAGATAGCTATGAACTAGAGGAGCCTGGTGGTCTAGCGGTAAAGCGCGTGCCTGGAAACCGATGAAGCCCCGGAATCAAATCGTGGGACGGCCACGAAGTGTGTGCTTTAACTTAGCCTTCACCTCTCAACGACATGAGAAGCCGCCAGAAACGACACGTAGTTCGGCTTCCACGTCAAACTGTTAGATGCCCCTTGCCCGGTTGAATAACTGGGGTAGGTCAGGGGCACTAACGTTGCCGAAGTGGTTTACAATCGAAAGACTTGGACCAGACCATTGAGCCACACAAGTTGTTGTTATTATAATTATTGTTATTATTACTAATATCATAATGCGGAAAAGATACAAAGTCCGTGAAGAAACGAGACGGTGTTGTGCGTCAGGAAAAGTCACGCAGTTGCCATGTGCACTGCTGCTCCGCACACAAACAGCAGAGGGCGGCGAGTTGCGACTGCGGCCTTTAGGGACCCGGCACGCCGTCCTTGGAAGAGAAAGAGACTGCCACAGAGGTCGCTAGCTGCCTGCACTTCCCTACAGGTCATAGCGCTAAGGCCGCTCACCATCCACAAAGCATTTTGCCATCATCGCTAAGTATCACCTTACTAGCTAACTACGCGGCACTGCCTAGTTACTTATCGATTCCAGTCTTAGACAGGAAAATAAATGAATCTGCATATAGTGTCAATAAATACCTAGTTCATTTCCATGTTCAACGAGTATAATTACAGTGTATGAATTATAATGTAAAATGTTTCATAAATTCAGGGTACTACTTAATCAGCACAAAATTATATACGATATTTTTTTGCACCAATTTCAGGTGCCTGAATGGATAAATTCCCAAGTGAATCCACTCTTGAGTTAGTAGCGCGAAGTTGTCACTTGGAATATATTTGGCGATATTAAATACATTCCGCAGTTCTTAAAGACAGCCCGTATGATTGACTGAACGTTGTCGATTATTTTCACGCCATCCCCTCAACCCGGCAAGGCACCCCTAACGCAATTAGGTTTGTCTTCTCTGAACAGTATATTTTTCCTAGAAGATAAGTCTTCCATGTACTGTGCTTTTTTTTTCTTTTTTAGTTCCTGACACGTCACTAGGAATGTCCCAAGTCTCCAGTACTTTTTCCCCCATTAAGACTCTTATTTGCACCACGTTCGATTGAAATTTTTTATGCTTCACCTGCTACATCTTCCCTCCCCTTGGTGACAAGTATCATCGTAATCCTACGATACCAATGAACTCAGTAAACCTAAAACCGTGAAATCGACACTGATTTAGACTGTTTTCGATCATTTGTTCACGTCACTCCCTCCATACATGCACGCTTTTCCTAGGGCGTTCTTACCCCCACGGTAGTTATCTCTTGGTGCTAAGTTATATGTGTTCCAAGTTTGTTTGTAGTTACGCAAGGCGTTTAACAGCTATGCTGCCCCCACCCCCTCCCCCACTTACACACACACAAACATAACCGATGAACCAAAACATTATGACCAGTTGCAAAATATCGTGTCCGTCCACATTTGGAACGCAAAACTGCGGCGATTCCGCGTGGCATGAGTTCGTCAAGTCCTTGGTAAGTTTCCGGGGGTATAATAATACGGCACCAGATGTCTGCACAGGGCACGCAATTCCAGCACATTACAGGCCGGTGGTTCGTAGGCGCCGAGTTGCCGTCCGACAGCGTCAGAGACATGTTCCGTCGGGTTCCGATCTGACCGGTGTGGTGGCCAAGACATCAACGTGAGTTAACTATCATACTCTCAAACTGATGTAGCACGTGTGACGTGGAAGTTATCCTCCTGGAAAATGCCATCGCCCTTGAGGAAGACATCAATAATATTCACGCTGGCATGGTGACTTCGATTACAGTAACAGGTACCCTGGAATACATGGCGAATGTACCCTGTAACATAATGCTGTCTCCATAGGTCTGCATCCGTGGCGCGACACATCTTTTAGAGTAGCTGTTCGCCTAGATCAGGTTTCCCAAACAGTGTTCTGCGGACCACATATGTTCCGCGGCGGCGGCGGTCAGTAAATGAAAAACTATTAACATGGCGGTTTTCTCCGATATTTTGAAGGTACCAATTATTTTTTAAAATTTTATTGCGATTTAATAAATGATGGTTTAAAATTGAAGTAATCACTGAATAAACAACTTTTTTAAATTTTTAAAATACGGTGTTCTATCAAAGTATCAGAATTCTCGAAGTATTCTGTCAGAGGAAAAGTTTGGGAACCCCTGGCCTTGATGACAGTGTGTCCGGACATAATGTTCGATCTGGTGTAACAAAAAATGTGGGTCATCCGGCCAGGCGTCACATTTCCATCGATCCACGGTCCAGTCTCGATTATCCCGTGCCCACTGCAATCGTAGTTAAAGTTGTCGGTAAGTCAGCATGGAAACACCGATCTTCTGTCGACAACGTGTCCTGAACGGTGTGCTCTGAAAGACTTATGCCTGTACAAGTACCGCACTCGGCCGTCAGACTTGCCACAGATCGTTGCCTTTCCTACTTCACAGAGCGGGCAAACCTCCAACCCCCACGTTCTCTGAGGACGCCGTCAACGTTTAATACCTTGTTGCCTAATGACAGTAGCATGTGAACACCCGATCAACTTTGCCGTTTCCATGATGTTCATTCCCAGGCATCGGACCCAACGGTCTACCCTTCGTCAAAGTCTCTTGTGTCAGGGGATTTCCCCTACTGCGGCCCATACCGCTGTTAGATGATCCCCATTTGTCTCCGCTCAGCTTATACTGTATATTTTCCCAATAGCGCCCGTGCCCGCAAAGCCACCACGCAAAATAAGGTACACGGTGGACGGGTATAATGTTAAAGCTCCTAAGCGTAATCCAGGTAAGGCATCCAGTCACCCCTGAAATTATACAAGCCACAGCCATTTAATAACTACGCCCACCCGTGGCCAATGAGCGACAAAGGCGCAAGAAAATTATGGGCTCCGGCTCAAATTGATACATCCAAATTTTATCATAGGTTAAAATGCTGCACTAAAATGTATCACTGAAAGAATTTTTGAGCTCGGTTCAAATGAGATGTCTCTGTTCTTTACGATGAACGGCAGGCTTCCTGGACTCCCACCTTGCCAGGAGTTTTGCCGCCTAATCGAGAATTGTAAACTTATGGCTTTTCTTTTTTACTACCGTCGGTCTTCCCAATACTCCCCCCCCCCCTCTCTCTCATCCAGCGGCACATGAATGCAAATCTCCAACTATATTTTTCATCATTAAACTAAGGCGACGAGACTCCTCATTTTCCGGGCCAGGCTTCGATTTTCATGTTTTGTCCTCAATTCCTTCTTGTATCTTGCGCTAGATTTTTGAATTTTCTCAAAATAATCGAAATAGGAAGAATGTGCTGAACATTTTAAAATAGACAACTGAATATACCTGTCCAACCAAATTTGGCTTCAATTACTTAATTTATTTAACTGCAACAAAATGGAACTATCTTCTGGTGCGAATGAATTTTCTTTGACTTTAGAAACTTAGCTATACTGATGGTTGCCATACCGAAGCATCAAACTAGCTCATATGGGTAATCGTGGTGTTATTTATTTTCTGTTTTAAAGGAAATATTTTTAGAATTAGGACCGAATCTCAGTTCTTTCAGCATCCACTTTCTTGCGCTGAAGTAAATAAACGCCGGGTACCCAACCGGCACACTGGTCTAAGCGATCTCCGTTTTGTGCTCAGGAGCGGATGATTTAGTTTTCAGATGGGTAGAGGCAATGTGTTTACTTTCGTCAAAGTAAGAAAGGGCTTTTTAAAAATTTTTCTGTATGCTCTTGAAACAACTACGTGTTTTAATTTTTCCTCTTTTCCATGTTTTCTCCTCATTTGTTCGATTTTTAAACGGTCCTCCACCTTCCACAAACCTCGCGGGACTTCACTCTGTTTTGGATGATGGCATGAGTTGTTCCAATTGTTGTCAGTAATTTGTTCTGCTGTAAGTCGTCGATCTTCCTGGAGGAGTGAATACGAGTTTGTAATACCGAGGCCGAGAAACTGAGCGGTGCCCGTCGGCTACGTTTTTGCGACCACTTTTAAACTTTTGTACTTACGCGTAAAAAATTGCACACTTCATGGAACTATCACCATACACTGTTTCGTCACCCGAGAGAATATTTCAAACGGACCATAGAAGACTATCGACCATGAGACTCCGACGTCTGTGGCGCGCTTTACAGTCACAAACCGCTACGTCAGTGATCGTCCCATGTACCCGGGATCTCACTGTACGGGTATCACGCCCTGACGCTCCCCATGCAAAGCGCGACATTCTTCAGACCTACTTTCCCTTTACCCGCGACATTCCGTCGGCGAATTTCGCTGCCGGCACGCAACGCCAAAGGAAGGAAGAGACTTCACCGTGTTGTTTTTTGCCGTCTTTCCCATAACAGCTCGGATCAAACTGCCTAAATGTTTTCAACTTTGAATGCGAGGAAGTATCCGCCCAAATACAGTTGTAGCTTCTGACGATCTACATCTATATAGATTACTCCGCAATTCATATTGATGTGTTTGGCAGAACGTATACAGAAAAATTTTCAGGGTTTTGCACGACCGTGAAATTTAAAATTGTTCCTGCGAATTAAACGTTCGAAGAGATTTCGGGATTGCAGCCGGTCGTTGTAGACTTCATTCCACAATATTTCTACTGGACACCTGCCAGTCACCTTCAGGTGAGAAATCGAAGACTGACGAAGACGCGATCCACTCCACCTTACATATGCGTCGGAGTCACGGTGACACAAGAACAACACTGCCAGGTGGCAGCGCCTTAGCTGGTGGAACTACAAAGATCAGCTGTCTTCAGAGTTGCCGCTCGCCGCTGCCATGGGAGTATCTGGCGCCTACGTCTGGAGCAAATATCGGAGATCACAGGGTTCTACACATTATCTAGCTGGTAGACGCTGTCGTGCTTTATTAGATTTTCCTCGATGCGTACTGTGTACTCGCAGACATTTTCAAGGCTTCTTTATGATGTTCTAATAAACCACGACAGCGGCTGCCAGCTAGATAATGCGCGCCACGTACATATAATCTCGACTCCAGTGCTCTAACAGTAATGGAAGGTGAAGTTCTGACAATGCCAGCCACTCGTGCTGCCGAAACGTCAGAAAAAGCATCAAACATCGGCTGAAGAATCTGAGACAGAGGTCAACAAGCAATTTGTTCAGAAAGACTGCCCTCAAAAGCAAAAAAAAAAAAAAAAAAAAAAATGGTTCAAATGGCTCTGAGCACTATGGGACTCAACTGCTCAGGTCATTAGTCCCCTAGAACTTAGAACTAGTTAAACCTAACTAACCGAAGGACATCACAAACATCCATGCCCGAGGCAGGATTCGAACCTGCGACCGTAGCGGTTTTGCGGTTCCGGACTGCAGCGCCTTTAACCGCACGGCCACTTCGACCGGCCCTCAAAAGCAAGGATATGCTCTATATCAACATAGTAATACAATGAATGGGAGGAAAATATGCTACGAGTATGTATGAAACAAGTTGTGCGATATGTAATTATTAATTCAAAAAATATATTAATGTATTTGTGCATTTTTTTTACTATACTATAAATTCATCATTTCGGGGTCGATTATTATCGGCAATCGATGCCTAGACGTTGATGATGAAATCTAAATCAGCATCGATGACCTGCCATCATCGCGCATCCACAATCGGAACCGGTCGTCAATAACGATTTATTTACCTACAGTTTTTGGTGGCTCTGACATTTTTGGAATAATTTTACGATCCCTCGTCATACACTTCTCTCTGGAACGAGGCACAGACTAAGCGCCAACGTTCTGCAGCGGCGCGGAGCGCGCAAGTAGCGACAATGCAGCACAAAAGAAGTTTGGCCGGTGCGTGATTTGGGCAACGGTGGCGGGAGTGCGGCGGCAGCTGCGATGCGGTGCGGTGCGACGGCCTTCGGCTGCACCGGAGTTGGTCTTGCGTCTTGCAGCGGGCTCGGAACCTGGAGCTGGAGACTGGAGACGTGGCAACAGCGGTCGCTGCTGGACGCGCGCCCAAAGGTCGCCGCTTCGAGCTCCGTTGCGGGCACCAGCGCTGCCGCAGACGCGCCACCGCCGTCGCCTGAGGTCCCACAGCGCTAGAACGGCGACTCTCGGCTCCGTAGGGCACAACACCTGTTTTCTGTCACACCAGCTGTCTGATCTGCCGCTCCGGGCACTACTCTGCAGAATGCGTACTGTCGTCTCCGTAGTTGAAAGAATACATGTAACAATCGCGCGTGACAGGAAAGAGAGCAGATCACTACTGTTTACAAAAATAAGTAAAATATCGGATACACAGACCTGTAGACCAACGTAGCTGACGATGAAACGGATGAAGGTTTCAGCAGTTAAGAAGAAATGAAGAAATTTGGGAAGGACAGGTAAGCACAGAAAGCTGCATCAAACCAATCTTAAAACTGAATACCACCATCACCACATCATCATCATCATCATCATCATCATCATCATCATCATCAACAACAACAACAACAACGCTGACGTCCGTCTGTTGCAACATCCTAGGGCAGATTCTAAAGTCAAGCATCATGACATTCCTGGTGGAAAACAAGCTTGTCTTAAAAAAATCATCACGGTTTCAGGAGAAACCACTACTGTGAAATACGGCACGCTTTATTCGTACACCTGTTGCAACCAACAGATGCAAATGAACAGGTAAATTTCGTGCTTCTAGATTTCCGAAAGGATTTAGGTCTACTGACCAAGATACGTTCATACAGTGTGTCTTCGTAAATCTGTGATTGGGTCGAAGATTATTTTAATTATAGAACTAAGTACGTTTATAGTGGTCGAGTGAGTTCCACACAAACGAAAGTAAGATATTGAGTTCCCAAAGGAGCGTAATATTATCTCTAAACGACTTATCAGATACGATCAGTGGCACTATAATATTGTTTGCTGCTGATGTAGTTGTGAACAGGGAAGTTTCGTCTTTGGACGATCCAGAAGAATCACACAAAGACTTGGGCAAAATATACGCTTCGTGTACAGAATGAAAACCCTTCTTAAATGTGGATGAATGGAAGACAATGGCTATAACAAAGAGAGAGAACCCGATAGTATCCGATACCAAGATTAGTGGCGAACACTATGAGCACGCCACATCATTTATCTACTTAGAGGTAATAATAAGAAGCCATATGAAATTGGACTGTCACGTAAAATCTGTATTAGGGAAGGCGAATTGAACTCTTTGATTTATTTTATTGGTTCCGGGAAAATGCAATGCATCCGGTAAAGGAAATCACGTACAAAATTTCTGAGATCTTAAGATACAAAAGTGTAATAGAATTCCTCTGATAACACCAGAATTCATTTAAAAAATTACGACTAAGTTCTCGACAAATGCTGCTGAGTAAATGTAGAAAACCTGTATTCGAAGAAGACAGTGCGACCATTATGCTGCCACCATCGTCTATCTCGCGTAGGGATCATGCGAATAGAAAATAATGGCTCTAAGCACTATGGGACTTAACATCTGAGGTCATCAGTCCCCTAGACTTAGAACTACTTAAATCTAACTAACCTCAGGACATCACAAACATCCATGCCCGAGGCAGGATTCGAAACTGCGACCGTAGCAGTCGCGTGGCGCCGGACTGAAGCGCCTAGAACCGCTCGACCACAGCGGCCGGCTCATGCGAATAGAGATCGAGGCATGTACAGAGGCATGCAGTCATTCCCCCTCGCTCAATGTGTGGATTGAACAGCGCAGAAAACGGATACTACTGGTACGACGCAACCTCCGTCCCGCACTGATGAGTGACTTGCAGAGTACATATGCAGATGTAGGCACAAGAACGTAGGATCTCGGGGTTATTGGGTATCGGTACCGGCTTGTTTTGGGCAGAAGGGTTGTGCAGTTACAGAACGTTCGAAAGAACATGAACGACTTGCGCATCTCAAACAAAGCCCAAGTCAGCCGTAGCTGAACACAGTGCAAAATGTGGCGAGGATATAGACCACGCTAATATTCAAAGAGCACCACATCAAATAAACGAAAAGTCACTTAAGCAGTTGAAATCACTAAAGGCCCAAACAATTGCATTCAATCACCGGCGGCACGGTTGTCTGCCCTCAGCGTTACGAGGATGCTGCCGCCGTATGTAAACATAAATGCAAACATGACACCACTCGAGCCCCGCCCAACACAACTACAAGTACACCGGTGAACGCTTCCACCAGTCGCAGCAATGATACCGATAGCCTATTATTAATATCTGTGATGATAAATCCGTGGTGATAAACACGGAAATTCTGTCCCAAAGTAGAGAAAATAGGACAGTGTTCCACATTCTGCATCCAGTTCTCGGAAGGTGGTCTCGACAATAAGGCCGAAACTTCGGATCAGAAGAGTCTATAATAACGACGCGTTACCAGTAACCAAGAACTTTTATCATCGTCTAAAACTGCTGCGAAAACCTTCGTTCTTGCGTTCTTTACACCACGAAGAGGACTGTACAAGAACAAAACGGTATGTTACGAACTTTCAGCACCAACACAAGGACATATGGACCATTTCGTAGCTATGGGTTAAGTCTTGACAATTTGGGGCGTTATCATGCTTCTGGCGGTCTTTTATGGTCCGGATGTATGATCATTGGCCGCTGACACATACTTACAACAAGGTATTCCGAATTATAACTAACGCTCCTTGCTTTAAGTTACTCTCAACTCTCACACTAGCAACATTTACGCAACCATCCATCTATCAATTCATCCAAAGCAGATCGATCAGATTTCATACAAAAACAAATTTTTCGCTGCACCATCTCACCAGTTCACTAGGCCAAGAACCACCAAATTCGCTTCATAAGAGACTAAAGATGACCTTCATGCGACACTTTCGGCACTGACAAACATTACGGATACGCAAACACTAACACAAACCTAGTTCCCCCTTTTTTCTAGTTATCTGTAGTACTGTCTGAAGTCATACGGACACAACACCCTGTGCAACATCTATTGTGTATATGACCAATGGAATGAATGAAGTTCCCTCTTGCCGTCTTGCTCAGTGACTGTTGTTAGCACGATTAAGCAGCAGAGGGACAAGGCGCAAGAAGGAAGAGGTTGAAAGTCTCGTAGCCGACGAGGTCATTACAGAGAAGTTTGCTTAAACTATTTAACAAAACGTTGGACAACATAAATCGGGATGGACGGACAGGAATCTGACGCCCGCAACTACCCGAATGCATGTTCAGTGCTGGAGCCAGAACGGCCCCCAGCTCGACTCGTCGACTTCAAGACCGTTACACATGATTTCCAGGTGGGTTTGGACATGGTCTCCGAAAGAAAGTAGCCGGCTCTGTTTAAGGAACCATTCGATATTCAGGGAACCTAAATTTGGATATGTGGACTCTAATTTGCATGCTGTTCCTTCAAAATTCCAACTGGAGTCTCTTAAGCACTAAGACATTTCGCTCGCTAAAAGCAAAGGAATCAACGACTGGAATAGAATTATGGGACATTGGAATCTAGGACTGTATCTGATTAAAAATGGAGGGATACGACAAACGCCAATGTATGTATCGTCCGAGGGTAAGGGTCGCGGTTATTTACAGTCCTGCTTAGGAAAGTTTCCCAAGGATCAACGACAATAATTTAAGACAGTTAAAACTAAAGCAAAACGAAGAAATGGTGTAAGATGTAAAACATTTTGTAGCCACGATACCAAAAGACTGTATGTCGTATACATCCCTGAGCAATGGTTGTACCGATCGCTTACATCAAACAATTTAAAACGTTTATCGTAAATGTGTTAGGCTGTCCACTTCATAATGAATGTATCGTAGATTCATACGTATAAAATTAACTTTAACAATAGTTAACACACATTGATACGAGATCATTCAGCGCGGCAATACGTTTACAGAAAATACGTATGTCTATGAAGAAAGGTGCTATACATTGAGCTAGTTCAAAATGGTTCAAATGGCTCTGAGCACTATGTGACTTAACAGCTGTGGTCATCAGTCCCCTAGAACTTAGAACTACTTAAACCTAACTAACTTAAGGACATCACACACATCCATGCCCGAGCCAGGATTCGAACCTGCGACCGTAGCAGTCGCGCGGTCCCGGACTGCGCGCCTAGAACCGCGAGACCACCGCGGCCGGCACATTGAGCTAGTGTCCTTTACCATAGCGCTGCAAATTTTGCGCTGCGCACTACAGAAAGACAGCTTTCATGATCCTCACGCCTTAGAATCAATAAGCCGTAAAGCGACTGCAGTCACGACGTAAATTAATTGAATTCGAACACTTAAGCAGTTTCACACTACTTCTGATGTCGACGCTACTGTTCTCCACGTGCATTGAAGTCACTGGTTAAAATTTCCCGTTTTGTCTGTCTCAAAAATGCTATCACCTTTTGGCCTCAAAGACGGGAAGAATCGTTTAGCGTCTTCAAAAGCGACGATCTTATGAAGATTATGATAAAAATTTTAATACAGTAATTAAAAAAACATTTGCAATACTAACCAGATTGTTATTAGGACAATAATAACAAAGGTTTAGAGTCATAACGACGTATCTACGAAATTGGAGTAACATACGTATTTCACCATTGTCTTAATGTTAAAGCTGGTAATTACTGAAGGAAGGTAACTACACGCCAAGAACCATGAGATATCACAATCACCAACAGCAGTGATACTGTTTCTAATGTTGGAAAATTTCTTTTATTTCATCTCTCAAACATGCATTTTGTAGATAAGTCGCTATGACTCTAAATCGCCGATAAGTGAATGCGCAATTACAGTCCAGGAAGAGAAATTCCTATACTGTGGACTGCGGTAGTAGTATAGGTAACTTCGATGTAAAGTAGGTCCTATTGAAAATGCGATATGCACACTACCTACAGAAGTTCTTTTGGTAAGTAAGAAACCGACGATGATAAATCACTACATGGATTCAGTTTTCCTCAACGTCAATGTTTAGTTGCAGTATTGTAAGGAAATGATATACGTAAAGGTTCAAAGAATAGAAACTGCAGCTACAGTTGTCTGGTTTGAGATGTCATATAATTAATCATATAAAACTGAGGAAACTAGTAGTTGCCATGTACAAGGTGGGGCAAATAAAAAGTGACCCGGAAGAGAAGATACGATTTTTAAATCATTTGTTGCAGCCTTAACGGAGGAGGAAAAGGTCTACAGTTACTTCCAACAGGATGGAACAATTGTCCATACAGTCAGCCGAACCTGGGAGCACATTTACACAATCTTCACGTCTGACAGAGTTGTTAGCAGAGGTTAGTCTGATCGCGGTCTTAGCTAGCCGCCTGATCTGTCAATATGCGATTACTTTGTGTGGGGAGCCCTCAAACCTACATAAGGTGTATCGCGACAGCCCTAATAGTTTTCGAGAACTCCAGCAGAACATTTCCGATGAAACTGCAGCAATTCCATCAGTCCAGCTTCTATCGGCCTTCAGAAACTCGCTGACCAGGGCCCAAAAGTGCCAATAGATTAAGGTGATCATTTTCAAATCTGCTATAGTCAGGTTAGTATTGTATTTCGAGCTCTGTTCCTCGGGCCACTTTTACGAGTATTTTCCCCCACCTGTATAATCCCATTTGTGGATCCAGACGGGAGAAACAGATCTGCGCCGGGCGCTAGTGTGAACTTTCTCTGCCGGCCGTTATACATACGCACTCGGCGTGAAGTACGGTATCTTGCTTCCTTCCATAGAGAGAATTACAGAAACGATTAGTTCCTACAACGGAATCTCACTCGGTATGGTGGGGCTTCGCTGTGCGCCTTGCAAGTAGCACGACAAAGAACCAGATGCCAGCCATATACCTGAGTCACGATGCTGCAGAAAGTGCGAGGAGAAGCCCAAGCTTTACTGCCAATAACAAGGTTCCCGTCAACAGATTGCGTTCGAGAATCTATCTATGGTCTTTCATGCGAATACCACGCTGCTATTTCAGCCACAGAGTACTCTGTGGCTCACGATTACGTGTCATACAGATTGGAACAGAGGTTCAGGATTTTATTTTTAGTTTGCTGTAGCGTGTTCTGTGATACTGAATCAGACTTTACTCTTTTGAAATACTTCACACCTTACAACAATGTCCATATGCAGCGAATAAATTCATGTGTCCTAGGAAGCCTAAAATACATGGCAGAAGATATTTAACACGACACTATCGGTTCCCTTTCCTGAATCTTTCGCGTACAGAGCGAGTCGGCGTGTTTCCGCATGAGTCCTCTCCTTCAGTCAAGTATCCGAGATAGGCAGCACAACTCTACCACTTCTATGAAGACAGCCCATAATGAAGTAATGTGGTGGTGAAACTAACTATTGGTCACAGGGTAAACCTGCTGTGGGCCCTTAATCACTCAGGGGTTAGTGATAAGGGTGAAGCTGATAGGCTAGCCAGGGTCCTATCATTACGATGTCGTAAAATCTGAGCTACGTAGCTGAATCAGGACGCAGCTCGTAGAACATTAGACTAAAATCCCAAAAATAAAAACGTGGAAAGCTCATGATGTCGAAACCATGTTTAAAGAGAAGTTCTGTAATTCTGACCTTGAACAGGACTCGTGGTAAGGTTAATGGCTAACCATAAGAAGCTGAAGACCTATGAGAGGAACTACTCCTCTTTAAGGGAGCTGGTTGGCTTTACTAGGACGACAGGAAGACACCGCACAATAACTTCGATGCAAGCAACAGCACTGTTGTTTTGGACCGTGGTTAAATCAAACAAACCAACTATTGGGTTGATAACTCGTGTTGTATTTACTTTTTGACCACATTTAGTTAATAACATCCTTGAAGCGTCTATCTAGCTCCTGCCAGTCTCTAAATTCGCTCTTCAGATTCACAAAGAAAAATTAAGAAGTAAATACATGAGTAACAAGAAGTAATGGCCGCAGCCATGCAGTTTACAATGGCCACGAAACTGGTGATGGATACCGCCGCTTCTGGTGCAGTTGCCGAAACTGAAAGAATCCGTGATGTACAGTGACCAGTAAATCACATACAAGGGTAGCGGAATAAAAAAAAATTCACAAATGTAAAGAAAATTGAACACAAAGTTGATTCATTTCCTATTTTAAAAGAAATTTGGCTATGTATGGATTTGATACGCAGGTCACTATTGCTGTGAAGCAAATTATTGCGTTTCGTCCCTTACAGTTCTTCTTTGAGATTTCATTAAAAACATGTTGCTTGTTCCACCTTCACATGGTGACCTCACATAGCTTTAACACAGAATTTACACTGCAGCCGGGTCGGACCTAGGATGTACTAGTTTCAGTTGGGATGCCAGCTGCGTTGGAAATGATGGACATCAGACAAAATCGTATTTCATAAAAGAAATATTGATCCATTCTGCTTTAAAATAATCTTAATTTTCAATTTTATACAGAAAAATGCTGTATATTTATATAATTCCGAACTGCTCGATGAATCACCCACACTGTGATTATGTTATGCTTTTCAGGACGTAAGCAAAAAACGAAGAAAAAGAAATTGGGACTTAATGCCCCGTTGATGGAGTGCCCATTAGAGCTCCGATTGGGGACAGAAGTCAGCTATGTTCCTTTCGAAGGTACCGTCGGGGAATTTGGCGTAGAGTATTTAGGAGAACTACAGAAAACCTAAACCAGGATGGCCAACCGGGCACTGGTAGCGCCCTCATCCAGAATGCGAGTGTAGCGCCTCGTCGTTGCGTCACCTTGATCGGCACGGCGTAAGCACTACTTCAGCGATGCTGCTGAGATGGAAACTGCAACTTAAGTCGATTTCACTAGGAAGTTATACTTGAAGTGAACTGAGAAGAAATTCGTGTTATAGCGCACCAAGGCTTGCGATTCGAGCCTATTGTTTGATCGCAACGTATCGCGAGATCGGCAGCGTGATCTGACTGCTGCTATCATCCTAAGCGAACCCAATCACTAGTTTGTTACGTGAGTCTATTTATACCTACTACAGTTCCCTGGCAAACTATTCCACGTTTTCGAAAACGCAGGAAGTCACGTTGAAACACATGTACTATGCTGGTCGTCCCATGAGCAGCATGTTTTATAATTTTAGGGAGTACTTTCTGAATTTTTCTCTTTAGTGTGTTATGGCGGAGAAATGACCGAGATGTTCACATTTTAAGAAAGATTTGCAACTTAACATATTGAATTACCTCTCTTTCGAGTCTTGTATATGGTTTATACAAAAGTCCATAAAACAATTAAGAGTGAAATATGATTTGGGAAATTCTATGAAAATGTCTTACTTCCACTATTGCGGTAACGTATTAATCATGTCAAATACAAATCAAGTTCATATGATTGTGATAGTACCGTATGTTTGCGTAGGCCACAACTTTAACAGCATTTCATTTTTTTCAACAATACTGCTCATTTCGAGTGACAGTGACATTTCGAAATACATCTGTTAACTCAGTTTTCGACTAGCTTGTATGCAATATCTGACGAGTATATAGAAGACATCCCTTGAGGGGCAGGGTCATTAGGAAAGAAACTCAAGCTAGGAATGGGAACGACTGGTGACGAAAATGGGGTATATCCTTAAAAAATAGCCGGCCGGGGTGGCCGAGCGGTTCTAGGCGCTACAGTCTGGAACCGCGCGACCGCTACAGTTGCAAGTTCGAATCCTGCCTCGGGCATGGATCTGTGTGATGTCCTTAGGTTAGTTAAGTTTAAGTAGTTCTAAGTTTAGGGAACTGATGACCTCAGAAGTTAAGTCCCATAGTGTCAGAGCCGTTTTTTAACCTTAAAGAATAGAGGGAGGACGGAAAAGAAAAAAGACTGACATTTCAACTCTGTCCCTGCGAATCACTTGATTTTTGAAAATATTGCTGTCTCCTTTTATTTTCACTCGAAATGGTGAGGGAAAACGAAAAATGACTAGACTACTTACGGGCAAAAACATTCATTAAGTCACATTTAAAGAAGGACCTAATAAAGGTCACCATAAGACAAAAGAGCGGATCTTTCCTACTTTAATCACACTATCCATTCAATATCGGATTGGGTATATAAGCTTAGATACAATTTATAGTTCACAACTTTTAACTAGTCATTTTTTCATTGTTAATGTAATGTAGTAAAAACGACGCCTTTACGTAAAAGAAGAAGATTATCATGTGTTTTGTGTCTATGATTTACACACTGTTGCTATCAATGAAAAGCAGTAGTGAGAAGCGATCTTGTAGGAAGAAAAAAGGGTAAGAAATTATAACTTTTGTAAAACCTTTTGACCAGGTTATTCAGAGACACTACCAGTAACAGTATCTTTTGGGAAGTTGCTTGAATTATTTTCTATGACAACGTGTTAGAAGATATAACCTCTTATTGGGGAAAATGGCAATTCAAAGACAGGCGTTTATATTAAATGTTTCTGCAGTACCTTTTTGCCTGATGACGAGATTATACCTAGAAACATATAACAATTTTATATATTTTAAGCAAGTTAGTAAAAACTGCGACTGGCAGTGGTCTCTCTGAGAAAAACCTGTTTACAAACAGAGAATAGGCGGCGCGCACACCTTGGAGGCGTCGGCACGCTGGATGGGCCGCACCATGAGCAGCGGCGGCTGCTGCCTGCGCTGGCCGTGGCCGCTCTGCGGGTTGCCGGAGCCGCCCCCGGCGCGCCGAGGCCACCCCCTGGCCGCGCCGCCTCCAGACATCGCCCGAGAACACCCAAACAGCGACCGGAGCGCAGACGCAACACCGACTACGTAACCGCCGCGCCGCGCAGACACTGCCGCGTCCTATCCCGCCCACACCACAACACGACGCGAGCCGCGCTGCACTCGGCAACTTTCGGCCGTCCTCGGCACCCGCCTCGTCAGCCCGCTCCTTGTCCCTCGAACAGCGGACTGTGCATTTCGGGTTACGCCGCCGCGTTTGGGAAGCGTGTATGCTACCCGAGTAAACCTTGCAGACGAAGCCAAACGATGCGATGTGGCGCGTAGGTATGTTTCACACATTCATTAGGCCTGTATTACACTATCAAATATCTTTGTCAAAGAAATTTGATGGTGTAATAGGGAACTCTGTCAAATGTCGTCAAATATTTGATCAAATCTAGGGCCTCGCTGTAGATTTGATCAAAGAAGTCGCTTGTCTTTGTTCACTGCAATGTGACATGTTACCACGTGGAGCGCTAGCATCGCTGCAGCGTTCTGTCATCTGTAGCGTTTTTATAAACATTACCGGCAAATACAATTGGTTGTACCGACAACTACAAAATTAATAGAGATGTATAAAGCTGATGAGGCGCTTTACAACGTGAGGCACCCTGAATACAAAAAATAGATTAAGAAGATTGGAGATCTAACCTAACCTAACTCTCTCCTGTAGCAAGGAATCTGAGTGTTACAGTGAGCCTGTATTCTGCAGATGTAGCAGTTCGTAAGTGAATTTTGTGCTTTGTGATACGAGGATACACTTCACTGAGCACATACAGAAATGTACGCTCATCCATTCTTAAGTAATTGATTTACGACTTAACGTCCTCCACTATAAGCTCACGTAACAAGTTTAGCTGAACCTTTTATCGTGTCGTCGTAAAACCCACGGCTTCACGCAGGTACGTTTCCTTTTTCCCCCGCTTCTCTTCCGCATGTGCATACTGTGCAATTGTGGTACATGCAACTGCTGCGATTAACAAGTTGTTGTTGTTGTCAGCCATCTTGAACTTTGACGAAAAATATGACAATGTAATACCCCTTCTACCGCTACGTCAAAGATCTTTTTCAAATATATTTGACGGAATATTTGATCACATCTTTGATCAAATCTTTGACAAAGAAATTTGATAGTGTAATACCGGCCTTACTGGGTAACTAGTATTCATTACGACCTGAAAACAACCGATTCTGTTTCTCCTTAATAAGTTTTTTTTACACGCCACGCTTCGCTTTCCTTTTCATCACACAATTACCGTAGCCTAACTCATTAATTTCCCTAGTGGATTTAACAGCCACTCGTGGTGCCGTTACTCGAGTGTTGTCTTAGTCTCGCGCAATTTGTGCCCAACTCGCACCGAGCCAGTTGCCCTTTTTTCCAAATTGTTTTCCCTTTTATGTTTATTTATTCGCCTCAATTCGTTCTGGCTATGAGCGTACCTGGCCAACGAACAAGGTTACAGGCCTGGGCAGGCAGAACGCGACCTGATGGCGCTGCTCAGGTCGCGGCAAAGGCGTCACAACACCGCAGAGCCGAGGCCCACGAGCAAGCGGCTGCCATCGCTCTGTGAAAGCGGCCGCGTGTATAGAGCCATTGTTGTGGCAGTAGACGATTTGCCAATGTCTCGCAGGACGCGATATTTTTATGTGACTGATTCGGTCTCGTTGCATAATGCGATTTTTCATTTTTTGTTACAAGTTATAAATTTTGTGCAGAAATGAGTAGCTTCGACAAGCACTATCTTCTCCTCATACTAGCGCTATTGAAATTGTACAGGATGTACCACATGAAACTAGTATTGCCTTACGCACCGATGCTAGTCGAATTGCTGGTGAAGTGGCTCTCAAGATAGCTACACGCATTTTATCAGGAATTTGGGTGCAGCTCTGTGTTCGTGAGTCTGTTGCTGCGAGATGCTTGTATTGTTGAGTTGGTATTAGAATTGACACTGTGGTGTGTTACAGACACACTCCTTCAAGGAAGTAAAAAAATGTTGCAAGCGAAGTGGCCCGGCGAAAAACTCCGCACGACCAGCACTATTTGAGACCAACAGCACTAGACTGAGTGCCGTGTCTGAGGGAAGAGGTTGTTCCCGAAGCTGCATCGCTGAATCTACCAGATTCCACATGACCCTTGCCATTACTAACACTATTTTTTTTTTAATTTAATCTACTATCTTTTGATATTTTCGTTAATAACAGCAGCTGCTAACACGTATGTACTTACCTTTAGATCCAATACAATCTCACACAAGATCTACTTCAATCTGGAAAATGCCTGTGACAGGGACACTGTACTCCAGCTGTTGGAGAAAGATGATCAATCAGATGATGACTTCAATATTTATAGTGATGTAGAAGAAGACAACGTGGAAAGAAGAGAAGAAAATACCAACACTGAACAAGATACATACTCCAGTGATAATGACAGTGATAATCTTGTTGACAAATATTTTCTCGGAAGGAACAATTCTACAAAATGGTCAAAAGTGTATCCACCAAAAAATGTTCAAACTGTCAGTCATTTACCGGGAGAGGAATGGGCTGTGAAGAATGCAGGAACACTAGAGCAAAGTTGGGACTGCTTTTTCGACAATGAGGATGCTCTCTAGCATTGTCTAGTACACCACTAAACAGATAAATGAAGTACAGGGACATTATTCCAGAGGAAGGGATGCTCATTCGACAGATGTAACAGAAGTAACAGTTCTGTTAGGAGTATTGCATTTATGTGCGGCAAGGAAAGACAACCATAAGGCACCCCAAGACACATGGGTTTCCGGTAAAACTAGGAATCTAGTTATGTCATCTGACAATGGCAAAGACGATTTAGGTTCCTCTTATGCTGTTTGAGGTTTGACAACAGGGATACCCATGAGGAATGGTGGAAGGTTGATAATTTAGTGCCTATACATGAAATATTTTCTTCCTTTCTGGAAAACTGTAAAATCAGTTGGGGGTACTGATTCTATTGATGAAAAGCTACAAGCTTTCAGAGGCAACTGTTTCTTCAGGCTGTATATCCCTAGTAAACCAAATAAGTACGGGCTATGCACCATTGGCAATTAGTAACAAACCAACACATGTTGTGAAACATCTCACTTCTGTAATATCAGGAACTGAGTGGAATATAACCACAAAACATTGTTCACCTCCTTAGAATTTTCTGATGACTTGTTTCAGAAGAATCTCACTCTGGTTGAAACTATAAGGATGAATGAATACGAAACTTCCTCGGTGTTTACACAAGCAAAGAACTGGGAGGTAGGAAGAACAATGTTTGGCTTTCAGAAAATGAACTCTAATGTCATATGTCACTAAGAAAAACAAGGCGGTTCTGATACTCTCCACATTGCCTCACTAAAACACAACTGATGCTAAAAGTGGGTATAAGAAAAAGCCAGAAATGATAACCTTTTATAATGCTACCAAATCAGGAGTTGATATTGTTGATCAGCTGTGTAGTACTTATAATGTGTCCAGAAAGATCAACAGATTGCCTATTGTGATTTCTTTACAGCATGATGAACATTGCAGTTATAAATGCACAAATAATATTCCATGCAAATAATACTGATGCTAGCACCAAGTGCACCAAGTTTCAGAAAGTTCCAGGGCATAATCTCGCTGCTGATTATTTGCTTCGAAGTTCCCAGTGTTCATCATGGCCAAGAGATCTCAGATGCGATGAAGGGACATTCCGACCCACAGAAAAGGACCGATGCTCAAAAACACAGAGCTGCTGTGAATGTGGTCGTTCAAAGAATTGATACACCAAGTACAGATGCTGCAGCCAAAAGACATTTCTCTGTTCACAACATGTACAGTAAGCATGTGCTGACTGCTAATTGTAGTGTTCATTATAAACTGTATAATGAGTTAAGTAGGTTTGCTTTCATATCACTATAATCCAATTTTCTGAAAAGTGAGTGATAATGGTTTTTCACATTAGTGACGAATGAGACTGCAAATAGCGTAATGCACCAGTCGACAACTTTGTGATCTATACATGTACCTAAAAATCAGAAAAATAAAATATATTCCATTCGTCAGAATGTGCACATCTCTTTCATTTTATGTAATTAATATTGCTACACTTATACATTTTAACAGATAGAACAAAATATACATTGTTACTGCAAGAATGCTGACGGCCTCTGCGCGACGCCATGCGACCTATTATGAATGCGAACACTGTGCGTAAATGCAACATTACTACAGAAATTAACATCGTATGCACCAAATTACAGGGTGTTGCTGGCAACATCATCACATAATGTCAGAGATGCCCTGATGCCCACGGGCGCCACTTCCAGTACCTCTTACAAACAGTAACTACATGTTTTTTAATGTTGCTATTATCTATTCTTTTTTAGTTACTTAACAGTAACTTGAATCTCAGCATGAGACATACCAGTTTTATGTGGGACATCCGGAACAAAGAAATTAAGCTGTTGGGTGTATGAGATCAATACGAAGAGAGCTAGCGTGGGGGAACATCATTGCCTGGGTACTGAGCTAGATTCACAGGAAGACAGGTTTTTCAAGAGAGAAACACCATCACCTAAATAAAAGGGAGCACCGAGAAATGCACAATGAAGTAGACAAAAGCAACTGAGACAAGGTAAAAACCAGACTTTTGTTTGAGGTAAGTTTCATCATTTTTTGTCTCCTTCTGCCTCATGTAGAAGTTAAATAACTCTTTTCTATTTCAATTTTGCTGTATCAAATGTCCGAAAGAACAGACACCATATCCATACAGGGTGTTACAAAAAGGTACGGCCAAACTTTCAGGAAACATTCCTCACACACAAAGAAAGAAAATATGTTATGTGGACATGTGTCCGGAAACGCTTACTTTCTATGTTAGAGCTCATTTTATTACTTATCTTCAAATTACATTAATCATGGAATGGAAACACACAGCAACAGAACGTACCAGTGTGACTTCAAACACTTTGTTACAGGAAATGTTCAAAATGTCCTCAGTTAGCGAGGATACCACCCTCCGTCGCATGGAATCCCTGATGCGCTGATGCAGCCCTGGAGAATGCCGTATTGTATCACAGCCGTCCACAATACGAGCACTAAGAGTCTCTACATTTGTTACCGGAGTTGCGTAGACAAGAGCTTTAAAATGCCTCCATATATGAAAGTCAAGAGGGTTGAGGTCAGGAGAGCGTGGAGGCCATGGAATTGGTCCACCTCTACCAATCCATCGGTCACCGAATCTGTTGTTGAGAAGCGTACGAACACTTCGAATGAAATGCGCAGGAGCTCCATCGTGCATGAACCACATGTTGTGTCGTACTTGTAAAGGCACATGTTCTAGCAGCACAGGTAGAGTATCCCGTATGAAATCATGATAACGTGCTCCATTGAGCATAGGTGGAAGAACATGGGGCCCAATCAAGACATCACCAACAATGCCTGCCCAAACGTTCACAGAAAATCTGTGTTGATGACGTGATTGCATAATTGAGTGCGGATTCTCGTCAGCCCACACATGTTGATTGTGAAAATTTACAATTTGATCACGTTGGAATGAAGCCTCATCTGTAACATTTGCACTGAAACGAGGACTACATCTACATCTACATTTATACTCCGCAAGCCACCCAATGGTGGCGGAGGGCACTTTACGTGCCACTGCCATTACCTCCCTTTCCTGTTCCAGTCGCGTATGGTTCGCGGGAAGAACGACTGTCTGAAAGCCTCCGTGCGCGCTCTAATCTCTCTAATTTTACATTTGTGATCTCCTCAGGAGGTATAAGTAGGGGGAAGCAATATATTCGATACCTCATCCAGAAACGCACCCTCTCGAAACCTGGCGAGCAATCTACACCGCGATGCAGAGCGCCTCTCTTGCAGAGTCTGCCACTTGAGTTTATTAAACATCTCCGTAACGCTATCACGGTTACCAAATAACCCTGTGACGAAACGCGCCGCTCTTCTTTGGATCTTCTCTATCTCCTCTGTCAAACCGATCTGGTACGGATCCCACACTGATGAGCAATACTCAAGTATAGGTCGAACGAGTGTTTTGTAAGCCACCTCTCTTGTTGATGGACTACATTTTCTAAGCACTCTCCCAATGAATCTCAACCTGGTACCCGCCTTACCAACAATTAATTTTATATGATCATTCCACTTCAAATCGTTCCGCATGCATACTCCCAGATATTTTACAGAAGTAACTGCTACCAGTGTTTGTTCCGCTATCATATAATCATACAATAAAGGATCCTTCTTTCTATGTATTCGCAATACATTACATTTGTCTATGTTAAGGGACAGTTGCCACTCCCCGCACCAAGTGCCTATCCGCTGCAGATCTTCCTGCATTTCGCTACAATTTTCTAATGCTGCAACTTCTCTGTATACTACAGCATCATCCGCGAAAAGCCGCATGGAACTTCTGACACTATCTACTAGGTCATTTATATATATTGTGAAAAGCAATGGTCCCATAACACTCCCCTGTGGCACGCCAGAGGTTACTTTAACGTCTGTAGACATCTCTCCATTGATAACAACATGCTGTGTTCTGTTTGCTAAAAACTCTTCAATCCAGCCACACAGCTGGTCTGATATTCCGTAGGCTCTTACTTTGTTTATCAGGCGACAGTGCGGAACTGTGTCGAACGCCTTCCGGAAGTCAAGAAAAATAGCATCTACCCGGGAACCTGTATCTAATATTTTCTGGGTCTCATGAACAAATAAAGCGAGTTGGGTCTCACACGATCGCTGTTTCCGGAATCCATGTTGATTCCTACATAGTAGATTCTGGGTTTCCAAAAACGACATGATACTCGAGCAAAAAACATGTTCTAAAATTCTACTGACACAGTGTTGGATGAACCATTCGCAGAAGTGTACCCGTGGAGGCCAATCAGCTGCTGATAGTGCCTGCACACGCTGTACATGGTACGGAAACAACTGGTTCTCCCGCAGCACTCTCCATACAGTGACGTGGTCAACGTTACCTTGTACAGCAGCAGCTTCTCTGACGCTGACATTAGGGTTATCGTCAACTGCACGAAGAATTGCCTCGTCCATTGCAGGTGTCCTCGTCGTTCTACGTCTTCCCCAGTTGCGAGTCATAGGCTGGAATGTTCTGTGCTCCCTAAGACGCCGATCAATTGCTTCGAACGTCTTCCTGTCGGGACACCTTCGTTCTGGAAATCTGTCTCGATACAAACGTACTGCGCCACGGCTATTGCCCCGCGCTAATCCATACATCAAATGGGCATCTGCCAACTCCGCGTTTGTAAACATTGCACTGACTGCAAAACCACGTTCGTGATGAACATTAACCTGTTGATGCTACGTACTGATGTGCTTGATGCTAGTACTGTAGTGCAATGAGTCGCATGTCAACACAAGCACTGAAGTCAACGTTACCTTCCTTCAATTGGGCCAACTGGCGGTGAATCGAGGAAGTACAGTACATACTGACGAAACTAAAATGAGCTCTAACATGGAAATTAAGTGTTTCCGGACACATGTCCACATAACATCTTTTCTTTATTTGTGTGTGAGGATTGTTTCTTGAAAGTTTGGCCGTACCTTTTTGTAACACCCTGTATAAGTATATAGTTCTGCCAATACCGGCCATGACCTTCTTCTTCTGTGCGGATGCATACATTTTCGCCGAACTCTTACGGGACTTGGTAGGAATGTCTTCCATGAGTAATGTGTGTGTTGGGATGGGCCACTACGAATGTAGTGTGTGGAGATACAAGGTGAGAATGTGGGTCTCGCAGAAGGCGTGCGTGAGATAGTCCCTGCAGTCGTGCTATCCTCTGTGCCCTCGGTGGCTCAGATGGATAGAGCGTCTGCCATGTAAGCAGGAGATCCCGGGTTCGAGTCCCGGTCGGGGCACACATTTTCACCAGTCCCCATTGATATATATCAAAGCCTGTTAACAGCTGAAGGTATTAAAATAATTCTAATTTCTTTATAAAACATATCTGATAAATAATATGATCTACTAGGAATATACAGCTTGTTGCACAAATCATTCTTTAATGTGCCTATTCATTTTATCTGCATAATTTATTTTACTTTTTTCAAGGTATATGGCGACAGGTGACAGAAACCAGATCATCGCTTCTTGTTTTCGGCTGTGACATTTGACCGTCTCAGAAGTTACGAGGAAAGCTATTCTTATTGCGGTCTTCAATACAAAAACTGGTTTGATGCAGCTCTTCATGCTATACTATCCGGTGCAAGTCCCTTCATCTCTGAATAACTACTCCAACCTACATCCGTCTGAAACTGCTTAGTGAATCCATCTCTTAGTCTCACTCTACAATTTTTACCTGCCACCAAACACCCCCTTTCACACTTGCCTCCAACATTAAATGACGCCTTGATCTCTCGCACTGTATCCTATTGTCAGATGCCAGAATTTTCTTGTCTCCACAGTTTGATACAGTACCTCCTCGTTGGTTACATGATCTATCCTTCCTATCTCCTGCATTCTTTTGTAATACCACATTTCAAAAGCTCTATTCTCTTATTGACCACACTGTTGATAGTCCACGTTTCACTTCCACACACGACTACACTCCAAACACATGCCTTTAGAAGAGACTTCCTGACACTATATTCAATGTTACGAAATTTCTCTTCTCTAGAAACACTTTCCTTGTCATTGGCAGTCTACATGTTATATGCTCTCTAGTTCAGCCAGCAGCAGTTATTTTGCTGTCCAAATAATGAAATTCAGGTATTACTTTCAGTATCTTGTTTCCTACTCTAATACCTTCAGCATCACCTGATTTATTTGATTACATTACAATATGCGTTTTTTGCTTTAACTGATGTTCGTATCATATCCTCTTTGGAAACACTTATAATTCCAATAGAGATGTAACAGAAATTGAACAAAGGATTTTAAGAACTTTGTGGGTTTCCAAACCACCTTATAAGCACAGATAGAAAGTGAAAGTGAAATGGTTGAAGGAAAATGGATATCTGTTCTGCTATAAACAATTCTTTTCACTTGCTCTTCTTGCAGTGCTGATTCATATTTCATGTTTATAGTATTTGATATTTCTCATAAGATTGGAAGTAATACCTTAAATTGTGCCATGGAACTACTGTATGGATTCTACGATAATGCTAGAAGCTGGTGAAATGAATTAAAATTTGTGTCACAACCAGGACCTGAAACTGGATCTTCTTGCTTACCACACAGAAATGCTAACCTTTACACCACCACAACACTATGGTCAACACTGCTGTACGAACAACCCAAGTTGAATGCCCTCCCCAACCGAAATTTCAATTCATACCTTCAGCTTTCATCTACATCTACATGGATACTCTGCAAATCACATTTAAGTGCCTGGCAGAGGGTTCATCGAACCACCTTCACAATTCTCTATTATTCCAATCGCGTACAGTGCGCGGAAAGAAAGAACACCTATATCTTTCTGTACGAGCTCTGATTTCCCTTATTTTATCGTGGTGATCATTCCTCCCTATATAGGTGGGTGTCAACAAAATATTTTCGCATTTGGAGGAGAAAGTTGGTGACTGGAATTTCGTGAGAAGATTCTGTCGCAACGAAAAACGGCTTTTTTTAATGATTTCCAGCCCAAATCCTGTATCATTTCTGACACTCTCTCCCATACTTCACGATTTTCCCCTTAAACTGTCACTATTACCAGGGCTCTCCGGCATTGGAACAGCATCACAGCACTGGACTTTATGGGCATGTCTTGTACAACAAGTGATTGTATAAGTCTTATAATTAAATTTTCCCAGGGACATTTAATTCTCATCTTTATCTAAAATAATGTTAGAAGCTGAAGAAATGAATTAAAATTTTATTGATTAATTTCTTCAGTTATTAGTGTTAGAAACAAGCACGTAAATAATTCATTTCAACATCAGGCTTAATGATTTTCACTGAAATGAGACATATAATTGTCTCACACAAAGATACTAGTTCTTTTTCTTTCAATTTTCTATGTATTGTTTTCCATTTTGATCGCTTTGTTACATACAACTTGCAGTAAATTATGTTGTAATAAGCATTGATTAATTTCCAGTAATTACTACAGTTCAATACTCCACTACATTTTACTAATATACTGCACAAGCAAAAATCAATATCTTTGTGCAAATGTTTATCATTTTGCTCAGGCTCAGCAGCTATACTTTTCTATGCTTTGGCCATCTTCAAAATGTTTTTGTGATCCACAACATCTCTATCTCTGTATCATACAACAAATTTTACTTCCTGGCAACCTCAATAAATTATACTTTTCAATGCTTTCCACCATGTGACTTTCGGATGGCAAATCTGCCTCCCAACGCTATGGACTCGGCCATAAATGCCTTCAGGTGTACCCAGCTGCCAGCTGCAGTAGAAAATTTGTATTCAGAGATAACTTCGGGGTTTCCATGCATGGAGGCAATCTGGTGCCCATTGCTTGTAAGCCCCCCCCACCCCGTCTAAGTGACAAGGGATGGTGGTTATTGCTGAAACAACTTGTTTCTGGTTATATCAATTTTTTAAGTCTTCAGTTTAACATGTCTGTTAAAACCACTCAAAATAACTGATTCCTGAAATTAATGAGTAATGATTTTTACAGCTATTATTTCCAGTAATAAATGTAGACGTTGAACAAAGATGGAAAAATTATAGTGAAGAGGAAGTAGGAGATCTCGACTGATACAATGATGAGGCTGTGATCGGTTTCAGTATCTCCAGCAAAGATTGCGAAGGTGAAGGAGATGGCGGCAGTAGCGGTGAGAGCTAAAGGTCACAATTTGTTGACTTTCCTGCATCATTACTTTTGGATCATAGCAATTTTTCGGCCTAAAGCAACCACAAAATTAAGGGTTCAGTTATTCTCCTAAGTTTATAGCACACCAATAAAATTATAGATACATCAATCAAATTTACCTTCTCTTCCAATGAAAATTGGTATGTCTCCACCTCAAAAGACGTCACAATTTTGTCTAATGTCATGACCTTTACCACCGTAGGATCTGTCTTAGCTTTCTTTGGTGGCGGAGAATCAGCATGTTTCCACTGCTTTGACTGTTGTTTTGTCTCTAGGGTATAGCAGTGCACCACTCAAGTTTTTTGGGGTCACAAACTGGCACAAAAAATCTTGTTCATTTCTCCTAAAACGAGCAAAACATTGTTCCGATATGTCCATGCGTTTTTGATCCAGCATCAAGAGTCGCAGCACCCATTTTGCAGATAATTTTTTCATTTCTAATTCTTCAGTTAAAATGTGATATAAGCTTTCACATGACATCTGGCAAGTGTGAGCAATTTCATGCACTTTTGCAATTATTTATGGAGTAGTGACACATCTTGGCCGACCACTGCACGGATCATCATCTAAGCTTCCCCGACCAAATTTAAATTAATTTATCCACTTGGCAACAGTTGAATATGAAGGAGCCGAGTCCCCCAATGTATTCTGAGAATCGACACAAATGTCCTTTGCTTTCATACCTATCTTTACGAAGTACTTAATAACTGCTCGAATATCGATTTTTTCCATCTTTGCAAATCACTATGTGGGAAAAACAACAGAGCCTCGGCACCACCACAGCTCTCTTCCAAGAGCATTGACATGACACATGTTTACAGGCAAGAGTTCAGTGAATATCATGTAAAGAACTTGTTGTGCTAGCACTGACCTCTCGTGGTGATTCTGAGAACTTTTCAAACCACCCTCCTATGTATGTTTATTATTGGAAGGGATATTTCCAGGTTTTTTATTTGCATCCAGTAATTAACAACAATGTTTATACAGTAATCTACTGGGGTTGAGTTTTGGTATTTTCAAGTGGCTGCTTGCATGTTATAATTTCTATAGACAGTAAGTAATGCGTATCTACTGATTTAACAAATAATCCATGTAATCAAAAGGAGTGCTACTAGAGTGTGACCCTGAAAGAATGCTAATTGCTTCATTCATGGTGAGGCTTCATCTTACAATTATACAATTGGTCATACAAACCTTCGAATGTGGAACTTCAATCTATCACACTAGCCTGTCATTTCCAATGGCATCCAAAATATTGGTTTGGATAACAAAATTACACATTAGAACTTTATGCAAACTGACTCTGGATGTAAAAGCTGATGCAAAAACTTGCTTCATTTAATTAGAGGTCTTAATTTATCTGTTTCTGTCAAAACCTGTATATGACACTGCCAGCGTCCACCCCATGTTGTGTACAAAAATTCACAGGTGCCATTGTGCTTCCTGCTCTCTACTGTTAACAATGTGAACTGCACAAGGAATGGTCTCTCCACTGTGTTACCCTGCAGTATTCAAACTGAAAAATCTGTACATCATTTCAGTACTTTCCATGTTGCCACTCAGTGTTGAGTCCCATACCATATTCCTCTGCTACCTTTGCTGACCCGCAGCTCACACACTGCATAGATTGGCAGGGCAAATTCCAATGAAAGTGATGTTTTCAAGCCATGCAAGAAGAAACTGATGATTCTAGTTCACAAGGAGAAGTTGATAATTCTGATGACATTGATTTCTGTGTCGATGAATGCTCATGTAAGAAATAAAGAAAAGGAAAAAATGTAGTGAAATCTTAGAAATGTTATATCACCTGAATGAACATTTATAAAACAACACTGGAGTAAAAAGTATCATAATTTGATGGTAGGTTTAGAAAATGAGAATGTGCAGACTACTGAGCTGTCAACTTCATCACCACTAATGCCAAGGAGCCCCATGACAGCATATGAGGATCTTTAATGGCATGCAACAGATTTACCTCCTGGGCTCCTTCCTTGCTGACTGATCGATAATTCCTCATTATTTATTATAGATGAAAAAACAAAATATGAAACTAATCAGTACACAGGTTTAATAACTCTCAAATGCAGAAAGCAAATCAACCAATAGCATCAGGGGGGTGTGCACCATGAGAAATATTGAGGATAGTTATGTGTTTTCTACAGTAATAATTTGCATCTGCCTTATGAAGATGCTGAAAATCAGCAACTACTGCTCAAAAGCATCAATTCCTCCTAATCCTCCTCCTGCAACAGTCATGAGCCAAAATAGATTCAAGGAAAATTTGTCAAATTTGCACCTCTACAACATAGAAATGCATATTCCTTGTAATTCACCTAATCATGAACCACTGTTCAAAATACACCCTTTTTTCACTATCTGACTTGTTTGTCTTCTTCTTCTTCATTTCTTCACTAAAAATATTTGACAGTTGATGACGGAATGTCTGGTTTTTTGAGGACAAACTGTCATGTTTATGCGAAAAGCAAATCAATAAAGTATGGCACAAGGGTGTTCGTGATACTATAACTATATGTGCGCTTAAAACAGAGATGTATGCTGGGAAAGGTGCTCAGGATCCTGGTGTTATTGCACTTTTGAATAGTGTGGTACAAAATTATTTTGAGAAAGGTTATATCACATATATCACTTCGCAAGAAAATGAAGCACCCGAAAGATATGATCAGGTGTCAAGCACACATACACAACACTGACTGATATGTACATGATTAAGGTTGCAGTTCTCTATGACAGGTACAATAGCTGCCAGAGTGCGGTGGCGTTCTACGTGTTCAGTGTTATTAGCAGCCCCAGCAGGTGTATAAGGGGTGTGAACAACATCAGGCATTGAGGTATGTCTTTGAAGGACATGAAGCTGTGTACAGGTGTGAGACAGCATTATCAGCACCTTACAGTTTGAATTATGCAGTATCCAAATTTGTGGTACATTCTGATGTAACAGTAGGTTGATGTTGGACTACATGGGAACGTAGGCAGGCATACTCACAGTCAAGGTTCTGGCTGAGGTGTGATCATAACGAGGGAGATCACTGCACTAACACTTTACAACTCTTTAACATCTGTGCCTTCCATCTGAGAACAAGCGAAGGACTACCTCCAACATTTTGTGTCATCCCACACCATTGGTTGAAGACTAGCAGAAGCTGGACTAAGGAATTACCATCCCTTGTGCAGGAACACCGCAACACAAATAGACTGTTAACATATGGTATGTCTTGTGTTCAGCAATGAATTGCACTTCTGTATTAGCCTTGATGATCATCATTGGTATGTATAGTAGTGAACTGCAAAGAGTCCATTCTTACAAGGCTTTTGAGATGCAAAGCAGCATTTCTCCTGGCATCGTGATGTGAGAAGACATTGGGTATGACTTCAGGTTACCAGCAATTGAGGGAACTCTGATGTAACAACTGTACATCACAGATATCCTGCGTTCCAATGTGTTACCTCTCAGGCGACAATATAATGGTGCCATTTTTTCAACAAGTCAATGCTCATCCACACCTAGTGTGCGTGTATATGAACTGTCTGCATTTTACTACAGTACTCCCGTGGTCAGCAAGATTCCCAGATCTGTCCCCAATAAAATGTGTGGGATCATCTCCAATGTCAACTTGGTCCCTGTCCTGGCATTCATGATATCACGGACCAATGACGTTAAAGGCCAGCTTGCCTCTACAGTGGATGCTCTCTCAACAGAACTCTTCTCGACAGAGTAAGTGCATGCATCCAGGCCAGAGGGGGGTGCATGTCATATCGGTAAATTTGCTAATTCAGCCTAGTTCTTTGTAAATTTGACTATTTTGTAATCTCAAAATAGCACCACATATACCTACTCAGAATGTGAAGTTTCACTTTGTTTCCTGCTCCCTTTCTGGCCACGTCTTTTTTTTTTTTTTTTTTGTCAGGCATTGTATATGGGCCCCTACTCTCCTTCACATGCTGTGTCTCATTAGTTATGGGAGAGCAAGACAATGCAGGTAGGCACTTGCATGGCTAACAGAAAAGATATTCCTCAATGTATGGTGGTGAATCTGAGAATAAAACGTGGACAGATGACTTTTGTGAGAAGGGAACATCTGCTCTGAGAAGCATATCATCATCAAGAATTACTCCGGCAACTGCTCCAATTGCTCTGTAGTCCCTAATTTGGAGTATACTATTGACTAGGGACTTTAATCTCTGCAAACAACCAATTTGCAGGGCTAGGCATGGTGTTCTGCCCCTCTGCACTAGGGTTTCATCATGCACCTTCCAATGGAGTTACTTTGTAGTGTTTTCTCTTCTTGTAACTCACATCATAGCTGTACAGTACTTGTATGTTCTCTTTTCTGGTAAATACGTTATCAACTCCAATCTATTTGACTGCTGTCACTCCTGTGTGCACCTTCACCACTCATGTACCCAGATACTTTAACGGTGATGAAAATAAATATCTTTTTGGCAATGTCTTTTTACATTGTTGGTGACGAATTTTCTAAAATACTCTGTCCATTTCATAGCTGGCACTGCAGATATGTGAGCTCTTTGCGTTATTCTCATACCAGTAATGGAATAGGTGATGATTATAGTGCTAAAATCTTGTCTGCAATCCAGCAGCTGTCTGATGCAGTTATCTGTTGCATCTGGCAGTTGCAGCCATGGTGGGACCTCTTTCAGCACGGCCTCAAAATAAAGGACTTGTGGACAGGATCATGCATTTTGCTGACTCCAGCACCACCAAGGTTTCACAATGACATGCTTGTGCTCAGTGATGGTTATAATTGCTGATTAAGTCTGCAACTTTTCCCTATTTGGCACCAGCACCAACCATTCATTTCTTGTCCTGTCATTAGCACCATGCCTCCTGTTGACTATGGCCTCTTGTTTTCAGCCACATCGCCTTTAACTGTGCCCTCTGCTCTTCTCCATAGTTGTAGTCTCTGTGCTACTCTGTATCCTTTTTTTCCTCATCAATTCACCACAATGCACTTTTTTCTTTTTCTTTTAGAGGTTCTGTACTCTGTCTTTGGATACCATGTGGTCATCTGGTCTTTGGGACTCCAAGGAACAACCGCCTCCAGGGCCATCTAGACTCGAGGATCAATTGCCTCCAATGCCAACCATGGTCAGAGGTCAATAGACTTGCAGCAGTTACTTGTTCAATGGACCCCTATGGTGCTCCACCTTCCAATTCTGGTGGCTCCTTGGCTCAATGGGACCCACCATTCTTCATTCCTGCCCTGAGGCCTATTCTTCCTCTTCAGTGCTCTGTATTCCTTGTGTTCTATGCAGTCAGTCCTGTCATGAAGACCTATCCTTAATCTCTTTCCTTTTCAGTGGCAACTGCTCTCACTCACTCTTCTGTTTACCACTGCAACATAGCAACACCACTCAACCTCAGATACCAGTAGCATGGTCTAGTCTGCTGGGCTGCAGCCACTGATGACTCTCCAGACACAATCGGATATCTATGTCATCAAGGGGAAATACCCATTCCATTGTGGGCACCCATTGGTGCTGCCACTTCCAACATTGGGTGGGTGCCACCGTCTCTCTCTCTCTCTCTCTCTCTCTCTCTCTCTCTCTCTCTCTCTCCCCCCCCCCCCCTCCCCTCTGTGGGATGGAGGGGGGGGGGGGTACAGCTCCACAGCAACAGCTCCATGGTTTTGCCAACACTTCCCGCAATGAAGAAGACTATGCAAGATCTTCCCTGTGGAAGAAAGGATGTGGTACCTGCATCTACATTTCGATCAGACTGCAACAGCATGCCCACCCACATTCTGCACTTGACCTGGCTTCAAGTGTCATCCACCATCTGCACTGGCATCTGAAATCCTCCAATGACCCCAGAAGTTACAGGTAGCAAGCCAACACAACAAGAATCACAATGGGAGTTGCCTGAACTCAGGACACCACCACTGCAGGTGCTACCCTCGTCGACAGCAAGTGTCCCTAATGACAACAGGAAATGGAGCTAATGCGGGACCATTTGCCTCTGCAAGTCAAGTACACAGTTCATCTGCCTTGACAGTAATTACACTGTCGAAAGGCCAATCATCATCAGGAGATACAATGGACAGCTGCATCAATTGCTCCACTGTCCTTCATTCATAGTATTTTCTGAGCACCACTGATCCTTATCTCAGCAGGCAAATGACATGAAGACCTAGGCTTCAGGCTACATTCACTGTGTTAGTATTTCGCCATGCATCTTCCACTGGAATTACTCAATACCATAGCTCTTCCTGTAACTCAGATAAAAGCTTTACAGTACTTGCAGTTTGTATCTTCTTGTAATTCTATCCAGAATAATTAAGTTATCAGTTCCCATGTATTGACTGCTGTCATTTCTGTGTGAGTTTTTATCACTCGCACATGCTGATAATAATGGTGCTTTGACACTTTCAACATGACTCAGTGCTTCAGCAACAGAGGCAAATGTGCACTCGGGTGGGCGATCAATCACTAAATCAAAACAAGACATAGTTCCACATTAAAACATGCACAAAGCAGGAATGGATAAATCATGCCAAATAACTGCTTGTTATAATTTCAAGGGGAAGCAGTTCAAAAGGTGGAAAAATTGTTCTTTCAGTTGTTTGGGGAGCATCATAAATGAATTTGTGCTTCATAGAGACAGGCAATAGGGGCAAAAAGAAAAATAGTGTTCTCTCCCCTAGTTTCTTTACAATTAGGGAATTCTTTTGTGGCATAAAGCAATGTATGTTAAGAAATTAGTTATTCTCCATTTCTTGGACAGAGAAGACTTAATGGGAAACAGTTTTCTGAAATGAAATTTTTCTGAGAAAAAAGTATCACTTAACAATTGTCTGCAAGATTAATAAGAGCCAGAAGAAGGATGTGTGCTTAAATGTCCTGGTGTACTGAAATTGCAATATTGCCCTTTGCAGGCCTGAACATTTCAAAACTTAGCACATGTGGGCAAGTTATGCATAAGAACAGTTTGCACTATATTTTGCCCCCACTTTTCTGGGTTGGAAATATGACTCAGCAAAAACTTCTGTATCTCTGATAATTTAGTATTTCATAGTAAGATTTTGAAGAGCAGATAAACCATGTTTCAACATTTCAAACGAAACATCACACAAAATTAATGCATTAACAGTCACTAAACCATTACCTTAAAAAAAAGTGTTGACAACAATAGTAAAGCTCTCCAATCCAACATGAGTGAGGCCAGTCTTGAATATGTTCACAATGACAAAAAATGTCTTGAATGAAACCCCTAAATTACTCATTTGATGTACATTTACATCCAACAGTAGTAAGAGCTAACACACAGGGAGCTGCTGAAGGAGAGAGCCACATGATGAGAGCAGCAGTTATTGACTGTATGTATTTTAGGGCTCTGCAGATCAGAATTATAATTTTTGGAATCCCCACCAGACTCCTGTATGCCTGATGAGGAGCTGTTTGTGGCTGAGAATTGGACAGTGCCATGACTCCACTGCAAGTGGTGTAAGTGTTGCATGCATCGGGCAGTGACTCTGTAGTCTTAACTTTCCTGGTCTGGCCACGTGGACTCCAGCGTCAGCTGCTTCTTAACTCTCGTTTGTATCCTTGTGCACTTTGGTCTACACTCGCTTGTATTTGTGTGTGAATACTTCCTCCTGCTGCTCTCTCTTAGTTGCATGTTTGCCCCTAACTGTGTTTTCGGACACTCTGCTCACCAGTTAGGTTGCGACTGTCGTCGTTCATGGGTCAGGAATTTTCTCCACCCTGGGACTGCCTGTGTGTGTGTTGTCCTCATCATCATTTGGGAAGTGGCGAGACCACCACCACCACCACCACCACCACCACCACCACCACCACCACCACCACCACCATTTATGTATATGGAAAATAAGAGTGATCCTATCACATTTTGTTGGGGCACTCCTGACAATACTGTTGCCTTTGATGATATTCAGTGGAATTGCCATGCATACTGAATTCGTGTGAATCAAGAGTCATTTTATACGTAAAATATGGGTTAGGTTCTCATTTTCTCACACATTAAATATATAATAGCAGCATTTCTTATTATTTTTAACAAAAATAACAATCACCATATTTCCGAAATACATTTCAATAAAAAATTTACACACTTAAGAATTTAACATAAACACTCAATAGAGTGCTAAAATTATTTTCATGAAGTTCAGCTACATTCTTTAACAGCCAATGAATCATCAGAAACAGAAGAATCTAATGGTGCTACAGCCAGTTCAGTTTATGTGTCAGATGACCTTCGATGGAAATCCTTTGTAACTGAAATGCTTGACATTCATTTGAAGTGTCATACTCTTTTGAAAAGAAATGTTTAATTAGCAGTCTTTTTTGCCAATTCATTGAACAACTCTTTATAACATTTAAGATAATGTTAATACCTCTATGCACTATTGACTGCTTAGTTCTTCAAGACAACATTCTTCAAAATTTCACAATTATGCTGACCTAAACTGACAATTCACATTTCGGCAAACATGAACAAAGATAAGCATTGAGGTGTGCTAATGCATTACCCTTCCCATATACTACGAACAGATGGCAGCACTGAATTTAATAATAAAATTGTATGTATGTGAAAATGGAAATAATGAATTCAAGTGTAACAGGGTTTACCTGAATATCATAAAAAATTATCTACTAATAAAGTAAGATTTATTGGGAATCAAAACGGTTTGTTAGTGGACAACTTCTTCAATTTCATTGACAGACTTCTTAGCAAGACTGTTAGATGTGCAAAGTAAGTTCCCAATAATATCTTACTTCCACGCCTCTTTGTAACAGTAATGTTTCCTCTTTTTCTGTTCCCTGGTTCGAACAGCCTACAAGTTGTCTTGTGCACTTTAGCATGTAAATGTATACAAGTCTGTAACAATTTTCTATTAGTTTGTGTATGAAAATATATTTAAAAGGTCTGATTTAGTCTACATCTTAGAGGATATATCTGTTAGAATGTGTGGAAGAAACATTAATATATTAGTTTGTTTGTAAACTGATATTTTTGGTTTTATGTCATTTTCAAGATTCTTAATAATCTTCTCAATATGGGCCTAAAGAATAGACAGTACATCTAATTCAAGAGCAGTTTCCATGAAGATTAAAGTTTGAAGACAACTCCATGAAAAGATCTGTCAGATCCTGTACAGTTAATTTTTCTTCCAGTCAGGGAATTAATATCAATTGTCTACAAGATTGTTTGAGGCTGTATATAGGCTAATTTGGGCACGTTATATCTGTCAACTGTCTTTTTAAAGAAATAGCTCTGAATCATCAACAACAAACTTACACAGTGAATTTTCAAGACATCCCAATACAGAACAGTATTAACACATCTAAGTGCATGGAAAAGTTACTTTCAGCAGTCAATCTTGTAGCAGTCCCACACATTATTAATATGATTCAATGCTCAGGAAACAAGGTGTAATTCTTAAGTTGAATTTTCTTTTGTCTGTGTTCATGAAAAATATCTGCTTATTCATGAAGGTGATATGTACAAGGATGTGCTCAACAAGTAATGTAACATATTTTTTTCTCAGCCAATGTTCGCTGAAAAAAATGCGGAATTTGTTGTGAGACATTGTGGAATATTCCTCAGCCCCTCCAGTTTCATGAAGTTCCTATAGGAGGTGGCGCTATATGTAGCCTTCAATACAGTGTCTATAACAGAGGTGCATTTCAAATAGACAGCTGTCACTGAGTTTCTTCTGACGGAAAATCAGATTATCGTAGATATTCATAGGTGCTTGCAGAATGTCTATGTAGAACTGGCAGTGAACAAAAGCACACTTAGTCATTGAGCAAGGCATCTGTCATCATCGTAAATAGATCGCACAAGCCTGTCCGATGTCCCGTGTACCTGCTGGCTGCACAGAGACGAGACTCCTGCAAAGCTGAAATGTGCGGACACTCTCATTCGTGCTGATTGATGGATCAAAACCAAACACCTCACTGCACAACTGGACATCTCTGTTGGTAGTGCTGACACACTTGTCCGCCAGTTGGGGTACTCAAAGGCATGTGCCCACAGGGTTCGTCACCCTCACCACCTGACAGAAGACCACAGAGATCAACAAATGACCACCTGTGGGGAATTGCTTGCTTGTTAAGAGGCTAGGTGTGACAATTTTTTGTTGAACACAGTCACAGTCTGTGAAACGTGGATTAATCACCTCAAACTGGAAACAAAAGGGCACCACTTGTCCGTGGATGATGGCGAGGTTATTGAAACACAAGCTCCGACATTGACCAATAGAGTGATACCGTGTGGCACACAGGCCCTCGCACTACGGTGGCATATCGATTGGAGATTATGCTGAAAAATAGGATTTGGTAGCCGAGAGGCTGTTGCATCAATTGGATATTATGCTGAAAAATAGGATTTTGTAGCCTAAATAGTGGGGAATAATATGGTGTATTGGAATCTTGAATAAAACTAACCTGATTTCAGGAGAGGAAAAAAAAAAGGTGTTGCATTATTTACTGAGCACTCCTTGTATGATACCACATATTGGGTCATAGCCCATTTCCCAACTACAGAACCTCCTCAAATATCGTTGATGAGAACTGCATTGATTACATCATTTGGTAAAATATGGCAATTATTTCAAGAGCTAGAAAACTAATTTTTGTTGTGTAAATGGAAAATTCATCTTAATACTTCCTGCCTAATTATTATTATTATTATTATTATTATTATTATTATTATTACTGTTATGAGGAACAGTATAACCATAATGCCCATGGCCCTTGGTGTCCAACTAACTGCTAATTACACTGACCAATCAGATCCTGAACACACCAATCAATCACAGACATAACAATGTAAGGGCTTTTATGTTGTTAATAGGTAGGGAAATCTGCATAACTTTGCTCTTTCATACATATAAACATATAAAGTTTGACTGTGAAAGATGAGCAACTGAAAATATCTCACACGTATAAAAATAAATAAGACAATTTATAAAACAGTCCTGCATTCTGCAAATTTGGCTAAGCTGGATAGTATAATGTTGAATCCATTGCACCTATAATCAGTAAAATTTGGCATCAACTATGTGCTAGTTACTAATGTAAGGTGTCTACAGGGGCTGTCTCATGACTTTTTTTCTTTGCTTCAGTAATTATTAAAACAGAAGCAGCAATGAACTGTTTAACTGACCTTTGCAGCTACAATGCTGAGGCCCATCCCATTGTTTGACTTATTCAGTTTGATGACTTTTATCTCAGGTTCTGGCAGAGGATGTTGCGGCTGTGCATGAGCAGGGTAACCTCCAGAACGATTGCTGAGAGCACTTGGGCTTCTTGCCTGAAACAGTTTTATTTTGCAAGAGTAAAATTTTGAAAGCAGAAAGACAGCAAATGAAATAGTTAACCCACTAAATAATTAGAGACATTTCAGTTGTTATTAACTCTCTTTGTCTGATCACTTTGTTAGATGCTCTACAGTAATGAATTACTTTATTGGTAATTGTGTAAGAATATATGCAACACTGTAACACGTATTACCTTGGCAAACTACTTATTTATTTCTAGCAAGAATACAATATACCCGGATGTTATGAACATTATGAAAGAACAAAAGTGTACCTACAAGAATGTGACAATGACATAAAAAAATAATTACATTCTAGACACCACAAATTTAAAAAGTGCAAGAATAAACAATTTCAAC